>NC_086127.1:6803404-7403404 GCF_963921235.1 Mobula hypostoma | reverse complement strand
ACTTGCACACTTCAAGAATGTTCTCTTTAGCCGACTACTCTACCCTCTCAGTATCAATGACTAGGCACAGCTGACATACCATGTATAAATTTACTGACGACATACTATTGCTGGCCGAATTTTAGACGGCAACGAGAACGCGTAGAGGAGCAAGATGTATAAGCCAGTTGCAACAACAATCTTGAACTCAACATCAGTAAGACCAAAGAATTGATTGTGGACTTTAGAAGGGGAAAGGCAAGGGAACAAGCAATTGTCCTCACAGGGGGATCAGAAGTATAAGCAGTGAGCAGTTTCAAGTTCCTTGGTGTCAATATCTCCGACGATCTATCCTGGGCACCAACATATCGATCTCGTTACAAAGAAAGCGAGATAGCGGCTATATTTCATTAGGAGTTTGAGGAGACATTGTGTGTCATCAAAGAAAATAGCAAATTTCTGCAGATGTACTGTGGAGAAAATTTTAACCGGACGCAACTTCGTCTGGTATTGGGAGGGTGGGGGTGGGGGTGGGGGCTACCGCAGCACAGGATCACGATAAGCTGCAGAAAAGTGTAAACGCATCAGCCCCTTCGTGGACACTAATCTCCCCGTCGTTCAGGACATCTTCAAGGAGAGATGCCTGAAAAAGGCGGCATCCAACTTTAAGGGCCCCCATAACTGCAAGCCCGATTTAGTTTTACAGTAAGGAATCTACAAAGTATAATACGAACGGTCCATTATTGCAGATAGGGCAATCCATAAAAAAACGTCAGGATAAACAAGCAAGAACAATTTACGAAATAGATGGAACCTTTACATGCACACATAACATGCAGAAGTCAATTAGAGAAAAACACCAGAATTGTGTTGAATTAAAAAAGGAAATAAAAGACTGTGGAACCTGAACAGAGTTTATATTGTTCCAATAGCAATATCTACAACTGATATCATCCCAGATGCACCTCTCAATAGCATTAAACAATTAGTCTGGCCCAGCAATACTTATGTGTGTCTCCAGAAAGCCATAATACGAAACGCCACTCGTATAATCCAGAAGTTCCGAGAAATTGAGAAATGAGTGTGCTTGCCTGTGCCCGTAACCCAGCTTTTACCAGCATGAGTTGAGAAAAGATACAACATACGATAATAATACTTATCAAGGTCCTACAAAATCTGATGAAGCATTGGCGTATAATACTTACTGTGTCTATTAACAAACACAAAAAGAACAATCAAAATAACCCGATGCATTTTTCATAGTGATTCTCTAAGCCCACTATGGTTTTGTCCAGCTTGAAGCCCGCTCTCTAATTTATTGAATCGGATGAAGATCGTGTCTCAAATCAGAAATAATCAAGTGAAACATACATCTTCTGTACATGGACGATGTGAAATTATGCACTCCTTCATCAGTAAAGCTGAAACAATTAAATAAAATAGCAGATGTATTTTTGAGAGATGTATACAAGAACTTTGGATGAGAAAACTGCAGAATATTGAACATAAAGATGCTGCCCGACTTGAGTATTTTACGCATATTCTGCTCCTGTTTCGATGCAGGATGCAGTGGCCACCTGTGAATCCCCGGTGAGCAATTTGATAAAATGCACACTGTCCTGCTCTCCATATTTCCACACCAGATCACTTGCTAATGATGCAAACAATGCTTTAAGAATAGTGAAATGTTGTAAAGGAAAATTTCCACAGAAGTGAAGTCAGAATTGCAATAGGATATCAGGGGAATGTTCACCTTCACACGGAATTAGTACCAGAATATGAAGAATGAATGCTAAGTATTGAATTAATTCATGTAATCTCTACCTCTGAATATCGTAATGCATTTACAAAGTTTTTTGTGAATTGAGCCATTTACCATTTTGACTTTGTTCTCTGTTCCCATGTAAGATGTTCAACAGAAACACAGGGAGACTCTGCGGACACAAACTGAAACACTGAGAGTAAACACGATCCTGATGAGGGAGAAGGTGAAGGGTTTCCAGCTGGTTGATCGATACGCTGAGCTCACAGTCATTTCTACTGTTCGAGACCGGAGACTGGTAGAAAACGAGGAGTGGAGAGAGAAACATCTCTGCGGAGAGCTGGAAAAAATCGGGACTGATGAGTTGTTCCAGAGCAGCTTTTCCCGGAGTGAAATCAAATCTGGGAGTTCGGCAGCAGTGGTCGGAGGCCCGGGAATTGGGAAAACAACAATGGTGCAAAAGATTGTTTATGACTGGGCCACGGGGAAAATATACCAACAATTCCAGTTTGTCTTCCGTTTCAGATTTAGGGATTTAAACTCCATTAACTGTAGAATAAGCCTCAGAAAATTGATTCTGGATCAGTATCCTTACTTCGGGAATTTCCTGAGAGAGGTCTGGAAGAACCCTGAAGGATTGCTGTTTATACTTGATGGTTTGGATGAATTCAAGCACAAAATCGATTTTGCTGACGAACCCAATCACCAGTGCCCAGATCCTGAGTCGTGGTGTGAAGTGTCGGACATTGTGTACAGTTTAATCCAGCACAAGCTGCTCCCAGGGTGTTCAGTGCTGGTGACCACCCGTCCTACCGCGGTAGAGTTATTGGAAAAGGCTAAGATCAGTGTCTGGGCTGAAATCCTGGGACTTGTTGGTGATGAACAGAAGAGATATTTCTACAGACACTTTGAAGATCAGAAGGTGGCGGCAGCTGTTTTCAAACACGTGAAGGAGAACGAGATCCTGTACACCATGAGCCACAACCCCTCCTTCTGCTGCATTCTCGCTCTGGCACTGGGCCCCTTATTCACACAAAGAGTAAGGAACCCTCAGCGAGTTCCCAAGACCGTCACCCAATTATATTTCTACTATATTTTCAACATCCTGGAAAATCACGGCTGTGATATTGAGAACACTCTTGATGTGTTATTGGGAGTTGGTCAGATGGCTTTCGCAGGGGTGTCTGAGAGGAAGATTGTGTTTACAGATGAAGATTTGATCGAGTACAATCTCCAGCCTTCCCAGTTCCTGTCCGGGTTCCTGATGGAGCTTCTGGAAAGAGAGGATTCTGCCTGGGGTGTGGTGTACACATTCCCACACCCCACCATCCAAGATTTTGTAGCTGCACTCGCACAATTCCTGACTCTAGATCCCGGGGATATCCTGACATTTCTCACTGTAGCCCACAACACGACAGACGGGCGATTTGAGGCATTTCTCCGTTTTGTTGCTGGTCTCTCCTCCCCAATGACAACTCGGGTTCTGGAAGAGTTTTTGGGTCCGTCTCCTCATCAAACACCCCGCCGGGTGATTGATTGGGTGAAGGAAGAAGTTAAACGCCAGAGTGGAAACAGATGGAGTGAAGCCGGTAAAAGCCTCCTGAACACAATGTACTACCTGTTTGAGTCTCAGGATCGTAGACTGGCTCAGGCCGCACTGGAATCTGTGGAAAGTCTTTCATTCAGTGGAATGACAGTGACCCCGGTTGATTGCGCGGTCCTGTCTCATGTCATCGGACTCTGTGATACAATAAAACTCCTAGATCTCTCTAGCTGCCATATTCAGGGTGAAGGATTCCAGAGGCTGGGACCCTGTCTCCATAAGTGCCAAGATTTGAGGTAGCTTGATTTATCTCTCACCGCGATCTGTGAAACTGTTCGATCGTGTTGTTTCAACGTGAAAGGGATTTGTGTAAAACTGAGAAAAAATCAGGTTGTGAAGAATTGTAACAAATGTCCAGGTGACCGGCCAGTAATTCCCCAAGGATGGGAGGCTTCTGTGGTTCCTCTCAAATGGATTTGGGGACTTCATCAAATTAGTGAGCAAGGACCATTGATTTAATCGTAGTAAGTCACAGGAGTGGCCGTTTTTCTCGCGGCCTGTGACGAGACCATTGACAATGTCCCTTCTCGCTGTTACTGGCACCCAGGCCGATACTGACTGCAGCCGGTGGGTCAGATATTCTCACCCTATTCCCAGTGAGGGACAAGAGAGGGTCAGAGCACTGACCCAGTGAGAGGGAGAGAAATACCTCAGAGAGACTGTCCTCCTCCTGCCTTTCCCCGTGTGTGACTTCCTCCATTACTCCACCGTGTGACTTTGCTTACGACCAGATACCCAATCCCCGTGACGGCATCTCCTCTCCGGAATGTGGGCCTCAGTTCGGACAAACCTTTCCCGTGCGATCGATGTTCACATCATTTCTATTTGTCGGATCTGCTTTCTGCATTGCTATCCTCCTGCGGGATTTCCCTGCACTACTCCCATTCCTGCTGTGGAGATCTCCGTTCCTCGACCCCCTTTCTCCTGTTGGGATCTCTCTTCCTTTGTCCCGTATCTCCGTTCCCCATCCCCTTGCCTCATGTAGGGATTTCTCATCCCCATCCCCCCTTCCTCCTGTCGGAACCCTTTTCCGCCTTTCCTCTGGTTGGTGTGTCTTCCGCCATCTCCCATGGATATTTTGTCACCCACATCTCGTCCTCGCCTTGGGAATTTCTCCCACCTTTCAACTCTGACCGTCTCACATCAGGAAAGTTTTTGTATCCGTCGGGGAGTGAGACAGAATATGGAGAGTTTACAGGGTCACGCCGACAGTTTCAGTTCCTGACATTGGGTGATTACCCTGGAGCTGCGCACTGAGGGACATTGACAGACATGGGAAATCCGATCAGTGATTTTCTGAAGGGATTAATTTTTCCTGAAATATCCAAGTGATGAAATTCTCTCAGACAAGCGGTTTCAATAGTTCATCAATTTGTCTGTTTGTGTTTAGTCTTGGGGAGAATGACCTGGGAGATTCAAGAGTGAAATTGGTGTCTGCGGCTCTCAGTAACACAGAGTATAAAATACAGTACTATGTTTACAGTCACTGGGTGTTTGACACTGAACATTAATGTGATCAGTAATTGTATTACTGATAAACACTGGGGATTTGCACCGTCTCCTGTCTCTCTGTGTCCCTCACCCTCAATCTCTGTCATCTCCAGACTGAACGATGTCGGTCTCACAGATTCTGTTGTCGAGGATCTCGTCTCCATTCTCAGTACAAACCGATCACTGATGGAGCTGAAGGAGAATAAGCTGGGAGATTCAGGAGTGAAATTGGTGTCTGCGGCTCTGAGGAACCCGGAGTGTAAAATACAGAAACTGGGGTAAGTACCAGACTCTGGGAGATGGTGTTTACAGTCACTGGGTGTCTGACAGTTTACATTAATATGATCAGTCATTGTGTTATTGATAAACACTGGGAATTTGTACCGTCTCATGTGTCTCCGTGTCTTCACCCTAACTCTCTCTTTTCTCCAGGCTGTGGGATGTCGGGCTCACAGATTCTGGTGTGGAAGATCTCGTGTCCTCTCTAAGTGCAATCCGATCACTGACGGAGCTGAACCTGGGTGGTAATGACTTGGGAGATTCAGGAGTGAAACTGGTGTCCACGGCTCTGAATAACCAGAAGAGTAAAATACAGAAACTGGGGTAGGTACCAGACTGTGGGAGATTGTCTTTTCAGTCACTGGGTGTCTGACACTGAACATTAATATGACCAGTAATTGTGTTACTAATAAACAGTGGTGATTTTTACCGTCTCTTGTCTTTCTTGTCCTCAACCCTCACTCTCTCTCATCTCCAGGCTGTGGTATGTCGGTCTCACAGATTCTGGTGTCGAGGATCTCGTCTCCGCTCTCAGTACAAAACGATCACTGACGGTGCTGAACCTGGGATTAAACTCGCTCACAGACCGATCTGTCCCTGCTCTCTGCAGCCTCATACAGTCCCTCCCGAGACTGAAACAAATCAAGTGAGTGTTTGTGTTAATGTTCAATGTGATAAAATATCAGTCGATCTGCGGGGTTTCTGGTGATATTTATCTGTGAGTTTTGTTAAAACAATAACTCCAGTACCCTATTGCTGACACTTGTGTAATCTGTTTATTTCCTTTTTATTCTTCCACCTGTTGAAGGCTGGATGGGAACGGATTCAGTCGTACCAGGAAGAAGGAATTGCTGTCTCTGGACGGTCCCAGACCCGGACTGACCGTGATCCTGTGAGAATCTGAATGTGTGAACATTTTGGCCGATTTCCCACCCTTCCCTTTAATAGCCACCCTGCCCTTTAATGCCCGCCCCCCAGGTTTAATTCGCAACGGTACTAACGGATCTTGTCACCAGCCGACTCTTGTGTGACGTCAGAGGCGTTTCCACAGTTACGATTGCGCTGCGTGTCAGCGACTCCGCCGGTTGTCCGCGTCGGAGCGTTCCCCAAGTGACACCCTGTGGATATAGACTGACAGGAAGAGTCCGCGGGCCACCCGTCTTCCGGGGTGGAATTATCCATGGAGAGGATTATTTTGCTCCCTTTGCTGAGGACGGTGCAATCCGCTGTGTGGTGATATAAAAGTGTTAAATTGACAAATGCCTCGGTAGTGACCCTGGATCTGTGGCGATCTCGAACACTGCCTCGAAGTGTAATTTTATAATCATCGGCTCCCCATTGCAGAGTGATGGTGAGAAACGGGACTGATAATTATTCAACCTGTCACTCATTGTCGTCTGTCAATGAATTGTTTGTGCCTGTGAGTAAATCGGGAGAAGTTCATTTATTCCCGCACGTTAGCAGGAATTGTGTAATTTACATTTGTCATGATTAAATCAACAAACCGCTGTAGTTTCCAGTCGTGGTGTTG
The DNA here is from genome assembly GCF_963921235.1 of Mobula hypostoma. Lineage (NCBI taxonomy): Eukaryota > Metazoa > Chordata > Chondrichthyes > Myliobatiformes > Myliobatidae > Mobula > Mobula hypostoma. Next base: position 7,396,759 of record NC_086127.1, on the reverse strand, counting down.
AACTTGAGTCCGATTTGAGGCGAATCAGTGACCTGAGGTTACTGCTGTCCCCCGCAGCCCGGGCAAACCGACAATGGGCCAAAGCCTCTCACACTAGCACAGCAGCGTCTCACGTCCAGGCTGAGGGAGGTCTGGTGGGATGGCCCCCCAACTCCTGCTAACCCCGCCCTCTCCTCCTTCCCGCCACCTGGGCTCTACCGCCCCACCAGCCGCGCGCGCTCCTTGAACCCCACCACTCGCGCGCGCTCCCCTCGCGTCCGCTGCCCCGTGCGCGGACTCTGTCCAACCTATTCCCACTGCGCAGCCCATAATCTGCTTTTTTCTAGCATCCCTTTACCGATCTGATAGTCTCGTAAACTTCACTAATATATCTCTCTCAATCACCACTCTCCGCAGGGAATTCTTGTCACAAACCACTCCCCGTTAAAATAAAACACCTTCCGTAAATCGTCTTCCACTCATCCTAAATTTACGTGCCTATCTTAACATCTCTTAACATTTCCCAATGTTTCTGCCTCAACCGCCAACCTAGGCAGCACAGTCCAGGTACTCACCGCTGTCTGTGTAAGCAGCCTGCACTACACATGTCCTTTGAAATTGCCCCCATCTCACCCTGTACATACGCCCTCTGCTGCTTGGCATTTCAACGCTGGGGAAAAGATACTGTCTGTCTTATGTATGGGGATTCTTCTTTTATGTTACTGCTAAGGCTAATAAAAATGGTTCTTTGCTATGTTAGAATAAAATGGCTCCTCTGTGATGTTAACTGCTGAGACAGTTGTTCTCTCTCTAGCAGCTTGTTTGGGTTATAATTACTGATAAAGAGAATTGTATTCATTTGCTAACCAATTGGGATAGATGTTATTCTTTCTTTTGTGTCTGTAAGCTACTGTTTTCGCGGGCTTTGGGGCAGAAGGCGCGACGGGGGCAGTGAGAGGATAAGCGATGCTGTAATTGGGCGACGGAACGGACCCCGAGCGGGAGTCCAAGGCCCAGAGTCTTCGGCGAGGAGAGGAGACGAGGACAGACTCGTGTGGGGCGTCTGGTCGACCACCGTGGCTGGTCCCAGACGGCGGGTCGAGAGGGTGGGAGGGGATCGAATGGTGAAAAGAAGACCCCGTTAATTGAGCTCCAACTGGCGCCTTTTACTTTCCTTTTATATTGTATCTCCATTAATTACATATTTCCAGTAAGATCTGTAGAGTGTAATCATTTAATCGCATATGGTGTACTGTCTGTTATTTGGTGGGGTGGGGTACATCACACAGCATCCACGCAAACTTGATTACCCAGTTTGGCGGGGCCGAAGGCTGCTTCCCCTAGACTGAAGCGAGCAGAGCGATTACCAGGAGGCTACACTTATATCTCTATGGCTCTTACAATCTTACAAATCTACTCTCAGCATTCTCCGCTCCAGAGAAAACAACCCCCGTTTGTCCAAACTCTCGTTCTCGCACATGCGCTCTAATCCAGGCAGCATCTTGGTTAACGTCTTCTGCACCTTCGACAAAGTATCGACACCCTTCCTCTGATTGGGCCACCAGAGTTAAATGTATTACTCCAGGTGCAGCCTCACTGGAATTTTGTAAAGCTCTCTGGGCTAGTATTTTTCCGGTTGTGCATCAGCTTGTCAAATGCCTTCTGAAAATCCAAGTAAACAATATCCCCAGACACTCATTTGTCTGTTACTAGCTGTTATTTCCTCCAAAAAAAAAGCAACATATTTGCGTGGCAAAATTTCTCATTAGGGAAAGCATGCAGACTTCGGTCTATGTTCTCATGCATCATGAAACCTCATCCTCCAACAATCTCCGAAACAGGAAGTCAGACTAACTGGCTGCGAATTTCCTATTTTGCCCCCCTCCCTCTGAAGGCGTAGAGTGACATCTGCAATTTCCCAGTCCTCAGGAATCATTCCAGATCCCAGTGATTCCCAACGGAATACCAATGCCTCCACAATCTCTTTATCCACTTTTTCCGAAATCTGCGATGTTCCAGGTGACTTATTCACCTTCAGACCTTTCAGCATCCCAAGCACCTTCTCTTAGTAACAGCAACTACACTCAACTCTGCCCCCAAACCCCGGCACTCTTCAATGTCTGGTGCCTTCCACAGCGAGGACTGGCGCAAGATAGCCCGCCATTTGCTTACACCCCTCATTATTACCTCTCCTGGGTTGCATCCAGTATCGCGTCACTTTTGATCTTTATATTTCTGGAGGAAAAAAAACACACAACGATTCCCGTATACCCGGACACTTGCGGGAGAGGAGCGGTGCTGATGAGCGAGGGGAGCGTTGAGCGAGCAGGGAGGGAGAAAGGAACAGTGAGGAGGGAGGGGCACGGAAAAGAGGGTGACGTAAGGCAGATCCAATCTCATTGGATCTTCACCCAACCCCGGACAGCAAAGATGCATACATCAGGATGTTCTTTATCGATTACACCTCAGTGTTTAATACCAGTACATCCTCAAAACTGATCAACACGCTGCTTGGCCTCAATAACGCCTTGTTGAATTGTTGCCAGGATTCCCTTACTTTTACACCCTGGCAACAACGTCTCCTCCACGATCTCCATCAGCACAGCTTTATCACAAGGCCGTGTGCTTAGCCCCCTGCTCTACTCTTCTATCACCCATAACTGTGTATAGTAATGCACAGCTCCAATACCATATTCTAGTTTGCTGATGACACCGCTGTTGTGGACCAAATGAAAGGTGGCGATGAATCAGCACACAGGCGGGAGATTGCAAATTTGTCTGAGTAGTGTCATAATAAGAAACTGAACTCCCAGTCAAGGTCAGCAACACCAAAGAACTGATTGTAGTCTTTAAGAGAGAGCAACCGGAGGTCCATGGGCAAGTACGCATCGGAGGATCGAACGAAGAGATGGTCAGCAACTTAAAATTGCTGGGTTTTAACATTTTAGAGGACCTGCCCTGAACCCAGCACGTAGGTACAATTGTGAATAAAGCACGGCAGCGCGTCTGCTTCCTTAAAATTTTGAGGAAATTCCATCTAAAACGTTGACAAACCTTTACAGATGTGTCGTGGAGTGTGTAATGACAGGCTGCCTCACGGCCTGGTACGGAAACAGCAAAGCGTTTGAACGGAAAATCCTACAGAAGGGATTGGATTCGGCCCAGTAGGTAGCGGGTAGATCCCTCCAAACCACTAAGCACATCGACATGAATTGCTGTTGCAAGAAAGCGGCATCCATCATCGGAAATCCTCATTACCCAGACCACGCTCGTTTCTCGCTGCTGCCATCAGATAGAAGGTACAACAGCCTCAGGACTCGCATCACAATGTTCAAGAGCAGTTACTACCCGCAGCCATTAGGTTCCTGAGCAAAGGGGTTAACTGCACTCACTTGCCCATCCATTGCGGTGTTCCCTTCCCCAATGATCTCACATTAAGGATTCTTTAGCTTTTATTTTGAGTTTATTTCTGAACTGCTGACGCTTCAGCTTTTGAACTTTTCGTTTCTCATGTGTTTTTTCACCTGTGAACATAGGAGCACGTGATTCACAAATAATGAATTCCAGTTAAGTTGATCAAACTCCTTGGTTACAGTACTCATTAAGATGTACAACGTTTTGGGGGCTGGATACTTTCAAAGCACTGTAGAAAGATAGATAGAAAATATATATAACGTTGAGAAGATGAGCTGTAGATTCCTTCAAAGTGAGTCCATAGGTTGTGGAATCAGGTTAGTATTGAGGTGAGTAAAGTTATCCACGCTGCATCAGCAGCCACGGATGAAGGGTAATAAATGTCCTTGATGTGGTGATGCGAGACTTCAGGCTTCTGTACCTCCTGTCCAATGGACACAGCGAGAAGAGAGCATGGTCTGGATGGTGGATGCTGCTTTCTTGTGGCAACGATTCTTGTAGACATGGCCAGTGGTGGGGACAGTTATTTCCCGTGATGGACTGGGCTTAATCCACCACTTTGTATAGGCTTCTCCGTCTTTGGGAGTTGGCAGGGGACGGGGACAGATTGACCAGTCAGTGGCAGCCCAGACTTGGGGGAAGGGAGATGCCTTTGGCCCCTAGTGTGTTGTCTTCTTGCATCGTGAGATGGAGGGTCCTCAGGAGGTAACTCTAGAACAGGGAGTCCTTGTTCTGTTTCACACACTGATCAGTAGGTTAAATGACCACAGAAAACTGCCTCTGGGGGTACGTGAAGAAGATAACATGGGATTTATGTAGGATCAGTGTCAATGGTGTCAAAATGGTTGTGATACATCGAGTGTGGTAGTGTAGTGGTGGTGGTAGGACTTGTCATTCTCACTTTCAGCTTCCACCACTGGCTAGCAGTCTTGTGAAAAGGAGAGCTGAGTGTGTCTCTCTACCAGTACACAGGCTGTCTGACAGCAACTCTCATGCAGTGCTTCCTCGCTGGTGACACACGGAAACTGAACTCCTTTCGGAATCAGGCTGAAATACAGAGGAGGTCACGTAGCACGCAGGGCCACTGACGCGTGGACACGCCCTAGTGCTCGTGAACCGGATTCCCAGCACCAGGAAAATAGCCCCACTGCCTTGCGGCAGCCTCGGGATAGACAAAAGCTGCGGGAGTGAACCCAGACAACAGATCCGGAGTGGAGCCCCTAAGGCGGCCGGACGTCATTGAACATCCTCCCGGCAGCTCCTGCAGCCAAGCTGGTGCCAAACGTATTGCTTCATAAGCTTTCCTTTGGACTACGCCGGTGAGGCCGAGAGGGGAATCTTGACGACTGGGCATCCCAGGATCTTCCACCCAGGCTTGTGATGATGATCATCACCCATTGTCCTTCGAGACGGACGATGCCCACAGTGTCAGCAGTGTTTGACGGTCGGCATGTGGTCAGTGGGATCTGGTGCTTTCCCGGCGTACATAGCGAATAAATTCTTTTCAGGCTTCCAGCCAGGTAGATGTTTTGAAATATCGATTAAAATCGATACCTGTACTCAGCTGGAAGCCCGAGAGGAGTTTATTTGTTCATACCTCCATTAAATAGTTAAGATAAAATAATCAGTGCAAAAAAAAAACAAATAGAAAAGTAGTGAGGTGTGTTCATGGGTTGAGTGTGCATTTAGAAATCGGATGGCAAAAGGGAAGAAGCTGTTCCTGAATTCCTGAGTGTGTGCCTTCAGGCTTCTGTATCTCCTTCCCGAAGGTAACAATGAGAAGATGGTATATCTTGGGAGTTGGGGATCCTTAATGATGGACGCCGGCTCCCTCAGGCGCCGCTCCTTGAAGATGGCTTAGATTCTATACAGGCTGGCACCCATGATAATTTTACACGTTTCTGCCGCTTCTGTCGATCCTGTACTGTAGCCACCACTCGCACCGCCCCCCCCCACCCCCCAACCCCATGCCGGACAGTGAGGCAGCCTGTCAGAGCTCCCTACAGTACATTTGTAAACATTTTCGGGTGTTTTAGTGAACACATCAAATTCTCCTCAATTTTCACCAAATATGACTTGGGTCTATGATGTGAAAACCCCTCTGTTCTCAGTCTGTCCGCATCCAGTGGCAAACAGGAGAACAGAACATAGCAGAATTAACCAAAAGGGTGTTCTTATTAGATCTGGAATGACCACAGAAGCAAGAGTGAATGATTTGTAACGTGTCGCAGGGAAAGAAAATATTCCGCCCCCAAAACTACCTGAGCATCTCCCCCCTTCCACCACCACTTCTCGCCTCCCCTCTCTCTTTCTATCTTTCTCTCTCTGTACCACCTCATCACCTCGAAGTCCTCTCACTTCTGTCTGTGTTTGAATTTGCACCAATGATACCTGTGTGAGTGAAATGAACAATCCTTTGTTCTCAATCTGTGTGTTTCCTGTTACTCGGAAACCATCCTAGAAAATGGTGACTGCTGAAAGATCACCACTAATGCTTCCAAAATTATTTCAGCTACCTCTTTCAATACCCTGGGATGTAGTCCATCTGGTCCACGTGACTTATCTGCTTTCAGACCCTTCAGCTACCCAAGCACCTTCTCTATATTAACAGCAACTACACTCACCTCTGCCCCAGACACCCCTGAATGTATTTTACGGTCTGTTTGATGCACAGAACAAAGTTCCAGCGAGAGAGACACCCAGGGGAGCAGACCCTCCACCCGGCTGAAGCTGAGGTGAGGAAGACCCTGGCCAGGGTTAACTCATGCAAGGTTGTGGTTCCTGATAATATACGAGGTCGGGTTCTGAAAGACGGTTCAGCCCAGCTAACGGAGGTGCTGGCGGATATATTCAGCATCTCTCTGGAGCAGTCCATTGTCCTCTTGGTTTTCAAGACAGTAACAGCATTCCATTGCAAAAGAAGGTGATGGTAACCTGTCTAAATGACATTTGTCCGGTGGCATTAACATTAACTATTAGGAAATACTTTGAGTCACTGGTGATATTGATGTAGAAAGTTGTGGGATATCCTGTTTCCAATGAGTTCCTCACAATAAATATCCCCTCTCTGTGTAAGGTCCAAATGTCCTGTAGATTTTCAACAGACGATCTAAAATGAAGAAAAAATGAGCACTGAAGACAATTCAGGGTAACGATAGTAGGGAAGCACAAATCAGGGGAGAACAGGACCATATTGAAGGCACTGAACATACTTCAGAGCATAGGTGTGTCCCCTGTAAAACCACGGCCACAGAGGCTGGGTCAGGCCGCCCATCTAAACTTAGTCAAGCCAACATTCACTCTGAGTGAGCTGCAAAAGTCAGTGCCTGCAACTGGAGATGATATTCATGGCTCTACAACTTTTAATGCCTTCTAAAACAGGGTACTTATTGAAAAGTGACAAGGAGCTTTGGCAAAGTGTCATTTAGAAAAAAACTGCCATGGTGCGGAAGAGGATCTTGTGATCAGATGAGACTAAAGTGGATTTTTTTGGACTCAACACCAAGTGGTGCATGAGCAAGGTAACAGCATCCCTACTGTAAAGTATAGTTGAGGTAGCATCAGACCATGGGGATGCTCTTCAACAGCAGGCACTGGAAATCTGCTCAGGATTGATGTGAAGACGCTACAGGTAGGCAGATACTGCATAACTCTCTGCCAGAAAGTTTCAGCAGGAAGTTCATCTTTCTGTAGATAGATAGAAACATTTGCATATAATACTGAGAACATGAGATGTAGAGTCCTTGGAAATGAGTCAATAGGTTGTGGAATCAGTTTTGGATTGATATGAGTGAAGTTATCTACTCTGGTTCAGCATGCTGCTGGTTAAAGGATAATAACTTTTCTTGACCCGGTGTTATGAGAGCGAAAACTCCTGCACCTTTTGCCCAATGGCAGCAACAGGAAGACAGCATGGTTTGGATGGTGGGGATCCATCATAATGAATGCTGATTTCTTGAGTCAATGCTCCAAAAGAGAGGGCATACAATAAAGCAAAAATTAGTGGGAAGGGAGAGGATTGGGGAACTTGTAAAAAGCTACAGTGCAACTAAACGTTTCATCAGGAGAGAACAGATGAAATATGAAAGCAAGCTAGCAAAGTTATCAGAGGGGATAGTAAAAGCTTTATTAAGTATGTAAAAAAAAAGAGAAATGTGAGTCGATATAGGACTGCTAGAAAATGAGGCCAGAGAAATAATAACGGGGAACAAGGAATGGCAGATGACCTAAATAATTATATTGCGTCAGTCTTCACTGTGAAAGACACCAGCAGTGTGCCAGATATTGTACTGTGTGAGGGAAGAGAAATGAGCGCAGTCACTATCACAAGGGAGAAGGCGCTCAAAAAGCTGAAAGACCAAAGCCTATATTCGACACCCGGACCAGATGAACTGCACTTTAGGATTCTGAAAGTGGTAGCGTTAGAGATTGTGGAGGCATTAACAATGATTTTTCAAAAATCATTGGACTGGAAAATTGCAAATGTCACTCCACTCTTTAAGAAAGGAGGAAGGCAGCAGAAAGGAAATGATAGACCAGTTAACCTTACCTCAGTGGTTGGGAAGATGATAGAGTCAATTGTTAAGTTTACAGAATACTTGGTGTCACATGACAAGATGGGACAAAGTCAGCACGGTTTCCATAAGAGAAAATCTTGCACAACAAACAAGGGTTTAGATGGGGCAGAGTTTGTTAAGTGTGTCCAGGACGGATTCCTGTCACATTATGTGGACAGGCCGACTAGGGGGAATGCCATATTACATCTAGCACTAGGTAATGAACCGGTTCAGGTCACAGATCTCTCACTGGGTGAGCATCTGGGGGACAGTGAATACCGCTCCCTGGCCTTTAGCATTATCATGGAAAAGGATAGAATCAGAGAGGACAGGAAAATTTGTAATTGGGGAAGGGCAAATTATGAGGCGATAAGGCCAGAACTTGCGGGTGTGAATTGGGATGATGTTTTTGCAGGGAAATGTACTAGGAACATGTGGTCGATGTTTAGAGATCTCTTGCAGGATGTTAGGGATAAATTTATCCCGGTGAGGAAGATAAAGAATGGTAGGGTAAAGGAACCATGGGTGACAAGTGAGGTGGAAAATCTAGTCAGGTGGAAGTAGGTAGCATACATGAGGTTTAGGAAGCAAGGATCAGATGGGTCTATTGAGGAATATAGGGACGCAAGAAAGGAGCTTAGGAAAGGTCTGAGAAGAGTAAGAAGGGGGCATCAGAAGGCCTTGACGAGTAGGGTAAAGGAAACCCCCAAGGCATTCTTCAATTATGTGAAGAAAAAAAGGATGACAGGAGTGAAGATAGGACCGATTAGAGATAAAGGTTGGAAGATGTCCCTGGAGGCTGTAGAAGTGAGCGAGGTCCTCAGTGAATGCTTCTCTTCGGTATTCACCAGTGAGAGGGAACTTGATGATGGTGAGGACAATATGAGTGAGTTTGATGTTCTGGAGCATGTTGATATTAAGGGAGAGGAGGTGTTGGAGTTGTTAAAATACATTAGGACGGATAAGTCCCCGGGACCTGACGGAATATTCCCCAGGTTGCTCCATGAGGCGAGGGGAGAGATTGCTGTGCCTCTGGCTACGATCTTTATGTCCTCGTTCTCCACGAAAATGGTACCGGAGGATTGGAGGGAGGCGAATGTTCTCCCCTTGTTCAAAAAAGGTAGTAGGGATAGTCCGGGTAATTATAGACCAGTGAGCCTTGCGTCTGTGGTGGGAAAGTTGTTTGAAAAGATGCTTAGAGATAGGATCTATGGGCATTTAGAGAATCATGGTCTGATCAGGGACAGTCAGCATGGCTTTGTGAAGGGCAGATCGTGTCTAACAAACCTGATAGAGTTCTTTGAGGAGGTGACCAGGCATATAGATGAGGGTAGTGCAGTGGATGTGATATATATAGATTTTAGTAAGGCATTTGACAAGGTTCCACACGGTAGGCTTATTCAGAAAGTCAGAAGGCATGGGATCCAGGGAAGTTTGGCCAGGTGGATTCAGAATTGGCTGGGCTGCAGAAGGCAGAGGGTGGTGGTGGAGGGAGTACATTCAGATTGGAGGATTGTGATAAGTGGTGTCCCACAAGGATCTGTTCTGGGACCTCAACGTTTCGTGATTTTTATTACCGACCTGGAAGTGGGAGTAGAAGGGTGGGTTGGCAAGTTTTCAGACGATACAAAGGTTGGTGGTGTTGCATATTGTGTAGAGGATTGTCGAAAATTACAGGGAGACATTGATAGGATGCAGAAGTGGGCTAAGAAGTGGCAGATGGAGTTCAACCCGGAGAAGTGTGAGGTAGTACACTTTGGAAGGACAAACTCCAAGGCAGAATACAACTCAAATTGCAGGATACTTGGTAGTGTGGAGGAACGGAGGGATCTTGGGGTACATGTCCACAGATCCTTGAAAGTTGCCGAACAGGTAGATAGGGTAGTTAAAAAAATCTTCTGGGGTGTTAGCTTTCATAAGTCGAGGGATAGAGCTTAAGAGTCGCAATGTCATGATGCAGCTCTATAAAACTCTGGTTAGGCCACACTTGGAGTACTGTGTCCAGTTCTGGTCACCTCACTATAGGAAGGATGTGGAAGCATTGGAAAGGGTACAGAGGAGATTTACCAGGATGCTGCCTGGTTTAGAGAGTATGCATTATGATCAGAGATTAAGGGAGCTAGGGCTTTCCTCTTTGGAGAGAAACAGGATGAGGGGAGACATAATAGAGGTATACAAGATAATAAGAGGAATAGATAGAGTATATATCCAGCGCCTCTTCCCCGGAACACCACTGCTCAATACAAGAGGACATGACTTTAAGGTAAGGGGTGGGAAGTTCAAGGGGGATATTAGAGGAAGATGTTTTACTCAGAGAGTAGTTGGTGCGTGGACTGCACTGCCTGAGTCAGTGGTGGAGGCAGATACACTAGTGAAGTTTAAGAGACTACTAGACAGGTATATGGAGGAATTTAAGGTCGGGGGTTATATGGGAGGCAGGGTTTGAGGGTTAGCACAACATTGTGGGTCGAAAGGCCTGTAATGTGCTGTACTATTCTATGTTCTATGAACCTGTTGGAATTCTTGAGGAGATTACAAGCAGGATATATTTACTGGATGTTGTATGTTTAGATTTTTAGAAGGCCATTGACAAAGTGCCACACATGAGGCTTCCTACCAAGTTAAGAGCCCGGGGTATTACAGGAAAGTTACTAACATGGTTAGAATATTGGCTGATTTGCAGGAGGCTGTGAGTGGGAATAAAATGATCCTTTTCTGGTTGGTTGCCAGTGATTGGTGGTGTTCCCCGGGGTCGGTTTTGGGACCACTTCTTCTTATGCTGTATGTAAATAATTTAGATGATCGAATAGATGGCTTTGTTGGTAAGTTTGCAGATGATGCCATGATTGGTGGAGGGGCAGGTAGTGTTGAGGAAATATGTCGGAGAATGGGCAACAAAGTGACAAATGAAATACAATGTTGGAAAATGTATGGTTATGCACATTGCTGGTAGAAATAAATGTGCAGACTATTTTCTAAACTGAAAGTAATTCCGAAATTCTCGGATGCAAAGGGACTAGGGGGTCCTTGTACAGAACACTCTAAGGATTAACTTGTAGGGTGAGTCGGTAGTGAGGTAGGTAAATGCAATGTTTGGAATACAAGAACAGGGATGTTATGCTGAGGCTTTATACGGCATTGGCGAGGCTTCAACTTGAGTGGTGTGAACAGTTTTGAGCCCCTCATCTAAGAGAAGATGTGCTGGAATTGGAGAGGGTTCAGAGTAGGTTTACAAGGATGATTCTGGGAATGAAAGGGTTATCATTCCTGGAATGTTAATGGCTCTGGATCTGAACTCGCTGGAATTGAGAAGGTTGAGGGGCATCTCACTGAAAGCTTTCTAATGTTGAAAATCCTAGACAGAGTAAATGTGGAAAGGATTTGGACAACAGGGCACAGCCTCAGTGTAGAGGGGCATCTATTTAAAGGAGAGATTCCCCGATATTTCTTTACCCTGAGGGTGGTAAATTTGTGGAATTTGTTACCACAGGCAGCTGTGGAGGCCAAGTCGTTGGGTGTTTTTAAGGCAGAGATCGATAAGTTTTTTTTTATTAAACACGGCATCAACGGTTACGAGGAATCGGGCTGAGGAGGGTAAAAAGATCAGCCATGATTGAATGGCGGAGCAGACTCAATGGACCAAATGGACTAGTTCTGTTCCTACGTCTTATGGTTTTGTAGATGTGTTCAATGGTGGGGAGACTTTTTCCTATGGACTGGCCTGTATCCACTTTCTATTGGCCTCTCCGCTCTTGTGCACTGATGTGGGACTGGCGCAGATCAACCAGTTAGTGGCGGCGCAGGCTTGAGGGGCCGCGGACGTCTTCTGTCCTGTTGCATAATGAGGTGGAGGGGCCTCGGGAGGTAAATTTCGAGGTTTCGTTCCTCAGAGTGATCAATGATTAAATAACCACAGAAAATTTTCTCCAGCGGAATTTAGAAACAATCACGTGGGATTAGCGTCCGATCAGTGTCAATGGTGTTTGATGGTCGGCATTTACTCAGTGGGCCAAAGGACCTATTTCTGCGTTGTATGATTCTGTGACTCTCTCTTTCCCTTCTTCTCTTACCTCTACTGTTTTCCACTTTCTTGTTCTCCCCATTCACCCTCATAACATCTCACATTGTATCAATGTCTTGCGTTTCACCCTGTGACCTTTCACCAAATGTTACCTGAGTCTATAGTGAGAAAACCCCTCTGTTCTCAGTTTGTTCGCATCAGGTGGCAAACGTGAGAACAGAACAGGGCAGAGCTAACCAGGGGGTTATTCCTCCTCGATCCGTAATGACCACGGAAGCAAGAGTCAATAATTTGAATCATTTTGCACAGAAATAGAATATTTTGCCCCACAATTTGCATGGCATATCTTTCACTCGCTCTCGCCAACCTGCTCTCTTTTTGTCTTTCTCTTTCTCCCTCTGTACGGTTTCCCCACCCTTTTCCAGGAACCCCTTTCTGTCTGTGGCATTCAAGACGTGATACCCGCGTAAGTTAAATGAACAGTCCTTTGTTCCCAATCTGTGTGTTTTCTGTTGCGAACGTGGTGTCAGATCGAGACAGGATTAAACTGGGCAGTGAACAAAGGAGGATGGACACTTTTGGAACTGCTGACATTGCAGATTTTTAATTTTTAGTTTTACATGCTTTCCAATTCTCCCTGTTTTTTGTGCTCAATTGGGAGAAAAGCGGCATGTGATGCAAAAATTTAAAAAAAAGTTCTCAGTTAAATTGATCAAAACACCTGGTTGTATACTCATTTATGTGAACAAAGGAGTGAAGATGAATACTTTTCGAAGGCACTGTAGTTACATCAATTCATATATAATACTGAGAAAATCGGATGTAAAGTCCTTGAAAGTGAGTCCATATGTGGAATCCCGGGAAGGTGGAGAGAATAGCGTGAGATTAGTGTTAATAGTGCAATGCGATGAGCAGCCCTTTGATCTCAATCTGTGTGTTTCCTGTTGCGGATGTGGTGTCAGAATGAGACAGGACTGAAACATGCAGTGTTTCTATTGGAACTCCAGCAGCTGCAGAACTCAGAGTAAATTATTTAGGAGGAATCTGTCCAAACAGTTCACTTGGAACAAAGTCCTGCCCGAGTTTCGGCCCGAAAAGTCGACTGTAGTTTTTTTTTTCCATAGATGCTGCCTGACCTGCTGAGATCCTGAAACATTTTGTGTGTGTCATTTGGAACAAAACCTCTTTCAAGATACCCAAATGACTTGCCCTTCATAATTGCCTGTGGCAATGAATTCCACAGACAGCGCTCTTTGGCTAAATACATCCGTCTTCATCACTGCTCTAAAAGTACGACACGCTCTTCTGAGGCTGTCCTGGGTTTCTTTAGTCCAGGAAATATCCCGTCCACGTCCACTGTATCGAGAGCTTTCAATATATTCGATAGAGTTCAATGGGATGTTCTTCATTCTCGTAAACATCAGCAAGGACAGACCCAGAATCATCAAACGCTCTTCACAGTTTAACCCTTTTATTCACAGGATCATTCTCGTGAACTTCCTCTGGTCCCTCTCCAGTGGCATCACATCCTTTCTTTCAAAGGGCCATAAGGCTACTCCATACACCAAATGGAGTCTAACAAATGCCTTATGAATCCTTAGCATTCTGTCCTCGCGTTCATATTCTGCTCCTCTCGAAAATGACTGCTAACATTGCAGTTGCCGTCCTTACCACCAACTCAACCTTCAGGATATCATTTCAAAGCACATAAGCCTTTTCTCTGACTCACAGTTCCCCACCCCTCCGGTATCTTACCATCAGCCTTTCATCCTCCCCATTTCTCTCTATCTCCTACTCGCTTCGCCCTTCTCTCCAGTCTCTCTCTCCCAGAGTATCTTTCCGAGTCGCTCTCTCGCCAGTCTCTGTCTCCCGCAGTCACTCTTCCCCAATCTCTCTCCCTAGTCTCCCTCTCACTCCCAGTCTCTCGCTCTCCACCCTTTATCCTCCCCTAGTCTTTCGCCCCCGTATCTGTCTCTCTCTCCACCTCTCCTCGTCCCTCTCTCCCGTTTCTCTCCCCAGACTCTCACCCAGTCTCTTTCCGCAGTATCTCTCTCCGCCAGTCTCTCGCTCTCCACCGTAACTCTCTCTACCCAGTCTTTCTCTCTGCTGTCTCTTCCCTCCCGGTCTCTCTCTGCCCAGTCTTTCTCTCTGCTGTCTCTTCCCTCCCGGTCTCTCTCTGCCCAGTCTTTCTCTCTGCTGTCTCTTCCCTCCCGGTCTCTCTCTGCCCAGTCTTTCTCTCTGCTGTCTCTTCCCTCCCGGTCTCTCTCTGCCCAGTCTTTTTCTCCCAGCTACGCTGTCCACCATCTCTCTTACCCCGTCTTTCAGCTCATTTCCCTCTCTCTTTCCACTCTCTCTCTTCCTCTGTTTTCTCTCTCCCAGTCTTTCGCTCTGTCCTTTATCCTCCCCTCGTCTCTCACCCCTTAAATCTGTATCTCTCCTACTTACCTCGTCCCTCCCTCCCTTCTCGCAATCATTTTCTATCTCTCCAGCATTTCCCTCCTCGTCTCTCACTCCACTCTCTCTTTCTCCAGGCTCTCTCTCCCCAGTTTCTCTCTCCCACAGTCTCATTCTCCCAGCCACTTTCTCTAGCATCTCACTCCCCGACTCCTTCAGTTCATTCTCGCTCTCTCTCTCTCTCTCTGTCTCAGTTTCTCTCACCGCCTATTTCCCGATCCAGTCCACTTCTCTGCCCAGTTTCACTTCCCCGTCTGCCACACCACAGCTTCCATCCTCTGGTCTCTTTCTCTTCCCCTCAGTCTCTCTCGCCTCTGCCTTCCTATACCCAGTCACTCTTTCTCCCCAGCCCATCTCTCTCCGCTAGTCTCCTTCTCACAGTCGCACTCTCCACCCTCTCTCTCCCGTCTCTCATCCCTTCTCTGTCAGCCCATTCTCCCTCTCTCCTTCCACTCTCTCTCCCTCAGTTTCGCTCTCCACAATCTCAACCCGCCTGACTTTTATCCTCATCTAGTTTCAGATGCACGTACCTGTCTCTCCCTCTTACTCTTCCGTCCCTCTCTCCAATCTCACTCCACACCAGTCTTTCTCTCCGTCTCTCCTTCCCCAGTAATTCTCTCTCCCCAATCTCTCTCTCTGCAGACTTCCTCTCTCTCTTCCAGTTTCTTTCTCAGAGCCGCTCTTTCCAACGTCTCGTTCTCCCCGTCTATCTTCCCCTGAAGCTCTCAACCCATTCTCCCCTCTCTCCCTCCAGTTTCTGACTTGCACACCCAGTATCTCTCTTCTCTCTCTCTCCCCAATCCTTCTCCAAATCTTTCTAAACCTAGGGTCTGCTCGCTCAATTCCCCCTCCCTCGGGCCCCATCGCCCCACTCCCTCTTTCCCTCATCTCCCTTATTTCTATCGAAGTCTCCCTTCCTCGTATCTATCCCAGTCTCTCGCTCCACCTCTCTCTCTCCTCCCCGTGTCTTTCCCTCCCCTCTCTCCCCTCCATCACTCTCCCTCGTCACGCTCTCCCCGTATAATCCTCACCATGTCCATCTCTTTCCCCGCAATTTTCCCCTCCCTATTTCTCACTCCCACTTCTTCTCCCCAACCACTTCCCCGAATTTCCCCTGACTATCTCACACAGCCTTTCTCTTCCTCCTGAATCTCTCTCTCTTTCCCAAGTGTCTCTCTCTGTACCACCACCAGTCTGTGTCTCCTTGTTCCCTTATCCTCTTCTCCGCTCTTTGTATGCCCTTCTCTCTCTCTCTTTCTCTCTCTCTCTCACACACACACACACACTGACTCACTCTGCCTCTCCTTTCCTCTCTACCTCCTTCTCTCCCCACCTCCCTCCATCCAGCTCTGAATGCTTGCAATGTCCAATCTCCAAACATTGTAGACAATCGTTTCTCTGTCCCCAAGCAGTTGAAACTTCTTGACTCGCCTACCATGTAGTACCATGTCAAAGTGCATGTAGACAATATCCAGTGCCTTTCCCTCATCAACTATCCTGGTAATATCGTCAAAAAACTCCAAGATTGGTTAGACATGATCTACTACGCACCGAGCCATATCGATTGTCCCTAATCAGTCCTTTCATGTCAAAATACTTGTATATCTGTTCACATAGAATACCTTCAATTAAGTTATCCACGACTGATGTCAGGCTCACCGGCTTATAACTGCCGTATAAAAATCTCTTACGCTTTCTTAACGAATGGAACAACATTTGCTATCCTTCAATCGTTTGGCACCAAAGTATGTTTTAAATGTGTCTGCTGTGGCCGCTGAAATTACCGTACTTGCCTCCCACAGGGACCAACGGAACACCTTGTCTGGCAGTAGGAATTTTTCCACCCTAATTTGCCTCAAGAGAGCAAACATCCCATCCTCTGCAATCTGTATTCGGTCTTTGCCTTACTTCAACAGAGCCTGCGCCTATCTTCGGAATAAATACAGATGCAAAATATCCATTTAAGATCCCCCTACCCCTTCCCCATTACATTTGGCTCCACACATTCAAGAGGACCAATTTTGCTGCTTACTATCCTTTTGCTCTTAATATATCTGTGAAAGCTCTTGTGATTTAACTTCACCTGGGCCGCTGGAGCAACCTCATGCCTTCTTTTAATTCGCCCCCCCCCCACCCACGTATTCTTCTTTAAGTGCTCACTGACATTTCTTCGACTCAAGAACCAAAATGTGTTCCTTCCTGCCCTTGCTTGATGTGCACCCCCTTCTTCTTGTTCCCCAGGACTTGAATATCTCTCGGAGATCAAGGTTCCCTAAACCTGTTATCCTTGTCTTTTATTCTGACAGGAACATGCATACATTGTACTCTGAAATTTCTACCTTTTGAAGGTCTCCCACCTACCAAATCCTTTGCTAGAAAACAACTTGTTCCAATCCACACTTGCCTCATCCTTACTGAAACCATCAAAATTGGCATTTCTCCAATTTTGAAACTTAACTCGATGACCAGACCCCTCCTGCTCCATAATTCTCTTGAAACTCATGATATTGTGAAGTTTTCCACCTCACAAATTTCTTCCCTCTTTTATTCCCTAACAGCAGACGAAGTATCACACTCTGTCTTATTGGGACCTCAACGAATAGGGCAACTTTCCTGAACATATTTGACGAAATCCCATCTAGTCTTTTTAGAGTTTTTCAGTCCCAGTAAATGTACAGAAAGATAAAACCAGCTGGTATCACCACCTTCTTTCTTGTCACGGTCTGAGAGCTCTACAAGTTTGCCCCTGTAAATCCAATGGATTGTAATAATATTCCTTTAATGCGTTCACTTCTCCTTATCCCTTAGTTCCACCCATTATTCTCAGTAGCTGAACTCCCCATCCGGTCCTGTTGCAACACAGCCGTGACGTTTTCCCAGACTAGGAAAGCCACCCTTCCTCCTTTAATCCCCCCTGCTTTGTCATGTCTAAAGCAATGAATCCCCAAAACATTGAGCTATCAGTCCTGCTCTCCCGCAACCAAGGTCTCACTAATGGCTAATTCCAGGTGCTGATCCACGCACTGAGCTCACTTGTTGCTTCTGTAATGCACTTTGCATTGAAATATACACAACTGAGAACATTAGTCTAACAATGCCCAACCTTTCGATTCCTGACATTGCATATAGGCTTAACAACAACTTTCCCTGCAGCCGTCCCACAATCTGCTTCGTTGTTCTGGTTTTCATCTCCCTGAAAATCTAGTTTAAACACCGCCACCTTCCGCACCCCTACCCCTTTGAGCAGCAGTTCTACCAAACCTTTTCTCCCTTCTCGTCAAGCTCCATTACCGGCCCACTCATACAATGGCCACTCCGCTTAAATTTCACTTCTTTTGTAGAAGTGTATAATTATGCACAATCCAACATCTCCTCATGGACTGTGGCGCGCAGAATGTCCTGACTGCCCCTACACGCTTCTTTAGAGATCCCCGCCCCACTGTTGAAACCGACTTCTCCTTGCGATCTGCGGGCGCAGAATGTCCCGACTGGCCCAGCTCGCTCTTTTTGAATCCTTCTCCCGTCATGCTAAATCCATCATCTGCTCTGTGGCACGGAGACTGTCTTGATTTATTCTGCTCGCTTCTAAGGAAACCCCTCTCCCGTTGCACACAACCGAAAATCAGCTGGTGTGCAGAACTCCTCGGAGGTGCAAACGGGCCAGGGAATCCTCGTGGTTAATTTGATAGTTGGCGTTCAGGAAGGCAAATGCAATATTAGCATTTATTTTGGGAGGACTAAAATGCAAAACCAGAGATGTAATGCAAAGGATTTGGAAGGGATTTGTTCCACTGTATTTAGAATATAGCAAGTAGCTTGGGGGGAGTGAAGTTTTCCACTCTGAATAATAGCCTGACAGTTAAGGGGTAATATCTGTCCCTGAAATTGGTGCAGCGAGTCCCGAGGCTCCTGTACCCTCTTCCTGATGGCAGCACTGGATGGTGGGTGTCCACGATAAAAGATGTTGCTTTCCTGCGATGGCACTCCGTATAGATGTGCTCAATACTACTTTTTTGTAGGCGTTGTTGTTTCTATACCAGACCCTCATGCTCTTCACTACATATCCATAGACGTTTCTCAAAAATTTAAATGACATGCAGAATCTTCGCAAGCCTCCAATACAAAAGAGCTACTGCCTTGCTTTCTTCATAATGGGCGATACGTGCTATTACTATTAAGTTATAATGAAATTAAATTACTATTAAGTAATTGAAAGTTGCTATCAAATGACGTGTTTGAGCATAAGGAAAGCAAGAAATAGTTAACAGGGAAATTAAGAGAGCTAAAAGGGTTCACGAGCTTGCTCTTTCGACAAGGTAAAAGAGAATGCCAAGGACGTCTACAGATATATTAAGATCAAAAGTATAGCAAAGGACAGAATTAGTCTTCTTGAAGACCACCGTGGTCATTTATGAATAAAGACAGACACAGACTCTATAGAACTGAGGCAAAAGGGCAGCAACGTCATTGACCATATCTAGGTTACATCGGAGGAGATGTTTGCTGTTTTGAGGCAAATTAGGATGGATAAATCCATAGGGGCCTCCCAAGATGTGTGGGAGGCTAGTACAGAAATTACAGTGGCCATGTTGGAGATTTGAAATATCCTTAGCCAAGGGTTTATTGCCCGAGAACTGAAGGATAGTTAATGCTGTTCCATTGTTCAAGAAGGACTCTGAAACATAAGCCAGGGTATTAGGGGCTGGTGAGCCTGACATCAGTAGTGGGTGAATTATTAGAAGGTTTTGCCAAGGACAGGATATATAAGTATTTTGATAATGACGGCTGATTAGAGACAGTCTACAAGGGTTTGTGCATAGCAGGTCATGGCGAAACAAACGTACTGTTTTTCTAGTAGATTACCAAGAGGTTGTTGAAGGAAAGTTGGTGGGTGTTGTTTATGTGAACTTTAGCAAGTCTTTAGACAAATTCCTGCACAGGAGGTTGGTCAGAAAGTTAATGTACTTGGCATTCAGGATGAAGTAGTCCATTGGATTCAATATTGGCTTAGTGGGAGACGCCAGAGAATGCTAGTAGGTTGGTTGTCATTCTAACTACAGGCTTGTGACAGATGGTGGGGATCAGGGCTGGGTCCGTTGAGTGCAATCTATAACAACAATTTGGATGGTAATGTCGTCAAATGGGTCAGCAATGTTGCCACTGACTTCAAGATTGTGGGTGTAATGGACAGCGAGGAAGACTATCAATGCTTGCAGCGGGATCTGGATCACCTGAGAAAAGAGACTGAAAAAGGGCAGATAGAATTTATTGCAGATGAGGATGAGATGTTGAATTTGGGAGGACAAACCAGGATAAGACTCGCATAATGAATAGTAGGGCTCTGAGGTGTACAGTAAAACCACGGAACCGGGAAATACAGATGCATATTAGCTTGAAAGGAGTGTCACAGGAAGATACAGTTGTAAAGAGAGCTTTACATTGGCCTTCATAAATCAGGGTATTGAGTACAGAAGTCGGGATGTTATGTCGAAGTTGTAAAAGATGTTAGTGAAGCTGACTTCAAAGTAATGTGTGCAGGTCTGGTCACCTCCCGATAGGAAATATACCAATAAACTTGATAAAATGCAGAGAAAATTTACAAGGATGTTGCCGGGACTTGAGGACCTGATTTACAGGGAAACCTTAAATTCATTAGCAATTTATTCTCTGGTCTGTTTAGTGGGAAAGATGAAATATTTAACAGGAATCTGAGGGGAATCTTCACTCAGAGGGTGGTGCGAGTCAACGAGCTGCCAACGGAAAGGGTAGATTCAAATTCAATTGTAACATTTAGGAAAAGTTTGGATAGGTGGATGAGATGGGAGAGGTCTGGAGGGCTATGGTCTGGGTACAGGGAGATAGGACGAGGCAGAAGAGCAGGTTGGCATGGACTAGATGGGACGCCGTTCCTGTTTCTATGTTGTAGCGTTCCATGACTCTATGACCAACACCCTTCCATGAATAAATGTCAATCTGCCATTTGCCTGCCTAACTACTGCTGTCCCTTCCTGAAGTCTGAGATAAACACCCCACGGTGGACCAGTGTGACTGCACACTTGCAGCTGTGCATAAGCATCTTCGTATCTTTCATAAAATTGTCCAAAAATTACTTCTCCATTACAGACCCTGTACACGGTCCACTCCCCGTTACTGATACATTGCCAACCTGACCGGGGGGTTTATCCTGTGTCCACTCCCCCTCTAATGCCTGCTGTCCATTGCAGATGATCTACACCTCCCACTCCACAATACTGACCCATTATAAACCTGGCAACAGTAATCCTGTGACTATTTCCTCTCCAGCACCCGCATCTTCCTGTGACACTCCTTTCAAGCTAATATGCAGAGGAACAGGAATGGAAAGTAGTCGTTGACCTGTCGCTGAGTCTGAAATGAAAACCAATTTCCTCCGGGATCAATAAAGTATGACTATGACTAAGTTGTAAAAGATGTTAGTGAAGCTGATTTGAAAGTAATGTGTCAGTTCTGGTCACCTACCAATAGGAATGATATCAATAAACTTGAAAGAATGCAGAGAAAATTTACAAGGATGTTGCCGGGACTTGAGGATCTGAGTTACAGGGACAGTTGGAATCGATTAGGAATTTATTCACTGGTGTGTTTTGTGGGAACGATGAAATATTTAAGAGAAATCTGAGGGGGAACTTCACTCAGAGAATGGTGTGAGTGGAACGAGCTGCCAACGGAAGGGGTAGATGCAAATTCAATTGTAACATTTAGTAAAAGTTTGGACAGGTGGATGAGATGAGAGAGGTCTGGAGGGCTATGGTCTGGGTACAGGGAGATGGGAACGAGGGAGAAGAGCAGTCTGGCATGGACTGGATGGGCCGAATTTCCTGTTTCTATGCTGTAGTGCTCCATGACTCTATGACCAATGCCCCCCCCATACAATAAATGTCAATGTGCCAGTTGCCTTCCTAACTACTGCTGCCCCTTCCTGCAGTCTGAGATAAACACCCCACGGTGGACCAGTGTGACTACACACTTGCATCGGTGTATAAACATCTTTGTGTCTTTCATAAAATTCTCTCTAAATTCCTTCTCCATTACAGACCCTGTGCAATGTCCACTCCCCGTTACTGACCCATTGCCAACCTGACCGGGGTTTATCCTGTGTCCACTCCCCCTCTAATGCCTGCTGTCCATTACAGATGATCTACACCTCCCACTCCACAATACTGACCCATTATAAACCTGGCTACAGTAATCCTGTGACTATTTCCTCTCCAGCACCCGTGTCCATTCCTGTCCCTCTGCTCAATACTGACCCATCACTGAAGCCGAGGAAGCTCACTGACTGGGAACAATAGGCTCTTCATTGCAGAGACTCAGGATAGATGTTGTTTGTTTGTTTGTTTGCTTTGCATACTTTTTCAAAACATACATCAACTGTTCTGCAGCCCAGCTCTGGTTTCATTGCTTCGAGAAGCCGGTGGAGAAAGTAGTCGTTGACCTGTCGCTGAGTCTGACACCACTCACAGCAGAGAGTGAGGAGGTTGTAGGTGGTCCCATCTCCCTCCAGTTCACACAGCAACACCTCATCGGGAGCCACACGTGAGTAGACATCCCCAAAACTGATCGAATCTGGAAATATGTCGCGTGTGTGTGTGTGTGGTAGAGAGAGAGGGAGTGTGTAAATAAATGAAGGTAGATGGAGTGTGTGTGTGTGTGTGTGTGTGTGTGTGTGTTGCTGAGAGAGAGAGAAAGAGAGAGAGGTGAGTGGCGGGAGAAAAGAAAGACAGTGTGTAAATAAATGAAGGCAGAAGGAGCTTATCATCACATCCATCTGTGAGATTTCAGGAAGAATTTCTACCATCTCAATTGCGATGATTTCACTCTATGTGGGGTACCAATAAGTAAGTGAAGGAGATCTTACCTCTGTCCGTGGAATCTCGGTGAGGGAGATCTCACCACCGTCTGTTCGAACCTAGTGAAGGAGAGGGAGCGAACCCACTTCTGTCTGTGTAAACTCGGTGAGGTAGATCTCCCTGTCTGTGGAGTATACCTAATGGAGGACTCCTGTCCATCTGTGGGGTACAGTGAAGGGAAGAGGGAGATCAAGGGGTTTGGATGTGGGTGGAGTTTGTTAGGTGTGTTCAGGAAGGTTTCCTGACAGAATATGTAGACAAGCCAACTAGAGAAGACGCTGTACTTGCTCTGTTATTGGGAAGTGAACCTAGTCAAGTGTCAGATCTCTGTAGGAGAGCATGTTTGAGGTAGTGATCACAAATCTGTCTCATTTACCGTATTGTCGGAGAGGGATAGGAACAGACAATTTGGGGGGAAACATTAAATTGGCAGAGGGGGAAATATGACGCTATTAGGCAGAGACTTGGGAGCATAAATTTGGAGCAGATGTTTTCAGGGAAATTCACGGCAGAAATGTGACAAATGCTCAGGGAACATTTGTACGGAGTTCTGCATAGATACATTCCATTGAGCCAGGGGAGTGATGGTAGGATAAAAGAACCATGGTGTACAAAGGATGTAGAAAATCTAGTTAGGAAAATAAATGATTACGAAAGGTCCAATAAAGTACCTACTCTTAGCGCTCCACAAAGTTACAAGATTGCTAGGAAGGAGCTTAAAAATGAAATTCGGAGAGCTAGAAGGGGCCATGAGGAGGCCTTGGCGAGCAGAATTAAGGGGAACCCCAAGGCATTTTTAAAGAATGTGAAGAGCAAGAGGATGAGCCGTGTCCAATCAGGTGCGATAGTGGAAACGTGTGCATGGAGTTGGAGGAAGTAGCGGAGGTACTTAATGAAAACTTTGCTTCAGTATTCACCAGTGAAGAGGATCTTGACAGTTGTGGGGATGACTTACAGCGGACTGAACCGCTTAAGCATATAAACATTAAGAAAGGGGATGTGCTCGATCTTTTGAAAAACGTTAATTTAGATAAATGGCCGGGTTCGGACGAGATATACATCAGGCTATTATGGGAAGGGATGGAGCAGATTGCTAATAATCTTTGCATCATCAATAGTGACGGGATTGTCATTCCTTTGTTCAAGAAAGGGAGTAGAGATAACCCAGGGAATTATAAACCAGACAGCCTTACTTCGGTAGTGGGCAAGTTGTTGTAGAAGATCTTGAGGCAGGATTAATGAGCATTTGGCGAGACAACCTGATTAGGTATAGTCAGGTAAACACGAGGAATTCTGCAGATGCTGGAAATTCAAGCAACACACATCAAAATTGCAGGCATAGTCAGCATGGCTTTGTTACGGGCAGGTCGTGCCTTACAACCCTAATTGCATTATTTGAGGATGTAACAAAACACGCTGATGAAGGGGGAGTAGTGGAAGTAGTGTATATGGATTTCAGTAAAGCATTTGATAAGGATGCCCATGGAAGTTTCATTCAGCAAATAAGGGGACCTTACTTTATGGATCTAGAATTGGCTTGCCCACAGACGGCAACGTGTTGGTGTAGATGGTTCGTATTCTGCATGGAGGTCGGTGATCAGCAGTGCTCCGCAGGGATCTGTTCTGGGACCCCTCCTATGGTAATTTTTATAACTAACCTGAATAAAGAAGTAGAAGGGTGGGTTATTAAGTTTGCCGATGAGACAAAGGTTGGGGTGTTGTGGATAGTCTGGAGGGTAGTCAGACGTTACAGCGGAACATCAATAGTGTGCAGAACTGGGCTGAGTAGTGACAGAAGGAGATCAGCCCAAGTAAGTGTGAATTGGTAAGACTCAACAGTGTGTAGGATCAGAGAAGTTCATGTCCACAGGACACTGAAAGCTGATGCGCAGGTCAGGTTGACAGTGCTGTTCAGAAGGCGTATGGTGCCTTCATCAACCGTGGGATTAAGTTCAAGAGCCGTGAGGTAATGTTGCAGCTGTACCTTGGTTAGACACCACTTGGAGTTCTGTGTTCAGTTCTGGTCACCTCACTTCAGAAGCATGTGGTACTATAGAAAGAGTGTGGAGGAGTTTATAAGGGTTTTGCCTTGACTGGAGAGCTTGCCTTTTGAAAATAATTTTAATGAACCTGTCCTTTTCTACTTGGAGGATTAGTGCGGAACTGATCGAGGTGTACAAGATGGTGGGAGGCATTGATCCCGTGTATAGTCAGAGGCCTTCTCCCAGGGGTGAAATGGCTAACACGAGGGGGCATAGTTTTAAGTGCTTGGAAGTAGGTACAGAGGGGAAGTTAGGGTGAGGTTTTCACACAGAGAGTGGTGGGTGCGTGGAACGTATTGCTGCGACGGTGGCAAACGAGGATACAATACAGTCATTTAAGAAACCCTTAGATAGGTACATGGAAGTTAGTAAAATAGAGGGCTATGCTAGGGTAATTCAAGGCATTTTCCAGAGTAGGTTACATTTTCGGCACAACATTGCGGACCGAATAGCATGTAATTGTCATGGTCCGGTCCGTGAAGTCTGTATTCCGGTTCACGGTCCGATCCATCGACCCTTGCTCCAGGTTGTCCTGTTTACCCTGTTTCTGTTCTTGTTGAGCTGTAATTGAGGCAGCTAATGCTCGTTGGGGCTGGCTGCATAAATACCTTCAGAGACCAGGGCGTGGCTGCTGGATTGTTCTTGTCCTTACTCCTTGTAGCCCTTCTCCTGCCTTCTGTTTCCTCGCCTGAAGCCCTGCCTTGTCTTGCCGGTAACTCTTGCCTTGCCTGAAGTTCTCGTCTCGTCTTGCATTGCCTGCAGTCTTGCCTTGTCTTGCTGGTAACTCTCGCCGTGTCTCGCCTGCAGTCTTGTCCTGGAGCCACCCTGTACGTAGCTCCCTTCCTGTCCCTTACCTCCGTCGGGTAAACCAGGCCGTATCTCCGTTACCTGCGTTTGGTTCTGTCCCTTCCTCTCCCTTGCCTCCGTCAAGTAAGCCAGGCCGTCTCGTCGTTACCTGCGGTTGGTTCTGTCCCTTCCTGTCCCATACCTCGGTCGGGCGGTGAACTGCGGCCTGCCCAGGAGTAACGCGCCCTGCCCAGGTGAACCGTGCCCTGCTCCGGAGGAGCCTGCCTAGCCTCAAGCCTGAAGACTGCAGCCTCCTGTCTAGCCTCAAGCCTGAGGACTCCAGTCTCCAGCCTCGCATCAAGAGTCCGGCCTTCAGCCTCCAGCCTCGCCTCGCCTCGCCTCAAGTCTCCTGCCTCCAGCCTCCATCGCCTCGCCTCCTTTCTAGCCTCATGCCAAGCCTCGCCTCAAGTGTCTAGCCTCATACCAAGCCTCGCCACAAGTCTCCTGCCTCCTGCCAAGCGTCTCCTCAAGTCTCTAAGACTCCAGCCTCGTCCTGCCTGCCAGCCAAACCTCGTTCTTGCCTAGTTCTGGGGTCCGAGCCAGAGGCAAGACCCAGGTACTGGGTCCTTGTCCAGTCCTCTGGCTCGCAGTCCAAGCCCAGGCTCCTAGCTCTTTTTTTTCCCAGTCCTTTTCCAGGTTCCTGGTTTTCCTGTCCACGTCCTTGCCATCGCCCTGTATCCTAGTCCTGTCCCTAGTACTTCAGTGTCTGTGTCTTGCACTTGGGTCCGTTCCCAGCCACCACCGTATGACAGAACAATCCAGCCAACCATGGACCCAGCGACACAGACACTGTCGTTTTCCTCTTACCACCCAGGGTTCCTTTCTGTTAAATACCCTCCCATCCGCCGCCGTTGTCCATAGTCTAGATTCCCTGTTTGGTCGCCAGGAGCCTCCCGTAGAGGGCGGGGAGAGGGGACAACTGTCATGGTCCGGTCCTTGAACTCCGTGTTCCGGTTCACGGTCCGGTCCATCGACCCTTGCTCTAGGTTTTCCTGTTTATCCTGTTTCTGTTTTTGTTCAGCTCTAATTGAGGCATCTGATTCTCGTTGGGGCTGGCTGCAAAAATACCTTCAGAGACCAGGGCGTGGTTGCTGGATTGTTCTTGTCCTTACTCCTTGTAGCCCTTCTCCTGCCTTCTGTTTCCTCTCCTGAAGCCCTGCCTTGTCTTGCCGGTAACTCTCGCCTCGCCTGAAGTTCTCTTGTCGCCTTGCATTGCCGGAAGTCTTGCCTTGTCTTGCTGGTAATTCTCGCCTCGTCTCGCCTGCAGTCCTATCCTGGAGTCACCCGGTACGTAGCTCCCTTCCTGTCCCTTGCCTCCCTCGGGTAAACCAGGCCGTCTCGCCGTTACCTGCGGTTGGTTCTGTCGCTTCCTGTCCCATGCGTCCGTCGAGTGGTGAACCGCGCCCTGCACAGGAGTACCGTGCCCTGCCCAGGAGTACCGCGCCCTGCCCAGGTGATCCGCGCCCTGCCCAGGTGATCCGCGCCCTGCCCAGGTGAAACGCGTCCTGCCCCGGAGGAGCCTGCCTAGCCTCAAGACTGAAGACTCCAGACTCCTCCCTAGCCTCAAGCCTGAAGACTGCAGCCTCCTGCCTCGCCTCAAGTCTCCTGCCTCCATCCTCCAGCCTCGCCTCGCCTCAAGCCTCCTGCCTCCAGCCTCCAGATTCGCCTCTCCTCAAGTCGCTAGCCTCCAGCCTTGCCTTGCCTCAGGTCTCTAGCCTCCTGCCAAGTCTCGCCTCAGGTCTCTAGCCTCCTGCCAAGCCTCGCCTCAAGTCTCCTGCCTCCTGCCAAGCCTCGCCTCAAGTCTCCTGCCTCCTGCCAAGCCTCGCCTCAAGTCTCTTGTCTCCTGCCAAGCCTCGCCTCAAGTCTCTAAGACTCCAGCCTTGTCCTGCCTTCCAGCCAGACCTCGTCCTTGCCTAGTTCTGGGATCCGAGCCAGAGGCAAGACCCAGGTACTGGGTCCTTGTCCAGTCTCTGGCTCGCAGTCCAAGCCCAAGCTCCTAGCTCTTTTTTTTCCAGTCCTTTTCCAGGTTCCTGGTTTTCCTGTCCATGTCCTTGCCATCGCCCTGTATCCTAGTCCTGTCCCTAGTACTTCAGTGTCTGTGCCTTGCACTTGGGTCCGTTCCTAGCCACCACCTTATGACAGTAATGTGCTGTAGATGGGATTTGCCTTACGCCACACCCTTTTCCGTTCCCCTCGCTCCTCACTTCTCCCTTCTCCCTCCCTTCTCCCTCTCTTTCCCCTCTCTTCCCTCTCTCTCCTCCCTCCCGTCTAGCTCAACTCTTCCCTCGCTCATCTATCTGAGTATACAAAAATCATTTTTCCCCAGTGATATAAAGAGCAAAAGTGAAGTGATACTGGATGTGATGGGGGTAGAAGGAAATGACAGGTTATCTCAGTAAGTATCTTGCGTGTAGGCAGCTGGCCAAGTGGTTAAGGCATTGGACTAGCAACCTGAAGATCCTGAGTTCGAGCCCCAGCCGAGGCAGTGTATTGTGT
Organism: Mobula hypostoma; assembly: GCF_963921235.1. Taxonomy (NCBI): domain Eukaryota; kingdom Metazoa; phylum Chordata; class Chondrichthyes; order Myliobatiformes; family Myliobatidae; genus Mobula; species Mobula hypostoma. The sequence continues at coordinate 7,369,062 of NC_086127.1, read as the reverse complement.
CCTTGAGCAAGGCACTTAACCAGACATTGCTCTGCGACGACACTGGTGCCAAGCTGTATGGGTCCTAATGCCCTTCCCTTGGACAACGTCGGTGTCGTGGAGAGGGGAGACTTGCAGCATGGGCAACTGCTGGTCTTCCATACAACCTTGAAGACCTTCCAGGTGCAGATCCAAGTGCTCGCAAGACTAACGGATGCCTTTATCTTGCGCCAGTCTTTACTGTGGAAGTTACCAGCAGTCCGCCAGATATAGAAGAGTCTTGGGACGGGGGGCATTAATAAGTGTAGTTACTATTACTTACTATTACTGAAAGGTATCTGAAGGTATTTAAACCACGTGTACTGATGCACAACGCCCCCGATTTCCGAAAAAAATATATAGCTAAATGAGGATGTGGCGGCATTGCTGGTGTCCTTTGGGAACCATTTTAATCTGGGATGATTCCTGAGGACTGGGAAATTGCAGATGTCACTCTACTCCTTAAGAACGGAGAGGGTCAAAATAGGTGATTAGCAGCCAGTTAGTCTGTTTAGGAAATTGTTAGAGATTTCAGGATGCATGATAAAATAGGCCAAAGCCTGCTGTTATGGTCCGGTCCGTGAAGTCCGTATTCCGGTTCACGGTCCAGTCCGCGACCCTTGCTCCAGGTTTTCCTGTCCACCCTGTTTCTGTCCTTGTTGAGCTCTAATTGAGGCAGTCGATGCTCGTTGGGGCTGGCTGCATAAATACCTCCAGAGACCAAGGTGTGGCTGCTGGATTGTTCTTGCCCTTACTCCTTGTATCCCTTGCTCTGCCTCCTATGTCCTCGCCTGAAACCCTGCCTTGTCTTGCTGGTAACTCTCGCCTCGTCTCGCCTGCAGTCTTGTCCTGGAGCCACCCTATACCTCGCTCCTTTCCTGTCACTTGCCTCCGCCCAGGTAAGCCAGGCTGTCTTGCTGTTACCTGCGGTTGGTTCTGTCCCTTCCTTTCCCTTGTCTCCATCGGGTAAGCCAGGCCGTCTTGCCGTTACCTGCGGTTGCTTCTGTCCCTTCCTGATCCATCCTCCGTCAGGCAGTGATACACGCCCGGCCCAGGAGTACCGCGCCCTGCCCAGGAGTACCGCGCCCTGCCCAGGAGAACCGCGCCCTGGCCAGGAGTACCGCGCCCAGCCCAGGAGGAGCCTGCGTAACTTCATGCCTGAAGACTCCAGCCTCCTGCCTAGCCTCAAGCTTGAAGACTCTAACCTCCTGCCTCCAGCCAAGCCTCGCCTCAAGTCTCTCGCCTCTATCCTCCTGCCAAGCATCGTCTCTAGCCTTAGCCTCCAGTCTGAAGACTCCACCATTATGCCTCCTGCCAAGCCTCGCCTCTAGCCTCAAGCCTGAAGACTTCAGCTTCCTGAATAGCCTCAAACTTGAAGACTCTAGCCTCCTGCCTCCAGCCAAGCCTCGCCTCAAGTCTCTAGCCTCTAGCCACAAGCCTGAAGACTCCAGCCTCCTGCCTCCTGCCAAGCCTCGCCTCAAGTCTCTCGCCTCTAGCATCCTGCCAGGCATCGTCTCTAGCCTCTAGCCTCCAGCCTGAAGACTCCACTATTCTGCCTCCTGCCAAGCCTCGTCTCTAGCCTCTAGGCTCAAACCTGAAGACACCAGCCTCCTGCCTCCTGCCAAGCCTCGCCTCTAGCCTCTAACCTCAAGCCTGAAGACTCCAGCCTCGTTCGTCCTGCCTGCCTGCCTAGCCTCGTCCTTGCCTAGTTCTGGGGTCCGAGCAAGAGGCAAGACCCGGGTACTGTGTCCTTGTCCAGTCTCTGGCTCGAAGTCCAAGCACGGGCTCCTAGCTCTCCTGTCCAGTCCTGTTCCCGGTTCCCGGTTTTCCTGTCCATGTCCTTGCCCTCAGCCTGTATCCTACTCCTGTCCCCAGCACTTCAGCGTCTGTGTCTTGCACTTGTGACTTTATGACACCTGCAAGGTTTCCCAAAGGTGAAACCTTGTCACACAAATTTGTTACAATTTTTTTTGAGGAAATAACAGTCAGTAACAGACAAAGGAGAGTCAATGGACAGTAACACACACAAAATGCTGGTGGACGCAGCAGGACAGGCAGCATCTATAGCAGTCGACTGTACCTCTTCCTGTACATGCTGCCTGGCCTGCTGCGTTCCACCAGCATTTTCTGTGTGTTGCTTGAATTTCCAGCATCTGCAGGTTTCCTCCTGTTTGCGTCAATGGATAGTGTTTACTTGGATTTTCAGAAGGTATTTGACAAGGGGCCGCACCCTGGAGTAATACATTTAACTCTGATGGCCCTATCAGAGGAAGGGTGCCCAGGCTTTGTCGACGGTACAGAAGGCGTTAACCCGGATGCTGCCTGGACAAACTGGGGCTGTTTTCTCTGGACCGGACGAAGCTGAGAGTAGTTCTGATGGAGGTTCATAATATATAAGACAGACGGTATCTTTTTTCCCAGGTTTCTTACGGTAGGCACGTAAATTTAGGATGAGTGGAAGACGATTTACGGAAGGTGTTTTATTTTAACGGGGAGTGGTTTGTGACAAGAATTCCCTGCGGAGAGTGGTGATTGAGAGAGATATATTAGTGAAGTTTACGAGACTATCAGATCGGTAAAGGGATGCTAGAAAAAAGCAGATTATGGGCTGCGCAGTGGGAATAGGTTGGACAGAGTCCGCGCACGGGGCAGCGGACGCGAGGGGAGCGCGCGCGAGTGGTGGGGTTCAAGGAGCGCGCGCGGCTGGTGGGGCGGTAGAGCCCAGGTGGCGGGAAGGAGGAGAGGGCGGGGTTAGCAGGAGTTGGGGGGCCATCCCACCAGACCTCCCTCAGCCTGGACGTGAGACGCTGTTGTGCTAGTGTGAGAGGCTTTGGCCCATTGTCGGTTTGCCCGGGCTGCGGGGGACAGCAGTAACCTCAGGTCACTCTTTCTCCTCAAATCAGACTCAAGTTCAGCACCACGACTGGAAGCTACAGCGGTTTGTTGATTTAATCATGACAAATGTAAATTATACAATTCCTGCTAACGTGCGGGAATAAATTAGCTGCTCCCGATTTACTCACAGACACAAGCAACTAATTGACCGACGGCAATGAGTGACAGGGTGAATGATCAGTCCCGTTTCTCATCATCACTCTGCGTCGGGGAACCGATGATTACAAAGTTACACTTCACGGCAGTGTTCGCGATCACCGCAGATCCAGGGTCACTACCGAGGTATGTGTCAATTTAACATCATTATATCTCCACATAGCAAAGAATGCACCGTCCTCAGCAAAGGGAGCAAAGGAATCTTCCCTATGGATAATCCCAGCCCGGAACACTGGTGTCCCAGAATGAGCCCCGCAGGCGGACTTTCCAAGACTGTGTAATTCCACAGGGCGTCACTTGGTGAAGCACTCGGACCCGATCATACGGCGGAAGAAGCGCCGCTGACAGGAGGCGGAATTACATGATTTCAGAAACACCTGGATGTCACACAAGGCTCGGCTAGAGACAAGATTAGTTAATACCATTGGTAAGTCAATCTGGAGCGCAGACATTAAAAGAGGAGCGTGGCCGTTAAAGAGAAGGGCGTGGAGTAGGCCAAAATGTCCCCAAACTGGGCTGTTCACACATTCAGGTGATCACAATCAGTCCGTGTCTGATTTCCTCCAGAGATTTCAGTTTCTCCTTCCCGATCAAAGAGAATCGATTCCCTACCAGTCTGAAAGAGGAAATAAACAAATTACTAACACTGTCAGCAACACGGGCTTGGGTTAATGTTTCAACACTCACAGACAAATATCAGCAGAATCTCCGCGAATCCGTTGACATTTTCTCACATTGAACATTGACACAAACACTCACCGGATCCACTTCAGACGCAGGAGAGACAGTATGAGGCGGCGGACAACGGGGACTGATCCGTCTGCGAGCGAGTTTAATCCCAGGTACAGCGTCGTCAGTGACCGGTTTTTACTGACAGCGGAGACGAGATCTTCTGCACCAGAATCTGTGAGACCGACATGACCCAGCCTGGAGATGAGGGACAGAGTGAGGGTGAAGGACACAGAGAGACAGGAGACGGTACAAATCCCCAGTGTTTATCAGTAACACAATAGCTGACCACATTATTATTCAGTGTCAGATATCCAGTGACTGTAAACACAAACTACCACAGTCTGGTACTTACTCCAGTTTCTGTATTTTACACTCTGGGTTCCTCAGAGACGCAGACACCAGTTTCACTCCTGAATCTCCCAGCTTATTTTCCTTCAGCTCCATCACTGATCGGTTTGTACTGAGAGTGGAGACGAGATCCTCGGCACCGGAATCTGTGAGACTGACATTGTTCAGTCTGGAGATGAGAGAGATTGAGGGTGAGGGACACAGAGAGACAGGAGACGGTGCAAATCTCCAGTGTTTATCAGTAATACAATTACTGATCACATTAATGTTCAGTGTCAAACACCCAGTGACTGTAAACATAGTACTGTATTTTATACTCTGTGTTACTGAGAGCCGCAGACACCAGTTTCACTCTTGAATCTCCCAGGTCATACTCCCCAAGTCTAAACACAAACAGACAAATCGATGAACTATTGAAACCGTGTGTCTGAGGGGATTTCATCACTTGGATATTTCAGGAAAAATTAATCCTTTCAGAAAATCACTGATCGGATTTCCCATCTCTGTCAATGTCCCTCAGTGCGCAGCTCCAGGGTATCTGAGACAAAGAGGGAAAGACAATGGGGAAGAGAGTTTGGAAACAAAGGAAGAGCGCCCCCAACAGGAGGAAGGAGGTTGGGGAACAGAGATCCCCACAGAATGAACGGGACAGAAAGATCCCGCAGGAAAATAGCAATGAGAAAAGCAGACCCGACAAGAACATCAATGGCACAGGAAGGGTTTGTCCGAACTGAGGCCCCCAGTCGTGATAGGAGATGCCGTCATGCGAATTGGGTGTCTGGTCGTGGATGGTGATAGTCATACACGGGGAAGGGCAGGGAGAGGACTGTCCCTCAGATGTATTTCTCTCCCTCTCACTGGGTCAGTCCTCTGACCCTCTTTTGCCCCTCAGCGGGAAAAGGGTGAGAAGTTCTGACTCACCTGCTGCAGTCAGTATTGGTGTGGGTGTCAGTAACAGTGAGATAGACTGCGAGAAACACGTCCTGTGGTTGACGAATCTGATGAAGTCCCCAAATCCCTCGACGAGGAACCACAGAACCTTACCATCCTTGGGGAAATACTGACCGATCCCCTGGTCAGTTATCACAATTATACACAACCTGGGTTACTACCCAGTTTCGCCCAAATTCCTAACATTGAAGCAACACAATGGAACAGTTTCACAGATCACGGTAAGAGATAAATCAAGCTACCTCAACTCCTGGCACTTGTGCAGCCCAGGTCCCAGCCACTGGAATCCTTCACCCTGAATATGGCAGCTAGAGAGATCGAGGAGTATTATTGTATCACTGAGTCCGATGACATGTGACAGGACAGCGCAGTCAATCGGGATCAGTGTCATTCCACTGAATGAAAGTCTTTCCACAGATCCCAGTGCGGCCTGAACCAGTCCTCGATTCTCAGACTCAAACAGGTAGTACATTGTGTTCAGGAGGCTATATCCGGCTTCACTCCATATGCTTCTACTCTGGCGTTTAACTTCCGCCTTCATCCAATCAATCACCCGACAGGTTGTTTGATCAGAAAACGGACCCAAAAACTCTTCCAGGACCCGAGCTGTTCTTGAGGAGGAGAGACCAGCAAAAAAAAGGAGAAATGCCTCGAATCGCCCGTCGGTTGCGTTGTGGGCTGCAGTGAGAAATTTCAGGATATCCCCAGGATCTAGAGTCAGGTATTGTGCGAGTGCAGCTACAAAATCTTGGATGGTGGGGTGTGGGAATGTGTACACCACACCCCGGGCAGAATCCTCTCTCTCCAAAAGCTCCATCAGGAACTGGGAAGGCTGGAGATTGTACTCGATCAAATCTTCATCTGTAAACACAATCTTCCTCTGAGACACTCCTGCGAAAGCCATCTGACCAACTCCGAATAACACATCACGAGTTTTCTCAATCTCACATTCGTGCTTCTTTAAGATGTTGTAAATGTAGCAGGAATATAATTGGGTGACGGTCGTGGGAACTCGTTGAGGGTCCCTGACTCTTTGTGTGAAGAAAGGGCCCAGTGCCAGAGCGAGAATGCAGCAGAAGGAGGGGTTGTGGCTCATGGTGTACAGGATCTCGTTCTCCTTCACGTGTTTGAAAACAGCTGCCGCCACCTTCTGATCTTCAAAGTGTCTGTAGAAATATCCCTTCCGTTCCTCACCAACAAATCCCAGGATTTCAGCCCAGACACTGATCTCAGCCTTTTCCAATAACTGTAACGCAGTGGGACGGGTGGTCACCAGTACTGAACACCCTGGGAGCAGCTTGTGCTGGATTAAACTGTACACAATGTCAGACACCTCACACCACCACTCGGGATCTGGGCACTGGTGCTTGGATTCTGTATCTCTCCGACTGTCAGTAAAATCGATTTTGTGTTTGAATTCATCCAAACCATCAAATATAAACAGCAATCTCTCAGGGTTCTTCCAGACCTCTCTCAGCAAATTCCCGAAGTAAGGATACTGATCCAGAATCAATTTTCTCAGGCTTATTCTACAGTTAATGGAGTTTAAATCCCTGAATCTGAAACGGAAGACAAACTGGAATTGTTGGTATATTTTCCCCGTGGCCCAGTCATAAACAATCTTTTGCACCATTGTTGTTTTCCCGATCCCCGGGCCTCCGACCACTGCTGCTGAACTCCCAGATTTGATTTCACTCCGGGAAAAGCTGCTCTGGAACAACTGATCAGTCCCGATTTTTTCCAGCTCTCCGCAGAGATGTTTCTTTCTCCACTCCTCGTTTTCTACCAGTCTCCGGTCTCGAACAGTAGAAATGACCGTGAGCTCAGCGTATCGATCATCCAGCTGGAAACCCTTCACCTTCTCCCTCATCAGGATCGTGTTTACTCTCAGTGTTTCAGTTTGTGTCCGCAGAGTCTCCCTGTGTTTCTGTTGAACATCTTACATGGGAACAGAGAACAAAGTCAAAATGGTAAATGGCTCAACTGACAAAAAACTTTATAACAGCATTACAATATTCAGTGGTAGAGTTTACATGAATTAATTCAATACTTAGCATTCATTTGGTGCAGAAAGTAAAATTCTGCTCTCAAACACCATATCTGACAGGAATGAATATGCTAGAAAGTATTCATTCGTCATATTCTGGTAGTAATTCCGTGTGAAGGTGAACATTCCCCTGATATCCTATTGCAATTCTGACTTCACATCTGTGGACGTTCTCCTTTACAAAAACATTTCACTATTTTTAAAGCATTGGTTGCATCATTAGCAAGTGATATGAATGTTGATCTGGTGTGGAAATATGGAGAGCAGGACAGTGTGCATTTTAGGAAACTGCTCACCGGGGATTCACAGGTGGCCACTGCATCCTGCATCGAAACAGGAGCAGAATATGCGTAAAATACTCAAGTCGGGCAGCATCTTTATGTTCAATGTTCTACATTTTTCTCATCCAAACTTCTTGTATACATCTCCCAAAAATGCATCTGCTATCTTATTTAAAAACAAAATACTCCGCAGATGCTGGGGTCAAAGCAACATCCCAAAGTCTCGGCCCGAAACGTTGACTGCTCGTTTGCACGGATGCTGCCCGACCTGCTGAGTTCCTCCCGCGTGTTGTGCGTGTTGCTATATTATTTAATTGTTTCAGCTTTACTAATGAAGGAGTGTATAATTTCAAAGTCAACAGCCAATTCCTTCGTCTTGCTGACGTTGAGGGATAGGTTATTGTCTTCGCACCATGCCACCAGGTTCTTAATTTCCTCAAACTCATCATTACCCGAGATACGGCCTACAATTGTGGTGTCATCAGCAAACTTATATATTGAGTTTGATGGAAACTTGGCTACAAAATCATGGGTGTACAGTGAGTACAGCAGGGGGCTGAGTACACAGCCTTGTGGGGCACCGGTGCTCAGAGTGATTGTAGAGGAGAGCTTGTCCGCTATTTTTTACAGCCTGGGTCCTGTCTGTGAGGAAGTTGAAGATCCAGCTGCAGATCTGAGTGCTAAGGCCCAGGTTCTGGAGCTTCGGAATCAGTTTATTTGGAATGATGGTATTAAAGGCAGAGCTGTAGTCAATGAAAAGGAGCCTTACGTATGAGACCTTATTCTCCAGGTGTTATAAGGAGGAATGTAGGGCCAGAGAGATGACATCTGCCGTTGACCTGTTGCTCCAGTAGGCGAATTGCAAAGCGTCGAGGTTGACCGGTAGGCTGTGGTTGATGTGTGCCATAACCCATCGCCCGAAGCAGTTCATAGCAATTGATACCAGAGCCAGGGTGTAGAAGTCCAGCCGGGCGATCAGACTTTCCAAAGTATCGACAAGTGGACGTGGGATGGTACAGTTAGCAGTCTTGATGGCAGTATAACTGTGCTTCAGTATCTTGGCTCCTCTGGTTCCACACGTGATGTGTTGGTGTTAACTCTTCAAGAACTTTTCATCTGGCCTGCTTAAAATTCCCAAAGAGGACGACGCTTGATCGTGAGATGTTCCAGGTCGAGTGAGCATGACTGTGGTAAAACAACCACGTTTGAACACCACAGGGGGTTAGTAATGAAGCATACTCCACCTCCTCTGCCTTTGAAAGACTCCACAGTCCTACCTTGATGGTGAATGTGAAGCCAGCGAGCTGTATCACGGCATCCGGGTTGGCGGGAGATATCCAAGTCTCCATGAAGCAGAAAACACAATGTGACAGCAATCTTGCTCGGAGATCTTCGATTCTATTTACCAGCGATTGTACGCTCGCTGGACAATAGTCGGTTGTGAAAGTCTGGGGAACTGCACATGCGACTCCAGACTGCTGTCCGAAATTCGTCGGCTTTGAGTATTGATTGATTTTTAATCACCTTAAGACGATGTAAATTGCTGTATTACACATAGCTGTAGCTATGGATTTCAGCTGTTGCCGTCTGAAACCGGAATATGTGACCATTTCCATCGAAGCTGCTCGTTCAAGTGCCGACTTAATGGCGCCCCAGAATCTGCTGAATATTGTGCACTTACCTACTCTAAAGTTGATGTTTATACCTTTCGAGAATAGTTCCACTGTTTTGAATTAATTAATTTCGATTTACTGATGAAGGAGAGTATTAATTAAAATCATCCATGAATAGATGTGTCAACGTTTCAACGTATGAATCATTTCGCCTTTTGATGATTTGATATTGTATTTTCAACCAATTTAATAAATTAGAGAGTGGTTTTAAAGCTAAGCACGGCCGCAGTGAGCTTAGAGAGTCACTCTGAGAAATTCCTCAGTTTATTTTAATAACGCTGTTTGATTTTGGTTGTTAATAGATGCAGTGCTTATAACACACCAATGCTTCATCAGATGTAGGAATTTCACAGAATTTCAAAACCTGCGCATGTTTTAAGAACTTCTGTTAACTATGAGTGTGGGACAGAATCAAATATTTTTGGTAATCACTGTAACAAAATGAGATATTTCTGCTTTTCTCCGGGTTTGGTTTAGAATTGCAGGATCTATTATTAGTTGTTCTTTACATCCTCTCATACCCTTATGACATCGTTTCTGCTCTTCTGCAAGTATATTGTAGTTATCCAATGAGTGATGATTAGTTGCGAGATACATGATGTTGCAATTTTATATATCGTTTATAAGCATGTAATAGGACGAGGTTTTGATGGGTCATCTGTGATTTCTCCTTTAGGTAAAAGATATGTTTTACCTTGTTATTATATGTATTTATATTTAGAGTTCTTCTTATTTGTTACGGGCAGAAGGCTAGGGAGTATGGCCGAGGAGTGGGAAAGAAGTAAGTCACTTTTGAACAGAAATGAAGAGAAATTTCTTTCGATTGCGGGTGATGAATGTGTGATTATTTTGCTTGCCTGCAGAGGGTGGTGGTGAAGGGAGTACATTCAGATTGGAGAATTGTGACTAGTGGTGTCCCACAAGGATCTGTTCTGGGACCTCTACTTTTCGTGATTTTTATTAACGACCTGGATGTGGGGGTAGAAGGGTGGGTTGGCAAGTTTGCAGACGACACAAAGGTTGGTGGTGCTGTAGATAGTGTAGAGGATTGTCGAAGATTGCAGGGGGACATTGATAGAATGCAGAACTGGGCTAAGAAGTACAAAGTAAATGGCAAGATACTTAGTAGTGTGGAGGAGCAGAGGGATCTCGAGGTACATGTCCACAGATTCCTGAAAGCTGCCTCACAGGTGGATAGGCTAGTTAAGAAAGTTTATGGGGTGTTAGCTTTCATAAGTCGAGGGATAGAGTTTAAGAGTCGCGATGTAATGATGCAGCTTTATAAAACTCTGGTTAGGCCACACTTGGAGTACTGTGTCCATTTCTGGTCACCTCAATGAGGTGAAGGAGTGGAAGGGTTGGAAAGGGTACAGAGGAGATTTACCAGGATGCTGCCTGGTTTAGAAAGTATGCATTATGATCGGAGATTAAGGGAGCTAGGGCTTTACTCTTTGGAGAGAAGGAGGATGAGAGGACACATGATAGAGGTGTACAAGATAATAAGAGGAATAGATAGAGTGGATAGCCAGCGCCTCTTCCCCAGGGCACCACTGCTCAATACAAGAGGACATTGCTTTAAGGTAAGGGGTGGAATGTTCAAGGGGGATATTAGAGGAAGGTTTTTCACTCAGAGAGTGGTTGGTGCGTGGAATACACTGCCTGGGTCAATGGCGGAGGCAGATACAGTAGTGAAGTTTAAGAGACGACTAGACAGATATATGGAGGAATTTCAGGTGGGGGCTTATATGGGAGGCAGGGTTTAAGAGTCGGTACAACATTGTGGGCCAAAGGGCCTGTACTGTGCTGTACTATTCTATGTTCTATTTTTTTTTGCCATGGATGGCTGCGGAGGACAAGTCATTGGTTATATTTAAAGGGCAAGTTGATAAGTTCCTTAGTAAGGGCGTCAAATTTACAGGTAGAAGGCAGGGCAGTGGCGCTGACAGGAATTGAAGAGCAAATTCGATGAGCCGAATGAACTAATTCTTCTCCTGGGTCTTCTGATGGCCCAACTTTTTGAATCATTGGAGAGGGTGCAGAACAGGTTCACCAAAATGTTACCCGATTCGAGGGCACGGGTTACAAGGAGAGGCTTAAGAAACTTGGTTTGTTTACACCGGAGGCTGGGGAGAGATCTGATAGGGGTGTATAAGATTAAGAGAGGCAGAGTTATAGTCGGTATCCTGAAATGCCTAACACCAGGGGGCATTTGGTTTTGGCGAGGCGGAGCACATTCAAAGAACATGTGGGTAGTTATTTATTTTTTGTTTGGTTGTTCTTGCAAAGAAGTGGGTGCCTGGAATGTACTTCCAGGATGGTCACCGATGCAACGATGACAGGCCTGTTCAAGATAGTCTTAGATATACACAAGAATGGATATGATCCACAATATAAAGATACATTTTTTACTTCCTTTACTGGATATATAAAGAGCATAAGAAAGGAGAGGGCAGATATTCGACAGTTGGAAAATGATGTTGGAGATGTAGTAATGGGGGAAAAGGAAATGGCGGATGAACTCAGCAGCCATTATCCGGTGGTCTTCACTGTGGAAGGTACCAGCAATATGCCACTATGTCAAAAGCATCCCAGGGCAGGAGTGAGTGCAGTATTCTAAAGAAGGGGAAAGTGTTTTGGAGGCTGAAAGATCTGAGGATGAAAAAGTTACCTGTACTGTAAGATACACACTATCAGGAACCTGCCTGGGGTGTGTGGGGATTTCTAGCGCGTTTGGGCCAGTGTGAAACTCTCGCAGAACCAACTGCTGGATTAGTGGAAACATACTTTGTAGCATATTCAGGCTGCAACGATAGATCCTCTGAATGGTAACTTGAATCCAGAGATCGGCAAATGGTTTATGGTCAAAAGCAAAGAGCTGATTGTGGACTTCAGAGAGAGTTAGGTGAACGAATACGAACCAGTCCTCAGAGGGATCAGAAGTAGAGAGATTTAGCAATTTCAAGTTCCTGGGTGTCAGTATCTCTGAACATGTTACTTGGTCCGCACATAACGATGCAACTATAAAAGAGGCAAGACAGCGGCTATGTTTATTTCGGAGTGTGAGGAGATTTGGATTGTCATCTAAAACACTCGAAGGCATCTACTGATGTTCAGGGGAGAGCATTCTGACAGGCTGCACCTGTCTGGTGTGGGGGACTCTGCACAAGATCGAAAGCAGCTACAGAAAATTGCAAAATTAGTCAGCTTTATCATGGATGCTAGCTGCCGTACTGTCAAAGATATCTTGAAGGAGCATCTTAAAGGCAAATTGAATAGAAATAAGGAACCTTGGATCTCAAGGGATATTGCAACTCTGATAAAGAAGAAGAGGGAGTTGTATGAAATGTATAGGAAACAGGGGGTAAATCAGGTGCTTGAGGAGTATTAGAAGTGCAAGAAAATACTTAAGAAAGAAATCAGGAAGGTTAAAAGAAGACGTGAGGTTGCCTCGGCAGTCAAAGTGAAGGATAATCCAAAGAGCTTTTACAAGTATGTTAATAGCAAAAGGATTGTAAGGGATAAAATTGGTCCTCTTGAAGATCAGAGTGGTCGGCTTTGTGCGGAACCAAAGGAAATGGGGGAGATCTTAAATAGGTTTTTTGCGTCTGTATTTACGAAGGAAGCTGGCTTGAAATCTATGGAATTGAGGAAATCAAGTAGTGAGACCATGGAAACTGTACAGATTGAAAAGGAGGAGGTGCTTGCTGTCTTGAGGAAAATTAAAGTGGATAAATCCCCGGGACCTGACAGAGTGTTCCCTCGGACCTTGAAGGAGACTAGTGTTGAAATTGCGGGGGTGCTGGCAGGAATATTTAAAATGTCGCTGTCTACAGGTGAGGTGCCAGAGGATTGGAGAGTGGCTCATGTTGTTCCGTTGTTTAAAAAAGGATCGAAAAGTAATCCGGGAAATTATAGGCCGGTGAGTTTAACGTCAGTAGTAGGTAAGTTATTGGAGGGAGTACTAAGAGACAGAATCTACAAGCATTTGGATAGACAGGGGCTTATAGGGAGAGTCAACATGGCTTTGTGCGTGGTAGGTGATGTTTGACCAATCTGTTGGAGTTTTTCGAGGAGGTTACCAGGAAAGTGGATGAAGGGAAGGCAGTGGATATTGTCTACATGGACTTCAGTAAGGCCTTTGACACGGTCCCGCATGGGAGGTTAGTTAGGAAAATTCAGTCGCTAGGTACACATGGAGAGGTGGTAAATTGGATTAGACATTGGCTCGATGGAAGAAGCCAAAGAGTGGTAGTAGAGAATTGCTTCTCCGAGTGGAGGCCTGTGACTAGTGGTGTGCCACAGGGATCAGTGCTGGGTCCATTGTAATTTGTCATTTATATCAGTGATCTGGATGATAATGTGGTAAATTGGATCAGCAAGTTTGTTGATGATACAAAGATTGGAGGTGTAGTAGACAGTGAGGAAGGTTTTCAGAGCCTGCAGAGGGACTTGGACCATCTGGAAAAATGGGCTGAAAAATGGCAGTAGGAGTTTAATACTGACAAGTGTGAGGTATTACACGTTGGAAGGACAAACCAACGTAGAACATACAGGGTTAATGGTAAGGCACTGAGGAGTGCAGTGGAACAGAGGGATCTGGGAATACGGACACAAAATTCCCTAAGTGTCGTCACAGGTAGATAGGGTCGTAAAGAGAGCTTTTGGTACATTGGCCTTTATTAATCGAAGTATTGAGTATAAGAGCTGGAATGTTATGATGAGTTTGTATAAGGCATTGGTAGGCCGAATCTGGAGTATTGTGTTCAGTTTTGGTCACCAAATTACAGGAAGGGTATAAATAAGGTTTAAAGAGTGCAGAGAAGGTTTACAAGGATGTTGCCGGGACTTGAGAAACTCAGTTACAGAGAAAGGTTGAATAGGTTAGGACTTTATTCCCTGGAGCGTAGAAGAATGAGGGGAGATTTGATAGAGGTATATAAAATTATGATGGGTATAGATAGAGTGAATGCAAGCAGGCTTTTTCCACTGAGGCAAGGGGAGAAAAAAACCAGAGGACATGGGTTAAGGTTGAGGGGGGGAAAGTTTAAAGGGAATATTGGGGGGGAGGCTTCTTCACACAGAGAGTGGTGGGAGTATGGAATGAGCTGCCAGACGAGGTGGTAAATGCGGGTTCTTTTTTAACAATTAAGAATAAATTGGACAGATACATGAATGGGAGGTGTATGTAGGGATATGGTCCATGTGCCGGTCAGTGGGACTAGGCAGAAAATGGTTCGGCACAGCCAAGAAGGGCTAAAAGGGTTGTTTTTGTGCTGTAGTTTCTATGGTTCAGTGCCTCCGAAAGGCGGCGTCCACGATGAAGAACCCTGATTGTTATCAGGAGGGGGTACAGGAATATGAAGGCACACACTCAGCAATTCAGCAACTGCTTCTGCCCGTCTGACATCCGATTTCTAAATTGACATTGAATCCATGGACTCTGTCTCTCTTTTTTTTTATCATTTCTGGTATAGTACTATTTTAGTTCAACTATTTAATGTACACGTATATATTTACCGTAATTCAACTACTTATTTTTACTATAACACAGCTTCTGCCAACCACAGTCTAACATTTGAGATGTGGTTTGAACGCTGCATTACATCACTCACCTTTCAGTTGAGTGGGTAATTCTCGGCTAATATTTATGTGTTCATGTGGATCCGGACCTGTTTAAATAAAAAAAAAAGCTCTCATGATAACCGAGCTATTACACTTAAAACTGTTTATTTCAATGTGACTTTGCGTTCAGTGCGTGGCTTTAACATACCGAGATCCTGTATTTCCTTCAGTATTTTGTCCAACTTCGGTAGCTCATTCTGCATTTTCTCAAAGGATTCCCACATCGCCCTCCGGGCCCGCGAGTCTTTCCCCATCACCAAACTGACGAAGAGTTTGGAACTTTCTGCCCGGTTTCCCTTCTCTGCCAGTTCAGTGACCCTCTATAAAAGGGAAACAATTAATTTATTGTGTAGCAGACAAAAAGACATGGAAAATGTGGAGGACAGTATGCGTCCATTGTCGCTGTCGGTTCAGAACAGATGCAGTCACTGGACTGTCAACTCATCCTCTCAGTAATCTCTGGGTTCTGTCATTAACAGAGAATCAGTAATTGAGGAAAATTTAAAATCAATGTCGCGCAAGAATAAGGCTTCACTGACACTCTGCAATAGATAGAAGAAGATTAATTTCCTCGATCCGTCAATGTGCAACATTACATCAACAGGATGTGACAACAAGAACGGGGAGAGCGAGAGAGAAAAAAATGGATGGAAAGCATCACTGAATTGTGGTTGAAAGAAGTTCATAGTTTTGTGCTTACATCCACGGTTACATTTTGTATCGAAAGGATAGGCTGGTAGGCTTGGATCGTCTCTGATATTTAAAAAAAAATCTTTGAAAGAGGTGACATCGTATTGATAATCTTGTGTGTAGAGTTAAGAAACTTGAATACCATAGCTGATGGAAATTAGATATAGGACTTTAAACAGTCGCTAGGATATGGAGATTGTGAAGAAAACTTGTAAAAAGGGCAATATTAAAATAGCTATGAGGGATAGGTTGTGATTTCAAAATGCAGTTAGCGTTGGAAAATCAAGTTGGTGCTAAATCCCAAGAGACAGGGTTTGTATAATGCCTACGAGATGCTTTCTAAGAGGCTTCTGGTTGAGGGCACGATGGTAAAGGTGAATTTGGATTTGGTGTTGTGTTTCGAGACACATTTCATTAGGGAGCTTAAGGTAAAGGAACCCTCAAGGGTCCGTGGTCATAATTTAATAGAACTCACCCTGTAGATTGAGAAGGAGGGGGTAAAGTTAGACGTATCAGTATTACCATGGATAAAGGGAATTACAAAGGCATGGGAGAAGTGCTGGCCAAAGATAAATTGCAAGACAACACCTTTGACTAGGTGCCGCACATGAGGGTGCCTACCCGATAAGGGCCCATGGTATGATAGGAAAGATACTAGCACTGACAGAGGATTCACGTTTTTCCTCTAGTTCGACTTCAGGCTGACTATCAGGAGGCAAAGAATGCGAACAAAGTGGGCCTTTCGTTTTAGATGCAGGCGGCTAGTGCTGTTCTGTAGGGGTTTTACGACCGTTTCTTTTCTTGATATATGGCAATGATTTCGAAGACGGAATCGTTGGGTTTATGGCTAAGTTGGGGACAATACCAAGATATGCAGAGGGACGGGAAGCGTTGTGAAGCAGGGAGTTCACGGAAAAAAAAATAGACTGAATGGAAAATGGACAAAGCAGTGCCAGTTTGAATATAGCATAGGGAATTATATGGACATGCACATTTGTACAAGTAATGAAGACAAACTATTTTTGAAACTTGGATAAACGTGGAATTTTCTGTGGAAAGGATATTGATTGCAGTGAAGAGTCTAGAACCAAAAGGCACAGCCTCAGAATAGAAGGACGTCCATTTAGAACAGACAAGGAAGAATGTCTTTAACGGGACGGTAGTAAATCTGTAACTTCCATCGCCAACCACCAGTCATTTGGTACATTTAAAATGGAGGTTGGTAAGTTCTTGATTAGTCAGGTCTTCTACGTTTACGGGGAGAAACCAGGAGAATGCAGTTAAGTCGCATATTAAATCATCGATGTAGGAATGGCGGACAGAATCAATGGACCTCTCCTCCTCTGTCTTAGGGTCTTATGATTGATGGGTAAAGACAACAGAATGTTAGTTAATGTCGGTGCGGCTGTCTCAGGATTCAGATGATTACAGGATCTGGGGTGTTATTTGGAACTTGCGATACAAGCTGTTGAGGTAGATTTACAATATTGCGTGCAGTTCTGGTCACCTGCATACAGGGAAGATGGAAATAAGTTTGATAGAGTACAGATAAAATTTAACTTGGATATTGTAGGGACTGGATGACCTGAGTTATAAGGAAATATGGAATGGGTTAGGACTTTGTTCCTGGAATGTGAAGGGTTGAGGGGAGATGTGATAGAGGTATACGAATTTATCATGAGGGGTATAAAAAGGGTAAATGCAAGAAGGCTACTTTCCACAAAGTTCGGGTGTTACAACAAGTGGTCAACAGTTAAGGGTGAAAGGTGAAAGGTGAACATTTCATGGGGAACATGAGTGGAACTTCTTCACCGTGAGTGTGTGAAATGCGCTAACAGCGAACGAGTTGGAAGCAAGCTGGATTTGAACGGTTAACAGATGTTTGGATCGGTACGTGGATGGTACGCGTATGGAGAGCTATGGTCCGGGAGCAGGTCGATAGGAGTGCGCCGTTTAAATGTTTTGGCACGGACTTGTCTGGCGGAAGATCCTGTTGCTGTGATTTAATTTTCAATTGCTTTGTGAATAGGCAGTTACGAATTGTTTGGGAACTCTGATGGAAACGGAAGCAGGTTTGGTTAGTAAGCTTACAATCCTTCAGAGACTGCAGTGAGGACAATTGGCCCAACTTACAATCTGACATCTTGATATTCATCCTATATTAATAAACTCGGGTGAATTTGTCAGACGGTCCTGTTAAGATGGGAAATTCATTTTAAACTGAATGCCTCTTCAACAGTCCGGATATGCAGCCCCTGCTCTTAGGCCACACCGATAAATACAGCAGATGTGAGAGGAAATGATGACACTGAACCTGCAGTTCCCAGGGCTCCCCACCTTAACTGGATCTTTACAGCTGAAATCAGATCTACTGGAGACAAGTTATAGAACAAATCTTGATTGCCATGTGGAACGCCGTGTCGGAGATTAATTTTGATCAGTATTCCCTCTGTGAGAAAACACTAAATACACTCACTGCATGTTCTTGTGCACTGAAGTGTCCCTCCTTTGTCAACATCCAACTGAGTGGTTCAACCCCTTCTTCAATAGCTTCTTTCAATTTGTTGCTGTAGAACATTGTCTGTTCGTAAAGTTGATATTCATCCCACTGTGCCAGGAGATCAGGGATCGTAGACACTGGATCTGCAAATATGAAAAGGAGAAAGTGGACAACATCTCAAACATTGATGGCCAATACGCCGTATGCCTTCTTAACCACAGAGTGAACCTGCACTGCAACTTGGAGTGTCTGGACATACGGACTCGAAACCCAAGATCGCTCTGATCCACCAAACTGCCAAGAGTCTTAGCACTGATATTATATTCTTCCATCATATTTGACCTTCCAAAATGAACCACCTGACACTTATCTGTGTTGAACTCCATCTGCCACTTCTCAACCCAGTTTTGCATCCCAGAGATGTCCCGCTGTAACCTCTGACAGCCCTTCACACTATCCACAACGCCCCCAACCTTTGTGTTATCAACAAGTTTACTAACCCATCCCTCCACCTCCTCATCCAGGTCATTTCTAAAAATCACGCATAGAAGGGGTCCCAGAACTGGTCCTTGAATCACACCACTGGTCACTGGCCTCCATGCAGAATATGACCCCTCTACAGGATCTTCTCCATCAACTTACCAACCACTGAAGTAAGTCTTAAAAGTCTATAATTTCCTGGACTATTTCCACTCAATTTCTTGAATAGGGGAACAACATCTGCAACCCTCGAATCCTCCGGAACTTCTAAAGATGCAAAGATCATTGCCAGAGGTTCAGCAATTTCCTCCCTCGGCTCCCACAGTAGGTTGGGCTATATCGTGTCCGGTCCCGGTGACTTACCCAACTTGATCCTTTCTAAAAGTTCCAGCACATCATCGTTCTTAATGCCTATATACCCAAGCATTTCATTCCGCTGTAAGCCATCCCTACAATCGCCATTGCCCTTTTCCATCGTGAATACTGAAGCAAACTACCTATTAAGTACCTCTGCTATCTCCTCCCTTTCCATACACAATTGATTGATTCTATTCTCTCACGCTTATCCTCTTGCTCTTCACATACTTGTAGAATGCCTTGGGGTTTAACTTAATCCTGCTCGCCACGGCCTTCTCGTGGTCCCTTCTGGCTCTCCTAATTTCATTCATAAGCTCCTTCCTGCTAGTCTTATAATTTTCCAGATCTCCGTCATTGCCTATTTTTTCAACCTTTGGAAAGCTTTTCTTTTCTTCTTGACTCGATTTTGAACAGCCTTTGTATAGCATGTTCCGGTACCCTACCATCCTTTGCCTGTCACATTGGAACGTACCTATTCAGAGTATCATGCAAATATCCCCTGAACATTTGCCACATTTCTGCCGTACATTTCCCTGAGAACAGCTCTTCTCAATTTGTACTTCCAAGTTCCTGCCTGATAGCTTCATATTTCCCCTTACTCTAATTAAACGCTTTCCGGACTTGTCTGTTCCCATCCCTCTCCAATGCTATGGGAGTAACGGGTTCCTCTCACTCACGTATGCCCCTCGACACCACATTTACCACAGCCGCACAATTATCTGTCCCCTGTGGCCATCCCCCTAAGAAGGTCTCACATGTTCCCTCCTCCCTGCCACAATGTGTGAACGCATCACCCACATATTTGACTCACCTGCTCCTTGTCGGACACTTGACAATTCCGTGTTTAATGAGTTTCTGAGCTGCCAAGCAGTCGCCTCACTTGTGCTGGTTCCAGCTTCCGGATCAGTGTCTCTGACGCCACTGTCTCTGGGCCGACTTTTCTCCCCATCCTCTGCGGCCGGACCGTACTCCATTGGGACATTCCTCTCAATCTGACCCTGTTTGGTTATCTTGTTTCCCTTGTCCCGATCATCTTTCCTCGATGATCGGTCTGGAAAATATCTCTTGAGATCTCTCTGTACCCGATTTAATTTCTTACCTAAGACTAAAGATGAATTGCAGGTTATAGTGGAGTGATTCAGAGCGGAGCAAAACAAAGATTCAGAATGGGTGGCTGCAATTAATTGACCGGAGACTTCTGCTGACAGGTTTTGAGTAGGACTGTGCTGGTGAACGTGAACCGTACTTCCTGCACGTGACCAACCCGATAAGCCGGTGACTGGACACATCGACTCCCAGAAAAAGAACAGGATAGACACAGTAATAAGATCCCTGGCTACGCAGTAACTGAACACTCCGAAGATCAGGGGATCTTAATGGCATCACCCACATATTTGTCTCACCTGTTCCTTGTCGGGCACTTGACAATTCCGTGTTTAATGAGCTTCTGAGCTGCCAAGCAGTCGCCTCACTTGTGCTTATTCCAGCGACCCCATCCGTGTCTCTGACGCCACTGTCTCTGGGCCGACTTTTCTCCCCATCCTCTGCGGCCGGACCATACTCCATTAGGACATTCCTCTCAATGTGGCCCTGCTTTGGTATCTTGTTTCCCTTGTTCCGATCATCTTCCTCCGATGATCGGCCTGGAAAAAGTCTCTTGAGTACCCGATTTAATTTACCACCTAAAACTAAAGATGAATTGCAGGTTATACTGGAGTGATTCAGAGCTGAGCAACCTTATTCTGAGGTTGTATCCTATAGTCTTAAACTCTCCCACCAGAGGGAACATCCTCTCCATATCCACTCTATCAAGACCTTTCACCATTCAATAGGTTTCAATAAGGCCACCATTCATTCTTCTGCATTTGAATAATACAGCCCCAGAGACATCAAACACTCTTCACATGATGAGCCATTCAATTCCCTGCAATCATTTTCTTCAACCTCCTTTGAACCCTCTCCAGTCTCAGCACATCCTTTCTAAAATAAGGGGCCCAAAACTGCTCACAATACTCAAATGGAGGCCTCACTAGTGCATTATAAAGTCTTAACATTACATCCTTGCTTTTATATTCTAATACTCTTGAAATGAAAGCTAACATTGTATTTGCCTTCTTCATCACAGACTCAACTTGCAAATTAACCTTTATGGAATCCAGCAGAAGGACTCCCAAGTCCCTTTGCACCTCAGTTTTTTGAATTTCCTCTGCATTTAGAAAATAGTCAATCCTTTCATTTCTTCTACCAAAGTGCATGGCCATTCACTTCCTGACACAGTATCCCATCTGCCATTCCTTTACCCATTCTCTTAATCTGTTCAAGTCCTTTTGCAGCCTTTCCACATCTTCAAAACTACCTGCCCCTCATCTATCTTCACATCGCCTGAAAACTTTGCAACAAAGCCATCAATTCCATTATTCAAATCATTGACATAAAATGTAAAAAGAATTGGTCCCAACACAGATCCCTGACTGATACGGCAGGTACTCTACATTTCCAATAGGCTACACAGTCAGATTGATCAGACCTCACTCTTAGTTTAGGTGGACGGGCTCCGAAACTCCTCCACTCGGACTTTACTCCACTCAGCACGCCTAGACATCACTCTGACTATTTCTCCTCAAATATGACTCGACCTCTCTCCAAATCTGTCTCGCACTCACACAGCTCGACTCTCGAGTCAGCCTTGCCTTTGCTCACTTCTTCATTATTTACGGTGATCTTTTACCACAATATTCCACAGAAAAGTGTAACTAATAAAGTATTTAGTTGTATGTCTCACTTTATGAGCCACAGGTAAGCTGTTGGCTGTTGCACCTTAAACTGAAAGCCACCCTGTCACTCTGAGTGAGCTGCAGAACTCAGTGTCTGCAACTGGAGGTGAAGTTCATGGCTCCACAATCTCTAAAGCCTTCCACATAAAAGGAATTTATGGAAAAGTGACAAGGGAGAAGTCTTGGCTAAAAAAACATATCCATGCCTGCAAGGCTAATAGAGACTTATCCTAAAAGAATATTGCCAATACTACCAGCTGTGAGAGATGGTTCAACTAGCTACAGGGCAAAGGGGGATGAATACTTTTGATCTGCAGACGTTTCAGTTTTAGAATTGTTATTTTTCCATGCTTTATAATTTTCCCTGGTTTTTTTTGGCTCTGCTCTGAAAGAAGGAGCATGCGATGTACAAATAAAAATTCTCAGTTAAATTGATCAAAATCCCTGGCTGCAACACTCATTTATGTGAACAAGGTGTTGGGGGCTGAATACTTTTTCAAGGCACTGTAGAAAGACAGATAGATAGATAAATAAATAATACTGAGAACATGAGATGTAGATTCGTTGAAAGTGAGTCCATCGGTTGTGGAAACAACAGGAATTCTGCAGATGCTGTAAATTTAAGCAACACACATCAAAGTTGCTGATGAACGCAGCAGGCCAGGCAGCATCTCTAGGAAGAGGTGCAGTCGACGTTTCAGGCCGAGACCCTTCATCAGGACTAACTGAAGGAA
Organism: Mobula hypostoma; assembly: GCF_963921235.1. Classification (NCBI taxonomy): domain Eukaryota; kingdom Metazoa; phylum Chordata; class Chondrichthyes; order Myliobatiformes; family Myliobatidae; genus Mobula; species Mobula hypostoma. Next base: position 7,346,804 of record NC_086127.1, on the reverse strand, counting down.
GAGTGAGTAAGGGATTTGAAAGTTGGAGGGGGAGGGGGAGATCCAAAATGATAGGAGAAGACAGGAGGGGGAGGGATGGAGCCAAGAGCTGGACAGGTGATTGGCAAAAGGGATATGAGAGGATCATGGGACAGGAGATCTGGGCAGAAAGACAAGGTGGGGTGGGACCCAGAGGATGGGCAATGGGTACATTTAGAGGGACAGCGGGGAAAAAAGGAGAGTGAGAGAAAGAATTTGTGTATAAAAATAAGTAACAGATGGGGTACCAGGGGAGGTGGGGCATTAACGGCAGTTAGAGAAGTCGATGTTCATGCCATCAGGTTGGAGGCTACCCAGACGGAATATAAGGTATTGTTCCCCCAACCTGAGTGTGGCTTCATCTTTACAGTAGAGGAGGCCGTGGATAGACATGTCAGAATGGGAATGGGATGTGGAATTAAAATGTGTGGCCACTGGGAGATCCTGTTTTCTCTGGCGGACAGAGCGTAGGTGTTCAGCAAAGCGGTCTCCCAGTCTGCGTCGGGTCTCGCCAATATATAAGAGGCCACATCGGTAGCACCGGACGCAGTATATCACCCCAGCCGACTCACAGGTGAAGTGTCGCCTCACCTGGAAGGACTGTCTGGGGCCCTGAATGGCGGTAAGGGAGGAAGTGGAAGGGCATGTGGAGCATTTGTTTCGGTTACACGAATAAGTGCCCGGAGGGAGATCAGTGCGGAGGGATGGGGGGGACGAATGGACAAGGGAGTTGTGTAGGGAGCGATCCCTTCGGAATGCAGAGAGAGGGGGGGAGGGAAAGATGTGCTTAGTGGTGGGATCCCGTTGGAGGTGGCGGAAGTTACGGAGAGTAATATGTTGGACCCGGAGGCTGGTGGGGTGGTAGGTGAGGACCAGGGGTCTTAAACGCATCTCCCCCATTTCACGTACATCTGCTCTCACTCCATCCTGCCGCCACCCCACTAGTTTCTCACTCTGTTAAACATTGCGATGATTTTAAGTTCGCTGGCCCTCACCGCTTTATTTTCGCCATGGATGTCCAGTCCCTATATACTTCCATCCCCATCAGGAAGGTCTCAAAGCTCTACGCTTCTTTTTGGATTCCAGACCTAATCAGTTCCCCTCTACCACCACTCTGCTCCGTCTAGCGGAATTAGTCCTTACTCTTAATAATTTCTCCTTTTGCTCCTCCCATTTCCTCCAATCTAAAGGTGTAGCTATGGGCACCCGTATGGATCCTAGCTATGCCTGCCTTTTTGTTGGTTTTGTGGAGCAATCTATGTTCCGTGCCTATTCTGGTATTTGTCCTCCACTTGTCTTTCGCTACATCGACGACTGCATTGGCGCTGCTTCCTGCACGCATGCAGAGCTCGTTGACTTTATTAACTTTGCCTCCAATTTTCACCCTGCCCTCAAGTTTACCTGGTCCATTTCTGACACCTCCTTCCTCTTTCTAGATCTTTCTGTCTCTGTCTCTGGAGACAGCTTATCCACTGATGTCCACTATAAGCCTACTGACTCTCACAGCTATCTGGACTATTCCTCTTCTCACCCTGTCTCTTGCAAAACCATCATCCCTTTCTCGTAATTCCTCCGTCTCTGCCGCATCTGCTCTCAGGATGAGGCTTTTTATTCTAGGGCGAGGGAGATGTCTTCCTTTTTTAAAGAAAGGGGCTTCCCTTCCGCCACTATCAACTCTGCTCTTAAACGCATCTCCCCCATTTCACGTACATCTGCTCTCACTCCATCCTCCCGCCACCTCACTAGGAATAAGATTCCCCTGGTCCTCACCTACCACCCCACCAGCCTCCGGGTCCAACATATTATTCTCCCTAACTTCCGCCACCTCCAACGGGATCCCACCACCAACCACATCTTTCCCTCCCCCCCCCCCTGCTTTCCGCAGGGATCGCTCCCTACACAACTCCCTTGTCCATTCGTCCCCCCCATCCCTCCCCACTGATCTCCCTCCTGGCACTTATCCGTGCAACCAGAACAAGTGCTACACATGCCCTTACACTTCCTCCCTTACCACCATTCAGGGCCCCAAGCAGTCCTTACAGGTGAGGCGACACTTCACCTGTGAGTCGCCTAGGGTGATATACTACGTCCCGTGCTCCAGATGCGGCCTCTTATGTATTGGCGAGACCCGACGCAGACTGGGAGACCGCTTTGCTGAACACCTACGCTCTGTCCACCAGAGAAAGCAGGATCTCCCAGTGGCCACACATTTTAATTCCACATCCCATTCCCATTCTGACATGTCTATCCACGGCCTCCTCTACTGTGAAGATGAAGCCACACTCAGGTTAGGGGAACAGCACCTTATATTCCGTCTGGGTAGCCTCCAACCTGATGGCATGAACATCGACTTCTCTAACTTCCGCTAATGCCCCACCTCCCCCTCGTACCCCATCTGTTACTTATTTTTATACACACATGCTTTCTCTCACTCTCCTTTTTCTCCCTCTGTCCCTCTAAATATACCCCTTGCCCATCCTCTGGGTCTCCCCCCCCCACTTGTCTTTCTTCCCAGACCTCCTGTTCCATGATCCTCTCGTATCCCTTTTGCCAATCACCTCTCCAGCTTCCTGGCCCCATCCCTCCCCCTCCTGTCTTCTCCTATCATTTTGGATCTCCTCCTCCCCCTCCAACTTTGAAATCTCTTACTCACTCTTCCTTCAGTTAGTCCTGACGAAGGGTCTCGGCCTGAAACGTCGACTGCACCTCTTCCAAGAGATATTCAGAATGGGTGGCTGCAATTAATTGACCGGAGACTTCTGCTGACAGGTTTTGAGTGGGACTGTGCTGGTGAATGTGAACCGTACTTGCTGCCACGTGACCAACCCGATGAGCTGGTGACTGGGCACATCGACTCCCAGAAAAAGAACAGGACAGACACAGCAATAAGATCCCTGGCTACGCAGTAACTGAACACACTGAAGATCAAGGGATCTTAATGGCACAACTGCAGGTGATACCGGGAAATATCGTTGGGATTATCATCGCAATATCTCTCTGGGTCACACATCTCCCAGTCCCCTCTGTCACACACAGACCAGCCACTGGATTACACAGTGTCTGATAAGCTGGATCGTACACTCTGTGTTCACTGTGTCACATACTGTGTCACAGACTGACCATTACCCTGAGGCCCAGGCTGCCCAATTCTGCAGTAGCCACACTGCACTGTAATATGGATTTGTAAACTTTACCGAGATTTACTCAGTGCTTTTCTGTTCAAAAGGTCACTGTGCATTATCAGTGAGGTTTGAGACTATAGGCAAAATTCAATGTAAATTCATTATTGAAGTACATTTAGTACCAGTAATTGATAGTGGAAGAAAGATATACAATAGAATCAGTGAAAGGTTACAGACAATGCTGACAGCCAACCAAGCTTTGCAAACACAGCAAGCAAACAAGTATATAATTTAATAGCAGATAAATTCTGCCTTCACTTGTTCAAACGCTCACCTCAATCACCTAGTGAAGATGAAATACACCACCAAAACCCTCCCTCTCCACTGACGGGGAATTAACTTTTTCCTGCTCCTTCCCCAAGATAAGGGCACACAGATCATGGCTTAATATAGCTCAGCAAAGACAAGGCAGCCGTTTAACTCTGCTGCAGGGAGAAAAGTCCCAGCCTATTCTACTTCTCCTTATAACTCAAGCCCCACACTCCTATTAATATCCTCACACACATTTCTGTACTCTTTGCATCTTAATGACATCAGTCCTATGCTCTATCTCCATGCATAAAGTGTTTCAGAGAAATATGCAAACGAACCTTTGGTTGTCCCCGTTTTGCAACACCTTTCAGTACGCTACTATTTACTGTGCAATTCCTGCACTGGTTTAACTTTACAAAGTGAACCCATCCTTCGATGCATTTTTCACGTTCCTCTCGGTCCCCTTCATTGTCCATTATACCACCAATTTTGATGCCATCTGAAAATTTACAAACTCTCTAATACAGATAGCAACAGTGACCTCAGCATTCATCCACAGCACTGGCGACAAGCCGCCAATTTGAATAGCACTCTATTATTAACGCTCGGATTCCTTCCACCGAACCAAATTCATATCTAGTTGTCTAGCTCGTCAGCAAGGAAATGAATCTCAGGGCTGTATATGGTGACATATATGTACATTGCTAATCAATTCACAGTGGATTTTGAACTTTTGAGCTTTTAGTAAATCCAAGTATCACTAAATGCGACATCACAGCTAGACAATATACGGAGACTATATTTAACACATTAATGTCCCCATTTGATGATTTTTTTCTGTGCTCTACTAGAGACTGAATAAATTTCTTCATCTAAATTATTGTGCACCAACAGGGCAGAAGCCAACATCCCAGTGATCATACCAGCAGCCATTCTGAATCTTCTTGTTGATACTTTGGTCGCGGTGCAGGAAAGCTCCACCTGCTGGCGATGCTCTGAATTACACAAAACAAGCAGACAGTGAGTCAGAGAGAGTACGATTACTTTGCAAACATTACAGTATCTCCACCCCTGTATCAGAACAGCAGTTGGCCGAGGGAGCAAACATTCCTCGAAAACGTCAACTTGCACACCATGTCGGTATGTCTGTCCAGTGATATCTAGTGCATCATACTGACAGAGTCATAGAGCAACAGAGCACGTATACAGACTCTTCAGCCCAACAAGACCATGCCGACTACAGTGACCACGGAAATGGTCCGAATGTCCTGTGATGGGCCCATATCACTGAAGGCCCCATTCACTCCCATTACCCGTCCAAATTGCTCCTTAAATTATTATATTGTACCTGCCTCATTCACAGCCTACGTCACTCTCTCCACATACAGTGCCCATAGAAAGTATTCACCACCACCTGGGAGTTTTCATGTTTTATTGTTTTACAATATTCAATGAGAGTTGATTTAACTTGGCCTTTTTTACACTGATCAATAAGAGATTGGCACTTCCGTGTAAACATGAAAACAGATCTCTACAAAATAAACTAAATTGGTTACAATTAGAAAACACAAAATTATTAATTGCATAAGTATTCACCCCCTTTAATATGGCACATCAAATCATCATTGGTGCAGTCAATACGTTTTAGAAGTCACATAATTAATTAAATAAAGGTCTATTTTTGGAGTTGTGTGTGCAGTCAAAGTGTTTCAATTGATTATAGTAAAAATACTTTTGTATCTCGTAGGTACAATTGCTGGTGAGTCAGTATCCTGCCAAAAACTATATCATGAAATAAACACTTTAAGCAACTCCACGAAAAGGTTGTTGAATAGTACAAGTCATGAGATAGATTCAAGAAAATTTCCAAGTCACTGTATATCCCTTGGAGTACAGTTAAGTCAATTATCAAGAAATGAAAAGAAGGCAAAGCTGTAAATATGCCTAGAGCAGACCGCCCTCAAAAACTGAGTGGCCGCGCAAGAAGAGAATAGTGAGGGAGGCCACCAAGAGACCTACAACAACTCTGAAGGAGTTACCAGCTTCAGTGGTTGAGATGGGGGAGACTGTGCATACAACTGTTGTCCGGTTGCATCACCGGTCGCAGCTTTATGGAAGAGCGGTAAACAGAAAGCCTTTGTTGAAAAAAAAACTCGTGAAATCTCGACTATAATTTGCCAGAAAGCATGTGGGAGACTCTGAAGTCAGCTGGAAGAAGATTCTACGGTCTGATTAAAATAAAATTCAGCTCTTTGGCCATCAGACTAAACGTTATGTTTGCCATAAGCCAAACACCGCACATTATCAGTAACACACCGCCCGTTCCGAGAAGAATGGTGGTGGCTGCATCATGCTGTGGGATTGCTTCACTCCAGCAGGCCCTGAAAGGATTGTACAGGCAGATGGTAAAATGAATGCAGCAAAACACAGGGAAATCCTGGAGGAAATCTTGATGCAGTCTGCAAGATAAGTGCGACTTGCAGAATGTTTGTTTTCCAGCAAGATATTGACGGCAAGCATAAAGCCAAGTATACACAGGAGTAGCTTAAAAACAGAAATGTCAATGTCCTGGAGTGGACAAGTCAGAGTCCATACTTCAATGCAACTGGGAATTTGTGGTTGGGCTTGAAAAGGGCTGTACACTCACGATCCCTATGCAAAATGACAGAGAATGAGCAGTTTTATAAAGAAGAATGGGGAAAAATTGCAGAGTCCAGATGTGCAAAGCTGATAGAGGCCTATCCACACAGACTCAAGCCTGTAATTGCTGCCAAAGGTGCATCTACTTAATACTGACTTGGACGGTGTAAATTCTTATGCAATCAATTAGTTTTTGTTTTATATGTGTAATTAATTTAGATCACTTTGCAGAGACCTGTTTTCACTTTGTCAAGAAGGAGTCTTTTTCTGTTGATCAGTTTCAATAAGAGTCAAATTAAATCCATTACGATTCAATGTTGTAAAACAACAAAACATGAAAACTTCCAAGGGGGCGGGGTGTATACTTTTAGTACGCACTGTAATCATCAAATTCTGAATTAAATCTTTGCTGCTCATGTCCCTTTTAAAACTTTCCTTCACATCCGAAATCTATTTCCCCAGTTCTGCTCTCCCCTAACCTCGGGAAAAGACTTTGAACACTAACCTATCTCTGCTTCTCATAATTTTAAACATTTGTGTAAAGTCGCTGCTCATTCTCTTGTGTTCCAAGGGGTAAAGACTCAGGCTAGCCGTCCTCTACTTATAACTCAGGCCTTTATTCTTGACAACATCATCGTAATTCCTCTCTACACTCTTTCTAGTTTAACCATAGCTTTTTTATAACAGAGAGACATAATCCACTCACAGAGAGATGTAGGTCTCCACGCACATCCTCACGAAGGGCAGCTGCACATGATGTCACAACCTCCGTACCTAGTAACCCCGACCGGTAAAGGCCAGTGAGCTGAACACCTTTCTCCCCACCCTGTAGTCTTAGTGCCCGCTGGTCCATTACATTACCTAGTGCCCTAAATGATCATGACGTAACACAGCCAAGCAAAGAATAATCAGAACCTGACCAAAAGCTACTGGAGATGATGCAAGATCTTGAAATGAGTAAACATTGTGAGGGAATGGGAGTGGCCTTAAAGAGCTGAGCTGCTGACAGCACATTGGCAGACTGGAGTGATTACACGTCCATCTGACAGAGGCATAACTGCTAGATATGGGTACACTCAATGTCACTCCAAGTTTTTCATATCTTCCTTTGTACAGATATGTAATGTCTAAAGGATCAGTGTCTGAGGAAATGAGCCTCACCAAACTTTCTCCTGACTGGACGAATTGAAACTATGAATCAGAAGGGCTCTCCAGTTGATGCTTTCAGTCCTCAGTTTGGTTCACTTGTTGCTGTTCCCTCATCGGCATTCGTGGTTTTCTTCCAGTTGTAGGATTTTCTTCCAATAAAACTGTCACCGCAGGGCTACCTTAAACCAGAAAAATACTGAAGCACGTTAACAATACAAAGAAGTACAAAAAAGTTCTACTGAATATTCCTAAAAACAAAACTCGCTGAAACGTAAATATAAGGACCGCAGTGAACAAATCTGTAATTGTCTGTCACACTTCACAAAGCCAGGCATGGGATACAAAGCTGTTATCCACCAGTCATGGTGAAGCATAAGATATAGGAACAGAATTATGTCATTTGGTCCACAGATTCTGCTTCTCCATTCAACCATGGCTGTTATTTTCCCCAAAGCCATTTCCCTTGCTCTCCCTGTAACCCTGCAGCTACTTAGTATTCTAGAATCTATTAATCTCTGTCTAAATGAACCCAATGACAGCACTCAGTGCTCTCCTTGGCAACAAATTCAACGGATCAACCATTTGGCTGAGGAAATTTTTCTCATCTCAAAGAAGTGCAAGGGACAAAATTTGTAATCTGAAATATCAGAATAGTAGTCTATGCAAATAAACATGTAGATGGGGTGATCTTACATGAATATCGTGCATCTGTATTTGGTAAGAAAATAGAGACAGACTCTATAGAAGTGAAGCAAAGCAGCGTGGACACTCTGCATATTACAATGAGATGTTTGCTGCCTTGAGACTAATTAGCGTGGTTAAATCCCTAGGGCCTGACAATGCGTTCCCTCCGACGCTCTGGAAAGCAAGTAGAGGAATTGCAGGGGCCCAAACAGAGATAGTTAAATCATCCTCGCAGAAACTGAGGCACCGGTGGATTGGAGGATAGTTAAATTTGTTCCGCTGTTTAAGAAAGGTTCCAAAATAAACCAGGAATTTATATTCCGATGTGCCTAACATTGGTAGTGAGAAAGTTACTGGAAGGTAATCGAAGGGACCGGATATATGAGTATTCGCGTAGGCAATGACCAATTAGATATAGGCAGTATGGTTCAGTGTCTTATCTACCCCATCTTATAGAGTTTGATGAGGCAGTTATCAGGAAAGTTGATGAAAGCAAGGCATTGGATGTGATCTACATGGACTTTAACGAGGCAGTTGATAAGGTTGTGAATGTAAGGTTGGTGACGACGGGTCAATCACACGACATTCATGATGGGATATTTAGTTAGATTAGATTTTGGCTTTGTGGGAGAAGCCGGAGAGTGGAGGGAGATAGACGGACTGACTGGAACCTGTGACTAGTGGATCGATGCTGTTGTTTGTCATCTAAATCAACAATCTGAATGACAACGTGATTAACAGGATCGGCAAATTTGCAGATAACACCTAGATCCTGGGGGGTGGGGTCGGAGATGGTGGCGGATAGTGTAGTGGACAGCGAGCAGACTACCAAAGAATACAGCGGGATCTGAACCACCTAGAAAATGGGGCTTAGAAACAGATGGAATTGAATGCAGACGAGTGCGAGGTGTTGTACTTCAGTAGGACCAGCCAGTGTAGGTCGTAGTGAATGGCTGAGGAATGAGGAGTTCTGTAGAACAAAGGGATCCATCATTTCCATAATTAATTGGAAGTGGCGGCACAGGTAGTTATGACCCTAAAATAAAGCTTTTTGGCCAAATAAGCCTTCATAAACTAAAGTGCAGACGATGGGATGTTATGTTAAAGTTTTATGTTTGTGAAACCTAATTTTGTAATCAAGTATTTGGTGCAGTTTTTGGTGAACTACGTCGAGAAAATAATTAAATAAGTTTGAAAGAGTACAGAGAAAATTTGCAAGGACGTTGCTGGGTCTAAATGATCTGAGTTATAAGGCAAGAAAGACTAGGTTAGAACTTCATTCCTTGGCATGTTGAAGATTGAGGGGAGATTTGATAGAGGTAATCACAATTAGGAGGGGTAAGTGCAAGCAGGCCCTTTTTCCATTGAGATCATGGGTTCAGGGTGAAAAGTGAAATGTTTAAAGGGAACACGAGGTGAACGTTCCTTACTCAGAAGGTAGTGAGAGCGTGGACTGAACTGCAAGTAGCTTTAATACTGAAATGAAAATTGGATAGATATATGGATGGCGATGGTCCGGGTGCAGGTCGAAGGGATGAGGCAGTTGTAATGGTTTGGCGCGGGACAGATAGCCCAAAGGGTCTGTTTCTGCGTTGTAATTTTATGACACTATGACTTCTTTAAAGGTAACCTTTAATCGGAGGTAGTGCTTTCAGATCCCAGCTAATGGAAACATCATCTCCATGTCAACTAGATCCAGGCTTTTCGTATTTGGTAAGTTTAACTCGCATATCTTCTGCCGTCCCTCTGACCTCTATTGACCACAGACCCAAAGCCACCAAATGCTCCTCATACATAATGCTCTTCGACGCTGTGATCATCCAGTTGTGTAAAAATAATAACAACAGCACTGAACATATTTCCAGGAATAGCCGGTAAATTAGTACCAGGATAATTTGCTGGGAAAACCTGCCCTTTCTTCCCTGTTTTACCACCTATCACGAAAAGAGTGTCTGTGCACAAGTCCATTTCCAGGAGATTTCAACCATGCCAGGGCGAATGTAACAAAAGGAAATTGGATTACGAGGAACGCTCATTGGGGAAGGAAGAGCTGTGGGCAGAGGAACAAAGTTAACCATTCAGAATCACAACCTTCCGTCAGACATTTTCTGGGTTCAGCGCAGATCTCCAGTTTCTGCTTCAATTCCACTGACAGGGAGGGGGAATTCTCAAACATGTATTGAACACTGAACCCCCTGGTCCACCTCTACTGTTGCAAACACGGAACAGCCCACTTCATCAAAACCTTTCCTTGTGTGGGATGGAATGAAAACTCATTCTCTCCTTTCCTTCCTCGGGAACTCTAATCTTCTCAATTGTATTTGCTCCAGGGAGGAATTGCGACCCACATCCTGCTTCAGTTCCGTTCGTGTTATGGCATTGATTTATTCTTTACGCTGGGAGCAGTTTATTGTCAGACTATAAGCCCCAGCTCGGGACAGAGACCGCTGTGGGTTTATCGCACGGAGACAGCAGAGGGAAGGGCACTGTGAACTATCATGAAGTATTATGCATTTGGATTAACCTTTTCTTTTGAACACTGAACGTTGGCTTTCTCCAGATTTAACTCTGCTCCCATTGCCTAGAGTGCACTGTTTTCAAGGTCAGCCTGTTTATCAAGCCATCATAGAAGATAGGATGTAGAACATAGAATAGTACAGCACAGTACAGGCCCTTCGGCCCACAATGTTGTGCCGACCCTTAGACCCTGCCTCCCATATAACCCGCCCCCTTAAATTCCTCAATATACCTGTCTAGCAGTCTCCTAAATTTCACTAGTGTATCTGCCTCCACCACTGACTCAGGCAGTGCATTCCACGCACCAACCACTCTCTGAGTAAAAAACCTTCCTCTAATATCCCCATTGAACTTCCTACCCCTTACCTTAAAGCCATGCCCTCTTGTACTGAGCAGTGGTGCTCTGGGGAAGAGGCGCTGGCTGTCCATTCCATCTATTCCTCTTATTATCTTGTACACCTCTATCATATCTCTTCTCATCCTCCTTCTTTCCAAAGACCAAAGCCCGAGCTCCATTAATCTCTGTGCATAATTCATACTCTCTAAACCAAGCAGCGTCCTGGTAAATCTTTAACTATTGTCCGCAGTTGGACCGTCTATTGATGAGCCAGCTGGGGAGCATACCATCTCCCCGAGATAACTACTGGTCAAAGTCGACAGCAAGACACGAATGCCCTCCCGCTTCGGTTTACTGCTCACTTACTGGAAACAAATTGCCAAGTCGTATGAAATTCCGAATATTCCCCTCTATTAGAGATAATTACCAGTCAAAGTCGACAGCAAGACAAGAATGCCCTCCCGCTTCGGTTTACTGCTCACTTACTGGAAACAAATTGCCAAGTCTTATGAAATTCCGAATATTCCCCTCTATTAGAGATAACTACTGGTCAAAGTCGACGGCAGAGATAACAACCATCCACTCTTTTACCCCTGCATCGGTGATCCATATTAGTTTTTGACAACAGCTATACAATGGAACCAACGCCTCGCTATATCTCCCCTCACTCTAATTGGCAATATGGGTGCTTTCCTAATTACTCCCCTTACACCGCCTACAGAAGTAAAGTCGGGGGTGGGCAGAGAGTGACGGCCCCACCAGTGAAGGAATAAATAAAGCGAAGCCTTGGTTCCCAGCGTCCGGGATCGTTAAAGCTCAGAGAGTGAAAATGTCCACACCCTGCATCTGGATGCTCTTGCCTGGGGATCTCTGGGGTGGAGAAAAACCTTCACCACCCACCCCCGCACCACCAAGGCTTTGCTCTTTATTCGGAACTGAATGGACAGTGTGGTGTTTCAAAAAACACATCCAGCAGCCTCGGTTCCCGCAGGACATGTTCAGAGAGTTGATCCAGCGAGCTGAAGGAAAGTATTAATCCCTTCAAGAGCCAAATTGCTACAGATCAACTTTTCAATAATCCATTAGTTTCTCAATCTCGCTTAAGATATCCTAACCTTGCCCAAACACCTTTCCGTTGTATGAAAGGAGGGTGAGGCAATCGTGGCTAACAAACCAATATTTACACGGCCTGTCGAATGTGCGTCAATGTTTTTGGCAATATTCATCTATGAATATTTAGAATTAAAACTGAAAAGTTACATACTTTTGATTTTACTTATTAGTCGAAGGGTATAATAAAATAGAAGACAATAAGAAAAGATTTCATGTTTCGTAAATTCTTTAGCTGTGCACAATTCCATCTGTGCAGCAACAAATGTTACGTGCGCGGAAGCATTTCAGCTTTTGTGCGGCCGCGCACTGGCTCAGCTTAGATCTCTTTCTAGATTCCCCCTCCCTCATGAAACGGATGTGTCCACTGACTTGTCAGCGACAATCTGTTGTTGGAATTTTATGATCCCGAACAGTAAGGGAGCTCACCCTGAGCAATGTTCAGTTGGTAACGCGATCATAAAGCTAAACATCACCCTGTTCAGCACGTAACCCCACAAACCATTCCGCAACGCTTGCATTAGGCCGCACTAAAACTCAAGTTTGGCTGAGTAGGTATCTCTAACACGTGGTTCGAGCCAGAATTACCATTTCAGTGCACAATGCAATGACTATCGTCCTCTCGAAAATTCGCCCTGCTCCAGAGAAGAATCACAACCCGCATCCTGGTTCGCTTCGGTTGATTTCGTCCCTTTAATTTTTTGTTTACCATGTGACCAATTCATTGTCAGATTATAAACTCCAGCGTCAGCTCAGGGTAAAGTTCACTATTGCTTTATTGCATAGAGATAGCAGAATAAATATCTCTGTGAACTGTGGTCGAATATGCATTTTGAATAATCTTTTATTTTAATTGCTGGACATTCCCTTTCTCCAGGTGTAACTGTGGCCCAGATGTCTGGAGTCGGTCTGATCTCAGGGTCAGTCCGATAATAAAGCCATCTTCGACAGTTGTCTCCAGTTGGACAATTAGAGTAATTATTAAGGTCGCAACTCTACCATGATTACCATCTCCCAGATATACCTATCAGCCAAAATCGACAGCAAGATAACAGCGCAATTATCCTTGCATTTATTGCTCACTTACCGGAAGCAAACTACCATATCACAGCACAATCATATGAAATCCTCACCGAATTCACTGTTGAATTTGCCTGACATCGTATTTATTTTTCAAGTCCATTAACCGCTCCTCGTCAGAAAAAGAGAGAGAAAAAAACTCTAAACATTAAAATCACTGGGTCTCTAATTTGTCAGAATGTGCCGCTGGCATTCTGAATTAATGACAGGACATTCGCCCTATTAATCCTATTCCGATATTCTTCATGATCTCAGCAGAGCTGTGCTCTCAGCAACGTAATACTGCGACCGCCTGCAACATCTCTCTTGGTTTTCAGGAATTTATGCTCTGTGCAAAAAAGCTCTGCTTCTCTTTTCCTTTAAGGTAGAAAATTCCAAATGTACACCTGCCCCGCGCCATATAAGCATTTTATCTGTACGCATCTGTTTCAGCGGTCCCTAAGACAGCAAACATATCCTCTACATTCTTGCCAAGACTCAGCGTGATGTTAAATACTCCTAGCAAGCATTCAACTCATTTATCTAAACACCAGCTGCTAAAGACGCCACTTATTCATCTAAATAACTTCCTGTCGTTATTTAATACCAGAGAATACAACCAAACTCTTCAATTCAGTCAGTAACAGTGCATGCAATGAATTCACCTCAAACACGTCTAAGTCAACGAAAAATATCTATAGCTGGCTGGCATACGCACCCACTCTTTGTAGAAATATATATATATATACAGAGGCAAAAGACACATCTGGAAATCTGAGCAATTTAAAAGAGAGTATTGAACTGGGATAAACACTGAAAATACCACCGTGAGAAGTGGGCTCATTGAAACCCCGTAACATTTCCCCGTACAGTCTCTGTCCTTACCTGGTGCTGGATACCTGAGTCTGTTTACAGCGAATCGGAGCATTTAAATTTTAATGGCCCTAACATATGTGAACACACCCTGAGCAATGTTCAGTTGATAACGCGCTCATAAACCTAACATCACCTTATTCAGCACTTTACGCTGACATTCCCTTACTCCTGGTTTAACTGCGTGCCCGTTGACTGGACCTGCACGGATTTCTAAGTCAGCCCGTTTATAAAGCCATCTTTAGCACTTTGTCGCTGGTGGGCCATTAGAGAAATGGGCCAATTGGGGAGAAAAAATGCCGGGATTACCATCTCTCTAAGGTAGCCACCGGTTAAAGTCGACAGCAAGATAAGAACGCCAGTCTCCTTCAGTTTACTGTTCACTTACTGGAAACAAGATACCACGTCACAGCAGCAATCATATGAAATTGGGACTTTTTCCCTCTAGTGAATTTCCCTGCATTTATTTTACACAAATATCTAGCGTTCTTCGTCAGAGATCGATGGAAAAAGTCATGACATTAAATAAATGTTCTTTGTGTCTCTTATTTGTCAGGGTGTTCTGCTGGCATGTTGAATTAGTAACAGGGCATTCGGCCACTCAGCGCGGTTGCACCATTCCACGTGATCACAGCTGGACTGTGATCTCAGCGGCCCAATTCTGCGACCGCCTGCATCACTGCACTCCCTTGCCTGTCAATAATCTGTGCTCTGCGGAATTAAACACAGCGATTCCATTGAGGAAAAGAATTCCAGTTCGTTGATGTGGCAACAGCTCTAAGTGCAAAAACATGCAGACATGGTCAAAAAGTTAAATTGTTGTTCAGTCCACGCATCAGATGCGGTAGAAATGTGATGTAAGTCACTTTGACACTCTAATGAGTGGTGGTGCCTAACAGGGTTGGTTTGAGAATTTCTGGAACTGCTCATCTCCAGGGATGTTCAAGTAAAAATGGATCGATTTACAGAGAATAGTGTGAAAAAAGCAGGCAAAATACAATGAAAGGCAGTTCTGTGGGTGAAACGCCTTCATAATGAGAGAGATGAAAGAGAAATGTCAGACTGATTCAATCAGACAGGACGGCGACAGTAACTCAAATGACCACGCCTAACTAAGGGAGGGCACATAATAGGGCAAACATTAGTGGGGATTTGGAGAACTGAGAAGCTTTTAAAAACTAGCAGAAGGTAACTAATAGTAATTAAGAAGGAAAAGATATAAGCTAGCCAATAATGTTAAAGGGGATTCCAAAAGTTCCTTCAGGTAAATAAAGTGTAAAAGAGAGGCGAGAGTGGATATTTTACCACTGGGAAACAATGCTGGAGAGGTAGCAATGGGGGACAATGGTGGACGAACACAATAAGTATTTTGCACCAGTCTTCATCGGCAGTATGGTGGCAGTTTCAGGGGTCAGGGGCCATGAGTGAGTGAAATTGCCATTACGAGAGAGAAGGTTCTTGGAACAGTATGGTCTGAAGGTACACAAGTCACCAGGACCAGCTTGACGTACATGGCAGGGTTCTGAATGAGGCGACTGAAGAGATTCTGGAAGTATAATTAATGATCCTTTATGATTCTTGAATGGTTCCAGAAGACTAAAACATTGTAAATGTCACCCAACTCTTTATGACGGGAGAGACGCAGAAATAAAGAAACTAAAGACAGTCTGACCTCAGTCGTTGAGAGTATATTGGAGTTGAATATTGAGGATGAGGTCTCAGGATACTTGGAAGCACATTACAAAATAGACCGCAATCACCATGGTTTCCTCAAGAGCAAAATTTCCTGACAAACCTGTGGGAATTTTTTTTAAGAAATAGCAAGCAGGATAGACAAAGGAGAATTGGTTGATACTGTGTACTTGAATTTTTAGAAGGTTCTTGACAACGTACGACACATGAGGTTGCTTGACAAACTACGGGCCCATGGCATTACGGGGGCGGGGAGCGGAATTCCTGCTTGGATAAAGAAGTGGGTGATTGGCAGTAGGCAAAAAGTTGGAATAAAAGGATGCCTTCTGATTGGCTGCTGGTGACTAATGATGTTCAACAGCAGTCTGTGTTGGGATCGATTCTTTTTACGTTATACGTCTATGATTTGGATGATGGAATTGATTGCTTTTTTGCAAACTTTGCAGACAATACAAAGAGAGGTGGGGGTGCAGGTAGTTTTGAGGAAGTAGAGAGGCTACAGAAGGACTAAGGCAGATTAGAAGAACGGGCAGTGTAATAACAGATGGAATATAGCTTCTGAGATTGGATGTTCATGCACTTTGTTAGAATAAAAGAAACGGCAGACTATTTTTCAAAATAGGGAGAGAATACAAAAAGGTGAGGCGCAAGGGGACTTTGAAGTCATTGTGCATGATTCCCGAAAGAGTAATGCATTGGTTGAGTCTGTGGTGAGGAGGGCAAATGCGATGTTAGCATTCATTTCAAGAAGATTAGAATATAAAAGCAGAGATTTCAAAGCACCGGTAAAGCCTCGCTTTGAGTATTATAAGCACTTTAGGGCCCTTTATATCAGAACAATGTACTGAAACTGGAGACGGTTCAAAGGATGTTCACGGAAGACGAAGGGTCTCGGCCTGAAACCTCGACTGTACCTCTTCCTGGAGATGCTGCCTGGCCTGCTGCATTCACCAGCAACGTTGATGTGTGTTGCTTGAATTTCCAGCATCTGCAGAATTCCTCGTGTTTGCGTTCACGGAAATGATACCAGGATTCGTTGGTTTGTCATATGAAGAGTGTTTCATGGCTCTGTGCATATATAAAGGGGGCGGGGGGTAATAATTCAAATCGATCAAATTGTGAACGGATTTGATAGAGTGGGTGCGGAGAGCATGTTTTCTATTCTGGGATACACTACGACCAGACGACACAACTTCAGAATAGACGTGCGTCGTTTTAGAACGGAGACGAGGGGGGATTTCTTTAGCCATAGAGTGGTGAATCTGTAGAAACTTTGCTACAGGCAGTAGTGGAGGTCGTCTTTATGATAGATTCTTAATTGTTCAGGCCATGTCGGGGTATGGGGAGAAGACAGAAGTTTGGGTCTGAGAGGAAAGTTTGGATCAGCTATAATGAAATGGCGCAGCCAACTCGATGGGCGAAGTGGCCTAATTCTCCTCCTACAGTCCCTATAAAATGTGTTCACCCCTTTGGAAGTTTTCATGTTTTATTGTTTTACAACTTTGAGTCACAGTATATATAATTTGAGTTTTTTGACATCAATCAACAGAAACAGACTCGTTCATGTCAAAGTGAAAACAGATCTCGACAAAGTGATCTAAATTAATTAGAAATATAAAACACAAAATAATTGATTGCATACGCATTCACCCCTTTCAAGCCAGTATTTAGTAGATGCGCCTTTGGCAGCAATTACAGCCTTGAGTCTGTGTACAGTAGCGTGCAAACGTTTGGCCATCCATAACTATTGTTCGCAGTTGGATCATCGCATTGATGAGCCAGCTGGGGAACAACTGTGCCAAGATTACAATCTCCCCGAGATAACTACCGGTCAAAGTTGACAGCAAGACAAGAAGGCCCTCCCCCTTCAGTTTACTGCTCACCTACTGGAAACAATTTACCAAATCGTCTGGAATTCCGAACATTCCTCTCCAGTAGAACCATATAACCATATAACAGTATAACCATATAACAGTATAACGATATAACAATATAACAATTACAGCACGCAAACAGGCCATCTCGGTCCTTCTAGTCCGTGCCGAACTCTTACTCTCACCTAGACCAACCGACCTGCACTCAGCCCATAAACCTCCATTCCTTTCCTGTCCATATATCTATCCAATTTAAAACTTTAACTGACAACATCGAACCTGCCTCAACCACTTCTGCTGGAAGCTCGTTCCACACAGCTACCACTCTCTGAGTATAGAAGTTCCCCCTCATGTTACCCCTAAACTTTTGCCCCCTAACTCTCAACTCATGTCCTCTGGTTTGAATCTCCCTCACTCTCAATGGAGAAACCCTATACACGTCAACTCTATCTGTCCCCCTCATAATTTTCAAAACCTCTAGTAAGTCCCCCTCAAACTTCTACTTTCCAAAGAATAAAGACCCAACTTGTTCACCCATTCTCTGTAATTTAGGTGCTGAACTCCAGGTAACATTCTAGTAAATCTTCTCTGTACTCTCTCTATTTTGTTGACCTATTTCCTATAATTCGGTGACGAAAACTGTACACAATATTCCAAATTTGGGCTCACCAATGCGTTGTACAATTTCAACATTACATCCCAACTCCTATACTCAATGCTCTGATTTATAAAGGCCAGCATACCAAAAGCTTTCTTCATCACCCCATCCACATGTGATTCCACCTTCAAGGAACTATGCATCATTATCCCTAGATCCCTCTGTTCTACTGCATTCTTCAATGCCCTACCATTTACCATGTATGTCCTATTTTGACTAGTCCTACCAAAATGTAGCATCTCACATTTATCAGCATTAAACTCTATCTGCCATCTTTCAGCCCACGCTTCTAACTGGCCTAAATCTCTCTGCAAGCTTTGAAAACCTACTTCATTATCCACAACTCCACCTATCTTAGTATCATCTGCATACTTACTCATCCAATTTACCATCCCTTCATTCAGATCATTAATGTATATGACAAACAACATTGGACCAAGTACAGATCCCTGAGGCACACCACTAGTCACCGGCCTCCAATCTGGCAAACAGTTTTCCACCACGACTCTCTGACGTCTCCTACCCAGCAACTGCTGAATCCATTTTGCTACTTCAATATTAATACCTATATACGATTGAACCTTCCTAACTAACCTTCCGTGTGGAACCTTGTCAGAGGCTTTACTGAAGTCCATGTAGACAACCTCCACCGCTTTACCCTCGTCAACTTTCCTAGTAACCTCTTCAAAAATTCAATATGATTGGACAAACATGAGCTTCCACGCACAAATCCATGTTGACTGTTCCTAATCAGACCCCGACTATCGAGATAAGTATATATACCATCTCTAAGAATAATTTCCATCAATTTACCCACAACTGACTTCAAACTCACAGGCCGATAATTGCTAGGTTTACTCTTAGAACCCTTTTTAAACAATAGAACAACATGAGCAATACACCAATCCTCCGGCACCATCCCCGTTTCTAATAACATTTGAAATATTTCTGCCAGAGTCCCTGCTATTTCCACACTAACTTCACTCAAGGTCCTAGGGAATATCCTGACAGCACCCGGAGATTTATCCACTTTTATATTCCTTAAAAACGCCAGTACTTCCTCTTCTTTAATCATCATAATTTCCATAACGTCCCTACCTGCTTCCCTTATCTTACACAATTCAATATCCTTCTCCTTCGTGAATACCGAAGAAAAGAAATTGTTCAGAATCTCCTCCATCCCTTTTGGATCCACACATAGCTGTCCACTCTGATTCTCTAAGCGACCAATTTTATCCCTCACTATCATTTTGCTATTAAAATAACTGTAGAAACCCTTGGGATTTATTTTCACCTTACTTGCCAAAGCAACCTCATATCTTCTGTTAGCTTTTCTAATTTCTTCCTTAAGATTCATTTTACATTGTTTATATTCCTCGAGCACCTCATTTACTCCATGCTGCCTATATTTATTGTAGATATCTCCTTTTTTCAAACCAAGTTTCTAATATCCCTTGAAAACCATGGTTCTCTCAAAATTTTAACCTTTCCTTTCAACCTAACAGGAACATAAAGATTCTGCACCCTCAAAATTTCATCTTTAAATGACCTCCATTTCTCTATTACATTCTTCCCATAAAACAAATTGTCCCAATCCACTCCTTCTAAATCCTTTCGCATCTCCTCAAAGTTAGCCTTTCTCCAATCAAAAATCTCAACCCTGGGTCCTATTCTTCTCCATAATTACTTTGAAACTAATAGCATTGTGATGACTGGACCCGAAGTGCTCCCCAACACAAACCTCCGTCACCCAACAGGAGATCCAACACTGCCCCTTCTCTAGCTGGTACCTCTATGTATTGCTGCAAAGAAAAACAATCCTGCACACATTTGACAAACTCCAAACCATCCAGTCCTTTTACAGTATGGGCATCCAAGTCTATGTGTGGAAAATTAAAATCTCCCACAATCAGAACCTTGTGCTTCCCACAAATATCTGCTATCTCCTTACAAATTTGCTCCTCCAATTCTCGCTCCCCATTAGGTGATCTACTTTGTCCAATCGAAATAACTAATGGTCCACGTCGTCAGCGAATAACTACGAATACAATCAACTCCCCGCCTTTATCTAATCGCGGCGTATACAGTCAAATTCATCGATTCGTCAGGCACCAGACGATAAAATTGTGTCATCTCTAATTTCACTAAGTCAGCGAAAACAAGCTAAGATTCTTAGACTTTCCTCACAAGCCAGATTTGAATGTACTAACCGTTCTTTCAGCTAAGACTGTTTGATTGGCATCCGCCCAGAGAGAAGTGAAACAACGCAGCATGCGGTGACCCGATCACAAACAAGAGAAAATCTGCTGATACCGGAATTCCGAGCAACACACACAAAACGCTGGAGGAACTCAGCAGGCCCGGCAGCATCTGTGGAAAAAGTACAGCCGGCGTTTCGTGTCGAAACTATTCGGCACGACTGGAAAAAATTATGAAGAGTTACAGTAAGAAAGTGTGTGTGGGGGGGGGGGGCGGTTGGGAACCACCCACTCTTTTTTTCCAACATCTGTGATCCACATTAGATCTCGGCAACAGCTATACAATGGAACGAACGGTTCCTTATATCTCCCCTCACTTCAATTGGCAACATGGGTGGGTTTCCTAATTACTCCCAGAACACCGCCTGCTGAAGTATAGTCGGGGATAGACAGAGAGTGATGGCCCCAGCAGTGAAGGAACAAATAAAACGAGGCCTTGGTTCCCGGCATCCGGGATCATTAAAGCCCAGAGAGTGAAAGTGTCCGATTCCTGCCTCTGGAAGCACTTGCCTGGGGACGTCTGGGGCGGAGATAAGCTCTCACCTCCCGAGACTTTCCTCTTTATTTGGAACGGAATGGAAGTGTGGTGTTCCAAAGAACACTTCCAAAAGCTCGGTTCCCGCAGGACACATTCAGAGAGTTGATCCAACGAGCTGAAGGAAACAATTAATCCCTTCAAGAGCCAATTTGCTGCAGTTCAACTTTACAGTGATCCATTTCTATTCTGAGTTTGTGTCCTGTGTTTCTAGACTCTCCAACCCTAGGAAGCATCCTCTCGACTTTCACTCTGTACAGGATTATCAACATGCGATAAGTTTCAATGAGGTCATTACTCGATCTTCCGAATTCCATTGAATACAGGCCGAGAACTATCAAACACTGTTCATATGACAAGCTGTTGATACCTGAAATGTCTATTAAAGTCCCTGAGTCTCACACACCCATCTCACCGTCTTCCATCCCAGGTGCCACTGAACCCTCTCCAACTGCAGCACATCCATTCGAAGATAAGTGGCCTAAAATACTCTAATGAGGCTTCAGCTGTGTTTTATAAATTGTCAACACAATATCCTTACCTTTTGAAGGCTAAAATCGCATTTGCATTCCTTACCGCAGATCTCTTTCTAAAAATTTACTTTTAGGGAATCTTGCACAAGCGTCCGAGGTCCATTCGCGCCCCCTTTCTTGTATTTTCTCGCTATTTAGATAATAGACAACCCTTTCAGTCTTCTACCAAAGTGAGTAAGCATTCGCTTCCCTGCATTATGTTCCATATGCTACTTTTTAAACCATTCTTCTAACCTGTATGTCCTTCTGTGGCTTATCTACCTCCTCAAACCTGTCTTCCTCTCCACCGACTTAAAACCACTCGCAATATGTGCAACAAAACCATCAATTCAATCATCCAAATTATTAACATATCAGGCAAAAATGAATCGATCCCAACACGGAACCACGAGGAACATCACTAGTCACCGATAACCAACCGGAACGGCTTCCTTTATTTCCAGTTTTTATCTCTTGCCAGACAGCCACTGCATTTTTTTTAAAATTCCGGGTTCTTTCTTGTAATACCATGGGCTTGTATCTTGTTAAATAGACTCATGTGTTGCACCTTCTCAAAGGCCTCCTGAAAATCCAAATACACAACTTTGTTCTCCTGCTTGCTGTTTCTTCAAAGTATTCCAAATGATTTGTCCGTAGAGATTTTACCTTGACGAAACCATGCTGACTATGGTCTTTATTATCATGTACCTCCAAGTACACCGAAACACAGCCTTAACATCTTTCCAACCTCTGAGGTCACACCAACCGGCCTACAATTTCATTTCTTCTGCCTCTTTATTTTCTTGAAGACTGGAGTGACATTTGCAATTTTCCAGTCTTTGGGAACCATTCCGGAAGCTATTCTTCTTGAAAGATCCTTAGTAATGCCTCCACAATCTCTTCACCCACGTCTTTCGGCACACTAGGTGTAAGCCATCTGGTCCAGGTGACTTCTCTACCTTTAGATCTTTCACTTTCCCAAGAACCTTCTTCAGAGTAATGGTAACTTTACAAACTTCATGACCTGTGACTACCACCATAATGCTAGTATCGCCCACAATGAAGACTGAAGCAATTTGCTTGTTCAGTTCGTTCGCCATCTCCTTGTCCCACGTCACTACATCTGTCAGTTTCTAGCAGTCCGATGCCCACTCTCGCCTTTATTTTACACTTTCTGTATCTTAAGAAACTTTTGGTATCCTCTTTAATATGAACGGCTGGCTTACTTTCTCATTGCATCTTTACCTTCATAATGTAGAGCTTATTTGCCGTCTCTAAAGCTTGCCAATCGTCTAAATCCTCACTAGTTCCTGCTTCCGTTTATGCACTTCCGTTGGCATTGACTTCTCTTGTCAGCTACTTTTGTAAATCTGTGGATATCGTTTGTCATACGTACCTGTGAAGTCCACTCATTGGGTATATTTAAGGCAGAGGCAGATTCTTGTTGAATCCAAGCATGAAAGGATATGGGGAGAAGGCAGGAGACCTGGGCTAAGAGGTAAAATGGATCAGCAATGATGAAATAGCGGAGCAGACTCAGTGAGTCAAATAGCACTCATTCTGCTCCCATACCTTCTGGTAGCGTGGAAGGGTGAGCAAAGAAAATCTGTAGTCTATGTATTTATCAATGAAAGATACAGGAAGTAGGACGATGTTCTACAATGTGAGTTCAGGGACTGAGTTGTGATGCTAAAGTGTTATATTCCAGGGTTATGTTCTCAGGAAAGGTAACTCTGCCACAGTGCTCGTGAAGTCAGAAGTAGAAAGATCATCCAGTTTAATACGTGGTTAAGGAGTTGGTGTTGCAGGGAGAGCTTCAGATTTTTCGATCACTACTCTCTTTTCCCGGGAAGGTGAGATTTGTCAAGAAGAAATTGTTTGAACCAAAACGGAAGGGAGACTTCCACCCCAGTGAAAGGCTTGCTGGTACTGCCGGCGGGGATTTATACCAGAGTTGCAGGTGGATGGGAAGCAGAGTGCCTGAACACACAGTGGAAAAGTTGTGAAGAGAGATGTTGTTAAGACCTAATACCATGTCAGGATTCAGAATGTTGAACGTTATGCAACTAGCGTATATTCCAGTGCAACAAAGGCAGATGAGTTCAGGCATGGATCAACACCTGGAATTATTATACTGTAGCCATCAGTGTGACTTGGTTGTAGACGGGGCTCCCCATCGCACTGTTCCACAAGGATGGATAAGAAGTCAGGAGCAGCACAACTCTGCCCGCGAACCCCAGACCGACATGGGATTGGTCAATTCAGGAACACATCTCCAAAAACAACGATGCTTCGATATTCAGTCAGCCGGAGAACCACAGCTGGCGATGATCCCAGAACCAATATCCAGGGGTCGGGTAGACGTATGGGTGAATATAGGACTCAGAAATGGATAGGTAACCGTAAGGACGGGTAGGACCACTGCGTCCCTGTGAGACAAATCGGGCCGTTGTGTGGGCTGCAAACAGGAGACAGTTTCTTCTCTTCTCTCAGTGACTGCATCCCTGGAATATTCTGTACCAGTTGCGGTGTGGAACGGGGCAATGGATCCATATAAAGAGGACACGGGCGAATGTTTTAGCTATCGGGGAATTGAGGACAAAAAGGATGCCACACAGAAGAAGAGCTGCGATTTGGTTTAATTATGCATGGTCACATGGAACGGAATGGCAGTGCAGGACTGAAGGTGTAGCCGTGTGCTGAGATTTACACTCTGCGGGTTTGTTCCACTCCCCTCACTAACTTATCGGGCCGGGAGGGCAGGGAAATTTTTCGAACCACTATTCTTCAATGAATTCTCAGTGATCACGCCTTCCGACCTTGCATCAGCTCCTCAGCAGGGTGTTAAGGGTTAACCCATTTCAGGAGGGGAATAGGAACCAGAGGGGTTGGTCAGAGGATGGAGCACTTTTTGTGCAGGTAGATGCAGGTAGAGAGACATTGTTGTCACAAAGGCAATGCGTGAGCCATGTATCTATTTCCATCTGCATGGTATCGTGTGTTGAGCAATTGGTTTGTTCAAAGAGATGTTACATTCTGTCAACAAAAGATTCCCACAGTTGTACATAGGAACACCCACAACTAGGTGTGTCAACAAAGCTGGAAGCACCGTAGCCAGAAGCAGCTTGTTGTAAGTGTTGTGCAGAGCGCAATTAGACGCCAGAATGCAGGATACTCAGCTGAACTTCACTGATAAGTCTGTTTGTAAAGTACGTGAACTCCTTCTACTTGGGAGTGGCAATCATCGGAATTACATTACAACAACATTTGCCCTGCTTGAGCAAAAAAAAAATACATTTGCACTAATGGTTTATAGAACTACATCGAAGTAGTAACCACTGAAATTGA
This sequence comes from Mobula hypostoma, assembly GCF_963921235.1. Classification (NCBI taxonomy): domain Eukaryota; kingdom Metazoa; phylum Chordata; class Chondrichthyes; order Myliobatiformes; family Myliobatidae; genus Mobula; species Mobula hypostoma. The sequence continues at coordinate 7,322,106 of NC_086127.1, read as the reverse complement.
GCAATTCAATTCAGGGATTAGGTTGTATCCCCTGCCGCTTCAGGGTTAAATTGAGATTGTGCGGGCAGTGGGAATATCATTTCTCTTATGCTTCTTGATTTCGCCACTTGAAATCCACTGACACGCAGCCTCGTGTTCATCTCAAAGTTACACTTAGTTTCCCAACTCTAAATTTTCACAGATGTTCACTCTGCAGCTCTGTACGTGGGAAGCATGGTTTAATTTAACAGGGTATACTGGCGTATTATTGTCCATCACCCCTGTCCCTGAGTTTAGCAGTGACTTGTTCTCTGTGGTCCCAGCTTGGATTTAACTTACTGGTTCCCTCTCGCTTTCATGACATGAAGTTGTCTTTTATTGGCATTTCGTGTACAGGGAGAATAAAAACCGTGTCACACTTGTGCTTCTTGATCTCGTCACTCGAGATTCACTATCACGCAACCCCGCCATTTTGATCTGGCTAATAAAAATCCGAGGTACCATCAAGGCATTTTTGATGTCTCCAGGGGGGGTTTGGAAGTCCTCCCAGTAGATGACAGGAGGAGTGCGCTGCATTTCGGCCTTTCCCAACAGCTGGTGTGTCGCAGGAGAGATCGGAACATCAACACAGCGCATGTAGCTGCCACTGAAATTCTCTCTCTCCCTCTCTCTCTCTCCCCCTCTCTCCCGCTTCCCCCTCTCTTTCTCTCCCCACTCTGTCTCGCTCTCTCTCTCCCTGTCTCTCTCTTCCCCCTCTCTTTCTCCCCCCTCTCTCTCTCCCCCTCTCTTTCTCTCGACATCTCTCTCTCCCCCTCTCTCCTCTCTCTCTTCCCCCTCTCTTTCTCCCCCCTCTCTCTTTCTCTTTCTCTCGTCTCTCTCCCCCTTATCTCTCTCCCTTCTCTCTCTTCCACTCTCTTTCTCTCCCCCCTCCCTCACCGTCTCTCCGCTCTCTGTCTCTCTTTCCTCTCTCTCTCCCCTCTCACTCCCCTCTCTCCTCTCTTTCCCTCTCTCCCTCTCTTACCCCTCTCTTTCCCTCCCCACTCTCTCTCTCTCTCCCTGTCTTTCCCTCTCTCTCACTCTCTCTCTCCTCTCTCCCTCTCCCCCCTTTATCTCTCCCCCCTCTCTCTCGCTATCTCTCTCCTCTCTCTCTCTCTTCCCCCTTTGTCTCCCCCTCTCTCTCGCTCCCCTTCTCTCTCTCTCTCTTCCCCCTCTCTTTCTCTCCTCCCTCCCCCTCTCTCCTCTCTTTTTCTCTCTCTCACTCTCTTCCTCTCTCTTTCGCCCCCCTCTCTTTCTCCACCCTCCTCTCCCTCTCTCTCTTTCCCCCCTCTCTTTCTCTCCCTCCCCCCATGTGAGAACAAGAGTCTGCTTTCGCGTGAGGTGGGCTCGAATACGGGTCGTTTCGATTGGACAGTCTGAGGCATATCGAATTGTCGGGTGAATAACAGATTTGTTGCTCTGGTCTCTCTTTGTGGCTTGAGTTGTTACTTGTTTGTGGAGTGGTTCGCCATCAAGCTTCCTGACTGGAACAAGTGGGAGATGCTGGGTTGGGATGGATTGATGCTTTGCTGCTGCTTGTGCGTGGGAGGAGGAGTATTTCTGATTATAACGTGTTTCTGTCATTAATTTTTTGGGGTTTCCTTCTCTTTCATAGATTTATGCGAAGTACAAGAATGTCAGGAGTATACTGTATACATTCTCTGATAATAACTGGAATTACTGAACCTATCGAATGCTAAAATAACTCGATGGATTTTTTTTTTCTGGAGAGGGCACTCCTATGGTGTGGAATATCGATCTAGTGGACACAGCCTGAGAGTATTTGGCCATCCATTTACACTCGAGAGGAAGAGGCAAGTATGTCGTTTGAATGCGTTGTCACAGGCGGCAGAGTATGGAAATTTAGAATATGTAAGGCAACGGTTTATAGATGGATGAATATTCACATCTGAATGCTTATGGGGAGAGGGCTCAGGGTTGAGGCCAAGGGGTAATGGATTAGACGCGATCAAATGGCGAAGCAGACTCGATGGGACGAATGGTCTAATTCTGCTTCTATAATCGTATGGCATCCAGCAACATTGAGGTGCCAGTCCTGCAGTTCCATATGTCTCGGTATGCCCGCAATATCGCAGTACTTAACAGCAATCCGCATTCTCGGTTCGTTCGGCTTATGTACGTATCCGTCTGTCTCTCTGTCTATCTATCTATCAACCAGTGTACCTATCTATTCATCTATTTGCCTGTCTATCTCTCTATCTTTCTATCTATCTATCCATCGATTTGTCCGTCTATCTCTCTCCCTCTGTCTATCTATATATCTGTCTATCCATCTGTCTAGCTGTCCAGACATGCTCTCCCATACCGACTGCCGTCGTAAAGAGGGGGATGTGACAGTGAAGACGCTGAGATTGACGTTTTACAAAACAGTGGGGAAACAATTAGTTTACCTTTACAATCACGTCCGCTTTGAGGATTTAAAAGAGAGAACTTCGTCGGCAGTTTTTTCAGAGTTGCACTGCGACTAATCACTGTGAGGGAACACGGGAAAAAATGTCCCTTTTCAATTCAAGATTAAAAGCAGAGAGCTTGGCGGCAGTATCTCGGAGTTGGACTGTGACCAGTCGTTGAGCGGGGTTCACCATAAAAGGCGAATAAATATAGCGCCAGCACAAGCGCAGTGGCCATTCTTGCTGTGAGTGAGTCAGTGTTTGTCATGATTTTGTCTCATCGGGATTCGATGAAATCGGGTTTTGGAGCAGTAATTATCAGGGAAGTTGGCCTTTTTTTTATTAGTTTATTTCTCGTCAATGGCACTGAGAGAATGCTCCCGGTGGCAGTGTTTTGTTCCGTGTGTGAGATGTGACGATTGTGAGGTTGTGAGAACTACAGTGAGGTTGGCATCCCTGGATTGCCGGAGGTAGGTAACTGGATGATTGTCAGTGAAACGAAAGGAAATAGGCGACCAGTGCAGAGTACGTCTGTGCCTGTCCCCTAAATACAAATACACTTCGGATACTGTTGAGGACGGCCTCCTGTGGTGAGCTGCAGTGACCGGGTCTCTGACCCTGTCTGGTGCTGCGGTTCAGAAAGGAAAAGAGGTGAAGGGGACTGCGGTGTGTTGTAAAGAGATTTAAACAAGCAGAGGAGCAGAGTCGAGATTCTATGGGCGCGATAGAGACATCCAGATGGCAGGTTGCCTCCCAGGTGCCAGGGTCAGGGACCTCTCAAGGTGACAGTGCCGGCAGTCAAATATCTTGGCACATAACAACACCAACGACATCGATAGAAAGGGTAAGAAGGCCCTGAAGAGACGTTTCAGGGTGCTAGACGAATGCAGAAAAAAACTGGACATCCACGTTATTAACCTGCCTATGGGACACGCCAGTGAGGATAAGAAAAGGATAATTTGGCAGGTGAAGGTGTGGCTGACGACCTGTTGCAGGGGGCAGGGGTTCAGACATATAGATCAGCGGGATCTCTTTATGGGAAGACAGTTTCATATTAGAGGGAAGGGGAGAAGAGTGCATGTCTTTTCCAAGAGCTTGGGGAGTCTGCGGAATTCATTGCCACAGTCAGCTGTGGAGGCCAGTTAATTAGGTAGATTTAAGACAAAGGCGGATAGATTCTTGATTAGTTAGGACATGAGGGGATACTGGGGGGAAGGCAGGATATTGGGGCTGAGGGGAAAATGATCTAGCCATGATAAAAAAAAATGCAGCGGACTTAATGGTTCAATTGACTTAGCTCTTCCCTTAAATCTTATCGTCTTATCAACGGAATTTCCGATCCCGAGCGAGTGGAGGTGGTGTGGGTGGGAACGGTCCTTTGGGTTTAGTTAAAATGGAAACGGGTGCAAAGATTTAAATGCTCGGGTAACTGAGGCCGATGGGGTTCAAGCATAGATCAGGTCTGACTCGTCTGGCTGTTTTGAGTAGCATCCTCTGCTGTGATCTACTCTAAGCTCTGGGAGAACCGACAGGGACGGGGCAAACGTATATTGTGGTTTACGGGCTGCGAATTTGCTCCACGTTCCTCACTGTGCGATTGGGCAGTGAATCTCCCAAAACCACAAAACCTCCCTGAACATTGAATGATAACCCCGCCGAATTCCCATCACTTCCCCAGGAAAAAGCAGCAGAAATCTCAGCCAACTCCACCACGGTCACCAGTCTCTCCAGTATCCAAGGCACCTCAAAAGACGATGATCAGAAATGCAGCATCCATCATTCCGGATTATCCACGCTGGACATGCCCTCTTCTCATTGCCACCGTCAAGAAGGAGCTAATGGAGCCTGGAGACCCACATTCCAAGTTTCAGGAACAGTGTGTATCCCTCCAGCATCAGATTTCTGAATGGACAATGAACCCATATACACTACCTCACTATTTATTCTTTGTGTAGTAACTACACGTTTAATTTAAATACTCACTTTAACTAGACAGTTAACTATGTATTTTACCGAACTGCTGCCGTAAAACAACAAATTCCCCAACATGATCCTGTGATATTAAACCTGGATCAGATTCTGACCTTCCCGCCGTCACCACACGGTGCTCCCTCCTAGGACCCTCGTAGATCGGTAAATTCTGAATGCGTCCGCCCCCCCCCACAAAAAAAAGTATCACCTCCATAGTCACTCCATCCCCAACACCTCAGACCCGTTACTGATCATGTTTCCGAGCCCTTCGCACTAGTTCACCCCAACCCTTTCTCTCACCGAACACTCATTTATCCCCTTCGACCATCACCCTCAACCCTCCTTGGTCTCTCATTGAATGCCTCCTCCCCCCCCACCACCGAGTGACTGTTAAAGTCACTGAGTCTCACACACCCACCCACCGTCTTCCTTCCCAGGTGCCACCGTTTCCATTCGTGTGGCTCTTGCGGGTTCGGTGCATTGCCTCGTGGTGATTGTCATCCCTGGGACTGGGGCGAGGAGGTTAAGAGGAGGAAAATGTGTGTATAGCGTCTGTCATGGGATAGATGTCAGTTCCCCCGCTGACAGGACATCTACCTGGACGCTGCGCACCCCAAACATCTCTTCAGACTAATGTACCATTATATCTCTTCAGAGTAGTTATATGATTCTATCATTACCGGAGATCATTTGGCTTCTTAGGCCCAAGGGAAAAAAACCGAACATGGTGTTCTCGCCATCGGAGTACCGCTCCGGCTCCCCACCCTCATCGCAGGCGGCCGCACTGGCAGCTGGCACTTGTCTTCAGAGTGTCTCGACACTGGGTGGGGACTAGGATGGGCTGATCATATGGGGTGCCTCAGGCCACTGCATTCTCTACTCCCTGGCCCGTGGGGCTTCATCACCATCCCAATGAACGGCCGCTACCGACGGCAGCAACAATTTTTCAAGAGACGGAGACCAGTTTAATGCAAACAGCGTCAGTTTTATTGAGTCATACAGTTAGTTGCTTTGCACCGATCAACAGAATAGCGTATAGTCTCTACCGACACCAGAGAAGGAGCGTCCAGGACGCCGGGAACACAGGAATGTCAGAACCCCTTCACATAACAAGAACAAAGGAGAATTATTGCAGGAATATCGACACAGGAGATGGATCAGATCAAACATCGCCTACCCGTTATACCCAGTGAGCGCACCCGTGCGGGCAGACAGAAGTGACCTGTGTCTCTTCATCTTCACCAGTGGGTTCAGCAAGGAGTCACACAGACATTCACGCGAACTGCAAGAGCTAACCTGGGTGGCACGGGGTTTTTTTCTTTTTGCCGTGTTCGAGATCCCACTCTTGCACCAGGAATGATAAGGATGGCGGGGCAGGGCACATCAGTCTGCTCACTGGGACCCTGCGGCCCAGGCTGACTGGGATACAGTCCTCCCGGGGGCCACTTCCCCTATCAGCGCGGTCCGTTATTTCTGTGTCTGTGGTTGCCGTATAAGTCCCAGAAGTGGGCTCCTAATCTAGCCGCATTGGGGTCACTGTGAGAGTGGGAGATGATCTCAGCCGTGTTGTTCACGGGGTGCCGATGCCAGTCTGGGTGAACAAGCCTGTGCCGTGATTACCGAAAACTTCTATTGGGAATGCGTTATGAGTGGAGAGCGTGCTGGAGGAAGTGCTTGCTATGCAGGCTGATGGCCGATCCAGAGCTTCCAGGCCATCCTCACTGGAGTGGGAAATCCAATCCACCAGTGGCAACGAACCAGATCTCCTTTCTGAAAGGTATAACAAAGAAAGCTGAGGCAAACTCTCCGAACACCGCTCCCGCAGTACCTTTATTGACGGGGTTTTTCCGGTCAGCACTGAACCGGTCCCAGAAGCCGATGGTGCTTGACCGGCTGAGTGTGTGGAGCCGGCGGCGCGGTTTCATAGAACATAGAAACATAGAAAATAGGTGCAGGAGTAGGCCATTCGGCCCTTCGAGCCTGCACCGCCATTTATTATGATCATGGCTGATCATCCAACTCAGAACCCCGCCCCAGCCTTCCCTCCATACCCCCTGACCCCTGTAGCCACAAGGGCCATATCTAACTCCCTCTTAAATATAGCCAATGAACTGGCCTCAACTGTTTGCTGTGGCAGAGAATTCCACAGATTCACCACTCTCTGTGTGAAGAAGTTTTTCCTAATCTCGGTCCTAAAAGGCTTCCCCTCTATCCTCAAACTGTGACCCCTTGTTCTGGATTTCCCCAACATTGGGAACAATCTTCCTGCATCTAGCCTGTCCAATCCCTTTAGGATTTTATACGTTTCAATCAGATCCCCCCTCAATCTTCTAAATTCCAACGAGTACAAGCCCAGTTCATCCAGTCTTTCTTCATATGAAAGTCCTGCCATCCCAGGAATCAATCTGGTGAACCTTCTTTGTACTCCCTCTATGGCAAGAATGTCTTTCCTCAGATTAGGGGACCAGAACTGCACACAATACTCCAGGTGTGGTCTCACCAAGGCCTTGTACAACTGCAGTAGTACCTCCCTGCTCCTGTACTCGAATCCTCTCGCTATAAATGCCAGCATACCATTCGCCTTTTTCACCGCCTGCTGTACCTGCATGCCCACTTTCAATGACTGGTGTATAATGACACCCAGGTCTCGTTGCACCTCCCCTTTTCCTAATCGGCCACCATTCAGATAATAATCTGTTTTCCTATTTTTGCCACCAAAGTGGATAACTTCACATTTATCCACATTAAATTGCATCTGCCATGAGTTTGCCCACTCACCCAACCTATCCAAGTCACCCTGCATCCTCTTAGCATCCTCCTCACTGCTAACACTGCCACCCAGCTTTGTGTCATCCGCAAACTTGGAGATGCTGCATTTAATTCCCTCAACCAAGTCATTAATATATATTGTAAACAACTGGGGTCCCAGCACTGAGCCTTGCGGTACCCCACTAGTCACTGCCTGCCATTCCGAAAAGGTCCCGTTTATTCTCACTCTTTGCTTCCTGTCTGCCAACCAATTCTCTATCCACATCAATACCATACCCCCAATTCCGTGTGTTTTAAGTTTGCACACTAATCTCCCGTGTGGGACCTTGTCAAAAGCCATTTGAAAATCCAAATATACCACATCCACTGGTTCTCCCCTATCCACTCTACTAGTTGCATCCTCAAAAGATTCTGTGAGATTCGTCAGACATGATTTTCCTTTCAATGACTTTGTCCGATGATTTCACCGCTTTCCAAATGTGCTGTTATCACATCTTTGATAACTGTCTAGCATTTTCCCCACCACCGATGGCAGACTCACGGGTCTATAATTCCCCGGTTTCTCTCTCAGTCTTTTTTTTAAAAAGCGGAGTTACATTAGCCACCCTCCAATCCTTAGGAACTTGTCCAGAATCTAAAGAGTTTTGAATAATTATCAATAATGCATCCACAATTTCTTGGGCTACTTACTTAATCATTTTGGGATGAAGGCCAACTGGCCCTGGGGATTTATCTGCATTTAATCACTTCAATTTACCTAACACCACTTCCCTACTAACATGTATTTCCCTCAGTTCCTCCATCTCACCCCCCTACTATTTCCGGAAGATTATTTATGTCCTCCTTAGTGAAGACAGAACCAAAGTAGTTATTCAATTGGTCTGCCATGTCTTTGTTTCCCATGATCAATTCACCTGTTTCTGACTGTAAGGGACCTACATTTGTCTTAACCAATCTTTTTCTTTTCGATGGGGATAGTATTCCTAGAATTAAAGAACAGGGAGTCTACAGTTAGGAAGGAGCTTTAATTCTCGAGGCGTTTTACGCGTATGTGAGGAGCTGACGGATTACGATTGCCAGGTCAGGACCGATCAGAAATAACAGAGCAAACATGTGCCTTGCATCGGAGAGGTAGGAAAAGTCCTTAATGAATACTCTCTCTCAGTATTCACGATTGAGAGGGAGCTTGACAAATGTGAATACAACGTAGAACAACCTGACGTACTTGAACATGTTTATGTTAAGTAGGGTGAGCTGGAACATTTCAAAACCATCAAAATAGAATCGTCCCTGGTGCCCGAGATGATATACTCCAGTTTTATACAGGAAGCGCTCGAAGATGCTTACGCGCTTTTGGCGATGATCTTTGCGTTCCTACTGCCCTCTGCAGTCGTACCAGAGGATTGCAGGGTGGCAAATACTATTCATTTGTTCAAGGAATTCAATCGGCAGAGTGCCGAATACGATAAACCAGTAAATCTTATGTCATTGCAGGCAGACAGCTGGAGTAGATTCTTAGGCAGTATATGCTAGCATTTGCAGAAAGATGGTGTAATTAGGGATAGTCAGTATGGTCTTGAGAGACGCGGATCACATCTCACGAATGTGATTAAATCCTTACAGATGCGACAAAGCTCGTTGGTGACGAAATGGCAGTGGATGTTCTGTACGTATATTTTATTAAGATGTTTGATAAGATTCCTCATTGTCGGCTCATTCAGAAAGACACGTGTTATGGGATCCAGAGAAACTTGTCTGTGTGGACACAGAACTAACTTATACTGAAGACAGACTGTGGTAGTAGATGGAGATTATTCTGCCTGGAGGTCACTGAGACGTGCTGATCCGTAGAGATCTGTTCTTGGACCCCGGCTGTGTCTGAATTTTACAAATAATTGGATGAGGAAATGGATGGTTGCTAATGACATAAATATTTTTGCTGTTGTGGATAGTGTAGAAGGATATCGCAGATTACAACTGAGGATTGATGGATGTAAAGTTGGATTGAGAATTGGCAGAATTATTTCAACATGGGAAAGAGCGAAGTGATACAGTTTAGCGGGCGAATTAGAAGGCAGAATACAGGGTTAATGACAGGCTTATTGAGAGTATAGAGGAACAGAGGCATTTTTAGAGTTGACGCCCATAGATCACTTAAAGTTGCCGCGATTTGATAGCATTATTAACAAAGTCTACAAATGTGTTGGGCACTATCGTCAGGAGAGCGAGTTCAAGAGCCGCGAGGTACTGTTGCAGATTGAAGAAACTGGTTAAGCCACACTTTCAGTATTGTGTTCAGTTTTGGGGTCTTGTTACAGGAGGTCTAAGGAAGATTTAGACGTGGTTGCATAGGAGATTTGCCGGGATTCTGCCGAGTCTAGAGAGCCGTTTGTATCAGGGTATGTTCAGCGACCTATGAATTTTCCTTTTAGATCACATGGGTGAGGGGTCACTTCACTGAGTTCTACAGATATAAGATATAGACCAAGTGGTTAGCCAAAGGCTTTTTGTCCCAGAGTGGAAATAGTTAACAGGGGGACAGAATTTTAAAGCGATTGGAGAAATGCATATGTAGGACCTGCCAGGGGTACATTTTACAGATAGTGTGAGTGCCTGGAACGCGCTGTCAATGGAGGTGGCACCGACATATATATTAGAGTCAATTCAGCGACGCTTGGACACGCGAATAATACAGAAATAGACGGCTCTATCGGCTCTGTTTATCATAAGGACGCTCATGCCTGGGGAATTTGTCAGGAATGTTTGAGGAGTTCATGGATGCAGCGCAGGGGTTCGATGAAATGACCATTGCCATAGATACATGACAGGCGCCAGAGGAAGCTCTACAGCAGCGTTCTTTCCCTTGGGCGAGCAGAGTGAGGAGAGGGTCTTCTCTCTCTCACCGATGGGGCGGCTCTTGCCCGACCCTCAGCATGAGCACGCCCCTGATATTACAGCATCTCCAGTTCATTAACAGGCCCAATCACAGTCACAGCATTCCGCTGCCACTTACCTGACCGGTGTCAAGCTGAAGTCACAAGGAACCATGATGGGTATGGTGGAGAAAGGAAAAACAGAATTAGAGGTCTGACATCCTGAAGTTAACTGTAACCCAGGCTCCCCGTCTCATTCCCACTCAACTACTGATCCCACCTTCTCTCTGGAAAAGTTGACGCTCGAGAGTCAACATCAAGTTCAACTGTTCAACTAAACCCCTTTGTTCCGCTTATGCCAGAACCGGAGAGCCCCGCTGCATTCCCTGGAGAACGAGCCCAGCGTATTGCCCCTTCAGCACACTGCAGCGGCACATACCGTTTCACCCCTTGGAGGCGCAGCGTGACGAGAGGGGCTTATGGGATAGGAAGGGTGCAATCACCCTGTTTGGATCGTATTACAGACCCGGCAATAGCCACAGGGAAAATAATGAACAGATAAGTAATCAGAATGAGAATTTGTATAGAAATTGAACGGTCCCTGTCATGAGGTGATACGAATTGCCTCATACGAGCTTAACTTTCTCATTGCGAATGGTTTACATAGGAGAATGTGTTAAATGCACACAGTCTGCTATATTGAATCATTATGGGGAAGGTCCCCCGAGAGGAGATGCCTTAAATAAAAACTAAACGTAGGAAGTGCTTCGTGAATCACGATCAAACGGAGCACACGAGGAGTATAATGAAGCCGGGGAGAAAAAAAACGAAAGAAAGCCATTACGAAAGACATGAAAGGACATGAAAAGTCTTTGGCAAGTTGGATTAAGATGAATACCTAGGCATTCTATGCAAACATCAACAGTAAAAGGCAGAACATGGAGAGTGTAGGACAACTGAATATGGGCGGGGTAGGAGGGGTCAGGTAACGTTCGCTGGAATCCGGAGCATGTGAGTGACGTATTCAACGTGTGTTTTGCTTCCGCATTTCCCCAGGAAATGGACTTGGAGTAACAGCAGATCAGTGCTCAGTGTATCAATATGTTAGTAGTTTAGTGGTCAAGGAAGACAAGCAAGTGTTGTGCCTTCTAGTGAGGTTTCAGTCGGATAAGTCTCCAGGGCCTGATGGGAATTTCCGCACGTTATTGAAGAAAGCAGCAGACGAGATTCTTCTAACAAGGGAAGAAGACACAATTCTGGAAACTCCAGACCACTAGGTCGCACGTCTGTTGTAGCGATTTTACAAGAGAACATTGATAAGGATAGGATATATGAGCTTTGGGAAACGGATGTCCCTAATAAGCTGTGGCAGCATAGTTTTTTTTCTGCGGGCAGGTCGTCTCTTCTGAAGTTTATTGCTGTTTTGACAAGGAACTGACATATTGACAGTGGATGTTGTTTACAAGGCCTTTAATAAGGCCTTTGATAAAGCCCCTCATGCGAGCTAATCCAGAAGATAAAGTTGCATGGGGTCCGCGGCTGTTGGTATTCAACAGTGGTTTACACATGGAAGAGAGAGGGTAGTTGCTGAAGGATCTTATTAGAACTGGAGCTCTAATTAGTGACTATCCGCAGGGATCTGTGCTGGGAACTCTACTGTTTGAGATGTGCATGAGCAACCCGGAGGCAAATGCGGATAGACGTGTTCGTAAGTTTGTGGAACAAACCAACATTGGTGGAGTTGTTGATAGTGTAGAAGACTGAAAACAAAAATGCAGCGCAATATAGATCAGTTGCTGCTACGGGTAGAGAAATGGAAGATGGGTTTTAACCGAGCTACAGTATCTGTGAGGGGTGACATGTTGGTAGGCAAGTGCAAGAGGACAGTACACTCCTGGAAGCAAGAACCTTTACAGTGTTGATGAGTAGATAGATCTTGGGGTCCAAGTTCATAGCTCCACTAAAGCACCTACAAAGGTCGACAAGGTGGTTAAAGGGGCTTTTGCAACGTTTGCTTTTATTAGATGAGGCAGTGAGTGCTAATTGAATAGGTTGTGCTGCAAGTTTACAAAAATCTGGTAAGGCCGCATCTAGAGTATTTCGTACAATTCTGGTCACCCCACAATAGGAAGGATGTTGAGAATTTGGAGAGGATGCAGAAGAGATTTGCTAGCATACTGCCTGGTTTAGTAAGCAGGGGCTAACATGAGACGTAGGCACACTTAGATTGTTTTCTTTGGAGCGGAGGAGGCTGAGCGGCATGGATACAGCAGACAGACAGTATCTTGCTCTCAGAGTCGAAGTATATAATAACAGTGGGCATGAGTTGAGGATGAGATGAGGTAGGTTCAAAGGTGGAGAATGCTTGGACTGTGTTGTCTGGTATAGTGGTAGAGACAAACACATCAGAGATTTTAACAGACGCTTAGATTGGCACATGGTTGTGAGGAGGATGGAAGATTATGGTCGTTGTGTAAGTACGAGGAATTCGCTTTTTGGAGGTTTTGGATTTACTTTTCAGCTGGTTAAGCGCAATATTTTTGCTTGAAGGGCCTGTGCTGTGTTGTACTGTTCTATGTTGTGTGTTCTGTCACTCCATGCTGGAACGCCCCTCCCTCCATTTCCGGCAGCATGAACACACACCCGATGCGGCGGCGCCCCTGGGTAATTTACCACCTTCCTCACAGACTCATCGTTCGACGTTCACTTACACGCCCATAGAGGCTTCTGGTCCATGGACGAACCTCGTGTTTGAAGGATGTGAATAAGGTGCTAAATTAGGTTCAGTGAGAGACTCTCGAAGACAAGGCGCAGTTTATCGCTCAGAAATACACGTAGACGAGCTACCTTTCAGTATACTGCACTTAACTGTGTGTGCGTTGAGGTGTTGCCTTTCAATGGGATGGTTCATTCTTTCCATACATTAAGTACACCAATCAATAACGTGAGGCGGATTGACTGTAAGCTACGTGAGACCAAATAAACTCTAAATATTTCAGTAACCTTCTTTATATATATTCTTATTACGTATTCATTATTTACAGAATTCATTATGTTGTGCTATATGTAGGAGGTAGCAGTATGGCGTACGTCATTACGCTACCACGTCATATATGAGTGCTCACGAATAGAAAAGTAAGTAGACAAGTTATCCTGATACCTGTTTTTTCTCTCTGGCCTGTTTCCTACAGGTACTAAACATAACTGATCGGGGCACGACTGCGCAAGCGCGTTGACGTTGGCCAGTGAGAACAGCGAGAAGAGGTTAAAAGGAGACAGCTTCTAGAGGGGGCGTCGGAGAAGCGAGCGACGGAGAAGAGGGAGAGAGAGTAGAATGGCTTTGGCTCAACGGGGCTTAGGCGTTAACGGGTCGATGCGAAATAGGTTAATTGTGTAGATTACAAACAGGAAGAACTTGTGTGAGGCTAGTGTTCTGTGCTCAGTGTCAGATGTGATCTGCACTGAGTGCCGAGAGATGCAACTCCTAAGGGACCGCGTTAAGGAATTGGAGCTACAGCTCGATGACCTTCATCTGGTCAGGGAGAATGAGGAGGTGATAGAGAGGAGCTACAGGAAGGCAGTAACACAGGGGCCTGGGGAGACAGATAAGTGGGTAACAGTCAGGGAAGGGAAGGGCAAGAGTGGAAGGCAAGAGAGCATTCTTGTGGCTGTCCCCCTTAAAAATAAGTACTCCTGCTTGAGTACTGTTGAGGGGGGCGGCTTACCTGGGGATGAAACAGCGGCTGCGCCTCTGGCACAAGCCCTAGCCCTGTGGTTTAGAAGGGTAGGGAAGGGAAGAGGATGGCAGCAGTGACAGGTGACTCTTTGGTTAGGGGGTCAGAGAGGCGATTCTCTGGACGCAGGAAAGAAGCACAGCTGGTAGTTTGCCTCCAGGTGCCCAGGTCCGGGATGCTTCTGATCGCGTACACGGTATCCTGAAGTGGGAAGGAGAACTTATTGGTACCAGTGACATAGGCAGGAAAAGGGAGGAGGTCCTGAAAGTAGACTACAGTGAGTTTGGAAGGAATTTGAGAAGCAGGACCACAAAGGTAGCAATCTCGGGATTACTGCCTATGCTACGCGACTGTGAGTATAGGAGTAGAATGAGGTGGAGGATATAGGCGTGGATGAAGGACTGGAGCAGGGGACAGGGATTCAGATTTCTGGATCATTGGGACCTCTTCTGGGGCAGGAGCAACCTGTACAGAAAGGACGGTTTGCACTTGAATCCTAGGGTGACTAATATCCTGGCGGAGCGGTTTGCTAAGGATATTGGTGAGAGTTTAAACTAGGATTCCTGTGGGATGGGAACCAAACTAAAGAGACGGAGGAAGAGGCGGTTGGCTCACAAATAGAGAGAAGCTTGGAGACAGTGCGAGAGGGAGGATAGGCATGTGATAGGGAAGGGACGCGCTCAGACCGATGGTTTGAGAAGTGTCTACTTTAATGCAAGAAGTACTATGAACAAAGCAGACGAGTTTAGAGCGTGGGTCAGCACTTGGAGGAATGATGTTGTAGCCATTACCGAGACTTGGATTGCCCTGAGGCAAGAATGGTTACTTCGATGCCAGATGTTTCAGAAAGGACACTGAGGGAGCTAAAGAGGTGGGGGCGTAGTACTGTTGATCAGAGAGAGTGTCACGGCTGCAGAAAAGGTGGAAGTCATGAAAGAATTGTCTAGAGTCTCTGTGAATGGAAGTTAGAAAGAGGAAGGGGTCAAGAACTCTAATGGATGTTCCAATCGTAACAGGGACATCGAGGAGCAGATAGGGAAACAGATTCTGGAAAGGTGTAATTATAGCAGGTTTGTTATGGTGGGAGATGGTAATTTCCCGAATATCGATTGGGGTGGAGTGTATTCAAGAAGATTTTATGACACAATATGTGGATAAAGCTGTATTTGATCTGGCATTGGGAAATGAAGTTCGTCAAGTGTCAAATCTCTCAGTGGGAGAGCATTTTTTTCTAGATAGTGATCATCATTCTATCTCCTTTACCATAGCACTGGAGAGGGATGGGAACAGACAAGTTAGAAAAGCGTTTAAATGGAGAAAGTGGATATATAAGGCTACGAGGAAGGAACTTGGAAGCATAAATTGGGAACAGTTGTTCTCAGGGAAATGTCCGAAAGAAATGTGGCAAATATTGACGGGATATCTGCGCGGGTTTCTGCTTAGGTATGTTGCAATGAGACAGGGAAAGGATGGTAGGGTACAGGAACAGTGGTGTATAAAGGCTGTTGTAAATGTAGTCAAGAAGAAAAGAAGAGCTTACGGAAGGTTCAATAAACTAGGTAATGATAGAGATCTAGAAGATTATAAGGCTAGTAGGAAGGATCTTAAGAAAGAAATTAGGAGAGCCAGAAGGCGCCATGAGAAGACCTTGGCGGACTGGATTAAGGAAAACCCCAAGGCATTCTGCAAGTATGTGAAGGGCAAGAGGATAAGACGTGAGAGAATAGGACCTATCAAGTGTGACAGTAGAAATGTGTGTATGGAAACACAGGAGATAGCGGAGCTTCTTAATACTTCACTACGGAGAGGATCTTGGCGAAGATAGGGATGACTTACAGTGAACTGAAATGCTTCAGCATGTAGATCTTAAGAAAGACAACCTGCAAGAGCTTTTGGAAAGTATCAAGTTGGATTAGTCACCGCGACCGTACGAGATGTACCCCAGACTACTGTGGGAGACAGACGAGAAGATTGCTGAGCCTCTGGCGATGATCTTTCCATCATCAATGTGGACGAAGAGGTTCCAGAAGATTGGGAGGTTGCAGATGTTGTTCAATTATTCAAGAAAGACGGCAGAGATAGCCCAGGAAATTATAGACCAGTGAGTCTTACTTCAGTGGTTGTTAATTTGATGGAGAACATCCTGAGAGACAGGATTTATGAACACTTGGAGAGGCATATTATGATTAGGAATAGTCAGCATAGCTTTCTCAAAACCATGACCTGCCTTCCGAGCCTGACTGAATTTTTTGACGATGTGACTAGACACATTGATGAAGGTAGAGCAGGAGATGTAGTTTATGTGGATTTCAGTAAGGCAGTTGGCAACGTACCCCATGCAATATTATTGAGAAAGTAAGGTGGATATGGGATCCAGAATTGCTTGCCCACAGAAGGCAAAGAGTGGTTGTAGACGGGTCATATTCGGCATGGAAGTCGGTCAACAGTGGAGTGCCTCAGGGATCTGTTCTGGGACCCCTGCTCTTCGTGATTATTATAAATGACCTGGATGAGGAAGTGGAGGGATGCGTTTGTAAATCTGACGAAGGGGTGTTGTGGAGAGTGTGGAGGGCTGAAAGAGGTTACAGCGGGACATTGATAGGATGCAAAACTAGGCTGAGAAGTGGCAGATGGATTTCATTCCAGATAAGTTTTACTCGGTCAACTATGATGGCAGAATATATTATTAATGGTCAGTCTCTTGGCAGTGTGGAGGATCAAAGGGATCTGGGGTCCGAGTACATAGGACATTCAAAGCTGCTGCGCAGGTTGACTCTGTGGTTAAGAAAACATTCGGTGCATTGGCCTTCATCAACCGTGGGGTTGGGGTTAGGAGCTGAGGGGTAATGTTGCAACCGTATAGGACAATGGTCAACCCCACTTGCAGTACTGTGCTCAGTTCTGGTCGCCTCGCTATAGGAAGCATGTGGAAACCATAGAAATACGTTCAGTGAACTCGGCCTTTTCTCCTTGAGGCGACGGAGGATGAGAGGTGAATTAATAGAAGTGTGTAAGATGATGAGAGGCATTGATAGTGTGGATAGCCAGAGGGTTTTTCCTAGGGCTGGAATGGCTAGAACGAGAGGGTACAGTTTCCAGGTGCTTGGAAGTAGGTACAGAGAGGATGTTAGCAGTAAGTTTTTTACGCAGAGAGTGGTGAATGTGTGGAATGGGCTGCCGGCGACGGTGGTGGAGGCGGATACGATAGGGTATTTTAAGAGACTCCTGGACCGGAACATAGAGCTCAGAAAAATAGAGGGCTATGGTTAACCCTAGTTAATTGCTAAGGGATGACATTTTCGGTATAGCTTTCTGGGCCGAAGATCCTGTATTGTGCTGTCGTTTTCTAAACTTTCGATGTTTCTCTAATAGCACAGGATATGAAGAAGTCAGGGCTGTGGGCAGCGAGGGTGAGGGTTAACCTGTGTCTCATTACACAGGACAAAGGTTTTCTCCTGCTGAATCTGCCGGGAGTTGAAGCGCTGGCTGGAATGATCAGGCGAGAGCTCAGCTGTCCAGGGGAACCACAGAATTTCCAAAAAGACCAGAGTCTTTGGAACCAAAAGAATAAATGATAGGGCCGTGGGAATATTAGACGAAATTAAAATAACGCCGGAGACGTTGGAATGGGGAACATGGAAATGGCGGAGGAGATGCCGTCAAAAGTAAATCACCAGTAATATGCCCGAAATTCAAGAGAGTGTTTTCATTGATTCATGCACTACGACAGCCAAATTACTTTTCACCTAAGATTTTCTTTTTAAATTTTCCCTGCACTTGGAAAATAGTCTACATTTTGATTTCTTCTGCCAAAGTAAACGTCCATCAACTTCCCGATACCTATTCTGTCTGCCAATTCCTTGTATATTCACCTAACCTTTATGTCATTCTCTTGCCTCTTAGCCTCCTCAGAATTATCTGTAACTTCTACTAATTTTGTGTCATCCGCGAACATTGTCGCAATATATCAATTCCGTCACACAAATCATTGACATGTAACGTTGCTGTCTGAGCACCGATCCTTGTGGAACACCCCTAGTCACCAGCGGCCAATCAGAAAAGGCTGCCTTGATTACCACAATTTGCCTCCTGCCAATCAGGCATTGTTGTAACAATGCTCCTATATTTCCTGTAATTCTATAGGCCGTTACCTTGTTAAGCAAACTTATGAGCGGTACCTTGTCAATCGCGTTTCTGAAAGTGCAAGTGCACAACATCCACTTGTAGGCAATCTCGAAATTCTATCTCCCGTTTTTATTTTGTGGACCATATCCTTACTTGGCAGTGCTTATGACCAATGTAAATCTCAGGATATAAAACTCGTCATGGGAGACTTTGACTCCAAAGTTGGACAGGAAAGGGTTGATAACATCATAGGACCTCTTGGATTGGGGAAGAAAAATGAAAACGAAGAAAGGTTGGTGTGTCAGAAACAGCCAAGTGATCATTAATACTTGGTATAAGAACCATCCACGTAGATTGTGTACTTGGATTAGCCCTGGAAATAGAACAAGGCATCAGATAGAGTTCATTACCATCAATGAACGCTTTAGAAATAATATCACAAATTCTAAAGCCTACCCAGAAGCAGATTGTGGTTCAGATCATCAGCCAGTAATAGCTACCATTAGAACAAAATTAAAGAAACTGAAACGTGGAAAAAAAAAGAGAAATAAGTATATGTTGGGAGAACTGAACAAAAGATGGCATAGATAAGCAACAATTCAAAACAGCTGCAGAAAAACACCTCAACGAAAACTTAACAACACCTCAAACACGAGGAAATCTGCAGATGCTGGAATTTCAAGCAGCACACATCAAAGTTGCTGGTGAATGCAGCAGGCCAGGCAGCATCTATAGGAAGAGCTACAGTCGACGTTTCGGGCCGAGATCCTTCGTCGGGACTAACTGAAAGAAGAGCTAGTAAGAGATTTGAAAGTAGGAGGGGGAGGGGGAGATCCAAAATGATAGGAGAAGACAGGAGGGGGAGGGATGGAGCCAACAGCTGGACAGGTGATAGGCAAAAGGGATACGAGTGGATCATGGGACAGGAGGCCCAGGGATAAAGAAAAGGGGGAGGGGGGGGAAAGCCCAGAGGATGGGCAAGAGGTATAGTGAGAGGGACAGAGGGAGAAAAAGGAGAGATAGAAAAAGAATGTGCGTGTATATAAATAACGTACAAGAAATCCAACACACCAACAAGGGGTGGATAACCCAAGACATTCTAGATCTGATGGAACAAAGAAGGTTAGTGAAGAATAATGTAGTGCAATACAGAGAACTAGACAGACAGACCAGACAATTGTGCAATATTGCAAAGGAAGAATGGCTGAATCAAAAATGCAATGAAGTAGAAGGCCACATTAACAACAGCAAAGAAATGCAGAAGAAGATTAAGGAAATTATTGGAATTAAGAAATCCTCCACTACTGGATGCATCAGATCTGCAGACGGATCCATAATAACAGATAAAGATAAAGTATGTGAGAGGTGGATTCAGTAGATAGAAAAGCTTTTTGAAGATAATAGAGGGGAACCTCCAGATATTAAGCACCCTAATTCTGGCCCACCTATTACCAAAGAAGAAATAACTAAAGCAATGAAAAGCGTGAATCATGGTAAAAACACTGGATCTGATGAGATTTCACTGGAAATGATACAAGCCCGAGAAGATCTGGGAATAGATATTCTTTTCGAACTGTTTAATGGCATATATGAGTCTGGTGTAGTGCCTGACGATCTCTTGAAATCAGTATTTATAGCTCTGCCAAAAATTTCTGGACTTGGACTTCCAGAAGGCCTTTCACAAGATGGCTCAAATGAGGCTGCTTCACTAGTTAAGTGCAGCTGGTATTACAGAACAGCTATCCACATGGAGAGAGTATTGGCTTGCTGGCAGGAGGCAAGTGTAGCGATTAAAGGGAGCCTATTCTTGTTGGCTGCCTGTTATACCGCGTGTTACACGAGGGTCTGTTTCTTTTTACTTCATATGTCAATGATTCAGATGAACGAATTGATGACTTTGTGCCCTGGTGCAGAGGAGGCAGAGAGGGGAAAGAAGGACTTAGAAAGATTAGGACAATGTGATAAGAATGCGCACATGGAATACAGTTTCGGGAAGTGTAGCGTAAGGAGAAGATGGCGGCGCGACTGCAGCGCGCGCGGCCACTTCAGTGGTGATCTCTGTTATTTGTCAAGTAGGAGACCGTGAGCAATTCTGATTTGATGGAGACGGACGTGAGAGTGCGGAGGAACATCTGGAAAACTTCTGAAATGCCCGCTTCTCTGCTGCTGCTACTGTGTGATAACCGGAATCTACGGAGCAGAAGGCCCCGAAATCCTCAGCTTTGCTTGATTAAGCGGCCGGGCGAGGTCGAAGGCGCTCGGCAGAGGATGGCGCTCGGGAGGCAGTTTCGGAAAGGCTGGTCGGAAGCTCGAAGTTTTCGGACGGTTGGACTCAGGGTCGGCTGGGGTCGGCTGCTTCCAAGGCATCGGCAAGTTGACGGTGCCTGGGGGTATATGGCAGGGAGTTTCTCCGTTTTGCCGCCTGCTATGGGGGACTCCGGAGTCGATCGACTCGGGGAATTTTGAGACTTTATTTACTGTGCCCATGGTTTGTTCTTCATCAAGTTATGGTATTGCTTTGCACTGCTGTAACTATATGTTATAATTATGTGGTTCTGTCAGTGTTAGTCTTTGGTTTGTCCTGTTTCCTGTGATATCACTCCGGAGAAACATTGTATCATTTTTTAAAGAATGTATGCATTTCTAAATGACAATAAAAGAGAACTGAGTGTTCTCATACTCTAATACACTTTGATAGAAGAAATAAAAGTGTGGTCTACTTCCTAAATGGAGAGAAAATTTGAAATCTGAGGTGCAAAGCGTCTTGGAAGTCTCAGGGGGCGAGAGTTTGTCAAGCGACTAGTAAGTCGTCGGCGTACTGTAACAGAGCGCTATCTTTAGAGAGGGGTAGGTAGATCAGCCGGATCATCTCTGACCGCAGCGGTACATTCAGCCGGGCATTCCGTGTGAAGGATTCCCTCAAGGTTAAATTACAGTTTGAGTTATTGGTGAGGAATGCGAATGTGATGTTGACATTCATTTCGCGAGAATTAGGCTATAAAGTCAAGAATGCACTGTTGACGATTTATAAAATAATGGTCAGGCCTAACTTCAAGTATTATGAGCAGGGTTGGGCCTCTTACCTAAGACGGGATGTGCTACCATTGAAAAGGGTTGAGAGAGGTGCACGGAAATGACTCGGTGTTTGAATGACTTATCGTATGCGAAGTGTTTCATAGCCCTGGGCCTCTTCCCACTGGAAATCACAACACTGGAACACAGGTCTCGATAGAGTGGATGTAGGGAGGATGCTTTCTCCAGTGTGGTAATCTAAGACCAGAGAGACGGACTCAGAATAGAGGGATCCCTTTTTAGTACACGGATGAGGTGGAATTCTTCCGCCAAATAGTGCTGAATCTGCAGAAGTCGTTGGCACAGACAGCTGACGATGCCACTTGATTGTAAGGAAGAGTTAGATAGATTCTTGATTAGTCAGGGTTTGAAGAAATAAGGGGAGAATGCAGGCCATTGTTGTTGAGAGGGAAAATGGATCTGGCATGATGGAATGGCGGAGCAGATGAGATGTGACAAATTACCTAATTCTGATCCGATACGCTCTGTTCAAAAAGAGTAAAGCGGCTCGCATTGTAAGATCAAATTTGATGATAGAACGCAGGGCGAATAACTGGATTTTTTTTTTTTAGTAAGTGTTGAAGGCCAGAACTTCCTCAGATTTGACGCGGAACTTGTTAAGGTTATTAAGAAGGTGTATGTATGTTTCTTTTTTAGAGAGAGTGGTGAATGCATGGTACGGGCTGACAGAGTGTTTGCAGATTGTTTGTATTGGTGCCATTTAAGAGATTCTAATATAAACACATGGATGATAGAATCATGGCGATTTACGTAGGGAAAACCTTAGATTAGACTCAGAATTGGTTAAAAGTCAGCAAAAAAAAAAACGAGGGACGAAGACCCTATACTGTGCTGCAGTTTTCTCTGTTTTCTGTCCTAATTGCGGTATATTTCAGCACGGTTTGTATTCGGAGAGATATGGGCTTGAAAATTTGTCAGGAATCCCTGAAGAACACATGATACAGTTCCGGTTCCGTGACCACACCAGAGTCGTGTATTGATTACAGGAGCCAAGGGCAGCCGTTTGCACCGTTCCTTCCGTTTAGAATTCAGTTCATGAGTAGGTGGGATTCTCTCTGTTAACCGCCGAAGAGCTCTTACCCACCCTCCCGCCCACCTAACACACAATCGCAAAAACCCAGCCGATAATACAGCGTGTCAATTTCACTTACCGACCTGCTCACTACCCAACTTTCCACAGCCACTTACCCGCCGGCTTTGTGTGCAATATGATGATGCCTGTTTGAAGGAAATAAAGAGGAGTTAGGACGCTCAGAAAAACAGTGTAGTGTGCGCTCAGCTCTACCCATACACAGTGCCCCCTCTCAGAACATGGATCTACACATTGCGGTGAAGATCTGCCTTTGGATGAGACGGTGGAGAAAGTTCACATGTCAAGGACACCTACTTGTGAAGTGGCGCGGTATGACTCTCAGATGCGTGAGAACAAAAGGGCTGTTGGGAGTGATTGCGGTGGCAATCAATACGACACATTACCTGAATGCTGTGGGTTCCGCATAGAGAGGTATATTTCACAGTTAGTGTGATAGAAAACAATTCCACAAGCAACACAAGCGCCGTGGGCTCTTTCAACAGTAACTCGGTGATATCTACAAAGTCATATCTGTCAGTGTTAAATGCGCCACAAAATTTTATTCCAGATACTGCGTGCATTCAAATATAACACCTTCAGTTTTGTATTTGTCACAATTTTCGATATTATCCCACTGATACACTGCAAAGCATTGCTTTGGCTGCAATTTCGCGCTATCATCTACTTGTCCTTCCTGACATTCCAACTACACGCTGCCTCTTTATCTATACCAGCTAACCAATCCACCCCATTATCACAAAGTTGCCAAATCAGTTTAAACCCTCCAAATTATCAAGAGATGGGTAAAAGCAGGAAATTATAGGCCAGTTAGCCTGATGTCAGTCGTTGTGATGGTGCTGGATTCCATTATTAAGCGTGAGCTCTTATACTTCGACGCAAATTATAAAATAGCTCAAGATCAGTACAGTTTCCTTCAGCGGAAATCCTTCCTGACAAACCTGATTGAATCGTTTGAGGAAATAACAGGCAGAGTTAACAAAAGAAAATCGATTGTTATTGCTTTCTTAGATTTTCAGAAAGCCTTTCAGCAGGTAGCGCACAAGAGGCTAATGAACGAGATGAGATCCCGTGGTATTACCGCAGCAATCACGACACGCCCAACAGTTGAAGCAGCCACCCGATAGAGCTGCACCTCTCGTTCATGTGTTCCCGGCTCACTGACACAGCGTTTCACTTCCACTTACCCTCCACCAAAATAATCTCCCGGGTATTGAACTCACCCCAGAAAGATTCAACATTCTCTGACCCTATATCGCCTGTCTCTATAAATGTAACACCATCTCTGACGAACAGAGCCACACCACCGTCTATGCCTTCCGAACTGTCCTTTCGATACAAAGTACATGCTTTGATGATAAACTCCCAAATATGGCCTTCTTTTAGCCACCACTCAGTGATGCCCACAACGTCAAACCGACTAATCTCTAATTGCGGCATGAGTTCCTCCGCCTTATGCTGACTGCTATGCGAATTTTGATATAGCACCTTCAGTCCTGTATTCCGCCCTTTTGAATTCTGCCTCTGTGGTACAATTGAACTCTTTGCTCTGTCTGCATTTATACCCAATCATTGGCTTTTCGTTCCTTATATTCTTATTAAACCCATCATCTGCTTGTAAACCATCCTCACCTGAATCATATTAGTTCCCGTTACCTGCCAAATTCGATCAAACCACTCCCAACAGCTCCTGTAAATCTGGCTGCCAAGGAGAGTCCATTGTTGCTGTTCTCTGAGATTTTCAGAAAGCCTTTCAGAAGGTGCCGCATATGAGGCTACTTAAGAGCTAAATTCATATGGTGTTAAGGAGCTCTCACTAAGGAGTCTGTCAGTTTGAGCACCCAACCGGTCACAGATGCGGCATCCCAGTGTCACATACTCGCTGTCAAAAAGTTTGATCAGGTTAGTTAGAAACAGATGCTATTAAAAAATATGAAGGCATAAAGAATTAAAGGGCCTGTCTGGAAAGCGGGATGTTCAGCAATGCAGAACTGCGACAGGGAGGTGTCGAGAGGGGAGCTTAGACCTGGATCAGATCTCGAGTGAGTTATAAAACAGAGCAAAAGCCTAAGGACATGAAGTGGGTTTAAGAGCTGACTATGGATGGTCACGTGACATCTAATCACCCCCGTCTAAGCGATTAAAACCGACAGCAAAAACTCTGGAAGAACAAGGTTTTAGGTATGGAAACAATAAGCGATAGGATAGAAGGCACGATACTAATTTAAAATTATGCTGCAGAGATCTGAATGGGGACCAGGGAAGTGAAGGATGAGTGCAATACGTACTTTGCATCGGTCTTCAGTGTGGAACACACGACTAATTTGTCTATCGTTCGAGGGGAATGAGTTGGGCGGCGACCAATCAACAGAGAGGGATTTATTAGAAATGCTGATAACTTCAATTGCAAGCGGAGCAGCTATTCTTTGAGCGGCCATTATTTTGAGTGTTTCAGTTTAATTTCATCAGGTTTAGGCGAGGTGACAGTATCTGGGCTTTTTTTAAACTTGTTTCTTATTTCTCCATTCCGCGTCTATTACTGAGGATTGCTCTGGGGTGCGCTTTGAATTGCGTTTACGATGCGGGAATTCAGGAAGATGTCTAGTCTCCCGAAAAAAAACAAATCTGCACCTTCTGAGAGAAAGTATGAAGGAACTGGACCTTCAAGTCCATGGCTTTCGATTTATACCGGAGAATGAGAAGGTGATAGATTGGAGATGGTTGACTGTCAGGAGACGGAAGGGAAACGCCCAGCCAGTGCAGCGTACACCTCTGACGGTCCCCCTCACAAATAAGTATACAACTTTATATACTGTTGAGTGGCGGGGACTAACGGGGAAGGGGGCGTGGAACCGCGCTTATCGGTTCTTCGGCACAGAGTCTGGTGCTGTGGTTCAGAGCAGCAGCTGGTAGAAAGCTCAGGAATGTCTCAGATCGGGTCCGTGGGATCCCCAAGGGCGAGGATCAGCAGTTATAAGTTTTTGTTTCTATTCACGCCAAAGACATAGATAGACAAGGTGAGGAGGACGTGTAGAGGGATTTTAGGGAACTCCTTAGAAAGCTGACAAACAGGACCTCCAGGATAGTAATCACTGGATTGTTGTGCCACGTAGAAAATCCACACCAGTGGTGCGTAAGAAGAGTAGCTTTTCGTCAGTGCAATCGAGATTTTGAAGGCAGAGTTTCGCAGCAGCTTCCTGAATTGAGGACCAATCAGAAACGGTGGTGCGTAAAAAGAGATACCTTTCAGACAGCAACTCGTTCAAGAGTTTTAAAAAAGCGTCCAGCCAGCTTTCCCTGAATTAGACAATCCACATCTGTATTGCACCAAAAGAGAGAATTTTTAATCAGGGCGGTGTTCGAGATTTTGAAGGCAGTTCTTTTTGGGAGCTGTCTTTCTTGTCAGTGTGCCCGTCTTCAGCGTAGTTTGGCTTATCAGGCTCAGGAAACATCAGCTTTTGGGGAGTTAAATTGTCTTGAAAGTTACTCTCTCCCTGTACTTATTTCTTCATTCCTTCTCTATTCGGGAACAGTGTTTTGTGGTGAGAAAGTCTGCAGGGGAAGTATTCAATAATCAGTGTGGGATGTGGGACATCCGACAGTCGTACGCCATCCTGAAAAAAACAGATCTACACCAGGGACACCAAGCTGCTGCTCCTGCGAGAAAGTATTCAGGAACTGGAGCTGCAACTCGATGACCGTGGACTCATACAGGGGAATGAGAGGTGATAGCAAGGTGCAGCCGGTTTGGAGTCAAACCGTGTCTAAAATTTGCGTATACCTAAACAGTCGTTGATCTTAGAAAGAAGGAGGACCTGACGGAATATTGAGAGTAAGTGGAGCGGCTGTCGGATTGGTGTGAGAAGAACATCAGACTGAACGTGGAGAAGACAAAGGAATTGATCGTGAAGGCACAGTCACACCATCCCTCTCAGGAACATGCAGTCAAACCACCCCCGCCCCCTTTGTAGAATGAATTGGAGTTGACGTAACAGATGACGTCATCTGGTCCGTGAACCCCAGGCACAGGTGCGCCTCCACTTACTAAGAGGCAAGAAAGCCTCCCATCCAGATTTTACCTGCGTTTTACAGGAGCAATATTCAAAGCATCATGACGCTGCAACTCCATCTAGTATGAGAGCAGTCGAGCAGAGAACCTGAACCTCGTTCAATTAACAGTGAGAACAGCTGAGAAGATCATAGGGTTTCCCTACCATCCATCGGGGACATCCATCAAGAGCGCTGCATACATATGACTCTTAAACATAGAAACATAGAAACATAGAAAATAGGTGCAGGAGTAGGCCATTCGGCCCTTCGAGCCTGCACCGCCATTTATTATGATCATGGCTGATCATCCAACTCAGAACCCAGCCTTCCCTCCATACCCCCTGACCCCTGTAGCCACAAGGGCCATATCTAACTTCCTTTTAAACATAGCTAATGAACTGGCCTCAACAGTTTGCTGTGGCAGAGAATTCCACAGATTCACCACTCTCTGTGTGAAGAAGTTTTTCCTAACCTCGGTCCTAAAAGGCTTCCCCTCTATCCTCAAACTGTGACCCCTCGTTCTAGACCTCCCCAACATCGGGAACAATCTTCCTGCATCTAGCCTGTCCAATCCCTTTAGGATCTTATACGTTTCAATCAGATCCCCCCTCAATCTTCTAAATTCCAACGAGTACAAGCCCAGTTCATCCAGTCTTTCTTCATATGAAAGACCTGCCATCCCAGGAATCAATCTGGTGAACCTTCTTTGTACTCCCTCTATGGCAAAGATGTCTTTCCTCAGATTAGGGGACCAAAACTGCACACAATACTCCAGGTGTGGTCTCACCAAGGCCTTGTACAACTGCAGTAGTACCTCCCTGCTCCTGTACTCGAATCCTCTCGCTATAAATGCCAGCATACCGTTCGCCTTTTTCACCGCCTGCTGTACCTGCATGCCCACTTTCAATGACTGGTGTATAATGACACCCAGGTCTCGTTGCACCTCCCCTTTTCCTAATCGGCCACCATTCAGATAATAATCTGTTTTCCTATTTTTGCCACCAAAGTGGATAACTTCACATTTATCCACATTAAATTGCATCTGCCATGAGTTTGCCCACTCACCCAACCTATCCAAGTCACCCTGCATCCTCTTAGCATCCTCCTCACTGCTAACACTGCCACCCAGCTTCGTGTCATCCGCAAACTTGGAGATGCTGCATTTAATTCCCTCATCCAAGTCATTAATATATATTGTAAACAACTGGGGTCCCAGCACTGAGCCTTGCGGTACCCCACTAGTCACCGCCTGCCATTCTGAAAAGGTCCCGTTTATTCCCACTCTTTGCTTCCTGTCTGCTAACCAATTCTCCACCCACACCAATACCTTACCCCCAATACCGTGTGCTTTAAGTTTGCACACTAATCTCCTATGTGGGACCTTGTCAAAAGCCTTTTGAAAATCCAAATATACCACATCCACTGGTTCTCCCCTATCCACTCTACTAGTTACATCCTCAAAAAATTCTATGAGATTCGTCAGACATGATTTTCCTTTCACAAATCCATGCTGACTTTGTCCGATCATTTCACCGCTTTCCAAATGTGCTGTTATCACATCCTTGATAACTGACTCCAGCAGTTTCCCCACCACCGACGTTAGGCTAACCGGCCTATAATTCCCCGGTTTCTCTCTCCCTCCTTTTTTAAAAAGTGGGGTTACATTAGCCACCCTCCAATCCTCAGGAACTAGTCCAGAATCTAACGAGTTTTGAAAAATTATCACTAATGCATCCACTATTTCTTGGGCCACTTCCTTAAGCACTCTGGGATGCAGACCATCTGGCCCTGGGGATTTATCTGCCTTCAATCCCTTCAATTTACCTAACACCACTTCCCTACTAACATGTATTTCGCTCAGTTCCTCCATCTCACTGGACCCTCTGTCCCTTACTATTTCTGGAAGATTATTTATGTCCTCCTTAGTGAAGACAGAACCAAAGTAATTATTCAATTGGTCTGCCATGTCCTTGCTCCCCATAATCAATTCACCTGTTTCTGTTTGCAGGGGACCTACATTTGTCTTTATCAGTCTTTTCCTTTTTACATATCTATAAAAGCTTTTACAGTCCGTTTTTATGTTCTCTGCCAGTTTTCTCTCATAATCTTTTTTCCCCTTCCTAATTAAGCCCTTTGTCCTCCTCTGCTGAACTCTGAATTTCTCCCAGTCCTCAGGTGAGCCACTTTCTCTGGCTAATTTGTATGCTACTTCTTTGGAATTGATGCTATCCCTAATTTCTCTTGTCAGCCACGGGTGCACTACCTTCCTTGATTTATTCTTTTGCCAAACTGGGATGAACAATTGTTGTAGTTCATCCATGCAACCTTTAAATGCCTGCCATTGCATATCCACCGTCAATCCTTGAAGTGTCATTTGCCAGTCTATCTTAGCTAATTCATGTCTCATACCTTCAAAGTTACCCCTCTTTAAGTTCAGAACCTTTGTTTCTGAATTAACTACGTCACTCTCCATGTTAATGAAGAATTCCACCATATTATGGTCACTCTTACCCAAGGGGCCTCTCACGACAAGATCGCTAATTAACCCTTCCTCATTGCTCAAAACCCAGTCCAGAATAGCCTGCTCTCTAGTCGGTTCCTCGACATGTTGGTTCAAAAAACCATCCCGCATACATTCCAAGAAATCCTCTTCCTCAGCACCTTTACCAATTTGGTTCACCCAGTCTACATGTAGATTGAAGTCACCCATTATAACTGCTGTTCCTTTATTGCACACATTTCTAATTTCCTGTTTAATACCATCTCCGACCTCACTACTACTGTTAGGTGGCCTGTACACAACTCCCACCAGCGTCTTCTGCCCCTTAGTGTTACGCAGCTCTACCCATATCGATTCCACATCTTCCCGGCTTATGTCCTTCCTTTCTATTGCGTTAATCTCTTTTTTAACCAGCAACGCCACCCCACCTCCCCTTCCTTCGTGTCTATCCCTCCTGAATATTGAATATCCCTGAACGTTGAGCTCCCATCCCTGGTCACCCTGGAGCCATGTCTCTGTGATCCCAACTATATCATAATCATTAATAACAATCTGCACTTTCAATTCATCCACCTTATTACGAATGCTCCTTGCATTGACACATAAAGCCTTCAGGCACTCTTTTACAACTCTCTTAGCCCTTTTTAATGCTTGCCCTGGATTTGTCGGCCTGCCACTTTTACTTTTCCCCTTTGTACTTTTTGCTTCTACGCTCACTTTACACCCCTCTGTCTCTCTGCACTGGTTCCCATCCCTCTGTTGTGAACTAACCTCCTCACACCTAGCCGCTTTAATTTGATTCCCACCCCCCAACCATTCTAGTTTAAAGTCACCTCAGTAGCCCCCGCTCCTGGATCTCAACCATACATACAGCATGATCATTGACTTTCTACCATCAGGCAGGAGACTACAATGCATAAAGAGAAGAACGGTGTGGATGAGAAACAGCTCCGTCCGCAAGCCATAAGGCATCTGAACTGACAGCCGCATCGTATACGAGGTGACACTGGTTAATCTGTCCCGTACCTTCCAATATTTATTATTAATAAACTTCAGGTCGTTACTTATGACCGATTCATCTGCAGAATTTATCCTGGCATTCATAAGTTATCGTGCTTTTTGTGTTTCACACTCCCATTGGAAGAGACGTTGTCTCGTTTCTACATATATTAATACGTTATAGACGTGTAAGCAATTAAATGACACCAAACTTGACTTGTCTTGACTTAACTACAGGGCGGTTGTCACCGCTATGTTACACGGGACCGTGACCTGCGTGACTCACAGGAGAAAGCGGGAAAAGTAGACCTAGTGCCGAGCAAACCTTTGGCGGTTCCCCTGAAGTGTATAGCTTCAGATACCCTTGAAGAGGTGACCCAGGAAAAGAATCGGCTCTCGAGCATTGAATCTAGTGTTGTGGCTTAAAAGGGTATGAAGCCGACTGTCGTGTTGAAAGGAGGTTCCTTACTCAGAGGAACAGAGGAAATGTTCTGTGTTGCTCGTATGGGTTGTATGGTAATTCCAAGGGTACAGTTGACCAGCCATTCCTCCTGCTGCATATTGCCCCCAATGACACAGACAGAGAAGGTAAGAAGATTCTAAGGAGAGGTTTTATGGTACTTGGTAGAAAGATGAGAAACAGGACGTCAAGAGCAGTAACCTTGTGCTTGCTGCCTGTGCCACGTGGTTGTGAGGGTAAGAATAGAATGATTTGGCAAGTGAATGCGTGTTTGAGGAACTGGCTAAGGGAGCAGGGGTACAGAGTTACAGAACATTGGGATCTATTCTGGGGAAGGCATGAACAGTACACAAGGGGCTGTTACGTCTGAACACGAAGGAGTCGATATCCTTGCGGTCAGGTTAGTTAGAGGCTGTTGAAATTCATCTGGCGGGATGATGTGAACCAGAGTAATAGTGTCAAACATGAAGAAGTTGATTGTCAAACAGAGGCAGTAAGATTGCTAGCATGGAGAAGCTGACGATAGGGCAAAATTGCAACGAAAAATTGAAGAGCATGAGTACAGGACTGACGGTGTTGTATTGTGAATGCGCGCAGTATTGGGAATAAGGTGGATGAACTTGAAGCACGGTTGCAGATTGGCATGTGTGATGACACTGATGCATCACTGATTCATGACTGAATGAAGGCTGAAGCTGGGAGTTTGATGTCCAAAGATACACATGTTATCGAAAGAATAGGTAGGAAGACAGAGGGTATGACGGTATTCTGTTGGTAAAAAGCGAAATCAAATCATTCTAAAGATATGACATACAACCGATAGGTGTTGAATCATTGTGGATAGGGCAAATGAATTGCACGGGTGAAAAGACCTGATGGTAGTCGTCCCAAGTAGAGTCTCAAGCAGGCGTAAGGATGTAGTCTTCAAATTACAAGGGGAAACAGAAATTGCATGCCAAAAGGGCAAGTTTGTAAAAATCATGGGGGATTCCAACCGCAGATAGATTGGGAAAATCAGGTTGGCTTTGGATTCCAAGACTGGAACGTTCTGGGGCCCTTACGAGGTGGCTTATTAGGGCCGATCGTGATTGCGCCTACTCGGGGTATCAGCTGTTCTAGATTGGGTCTGTCCAATTAATAGGACATGCATGGAGTACTTAAGGTAAAATAACTCTTAGAAACAAGTGATCAAAATATGATCGAATTCATTCAGAAATTTGATACAGAGAAGATCTAACAGTATTACACTGGAGTAAAAGGAATTACAAAGCTTTCAGAGAGGACCTGGCCAGAATTGTTTGAAAAAGATCATCAGCAGTAATTACGACAGAGCAGAAATGGCTGAGATTTCTGGAAGCAATTTGAAAGGTACAGAATATATACATCCCAAAGAGGAAGAAAGTACTCTAACAGCGGGATGAGAAATTCGGGGCTAAAAGAGAAGTCAAAACCAACATAATAGCCAGAGAGGCCATATAATAGAGAAAGAATTCGTGCGAAGTTAGAAGAATGGGAAGCTTTCATATACGAACTGAAGGCAAGTGAGAACGTAATTAAGAATGTAAATATCATAAAGATGTAAACAAACTACTCAATGCTATTAAATTGGATATCAAATATTTCTTCAGAAATATTAAGTGTAAAGAGATGGCTGAAGAGATTGTGGAGTCATTATCACTGAACTTTAAAGAATCACTCGATTCTGAAACGATTCCAGAAGATTGGAAAAATGCAAATGCCTTTCCACTCTTCAGAAGACAAAGGAACAGAAGAAAGGAAGCTATACGACAGTTAGTCTGACTACAGTGGTTGGTACTTTTAAGGATTCTTAATTGTTGAAGGCATTAAGGGATAGGGGAGAAGGCAGCAGATTGGAGCTAAGAGCAATACATTATCAGCCATGATGAAAGGGCGAAGCAGACTCCATCTGTTAAATGGCCTAGTTCTGCTCCTACATCTCACCGGTTAATGGGAAACCGAAACGTCTAAGGTAATTTCGGGAAGCTGAAAGCTCTGAAGGCAGTCTCAGAGACTGAACAGGCTGAGGTCCGATCGGGAATTTCAAAGGTCTGAAGGTAGATTGGGAGAATTGATAATCCAAAGGTACATAAGCCCTGGCGTCCATCGGTTACGGTGTATGAGCAGTTTAGTAAGGGTCCCAACATGAGGCCGCTGCCAGGAGGCAAAGAACTGGAACAAATAGGAAACGTTCTGTTTAGGTGCCGGTTAATAGTGGTGTTCCGCAGAAATCGTTGTTTCACGTTATATGTCAATGATTAGCATGACGGATTGGCAGGCTTTATGTTCAGGTTTTATATGATATGAAGATAAGTGGAGTGGAAGATAGGGTGCTTAAATGGACTAAAAATGAAGCAAAGAATTGTCAGATGGAATACCGTCAGGAAGTTGATAGTCATGCACTTTGGCAGAATGAAGAAAGGCGCAGGCAACTTTCAACGGTGAGAAAATCTCGTAATGGGATATGCAAAGAGATGTCGGTAGACATGGAGCCCAGAATCGTCGATATATTTAAGGAGAAGATTGATAGGCTCGTGATTAGTAAAGGTATTACTGTTTATAGGGTGAAGGCAATAGAATAGGTTTAAGAGAGATAATTAATCAGCCATGATTAAATGGTGGACAGACTCGATGGGCCGGATGAGCGATACTTCTCCGACATCTTCTCCCTATGCGGACAATTGGCCATTTCATCTACCTTAGATGCTGGCAAGAATTTCTTGAGGACCATATTACAGAGTACGTTGAAGTATGTGATTAAAAATGAAGTGATTTTCTTCAGGCGAGATCTTTACTGAGACGCCTGTCAGGAAAACTGGAGAAGCACAAAGGTGGTATACGGGGCCCCGTGATTCACTCTTAGACCTAAGGGCAGGCATTCACAAGTTTAACTCTGCGGGGAAGA
The DNA here is from genome assembly GCF_963921235.1 of Mobula hypostoma. Classification (NCBI taxonomy): domain Eukaryota; kingdom Metazoa; phylum Chordata; class Chondrichthyes; order Myliobatiformes; family Myliobatidae; genus Mobula; species Mobula hypostoma. The sequence continues at coordinate 7,289,093 of NC_086127.1, read as the reverse complement.
GCAGTGTGAGGAGATTCTGACTCTCACTCGTAAAGCTCTGTCAGCATGAATACACAAACGATACTGTGTCCCCGGTCCATTAGGCTGCAGAAAGCGGTGCCCAGAGACACGGTTCACCGTTGGCTCAGATCTACATCTACACAGTGCAAACCTGGCGAGGAGAAGCTCACCCTCGGAGTAAATGCTGTGTCCTCACTCCACAGGAGTGGGGTTGTCCTGTGAGCAGGCAATTTGCTGTCACTGGGTATTGGGAGACTTTCGGTTAGGGTAAATAGATTCTGGGCACGGTATGATGGCGCTTGAAGGCGATACCCGAAGGTCCACCTCAGCACATACTCAGAGAGTGCTGGTCAGACTACGTACAGCTTCTCTTCTGGCAAATGGCTCAGTGAGAAAGTCCTATGTCCCCGTTCGCCACTGATTGCACAACAGACCCAACTACACGACCCAGTGTGTGCCCTACCTTAGGCAGGAAGATACGAAGAAGAAGGAGTTGTTGAATTTGGCATTCTGCTCAGTGAGCGTGCGGTTGAAATCACTGGCCTCGGTAGTAAGATCCCGATGAATCCTCTTGGCGAACACATCCATCCCTGGGAAACGCTTAATAAATGCCTGAAAGATACAAACACCGTAAAATGGTGAATTAATCACTGCTCAATCGACTCTGCTCTGCATTCAGAAAGGTGTAAATTCATATCTGAGATACACCCCACTTCCCCGCCGGTTTCGCTAATACTCCGTCCACTGTCCTGACCCGCGACACTTCCCTCTGTAGTCTTATCAGTAGCCCGGGGCATTCAAGATGAGACGGGCCTTCAGCTGAATCCTGACACGAGCTCCCAATCCCCACCATGCCTTACTGGTTCACTGCATCCACTGAACCTGGTATCACCTCAGATTCTGATTCAAGCACATTAATTTATCAACCACTGACTCGCCTTTATCAATCTTGCCTGTTGTTTCTTCAAAGAATTCCATCCTATTTGTCAGGAGTAATTCCCCCTTGAGGAAATCCTGCAGAGTTAGGCGTTCTTACTGTGTGCCTTTCAGTACACCAAAAACCTCTTCCTGAAGAATGGTCAACAAAGGCGTTCTGAGGAGCAAAATTCCCAACTGTCCTGGAAAACATCGATTTAACCTGAACTAAACATCCCACACATTGTAGACACCAGGTCTTCCTCCCACTCTAGAACTTGTCGCTCTAGTCTACAGTTTCAACACCTGCTGTCCAACCACATCTCACCCTCGGCTTGCGGGTCAGGCACAAGAGAGTGTCTGGTCAGGTTCCAACTGGTACTCACTCGCGGGTTCGTTGGTGTTGCCGGGTTATCCCAAACTTCTTCAGTAAGCATCAGGTACATTGCAATCCCTCTATCCCGTGTGAATGACGTGAGAAATTGGTCACTGCTTCGAGTCCGCAATCCTGGAGTTGTTGAAAGAAATTGTAAAGATTTATTTTTTTTTTCTGGAAACTCAAACAGGAGTTTCAATATAAAAAGTTAGAACACTATAGCATAATACAGGTACTCCATGTTGTGATGACATTATAACCTACTTTCAGATCAGTCCAACTCTTCACTCACTCTGTCTTATTTATCTTCGTTGTTCTACCGAACACTTTCTTAACAGGCCCAATACTGTCTACTTCTGCCACGATGCCTGGCAATGAAGGCCAACACAACATGTGCCTTCTTAGCAGCCCTGGTAAATTCCACAACACACATCAAAGTTGCTGGTGAATGCAGCAGGCCAGGCAGCATCTATAGGAAGAGGTACAGTCGACGTTTCAGCCCGAGACCCTTCGTCAGCACTAACTGACGGAAGAGCTAGTAAGAGGTAAATTCCACAGCAGGATTGATGAACCAAAACACGTGAATCCCAAGATCCATTTCGTGATATATCACTTCACCCTTTTACGACCTTTACGCCATCTGCCCCTAGCCAGCCCAACTCCACAACCTATCCAACTTTGCTGCAGCCTACAACAACCCTCCACACTATCCACAAACATGATTGGCATTTGCAAGCTAATAAACCCAATTTCTATTTCCTCATCCGATTCTTTTAAAGTTATAGATTCACAGACGAGTATACCAGAGAAACGCGCTCTTCAGCCAATTGTGTCCGTGCCGAACAATTTAAACTGCCTGCTCCCGTCGGCCTGCACCGGCACCAGAGCCCTCCATGCCCCGACTATCTTTGTAACAGACAAGCTTCTGTTAAAAGTTGCAATAGAGCTCTCATATGTTACTTGTGCTGGCAGCTCGTTCCACACTCTCATGATGTTCCACTTAACCTTTTTCAAATTTCACCCATAACCATAAGCTCAATTGCAGTCCCACCCAATCTTAGTGGAAAAACCCTGCTGACACATTCCCTGTCGATATCCTTCATAATTTTGCATACTTCCATCAAATCTCCTCTCAGTCTTAGGCGCTGCAAGCAATAAATGCCTTAAATATTTAATCTTTCTTTCTAACTCTGGACCTCCAGACCAGGCAACATCCTTCCGGATTTTCTTTGTACTCTTTCCACCTTATTTAGATTTTTCCAACCGGTAGGTGGCCAAAATTGCAACACACACTAAATTCTACAGAAACTCCGCAGCTTACGCAGCATCTAAGGGAAGGAGTAAATAGTCGACCTTTCGGGCCGAGGTTAGAATTAGTGTGGCGAGAGTGGAGAGCAGTGCATTCAGAGGGATGGAGGTAGGAATTGAGGAGAGGAGTTTTAAAGTCGAGATGTTTGACGTCTCGCTGGTAGTTAGTGTTTAAAAGATCCAGAGCGTGCAGAAAGACAGAGCGGTGTATCCAGGAAGGGAAAAAAGTGTTGAGGACGGGAGAAAGAGATTATCATTGCGGGCTGCATATCCGCACAAAACTGCACTGAATACTCCAAAGTAGGCGTCACCATTTTCTTACTCAAGTTCACCATAACGTCCCATCTCATGTTCTCAGTACTTTGACTCATGAAAGTCAGTTTTCCAAAGCTGATCAACCTGTGACGCCCAGTTCAATGAATCCATTCACTGTGTAAGACCTACCCTAGTTGGTTCTACTGGTGCAGCACCACACACCTGTCTGCATGAAATTCTATCTGCCATTTTTAACCCAATTCTAGCTGTCTATCTCCCGCTGGCAGCCGTGATAGACTTCCTCATTTTCCATTAAACCCCCATTCTTGGAGTCAACCTCTAATATGCCGATCAAGTTTACCACATTGTTATCCAGATCGTTGATTTAAATGACAAATCATCACGGACACAACACCGTTCCTTACGGTAATTGTCACTGGCCTTCAGTAGAGAGGCAACCATTTACTACCACTTTCTGACGTGTCTAATCCAACTGAATGCCAAGAGATTGAAGCTTCTAGGCCAATTTCTATTGCTAGATCTTGTCAAATGATTTGCTGAATTCCATATGGACAGCATCCATCATCACTCTTGGCAAAAGTCTATAAGGTTGGTCAGACATTACCTATTTCACACGAACCCAATTACCTGGCGCAGTGTCCGCGGGTTTACCTGGAGAATTATCAACCCTAATTTGCCTCAGGTCAGAAAACTTCTCCTTCTCTGTCATCTGCCTCAGGTCCATCAATTTGATGGCGCTTTGCCTCACTCTATAGACTGTGTGTCCGTCTCCTGAGTAGATGCAGATGCAAATATATACATTTGTCTCCCCAACTCGTTTCGTTCCACACATCAATTTTCATTCCGATTTTCCAGAGGACGAATGTTGTCCGTTGCAGTCCTTTTGCTCTGAACAGTTTGGTAAAATAACCTTCACCTTGTCTGCTAAAGCAACCTCATGCCTTCTTTTAGCACTCCTCAGTTCCTTGAATAAGCACTTCGTTTGTTTCTCCCTGCCAATACCTATTGCGTGGATCTTTTTCTTTTTCTCTCACCTGACCATGAAAACCATCTGTTCTCTTTACCTTTTATTCTGACAGGTATATGCCAGTTTTTGTTTTACTCTCAAAATTTCACCTTTGAATAACTCCCACTTTCGAAGTGAACTTTGCCGGAAAACAGCCTATTCCAATCCACATTTGCCAGTTACATAGAGCATAGAACATGGAATAGTACAGCACAGTACAGGCCCTTCGGCCCATAATGTTGTGCCGACCCTCAAACCCTGCCTGCCATATAAGCCCCCACCTTAAATTCCTCCATATACCTGTCTAGTAGTCTCTTAAACTTCACTAGTGTATCTGCCTCCACCACTGACTCAGGCAGTGCATTCCGCACACCAACCACTCTCTGAGTAAATAACCTTCTTCTAACATCCCCCTTGAACTTCCCACCCCTTACCTCAAAGCCGTGTCCTCTTGTATTGAGCAGTGGTGCCCTGGGGAAGAGGCGCTGGCTATCCACTCTATCTATTCCTCTTATTATCTTGTACACCTCTAACATGTTTTCTCTCATCCTCCTTCTCTCCAAAGAGTAAATCCCTAGCTCCCTTAATCTCTGATCATAATGCATACTTTCTAAACCAGGCAGCATCCTGGTAAATCTCCTCTGTACCCTTTCCAATGCTTCCACATCCTTCCTATAGTGAGGTGACCAGAACTGGACACAATACTCCAAGTGTGGCCTAACCAGAGTTTTATAGAGCTGCATCATTACATCGCGACTCTTAAACTCTATCCCTCGACTTATGAAAGCTAACACCCCATAAGCTTTCTTAACTACCCTATCCACCTGTGAGGCAACTTTCAGGGATCTGTGGACATGTACCCCGAGATCCCTCTGCTCCTCCACACTGCCAAGTATCCTGCCATTTACTTTGTACTCTGCCTTGGAGTTTGTCCTTCCAAAGTGTACCACCTCACACTTCTCCGGGTTGAACTCCATCTGGCATTTCTCAGCCCACTTCTGCATCCTATCAATGTCTCTCTGCAATCTTTGACAATCCCCTACACTATCTACAACACCACCAACCGTTGTGTCGTCTGCAAACGTACCAACCCACCCTTCTACCCCCACATCCAGGTAGTTAATAAAAATCACGAAAAGTAGAGGTCCCAGAACAGATCCTTGTGGGACACCACTAGTCACAATCCTCCAATCTGAATGTACTCCCTCCACCGCCACCCTCTTCCTTCTGCAGGCAAGCCAATTCTGAATCCACCTGGTCAAACTTCCCTGGATCCCATGCCTTCTAACTTTCTGAATAAGCCTACCGTGTGGAACTTTGTCAAATGCCTTACTAAAAGCGATATAGATCACATCCACTGCACTACCCTCATCTATATGCCTGGTTACCTCCTCAAAGAGCTCTATCAAGCTTGTTAGACACAGTTGTTTTATGATACCATCACAATTGACCCTTAACCAATTTCGGATTTCAACCGGCGTACCAGAACATTCCTTATGCATATTCACTTTGAATCTAATGGTATAGCGATCACCAGATGGGATAGAGTTCCCCTACAGAAACTTGTCTCACCTCTCCCGTCTCATTACCTTATAGCATATCTGCTATCGCACATTCTCTCGTTTGAGCTTCTGTATGCTGAACACATTTGAAAAACTTCTGTCACTTATCCTGCCTGATTTCCTTATAGCACATCTACTATCGCGCATTCTCTGTGTGCTGAACACATTTGAAAAACTTCTGTCACTTATCCTGCATGATTTCCTTATAGCACATCTACTATCGCGCATTCTCTGTGTGCTGAACACATTTGAAAAACTTCTGTCGCTTATCCTGCCTGATTTCCTTATAGCACATCTACTATCGCGCATTCTCTGTGTGCTGAACACATTTGAAAAACTTCTGTCACTTATCCTGCCTGATTTCCTTATAGCACATCTACTATCGCGCATTCTCTGTGTGCTGAACACATTTGAAAAACTTCTGTCGCTTATCCTGCCTGATTTCCTTATAGCACATCTACTATCGCGCATTCTCTGTGTGCTGAACACATTTGAAAAACTTCTGTCACTTATCCTGCATGATTTCCTTATAGCACATCTACTATCGCGCATTCTCTGTGTGCTGAACACATTTGAAAAACTTCTGTCCCTTATCCTGCCTGATTTCCTTATAGCACATCTACTATCGCGCATTCTCTGTGTGCTGAACACATTTGAAAAACTTCTGTCACTTATCCTGCCTGATTTCCTTATAGCACATCTACTATCGCGCATTCTCTGTGTGCTGAACACATTTGAAAAACTTCTGTCACTTATCCTGCCTGATTTCCTTATAGCACATCTACTATCGCGCATTCTCTGTGTGCTGAACACATTTGAAAAACTTCTGTCACTTATCCTGCCTGATTTCCTTATAGCACATCTACTATCGCGCATTCTCTGTGTGCTGAACACATTTGAAAAACTTCTGTCACTTATCCTGCCTGATTTCCTTATAGCACATCTACTATCGCGCATTCTCTGTGTGCTGAACACATTTGAAAAACTTCTGTCACTTATCCTGCCTGATTTCCTTATAGCACATCTACTATCGCGCATTCTCTGTGTGCTGAACACATTTGAAAAACTTCTGTCACTTATCCTGCCTGATTTCCTTATAGCACATCTACTATCGCGCATTCTCTGTGTGCTGAACACATTTGAAAAACTTCTGTCACTTATCCTGCCTGATTTCCTTATAGCACATCTACTATCGCGCATTCTCTGTGTGCTGAACACATTTGAAAACCTTCTGTCGCTTATCCTGCCTGATTTCCTTATAGCACATCTACTATCGCGCATTCTCTGTGTGCTGAACACATTTGAAAAACTTCTGTCGCTTATCCTCAAAGTTGCTGGTGAACGCAGCAGGCCAAGCAGCATCTATAGGAAGAGGCGCAGTCGACGTTTCAGGCCGAGACCCTTCGTCAGGACTAACTGAAGGAAGAGTGAGTCAGGGATTTGAAAGCTGGAGGGGGAGGGGGAGATGCAAAATGATAGGAGAAGACAGGAGGGGGAGGGATAGAGCCGAGAGCTGGACAGGTGATAGGCAAAAGGGGATACGAGAGGATCATGGGACAGGAGGCCTAGAGAGAAAGACGGGGGGGGGTGTGACCCAGAGGATGGGCAAGAGGTATATTCAGAGGGACAGAGGGAGAAAAAGGAGAGTGAGAGAAAGAATGTGTGCATAAAAATGAGTAACAGCTGGGGTACGAGGGGGAGGTGGGGCCTAGCGGAAGTTAGAGAAGTCAATGTTCATGCCATCAGGTTGGAGGCTACCCAGACGGAATATAAGGTGTTGTTCCTCCAACCTGAGTGTGGCTTCATCTTTACAGTAGAGGAGGCCGTGGATAGACATGTCAGAATGGGAATGGGATGTGGAATTAAAATGTGTGGCCACTGGGAGATCCTGCTTTCTCTGGCGGACAGAGCGTAGATGTTCAGCAAAGCGGTCTCCCAGTCTGCGTCGGGTCTCACCAATATATAAAAGGCCACATCGGGAGCACCGGACGCAGTATATCACCCCAGTCGACTCACAGGTGAAGTGATGCCTCACCTGGAAGGACTGTTTGGGGCCCTGAATGGTGGTAAGGGAGGAAGTGTAAGGGCATGTGTAGCACTTGTTCCGCTTACACGGATAAGTGCCAGGAGGGAGATCAGTGGGGAGGGATGGGGGGGACGAATGGACAAGGGAGTTGTGTAGGGAGCGATCCCTGCGGAATGCAGAGAGAGGAGGAGAGGGAAAGCGTTCACCAGCAACTTTGATGTATGTTTCTTGAATTTCCAGCATCTGCAGAATTCCTGTTGTTTGTCGCTTATCCTGCCTGATTTCCTTATAGCACATCTACTATCGCGCATTCTCTGTGTGCTGAACACATTTGAAAAACTTCTGTCACTTATCCTGCCTGATTTCCTTATAGCACATCTTCTATCGCGCATTCTCTTTGTGCTGAACACATTTGAAAAACTTCTCTCGCTTATCCTGCCTGATTTCCTTATAGCACATCTACTATCGCGCATTCTCTGTGTGCTGAACACATTTGAAAAACTTCTGTCACTTATCCTGCCTGATTTCCTTATAGCACATCTACTATCGCGCATTCTCTGTGTACTGAACACATTTGAAAAACTTCTGTCGCTTATCCTGCCTGATTTCCTTATAGCACATCTACTATCGCGCATTCTCTGTGTGCTGAACACATTTGGAAAACTTCTGTCGCTTATCCTGCCTGATTTCCTTATAGCACATCTACTATCGCGCATTCTCTGTGTGCTGAACACATTTGAAAAACTTCTGTCACTTATCCTGCATGATTTCCTTATAGCACATCTACTATCGCGCATTCTCTGTGTGCTGAACACATTTGAAAAACTTCTCTCGCTTATCCTGCCTGATTTCCTTATAGCACATCTACTATCGCGCATTCTCTGTGTGCTGAACACATTTGAAAAACTTCTGTCACTTATCCTGCCTGATTTCCTTATAGCACATCTACTATCGCGCATTCTCTGTGTGCTGAACACATTTGAAAAACTTCTGTCGCTTATCCTGCCTGATTTCCTTATAGCACATCTACTATCGCGCATTCTCTGTGTGCTGAACACATTTGAAAAACTTCTGTCGCTTATCCTGCCTGATTTCCTTATAGCACATCTACTATCGCGCATTCTCTGTGTGATGAACACATTTGAAAAACTTCTGTCGCTTATCCTGCCTGATTTCCTTATAGCACATCTACTATCGCGCATTCTCTGTGTGCTGAACACATTTGAAAAACTTCTGTCACTTATCCTGCCTGATTTCCTTATAGCACATCTACTATCGCGCATTCTCTGTGTGCTGAACACATTTGAAAAACTTCTGTCACTTATCCTGCCTGATTTCCTTATAGCACATCTACTGTCGCGCATTCTCTTGCGGAGGTTCTACGTGCTGATTATGGAAACAAAACTGAACACATTTGACAAACGATCCCATCCAGTCCTTTCACAGAGGTGATCCCCAATCAAGACGCGGAAAGTTAAAATCACCTTAACAGAGCAGCATTTCCACTGGACTGTCTGTTTGCTTGTACTGAGATTCGCAAATGCTGGTCTTCATGCAGTGAGAGGTAATAATTTCTACTCTCCAACAACAGCGTGGCCCTCCATGTATACAGACTGTTAGTTGTTACTGAATCAGGGTTGGTAATGGTCACTGTGTATGGGTTTACACGGCTTGACAGGGGTTGAGTTACAAGGCAGCCTCTTTCCAATGCACGTCACAGGAACGGTATACACCCAGATCAGAATATAGTTCTGTTACAGTCATCAAGTCCCAAATCTATGCAACACGAAAACAAACCAATTTACACCTCTTATCCAGGCCAGAGCATTGATCGACCTGAGCTCGTTCATTTTCCGCAATTTTGGAGCGCATTGTTCGAAACAGTTCCAATCCGTGTACACCGGCAAATCACTTTTAAATTTTGTTATCTTGTGATAGTTCATGTCTCTGCAACATTCTCTGGCAGCTCGTACCATATTCCCACCACTGCTTTCAGAGCCCTGTGTTGAAGTGTTGCGTGGTATTTTGCGGGGGATGGTCTCCCAGAGGAATGCCACGCAAACCAGATTTCTGGCACTAAGCGTGGGTCCGTAATGCAGAAGGGTAAGAGAGAGAAGTGAGGAGTGGTAATGATTGAGGACTCAATAGTCAGAGGAACAGATGGGAGATTCCGAGGGCGAGACACCCGGGTGGTGTGTTGCTTCCCAGCTCCAGGGTCAGGGATGTCTCCGATCGCGTCCACAGCAGTTTTGAAGGGGGAGGGAGAGCAGCGCGATGTCTTGGTACATATTGGTACCGATAACATCGGAAGGAAAAGCAAAGAGGTCCTGAAGAGAGTATTGAGAAGCTCAGCAAAAACCTGAGATTAAGGACCTCCAAGGTAGTAATTTCTGGATTACTACCTGTGGCACGTGCCATTGAAGGTATAGAAAAGACGTTTTGGCAGGTAAGTACTTCGCTGAGAAACTAGTGCAGCGACTTCGGGTTCTTTGATCATTAGGATCTCTTGTGGCAGAGATACGGCCTGTACGGATGTGAAGAGTTGCACATGGGCCCGAGATGGACCAATATTTTCGCGGGCAGCTTTGTTAGATGTGTTCGGGAAGGTTGAAACTAATTTCGCAGGGGTGAGAACCGAATTAAAGGGACTCATGACAAGATCGTTTTTCGAAAAGCAAAGATAACGTGCACTTAGACAGTTAGTAAGAGCAGGCAGATGTTTGGAGAAAATTGCAAGCAGCATTGCGATTAACAGAGCATTGGGAATACCTAATCAAAAAAGGCGGCAAATACAATCCTCAAAGCGTCATATCATTATAAAGATAGGTGGAGGGACCGGTAGTGCTGAGGAAACAGAGAGTCTGCATAGAGACTTGGATAGATTGGGAGAATGGGCAAGGAAGTGTGGTAAATGAAATACAATGTTGGAAATTGCATGGTCTTGCAATTTGGTAGAAGAAATAAACGGGCAGACTTTTATTTAAATGGGGAGAGAGTTCTGAGATGCAACGGGTCTTAGGAGTCCTCGTGCAGGATACCCTTAAGGTTAACCTCCAGGTTGAGTCTGTGGTGAAGAAGGCGAATGCAAAGTTGGCATTGATTTCGAGAGGAGTAGAGTATAGGAGCAGGGATGTGATGTTGAGGCTCTATAAGGCGCCGGTAAAACCTCACTTGGAGTACTGTGTGCAGTTTTGGGCTCCTTATTTAAGAAAGGATGTGCTGACATTGGATAGCGTTCAGCGAATATTCACTAGAATGATTCCGGGAATGAGAGAGTTAACATATGAAGAACGTTTGACCGCTCTTCGACTGCACTCCTTGGAGTTTAGAAGAATGAGTGGGGACCTCATATAAACAGTTCGAATGTTGAGCGGCATGGACAGAGTGGATTTGGCAAAGTTGTTTCCAGTGGTGGGGGAGTCTAGTACCAGAGGGCATAACTTAAGGACTGAAGGGCGCCCATTCATAAAAGAGATGCGAAGAAATTCTTTTAGCCAGAGGGTGGTGAATCTGTGGAATTAATTGCCACGGGCGGCAGAGTAATTGGGTGTATTTAAGTCAGAGATTGATAGGTGTCTGAGTCGTCAGGGCTTCAAGGATTATGCTGAGAAGGCGGGGCAGTGGGACTAAATGGGAGAATGGATCAGCTCATGGTAAAATGGCGGAGTAGACTCAATGGGCCGAATGGCTGACTTCTTCTCCTTTGTCTTATAGTCTTATGGTTTTGTCTTATTATGCACAAAGTATGGAAATTAAGGTGGGTAAAATTGTTGCACTATTACTGATTGTCAAGTATGATGTTGTGTCACTCACTGAATCAAGGCTGAAGGATGGTTGAAGTTGGGAGTTGAATATTCAACTCCCAACTTCAGAGCCAGTCGTGGCACTGCTGTTAAATATGGAGTAAATCAGTAAGATGAGCAAGATTGGATTGCATGTTATGTAATGAACAGGAGGTAATTAGGGAGCTTACTGTAAAAGAGCCTGTTATTACATTATTATTGGGTTCAACTTGAAATATGATAGGGAGAAAGTAAATCTGATAAAGGCATATTTCAGGGGAGTAAATGACATTATAGTGGTATGAGACAAAAATTCGACAAATAAATTGGAAGAAAATGCTGTCAGCGATGACAGCAGAGCAGGAATTGAGCGAGTTTCAGGGAAAAGTGAGGAAGATGCAGGATAAATGCATTCCAAAACCAAAGAAATGCTCCAATGCCAAAATTAGTAGAACCGTGGTTGACAAGGGAATTCAAACTTAATGTGTAAAGCAGAAGAGAAGGCATACAACAACGCAGAAAAAAAATAGCAGGAAGATAGAGGACTGGTAAGCATGCAAAATCCCACATATAGTAACTGAATGAATCATTAGGAGGGAAAAAGGTGAAATATGAAAGCAAGCTAGCAAGCAATATCAAAGTGGGTAATAAAAGATTTTTCAACCATGTACAAATAAAAGAAAGATGGGAGTGGATATAGGACCGCGAGAAAATGGGACGGTAGAAATAATAACGGGGACAAGAAGATGGCAGGTATACTAAATATGCATTTTGCATCAGTATTCAATGTGAAAACGCTCGCAGTGTGCCAGATGTTCAACGGTGTGAGCGAATAGAAAGAGTGCAGTTACTATTACAAGGGAGAGGGTGCTCAAAAATACCTAAATATACGAAAGTCAACAGGACCAGATTCTGAAAGGTCTAGCGTTAGAGTTTGTGGAGACATTGAGTGGGACTTTCTCCCTAAGGATTATCTTTCAGGTTGACTCCGAGGTGAGGAAGGCATATACAATGTTAGACTTTATTTCAAGAGGGCTGGAATACATGAGCAGGGATGTGGTATTGACTCTTTACTAGGCAATTGTTATGTCTCACATTGAATGTTGTGAACAGTTTTGGGCTCCTTCTCCGTGAAAATGTGCGCTAACATTGGAGAGGGTTCAGAGGAAGATCACAAGGATGATTCCAGGAGTGGAAGAGTTATCACACGAGGCATGTTTGATAGGTCTGGCTCTGTATTCGCTAGAATTTAGAAGGATGGGGGGGGGGGTGGTCTTATTGTAACATTTCGAATGTTGCAAGGCTAGAGAGAGTATACGTGGAAAGAATTGTTTTCCATGGTGGGAGAGTCTAGGACAAAAGGGCATAGCCTCATGATAGAGGGCGTCTCTTAAAAAAAGAGATGAGGAGATACGTATTTCGCCAGTGAGTGGTCAATTTGTTACGATAGGCAGCTGTGGTGGCCCAGCCGTCAGGTATATTTGATACAGCGGTTGTTGGGTTCTTGACTGGACGGTATCAAAGGATATGGGGAGAAGGACGCGGTGTGGGATTGGGGGTGGGGAGCGGGGGCAGAATCAGCCATGGTTGAATGGTGGAGTAGGCTCGATGGATCAAATGATCAAATTCTGTTCCTATATCTTATGGTCTATCGTCTATGGTAAATTACAACATTTTAGATCCCTGGTTAAACCACACTTGGAGTATTATGTTAATTCAGGTCACCTCATTATACGAAGGACATGTTAGCTTTGATTGTGGAAGATCCACCTCTATATTTCAACCGATTGACCATTGATAAAGTCTTCCACAGGACTGGAGGGCTCATCGCGAGGGTGGGGGGTGTGCTGGCGGTTTGGAGCGCCCTGCAATGGTGACGACGCAAACCGGACAGCTGCCCTTAATCCGGGGTGTGGCAGTCAATGCGTCTTTCCTGACATCCCAAACCACCCCTACTCCCGACCTACCTGCGGAATTTTCCCCATTGGTGTAGCGGCGTAGGAGCCTCCTGTACGTTTCAACTCTGTGGGTGAAGCTGAAATCTTCGTGTGTTCCAACCCAGACCGATTCATTGTAACGGCGGAGCTGTGGATACACAATGGTGTTATTAGTGTGCTGAGTTGGAAGAGGGGGTCGGTGGTGTGTGGCTCGGAGGGAGGGAAGCAGGGATAGCAGGCAAGGAAGCAGGACGAAGTGCTCACAGTAAAGAGTAGACCGACACGGCGCCGAGCAGCGGAAGGACTCAACGTGCCGCAAGTAACTCAGAGCAGGTACTCCAGGTACACCGCACATGTGTCAGCAGTCCCTTCCGGAACCCGGGAAAACCTGGCAGGTCGTACGGTAAAATATAACGACTAGCGTAGAGAACTATATCTCTATCCACACGGGTTCAATTCCCCGACCACTACTTTGCTCTCTATGTCATCGCGAGTGTTAACCTCGGGTGCTCCTGTGGTCCGTGCACATTCCAAGGACGTACGCATTGGGTGAGTAATTTGTGGGCCTGCGACGTTGGCACCAGAAGCGCACCGACTCTTGCGAACTGCCCGCAACACGACCTCAGAACATATTGGGCGCCGATCCAAACGACTGATTTACTGTTTCAATTTACTGCGACAAATAGAACATAGAAAACAGAACACTACAGGGCGGGAACTGGCCCCTCGGACCACCACGTTGTGCTGAGTCAATTAATTTCATCATCAAATGGATGTGGGCTAATTCTGTCTCTCTACACGATCTTCATACCCTTTCCTTCCCCTCTATTGAGTCAACATCCTAGTATTGCTGTTCTGTACTCCATCAAAGTCAGGACAGCCGTCTTAAAATTTTTAATTTACCCCTCCCACCTTTTCCCACCCCAGGCTAAATTTTGAGGTAATTGCCTGCAGTCCCTCTGTTGCGGTTGTTCCCCCGGTGTTGAGGAGTAAGGAGTTCCGGTGCTCAGACCCAGTGACGAAGGGTCAGATAGGATTCATCTCTGGGTCCTAATGCAGCGTGACGAGAAGGGACCTGCGCATGGCTGTGTCTGAAGAATTTGATTTGTGCCGGGGAGTGACTGGTAATTGGAGGCTCAGATTAAGACGGTGAGCTATGATCCGCTGCTGGGAGGTTGCATGGAGAGGGGTTCTCAAGGGAAAGGAACTGATGCGACTGACGGAAGAGAGGGGTGTTCCGACGGAATGAGGCGGGGAACAGTAATGCTGGTGCTCCCATTACCTGATAATTCGCAGTGGTATGCAGGACGTCATATCCCAGACAATGGCTGGAAGCAGAAACACATTGAGAGAAATGAGCTGATCATTTACAAACCCGTAATCAGACATCCCAGACACATCAAGGAACCGTCACAACACGCTGGAGGAATGCAGCAGGTCGGGCAGCATTCGTGAAAACGAGGATCGATGTTTCGGGCCGGAACGCTTCGTCAGGACTGAAGAGGGAAGGGACACAGGCCCTATAAAGAAGGAGGGGGAGGGTGGGAAGCAGAAGGCTGGTAGGTGCCGCGTGAAAAACCAGTAAGGGGAAAGATAAAGGGGTGGGGGAGGGGAAGAAGGGCGGTGATAAGCGAGAATGAATAGGGGAAAAACACGATGGGTAGTAGAAGGAGGTGGGAACCATGACAGAGGTGATAGGCAGCTCGGGGAGGGGGCAGAGTGAAATAGGGATGGGGAAGGGCAGGGGAGGGAATTACCGGAAGTTGGAGAATTCTATGTTCATACCCAGGGGCTGGAGACTACCCAGACGGTATATGCGGTGTTACTCCTCCAACCTGAGCTTAGCCTCATCATGGCAGTAGAGGATGCCATGTATTGACATATCTGAATGGGAATGGGAAGCAGAGTTGAAGTGGGTGGCTACCGGGAGTCCTGTCTGTTGTGGCGGATGGAGCGGAGGTGCTCGACGAAGCGATCCCCCAATCTGCTTCGGGTTTCACCGATGTAGGGGATGCCGCACCGGGAGCACCGGATGCAATAGATGACCCCAACAGACTCACAAGTGAAGTGTTACCTCACCTGGAAGGACTGTTTGGGACCCTGAATGGTGGCAGGAGAGGAGGGATAGGGACAGGTGTAGCACTTACACTTGCAGGGATAAGTGAACAAGGAACCGTGGTTCATCAGAAGTGAGGCAGCGCAGGGCATGGACTCGCAGACGAAAAGCCCACCAGTGTAACGGGGAGCGCACTGAAAGAAGGGTGCGCTACCGAAGTGGCGTGGGGGAGTTGTTGAGAAGAAAGCTGGGTTGATGCGGCATGGCGTGTTGGAGAGGGAAGCGGGTCAAGGGTAGGAGGCAAGGATGGTGACACCAGCGAAGGGACGTGCAGGAGTTATTCTCTTTGTGGTTTGGCTTTTTGACCGCGAAGTTCTGTCGTCGGAGGAATTCGGTTGGTAGCTCCCTCACTGTACGTTACCCAGCGTCTACCGTTACTGACGTGACAGAGCGAAATTGTTTCATCCCACTACTCAGTTTTCGTTCCTGTCCCGGGATACGCTGCCGGCCGAAACTGTATTTAGGCGTTGCGGATTGGAGAGGCGGAGCTGGTAGAGGCATGCGGGGTTAGGGAGGGAGGAGAGGCTGTCAGGGCACAGTCCAAGGCGGAGCAGAGCAGCGGCGGAGGCGGGGCTCAGGAGAGGGCGGAGCTGGGCAAGGGATCGGGACAGAGCGACAGATGCAGGGTTGCGGAAGGAACGGAACTTGGCTCGGATCTTACCTTTCGGTCAAGTCAGCCTGAACGACAAGCGAGTAAAACAGCAGAAACATAGGCAGCATGGTCACCTGTTGGGAAATAGGGTCAGTCACTACACGGCATTTCCCATGGGGAAGCACCATTCACAGTTCTGTACGGCATGCGAACCTTTCGGCCCACCGAATCCTTTTTAGCATCAAACAACAGGCTACAAGGACACAAATTCTGTGAGTTCATCTCGATACTGGGGATGGACGACACGGTGTCAGTATCCACGCACTGCTCCAATCAACACCCTCTGCATCGGATTCTAGGTTCCACCACCCTCAGCAACACATCTAGTTGAGAAGGGTTACTCCACAATACTGTAAAACCACTCACCCGCAACTTAAAACTATATTGTGCACTATTGAACCCTCTGATACATGCGACACCATTCCCACTGTGGAATTTATCCATTCCCCTCATCGGCGAGAAAACTACAGTGAATCTTCTCCGCTGTAGGAGAAGAAATCCACCCGGCTCAGTCTCCCTTAGAGACAGGCAAAGGAAGGAGGGCGAGAGTGTCTGTTAACAGGAAGAGGGAAATAGTGGGAGGGAGACAGGAGGGTTGGTGCAAGAGGAAAGCAATTTTTCACTGATCCTCCGTAAATGAGATGAAGTAATTTACCTGGTGCTTGACGTGGTGCAATCTCACCGGAAAAAAATATATATGATTTCGTTCCTGCAACGCTCTCCCGCATTCTCCACTGCCCAAACTCTCTCTCAGCTCAGTGCTTGTGAGGGTTACTGGATCTAAACTGTCAGCACTTCCACTTCCCACAGATGCTGTCTGACATTAATATTATTTTATTCTAATTTTTCGACTTCCTGACTTCACGCTGTACTGTTCCGCAGAGCAAAAGATATCACATTATAAGTCAGTGATAACAAATCTCATTCTGAGTTTGTTTGGCGATGTCAACTTCCGATGACAAGCACACCTATGGTTCACATCACATGAGTCAGGGAGAACACTATCTCTGTCTTCAGCCTGTTAAATCCTTGTCCCTTGATTTATCTGTCTGTCTGTCTGTCTGTCTATCTATCTATCTACCTATCTCTCTCTCTATCTATCTATCTAATCTGTCTATTTATATCTACCTATCTATCTATCTATATCTATCTATCTATCTATGTATCTATATCTATCCATCTACCTACCTATCAATATCTACCTATCTATATATCTATCTATCCATCTATCTATCTATCTATCTCTCTATCTACCTATCTATTCTGCTGTGCATTTGCCGAACACTATAGGAATACAACTTTCTAATTTCTGTAGTCAAGCTGCCAGGGAATATAAACCAGCACCATCTGTGCAGTGAGTCGGCGATTCTTTCCCCCATGGTGATCTTCATTCCGTGATGTGGCAGCACCGTTCCGCCATCTGGACATCACTGCCATACGATCACCCTTGTTTTAATAATGATTCTGTCTTCTGCTCCAATGTAGATGTCTACACGATATTCCATCTGCCACTCATTCAACTTCAGGATCACCCCGACTGAAAGAATCTCCGACTCATTCAACTGCACCATTTCTCTTACATGCCCCGCTCGGAACTCATAACAACACCCTGGTGAGTGCAGACAGAAAGCGCAACCCCACACCCCACTCCGCTAATGGGCTGACATCGCTTCGACCTCAGCGCCGCTGATAGTGCGTTCCGAAAACTCACAGTCTGCAAACACGCCAGAGATAAATTTGGCCCCACTATTCCTTGTGTGATCATTTACTGAGCATCAGGATTTAACCTCACCAACATCTCTCACACGGTGATTTGCCTGTTATTGAGTTTAATTGGGTAGGATGAAGACGATATGGAAGGGCAGAGAGAGCGAACATATATATGACCCAAACCAGAGCGAGACCGAGGAATGTGGGTGACAGATAGCGAGAATGTCAGAGTAGGAGATGAAAGAAAGAGAGAGAGCTCAGCTGAACAGTGTGATGGAGTCTGTAAAAAGGGACAGAGAGTGGGAAAAGGGGAAAGAATTAAAAACAGCTGTAACACAGTCAGAGAAGTCGGCGAACGTGTGAGCTTGAGAGAGCAAGCAAGGCGTGAGATGAGAGAGGGAGAGAGAGAGACGAGGGAAGAGAGGGAGAGCGAGGACGACACTTGCAGTACAACCCCTAGTCTCTAACATGTAGTGACTGCAGTTGGAGTGCAGAGACGATTGATGGCCCGACTTACCTCAGTGCTGGCTTGCTGGACTGGAAGTTTATTTGTGCGGAGCCTTTATATATAGAGACATGACATAAGCTCTTGCTATCCAGAACAACCAATGCAAGACCAGAAACAAAACTCCTGATTTTAATGACTTAAATCACAAGTGCTACATCATCAAATGGAGCTACATTGTGCAAGCAGAAGCTCATTAATTAAGTAGGTCACCCATCAGCTAGGGCGTTACTCTTTGGAGAGAAGGAGGATGAGAGGAGACATGATAGGGGTGTACAAGATAATAAGAGGAATAGATAGAATGGATAGCCAGCGCCTCTTCCCCAGGGCACCACTGCTCAATACAAGAGGACATGGCTTTAAGGTAAGGGGTGGGAAGTTCAAGGGGGATATTAGAGAAAGGTTTGTTTACTCAGAGAGTGGTTGGTGCGTGGAATGCACTGCCTGAGTCAGTGGTGGAGGCAGATACACAAGTGAAGTTTAAGAGACTACTAGACAGGTATATGGAGGTATTCAAGGTGGGGGCTTATATGGGAGGAGAGGTTTGAGGGTCGGCACAACATTGTGGTCCGAAAGGCCTGTACTGTGCTGTACTATTCTATGTTCTATGTTCTATCAGTAACAACAACATGAGTGGTTGCAGAACGCAGCTGGTCCCACCACCTACTTTGCGTACTGTACAGACAGTTTCGGAAGCACATCACTATTCTCCACAAAACTTCCAACTCATCCTGAAGCACTTATGCTAATGAGGGAAGGCATCGGGGTTGTCAATGACTTAGTTTGATCGCCATCGCATTTCTGCGGTTACACGGAACTGCACCTTTTCTGTTGTTCACGTAATGGCCCTCAGTCTCTGTTATCCAAGCGGGTGAATCGGGATAGAATTGTCAACCTACAGGTCAGATACAAAGGTAGCAGATACTGGGAATTATCTGAAATTTGAATAAAAAACCGTACATCAACCCCTCTTGCGGAACAGCGTGCTGGTGTAGAGTCACGGTAAGGAATGGTTCCGATAAGTCCCCCCCCCCGCCCCCCCCCGATAGGGCGTGGCATGTTCCTCATGCATTCCAATACAAATCAAGGCATTTTACAGGGCAACTCCCTTTGCCCACTTTGGTTTTAAATGTTTTAAACCCGCTCTCAAATTTACTGAATCGAACGAAAATAATGTATCACAAACGAAAACAGCTAAAACAATTACACCTTGACACACCATGTACAGAACAGTTATTTATTTATGATCTCTCTGCTCAGGATGGTAAAATCTGAGGTACGGGCCAAGCCAACGGCACACTTTTTTCCCCATTATTGGGAACTTTCTCGCTATTGTAGTGGTGTTTAGTGTGTGGGTCATTGGGGGTTTGCATAAATATTCCTGTGTTGGTCCAATTGTTTAATGCTGCTCTGTAGTCCTTGTGCGATTATACGAATTTCAGATATTACTAGAGGGGCAATGTATACCCTGTTCATGATCCATAGTCTTTCAATTTCCTCCTTTAATTCTGCATATATCTAGTGCTTTCACTTATTGATTTCGATACGTGTTGTGTGCTTGGGATAGCGAAATATATTGCATAAATTGTTTACGCTCTGATATTATGTCCGGACTATGGTTGTGGATTTTCCTGTCTACGATATTCGTTAGGATTCAATAAGATTCCCATGTGTTCTTCTGAATTCCAGTGGGTTCAGGCACAAAGCCGTTAAACGTTCCCACATGTTAACCCCTTCGTTCACGAATCATCCTCGTGAGCCTCCTCTGCACTCTCTCAACTAGCAAAACATCCTTACTGATATATGGGACACTAACATGTTGACAGTACTCTAAGCGTGGCCTGACCAGTGTGTTATAAATACTCAACCTTATCTCCTTGATGTTAAACTCTATTCGCCTTGAAATAAAAGTCAACATTGCATTCGTCACTTTACTACAGACTCAACCTGTAAGTTAATCTTCCTGGAGTATTGCACGAGAACTGTCATGTCCCTCTGCACCTCTGATGTATGAATTTTCTCCCCATTTATATGATAACCTGTTCTATTGTCCCTCTTCAAAATGAGTCATCATACATTTTCCAGCACTGTGTTCCATCTGCCAGTTTTTGTATTCATTTTTTTCAATTTTTTTAAAGTCCTGCTTCTATCTCATTGCTTCCTCAGCACAACCTACCCCTCCAGATGGCTTCGTATCGTCCGCAAACATTGCCACGAAGCTGACAATCCCATTGTCTAAATCACCGAGAAGCAATGCGAAAATCAGCGGTCCCAATACTGATCCCGGAGAAACACGTTTCATCACCGTCAGGCAACCACAAAAGTGCCCGATTATCCTTATTCACTGCCTCCTGCCTGTCAGCCATTCCGCCATCCATGGCAGTATCTTTCCTGTAACGCCATTGGGGTTTATTCAGTGAAGCAGCCTAATGTGTGGTACCTTATCAAACGCCTCTGAAAACCCAATAAGTGACATACACTGCCTCTCCTTTGTCCACCCTGCTTGTTACTTCTTCGGGGAATTGCAACAGGATATGCCGGACAATGTTTCCTTGAACGTAATCCATGCTGACTTTGAATTATTTCTTTCATTAGCCTCCATGTGCCTCGAAAACGTATCATCAATAATAGACTCAACACTTTCTCAACCACTGAGGTTAGGCTAACTGACCTGTAATTTCCTTTCTTTTGCCTTCCTTCCTTCTTAAATAGTGCAGTGACATTTGCTATCTTCCTTTCGTCTGGTACCATGCTAGAATCAAGTGATTCCTGAACGATCATGTCCAATGCATCTCTTATCCCTTCAGTAACCTCCAGCAGAAATCTCGTGCAGCTAAGTTATCCACCTTAATAACGTTAAGTTTGCATAGCATCTTTTTCCTTGTAATAGCAATGACATAAACATTGCTGGGTAGGCCTCATTGGGTAATGCTATTGTATCGTAACTTTCGGACGATACCAGCCAAGATATTCCTATTGGGGCAATGTTTACCCTTTTCATCGTCCATGGTCTTTCAATTTCCTCTTGGAGTTTAGCATATTTCTGCTGTTTTTCACTTAGTGATTTCTGTATATTGTGTTTTTGAAATGGCTATTTCAATTAATTGAATTGCTCTTGCTTGTTTCTCCTGTAATAATATATCCGGACAGTTATTATAGATGGTCATATCTCCAAAAATGGATCGGCTGTGATATAACTTGTAGGACTCTGACAATAAATGGACGAGGTTTGCATTTTGGGTAAACTATGGTATCTTTTCTGAGTTTGTATCTCAAAGCAAGATACTGATGAATGACAATGACGTTTGCCACTAAATTGCCTGTGTAAGTAATAAGATTGAATTAAACTGCTACAGGGTCCTGTAATGTGTTCTATTGCTTCTGATTTCTCTTGGCATTTTCTGCATCTATCATACTGAATGTGTTGGTCTTTTATTCTGTATTTTGATATTTTTGATTTACCCACGTGTCCCTGTATTGCCACAAGTGACCCTCCTGTTTTGTGGGAGGTGAGCCTGGTGCTCGACGCTTTTTGGGGTACATTAATATTCATATTCACCCATTGGCTGTACAGTATCAAACTGCTCTAATTGTAATTCCATTAACTCTATTGCACCTTTCTCTATCTTTAATGTTCTGTACCCATCCAGTCTAAAGTTTATGTGCATATCTTTCTAAATTTTATTCTACTATTAAGATTAATTGCTTTAGCTATCCTGATGAAGGAACGTTTGATTTGAAATCGCTCATGTATGGAAGGTGTGCTAATCTGTAATCTTTGGTTGTTCCTGATCTGATACCCTATCTTCCTCTGATGCAGTAAATTATTTCGCGATTTGCAAATTTAAATTTAAAATTTAAATTAGAGACGCATAGTGAGCTAAGAAGATCGCCCTGAAAAATGTATTTGTTTATTTTGAAATACATAAAGAACCTGCGCTGCCGTCTGTGGGGCGACAAACCTGCCGGAGCCGTTCCTTACCCTGTATCTACACAAGCACAGAGTTCCGCAGGAGGGGTTGATGCACCCGAGCTCAGTGTCATTGTTCCTGATCCGTGGGTTGACAGCTGACAGTTCTATTTCAGACTCACGCTGCTCGGGTAACACACACTGGGGGTCATTACCGAGACAACAGAACAGGTGCAGACCTCGGAAATGCGATGGCGGTCAAACAAGGTTTCCAACAAAGCAGATGTCTCCCTGTATTTGCATAAGTGGTTCAGGATGACGTGGAAGCTTTCTGCAGAATGGTGAGGTGCCTCCGAAACTGTCCACCCATGAGGCAAATTATGTGATTAGATCAGGGGTTTTCTGAGTGCACTCATGTTCCTTGATGTCCCAGTTAATTAATGAGCTTCTGTTTGTACAGGGTTGCTCCATTAGATGACACTTCACTTGCGGTTAGAGTCATTAAAATCATGAGCTGTTTTTCTTCTCATGAATTGGCTCTTCTGGATAGCAATAGCCCGTGTCATCTTTCGGTATCTAGAGGCTCCGAACAGGCACGCAACACTCAGTCCAGCAAGTAAAGACATATGTGAAACGGACCACACAGCCTCTCTACAGTGCAACTGTAGTCACTGGATGTTAGACAGATAGACAAAAGAGATTATACTGCAGGTATAGTCCTCTCTCTCTCTCTCTCTCTCTCTCTCTCTCTCTCTCTCTCTCTCTGTCTGTCTCTCTCTCTCTGTCTCCCTCCCCCCTCTCTCCCCCTCTCTCTCTCTTTCTCTCTCTCTCTGTCTCCCTCCCCCTCTCTCCCCCTCTCTCTCTCTTTCTCTCTCTCTCTGTCTCCCTCCCCCTCTCTCCCCCCTCTCTCTCTTTCTCTCTCTCTCTGTCTCCCTCCCCCCCTCTCTCTCTCTCTTTTTCTCTCTCTCTCTGTCTCCCTCTCTCTCTCTCTCTTTCTCTCTCTCTGTCACTTTAGCTTTACGTTCCTATCACACACCTTCATCTACCCTTCCCTCTCTGTGACCGGTCTTGTCTCAGTCACTCGCTCCCACTCTCGAACTTACTATTTCAGCTCTCTCTCTCCCTCTCTCTCTCTTTCTGAAATTTTCACTATCTCCCGATCTCATTATTCGGTCTTTGGCTGGAATAAATACATCACCTCGTTCTCTATCCTTGCGTAATTTACTTCATCCCACCCAAAGGGGCTCAGTATCAGACAACAACCGTGCTGGAGATGTTTGTGAGTTTAAAAGCTGAGACCCGGTTAATAATCACACAACAGTGGGAATAAATTCATCTCTGGCAGGTTGGCAAGTGTTCAAGTCCCTGCAACCATATTCCATAAACTGATGGGGTCACAGGTCCTATTTGCCAGGGTTCTGACCACACTCACAGGCTTGGACGCTGAAAGGGGATATAGCGAAGTTGAACGAGTGTGTGAGAAGTTGGTCGATGGAATATCGGGTAGAAAAATGTAAGAACATTTACTTTGGGGCAGAGTCTTTATTAAATGAAGAGAGATCTGTTGTTGGTGATTTCCAGACGGAGGAAGAGTGCAACCACGCCAGAGACTGAAGACCACGCTGGGAGAACTGCCGTGTTCATTCAGGGTAGTGTGATCACTGATGTGGGAACGGTACATTCCAAATGTAAGCGACGTTCTTGCAAATGTGTCCCGTGTTTCATAGACAGCTTTGGTCTTCGAGAGTTCAGGGAACATTTCCTGTGAAGGAACACCGGTCTGTCCTCTGGAGCAGACATTAAAAATCAGAAACATAATTCGGTGTATTTTCACTGACATACAGAATGAGGAGAAAATCGTGGTTTTCTGGCAAAGTGCAAAGACAGAAAAACCTGTGAATCTAAATAAACAAGTAGATAGTTAAAAGGCAAGATGGATAGAGAGATGATCAGACGGATAACCGTATAACAATTACAGCACGGAAACAGTGCATCTTGGCCCTTCTAGTCCGTGCCGAACGCTTACTCTCACCTAGTCCCACTGACCTGCACTCAGCCCATAACCCTGCATGCATTTCCTGTCCATATAGCTATCCAATTCTTCTTTAAATGACAATATCGAACATGCCTCTACCACTTCTACTGCAAGCTCGTTCCACACAGCCACTTCTCTGAGTATAGAAGTTCCCCCTCGTGTTACCCCGAAACTTTTGACCCCTAACTCTCAACTCGTGCCCTCTCGTTTGAATCTCCCCTACTCTCAATAGAAAATGCCTATCCAAGTAAACTCTATCTATCCCCCTCATAATTATAAATACCTATATCAAGTCCCCCCTCAACCTTCTATGCTCCAAAGAATAAAGACCCAACTTGTTCAACCTTTCTCTGTAACTTAGGAGATGAAATCCAGGTAACATTCTAGTAAATCTTCTCTGTACTCTCTCAATTTTATTGATATCTTTCGTATAATGCGGTGACCAGAACTGTACACAATACTCCAAATCTGGCCTTACCAGTGACTTGTACAATTTTAACATTACATCCTAACTCCTATACTCAATGCTCTGATTTATAAATGCCAGCAGACCAAAAGCTTTCTTCACCAACCTATCCGCATGAGATTCCACCTTCAGGGAACTATGCAACATTATTCCTACACACTCCGTTCTACTGCATTCTTCAATGCCCTACCATTTACCACGTATGTCCTCTTTTAATTCGTCCTATCAAAATGTAGCACCTCACACTTATCAGCATTAAACTCCATCTGCCATCTTTCAGCCCACTCTTCTAACTGGCCTAAATCTCTCTGCAAGTTTTGAAAACCTGCTTCATTATCCACAACGCCACCTATCTTAGTATCATCAGCATACTTACTAATCCAATTTACCACCCCACCATCCAGATCATTAATATATATGACAAACAACATTGGAACCAGTACAGATCCCTGAGGCACACCACTAGTCATCGGCCTCCAGTCTGACAAATAGTTATCCACCACTACTCTCTGGCATCTCCCATCCAGCCACTGTTAAATCACTTTTACTACTTCGATATTAATACCTAACGATTGAACCTTCCTAACTTACCTTACATGTGGAATCTTGTCAAAGGCCTTACCGAAGTCCATATAAACAATATCCACTGATTTACCCTCGTCAACTTTTCGAGTAACCTCTTCAAAACATTCAAATAAGCTTTGTCAAACATGAACTTCCACGCACAAATCCATGTTGACCGTTCCTAATCAGACCCTGTCCATCCAGATAATTATATATACCATTTATAAGAATACTTTCCATCCATTTACCCACCACTGACGTCAAACTCACAGGCCTATAATTGCTAGGTTTACTCTCAGAACCCTTTTTTTAAACAATGGAACAACATCAGCGATACGCCAGTCCTCCGGCACCGTCCCCGTTTCTAAAGACATTTGAAATATTTCTGTCAGAGCCCTTGCTATTTCTACACTAACTTCCCTCAAGGTCCTAGGGAATATCCTGTCAGGAGAATTATCCACTTTTACATTCCTTAACAGCGCCAGTAGTTCGTCTTCTTTAAGCATCATAATTTCCATAAGGGGCTGTGTTCGATCTCCTGTTAGGGAAAGAGATAGGGCAGGTGACGGAAGTATTTGTGGAGGAGCATTTCGGGTCCATTAGTTTCAATATAATTATGGAGAAGGATAGGACTGGACCGAGGGTTGACATGTTTGATTAGAGAAAGGCTAACTTTGGGGAGATGCGAAAGGATTCAGAAGGAGTGGAATGGGACAATTTGTTTTATGGGAAGGACGTAATAGATAAATGGAGGTCATTTAAAGGTGAAATTGTGAGGGTACAGGATCTTTATGTTCCTGTTAGGTTGAAAGGAAAGGTTAAAAATTTGAGAGAGCCATGGTGTTCAAGGGATATTGCAAGCTTGTTTCGGAAAAAGATAGGGATCTTCAATCAACATAGGCAGCTTGGATGTAACGAGGTGCTGGAGGAATATAAAGAATGTAAAAGAATCTTAAGAAAGTAATTAGAAAAGCTAAAAGAAGATACGAGGCTGCTTTGGCAAGTAAGGTAAAAATAAATCCAAAGGGTTTCTACGGTCATGTTAATACCAAAAGGATAGTGAGGGATAAAATTGATCCCTTCGAGAATCAGAGTGGACGGCCATGTGCGGAGCCAAAAGCGATGGGAGAGATTTTGAACAATTTCTTTTCTTCGGTATTCACTAAGGAGAAGAATATTGAATTGTGTAGGGTAAAGGAAACAAGAAGGGTTGTTATGGAAAGTATGACAATTAAAGTAGAGGAAGTACTCACGCTTTTACGGAATATAAAAGTGGATAAGTCTCCGGGTCCAGACGACTATGTTGTATATGTATATAACAAGTTTATATAACATACCCAAACTGATATATGTTGAATCGTTAGACATTAATATCGAAGTAGTAAAATTGATTCTGCAGTGGCTAGATGGGAGACGCCAGAGAGTAGTGGTGGATATCTGTGTATCAGATTGGAGGACTGTGTGTAGCGGTGTGCCTCAGGAATCTGTACTGGGTCCAATGTTGTTTCTCATATGATTTAGATGATGGGGTGGTAAATTGGATTAGTAAGTATGCGAGTATGCGTTCTGGGTAATGAAGTAGGTTTTCAAAGCTTGCAGAGAGATTGCAGATGGCAGATGGCAGATGGATTTTAATTGTGAAAAATGTGAGATGCTACATTTTGGTACTAATCAAAATAGTACATACATGGTATATGGCAGGGCATTGAAGAATGCAGAAGAACAGAGTGATCTAGGAATAATGGTGCATAGTTCCCTGAAGGTGGAATCTTGTGTGGATAGGGTGGTGAAGAAAGCTTTTGGTCTGCTGGCCTTTATTAATCAGAGCATTGAGTATAGGAGTTGGGATATAGAGTTGACGTGGATAGGCTTTTTCCATTGAGAGTGGGGGAGATTCAAACAAGAGGACATGAGTTGAGAGTTAACAAAGTTTAGGGGTAACATGGAGGGGGGTTAACTTCTTTAGTCAGAGGGTTATCTCTGTGGAACGAGCTTCCAGCAGAAGTGGTTGAGGCAGGTTCGATGTTGTCCTTTAAAGTTAAATTGGATCGATATATGGACAGGAAAGGAATGGAGGGTTATGGGCTGAGTGCAGGTCGGTGGGACTGGGTGAGAGTAAGAGTTCGGCACGGACTAGAAGGGCCGAGATGACCTGTTTCCGTGCTGCAATTGTTATACGGTTATAAATTCCCCACTTGTTTTCCTTACCTTACACAATTCAATATCCTTCTTTTGAGTGAATACCGAAGAAAAGAAATTGCTTTCTTCACACATAGCCGTCCACTCTGATTCTCTAAGGGACCAATTTTATCCTTCACTATCCTTTTGCTATTAATGTGGAAACCCTTTGGTTTTATTCTCACCTTTCTTGCCAAATCAACCTCGTATCTTCTTTTAGCTTTTCTAATTTCTTCCTTCAGATTCATTTTACAGTCACTAGGCTTGGGTGTTGAGTCCACCAAATGATCTTCCACCATCTTTCTCGGGAATCCCACCATCAAACCAACCTTGCACCGAGTTAGTCCACTCTCCCTGGATCCCACGTGATGTAACATTCCACAGCAACTTGCCATGCTGAACTTTATCAATGGCCTCACTGATGCCTGTATCAGCTGCAGTCCAAGGTCAGAGGGCATAGAATTAAGCAGAAGACAATGGGGTTTAGAGGGACCAGAGGAAGAGATTTTTCACACAGACGTTAGTTGACATCTGAAACACACCTTCCGAGGTGGTGGTGGAGGCAGTTCGCTTCATAGCATTAAAAAAGTGGATGAGCATTGAAATTGCTGAGATACTATTAGCTAAAAAACACAGTGCTGATACATGGGACCCTTGTAGGCAGTGAGTGGCTGGTCAGAACATGTATGCCGGCCAAAGGCCTGTTTCTTTGCTGTGTGATCCAGCACTCCAGACATGCTAAATTAACGACGATGGCTCCACAAAGCGTTGATTTCAAAACTGCACACACCTCTCCTCTCCAGCTTGAAATAAAACAGACTGGAACTTTTGTCCCCACTGAAAATATCTGTTTTTATCAATATAGCATGCAAGTTCGTTACGTCATCTAAACAACTGACAATTGATAAAGTTCCTGTATCTTCTTCTATTAATGTTGCTACCATACAACAAAACTAACCTCCACACTGTGTCAGAATCAGTTATTAAATCCGAGCCGAAACATTGTGCTTTGATCCGTGCACATTGTAACTTGAACCATCTCACTGAAGTTCTGATGGAGGCGTATGAGATCACATCTGCCTTGCTTCTGACATGTCAAATACCCTCAAAGTTGTTTAATGATTCTATCTAATGGCTATCGTATTGTCAACTCATCATGAGAGGAAATCACATCACCGTCGCTCTCAACGTTCAGAGTTCAAAATAATGCATTATCCAAATACATCTCTGTAACCATTTACAACCCTGAGATTCCTTATTCTTGCGGGAATATTCAATGTATCCACAATAAAAACGTAATCATAATATAATTAATGAAGGACTGTAGCATTCTGGGCGCATACCAATGTGCAAAAGACGACAAATTCTGTGAATGCAGAAAAAAAGAAATAATAACAATAATAAAACCTACAAAATAAAGTAGAAACTTCAAAATATCAATGATGATGATGACGTATCAGCCCTTTGGCTCAAGATCTTGGTGATTGAGTGTTAATATTTGTTTCTGAATCTCGTGGTATGAGTTCGGAGGCTCCGGAAACTTCCTCCCTCTGCAACAGCAAGAAGGGAGCATGACCTGGATGGCGGGGGTCTCTGATGATAGATACTGCTTTTCTGCGACAACTTCATGTAGATCTGCTCCTAGGTGTGGAGGACTTTATTTGTGAAGTATTGGGCTGTATCTATTACTTTTCATAAGACTTTCCATTCAAGGGCATTGAAGTTTCCATACCAGGTTCTGTTGCAGCCAGCCAATGTGCACTCAACCACACTTGTATAGAAGTTTGCAAAGTTTTAGATATCATGTGAAATCTTCGCAAACTCCAAGGAGTAGAGGAGATGGTGTTCTTCTTTCGTAAATGGAGGAATTTAAAGTTGCTGACCCTCTGCATCACTGATCCCCCGATGAGAACTGGCTCAAAGACCTGTGGTTTCCTCCTCCTGAAGTTAATAATCAGTTATGTAGTGTTGCTGATACTGAGTAAGACGTCATAATTATGGAAAATTTCAGCCAGATTTTCAATATCCGTCCTAAATACTGATTCGTCACCACTTGGATAAAATAAACTTAATTAGTGCAATATTAATTTTCTGCTCAACCAATAAAAAAATGCATGTGCCTTCGCGAGCAGGCAAAAAAATCAGTTTACTCTAGTTCAGTTGTCAGAGATTTTTTTTTGTGAGCATACTAATGCGCAGTAGGCCACTCAGCCCCTCAAACTACGACTCCAGGGAGTAATCTACATTAAACTTAGCTTGATCCATTTGTGCTTTGATCCAGCAAACAGCACGTCCCTACAGCTCTTCACCCCAACTTTTACCATGAATTTGGCCCTTAAATTTAATTGAAAACTCTGCTTCCATTGCTCATTGGGAGAAATTACAAACACTCACAATCAAACCAGAATATATAGAGAGGTATTCATCTGAAATAAGATATTTCAAAAAGATAGCAGGCGTTGGCTACACAGCTTTTGCCTTGAAACAATTACCCTTATTTGCAGAATTGTTCTTTATCTGACGTAATTTGTGGACAATCTCAAATCTGTAGACAGGAATCTGTAGGAACACAAACATCACTGCCGCCAGACGTGTTTTAAAACCGAGTTGATGACTTATTGATCACTGAGCAAAACACAAAAATGGGTTGCTTGGAAATGAAGACACGAAATGAATACCAGCACAAGAGCTATTCTCACTTCCAATCCGCAAGAATATTCTGACATTGTTGATGTTTTCAGATCTATTCTTTCAACTAGTCCCGCCGACTGCCCCATTCGCGCCCTCTCGCGGATATTCCGCAACCATGGCAAAGCACAATATGCTGCAACAACTCAATAGGTCAGACTGCATCTATGCATGGAAATGAACAGTCAGCGCTTGGGTCCGATAGCTTTCAATGGGACAAGAAATAAAGGGGGATGTTGTGGCGACCCACTTTCTGGCGCCCACGAACCGGCTCACAACAGCGCGCGCAGGAAGAGGGCCGGCCCCAAAAAGGGCGCCAGGCCATCTTCACCAGCAGGGGGAAAATCCAGCGCGGAAAGGGTCTGGGAATATGCATTCCCCACAGCAGTCCCGCACCAGGGAGGGCGGGAACGGGAAGGCTTTAAAGCAGGCCGCGAAGTCTGAATAAATCTTTTTCATCGCAATTCTAACTCACCGACTCTGTGTGGTTATTCTAGCGCTGTATGTAGCACACCGCTACAATGTAACTAAATGATTGATTGATTGATTTAGAGGGTGCGGGTTGTTGCTTTGTGAAACTCGTAGCTCAGGTTCTGTCTGTAAGCAGCTGACCGCACCCACACATTCCTCAGAACAGGGAGCGGCCGTCCTGCTGAAATCAAGTGCAATCTGATCCGAAAAATACTTAGAGTCAGATGTTAACCAAGTCGCTTAAATATTGTATTTAACTGTTTCTGCTGCAGGGGCTACCACTTGAACCTTTAAGTGATTTGAATTAAATTAACGAGGGTCCAATTTATATTCTTAAATCAAACTCCAAATATATGCAGTGGCTTTAAAACATTTTTCACGATTCCTTTAAGTAAATCAGCCTATTGCATTCTTAAAAACGACATCTCTCAATATAAATAACATTACGTTGTCACAAAGGCGGGACATTGGGAGC
The DNA here is from genome assembly GCF_963921235.1 of Mobula hypostoma. NCBI lineage: Eukaryota > Metazoa > Chordata > Chondrichthyes > Myliobatiformes > Myliobatidae > Mobula > Mobula hypostoma. Next base: position 7,258,135 of record NC_086127.1, on the reverse strand, counting down.
AAGTGTGAACCCAAATGCAAGACACATCTTGTGAGGTTACTTAGATTTAGTTTATTGTTCGATACCAGGAGAGCAAGGCAGGAGCAGGAAATAGCGAACTGGACAAGGACTGAGGACTACGACTAGGCTGGGACCAAGGGTCTGGGCTTGGACTCGGAATCGGAGCCCAGAGCTAGAGGAGACATGAAGAGGCTAGGGTATGGACTCCGAGCCCGAGACTGGCAAGGACCCAGTACCTGGGTCTTGCCTCGGGCTCGGACCCCAGAACCAGGCAAGGACATGACATGGGCTAGGGAGATGAGGAACATGTGAGCACAGAGCCTCGGTCTCGGGGAGCAGATACATGGAACCATGGACATATACACAGATCACAGAGTCGGGACCCTTCCTTGGGTACAGGACATAGGGCCGGGACTCAACTCATGACCCTCCGCGGGACAACGGCAAGACGGCCTGACATACCCCACGGAAGCAAGGACAAGACGAGACAAGACATAACTCTCCGCGGGGCAACGGCAAGACGGCAAGACTTACCCCACGGAGGCGAGGACAAGACGAGACCAGACATGACCCTCCGCAGGGCAACGGCAAGACGGCCAGACGTGCCCCACGGAGGCGAAGACAGGACAAAACAAACACGAAAGCACACCAGACAGTACCTATCTAGCTCTGGTGATGGAACTAGACCAAAGTGCAGGCGGGGGCTGCAGTCGAGGGCTAGAGACGATAGGTGCAGAGAAGGGATTCAGACAAGAGGGTAGGACAGGGATCACAGACCGACAGGGCGAGGACTTGACTCAGAATTGGGAAGCCGCCAGGGCCAGGACATGACTTGGTGCTTGAATGCCGCCAGGGAAAGGACTTGACTTGTTGATAGAATGCCGCCAGGAACAGGACTTGACTTGGTGCTAGAATGCCGCCAGGCACAGGACTTGACTTGGTGCTAGAATGCCGCCAGGGACAGGACTTGACTTGGTGCTAGAATGCCGCCAGGACCAGGACTTGACTTGATGATAGAATGCCGCCAGGGCCAGGACTTGACTTGGTGATAGAATGCCGCCAGGTGTAGGACTTGACTTGGTTATAAAATGCCGCCAGGTGCAGGACTTGACTTGGTGATAGAATACCGCCAGGGCCAGGACTTGACCTGGTGATAGAATGCCGCCAGGGCCAGGACTTGACCTGGTGATAGAATGCCGCCAGGGTCAGGACTTGACCTGGTGATAGAATGCCGCCAGGGACAGGACTTGACTTGGAGCCTCCGGGTAGTGGCGAGCTCTCGACTCGGCCCGGGAGCAGAAGACAGCGGTTCTTGATTCCCTCCGGCGGGTTAACTGACGGACCCAACTTGATGAGGAAACTTTGCAAACTCACTTCGGCCAAGTAACTGGAGTGGGTTGCTCCGGTGTGGAAGGGCGAATTACCGGCACTCGCTTCGGCAGACACTCGGCTTGCTCCGGCCAGATGACATTGGCACGCCGTGACTTCACAGACTCTCCCACGTTGAACGGCTGAAAGCCGGAGACTGTAAGCTACCGGTTCAGCCGAGTGTTAATTGCCTCTAATCACCAGAGTCGAGGGACACGGGAAAACAGGGAATCAACGGTCCGGATTGTAACATAAACAAGCTAAATTTAAAGGGACCCCGATCCGGACCATGACATACTTAGGGTATGGAACTACAATTGCCATTTACCCTTTAAATATTGTTGACGTAAGGGTGCAAGTGAATATGAGGGGAAGGGGAAGAGTGTGTGTGAGTGTTAGAAATATAGAAACATAGAAAACTTACAGCACAATTCAGGCCCTATCGTATACGCCCCCACTACCTTTGCCGACAGCCCATTCCACGCACTCACCACACTCTGTGTAAAACACTTACCTTCTTCCAAGCACTTTAAAACTATCCCCTCTCATGTCAGCCATTTCATCCCTGGGAAAATGCCTCTGACTATCCACACGATCAATGGCTCTCATCAACTTATACACCTCTGTCAGGTCACCTCTCATCCTCCATCGCTCCAAGGAGGAAAGGCACGGATCTCTCAACCTACTTTCATAAGGCATACTCCCCAATCCAGGCAACATCCTTGTAAATCTCTTCTGAAGTCATTCTATAGTTTCCAGATCCTTCTTGTAGTGAGGCGAGCAGAACGGAGCACAGTGCTCTAAGTGGGGTCTGACCAGGGTCCTATATAGCTACAATATTACCTCTCGCCTTCTAAACTCAATTCCTACGATTGATGAAGGCCAATGCACAGCATGCCTTCTTAACCACAGAGTCAACTTGCGAAACATCTTTGAGTGTACTGTGGACTGGGAACCCAAGATCCCTCTGATCCTCCACACTACCAATAGTCTGGCCAGTAATACTAAATTCTACCATCATATTTTGCCTACCACAATGAACCACCACAAACTTATCTGGGTTGGACTTCATCTACTACTTCTCAGCCCAGTTTTGCATCCGATCGATGTCCCGCTGTAACCTCTGACAGCACTCCACACTATCCACAACACACCCAACCTTTGTGTCATCAGCAAATTTACTAACCCATCATTCCCCCTTCATCCAGGGTATTTATAAAAGTAAAGAAGAGAAGGGGTCCCAGAACAGATCCCTGAGGTACACCTCCGGTCACCGACATCCATGCAGAATATGAACCGTCCAAGCCCCTCTTTGCCTGCTCTGAGCAAGCCAATTCTGGATCTATAAATCAAGTCCCCTGGATCCCATGCCTCCGTACTTTCTCATTAAGCCTGGCATGAGGTACATTATCAAATGCCTTGCTGAAATCCATATGCACTATATTTACTGCTCTACCTTCATCAATATGTTTCGTCAAAGCCTCAAAAAATTCAATCAGGCTCGTAAGGCACGACCAGCCTTTGACAAAGACATGCTGACTACTTCTAATCATATTATGCCTCTCCAAATTTCCATAAATCCTGCCTCTCAGGATCTTCTCCATCAACTTACTAACCACTGAAGTAAGACTCGCTGGTCTATCATTTCCTGGGTTATCTCACCTCTCTTTCCTTAATAATGAAACAACATCTGCAGCCCTTCTGAACTCCCGAACCCCTGATGGAAAGATCATTGCCAGAGGCTCAGCAATCTCCTCCCTCCGCTCCCACAGTATCCTGGAGTACATCTCGTGCGGTATCGGAGACTTATACTACTTGATGCTTTCCGTCCTCTTTCTTAACGTATATATGCTCATGTTTTTCATTCGGCTGTCAGTCATTACTACAGTCGCTCAGAATCTTTTCCGTAGTGAATACTGAAGCAAAGTATTCATTAACATCTCCGCTATGTTCTCCAGATCCATTCACACTTTTTCACTGTCACAATTGATTGGTCCTATTCACTCACGTGTATCCTCTTGTTCTTCACATACTTGTAGAATGCCTTGGGGATTTACTTAATCCAGTCCGCCAAGGCCTTCTCATTGCCCCGACTGTCTCTCCTAATTTTATTCTTATGCGCCTTCCTATTAGCCTTATAATCTTCTAGATATCTATCATTACCTGCTTTTATGAAACGTTCGTAAGCTTTTCTTTTCTTCTTGACTATATTTTAAACAGCCTTTGTACACCACGGAATCTGTACTCTACCCTACTCATTCGAACGTACCTGTGCAGAACGAAACACAAATATACTCTGAACATTTGCCACGTTTTTTTCCGTACATTTTCCTGAGGACATCTGTTCCCAATTACTGCTTCTGAGTTCGTGCATGATAGCTTCTTATTTCCCCTTACTGCAGTTAAACATTTTCCTAACTTCTCTGTTCCTAGCCCTCTCCAATGCTCTAGTAATGGAGATCGAATTGTGATCACTGTCTCCAAAATGCTCACTCGCTGATAGATCTACACCCGACCAGCTTATTTCCCAAAACCAGATCAAGAACAGTTTCTCCCCTTGTAGGCAGCTACATACAGTATCCAGAAACCATCCTGAACACAACTAACAAATACCACCTCGTCTAAACACGTTGTTCTAGGGCGTTGCCAATCAATATTTGGGAAATTAAAATATCTCACCACGACAACCCTGTTATTATTACAGCTTTCCAGAATCTATCTCCTTATCTGCTCCTCAATGTGCCTGTTATTATAGGGTGTCAATAAAAACACCCCTTCCTGTTTCTAACTTCCACCCACAGAGACTCTGTAGACAATCCTTCCATGACTTCCCGCTTTTCTGCAGCCATAACATTATCTCTGATCAACAGTACCACGCCCCCACCTCCTTTGCCTCCCTCCCTGTCCTTTCTAACACATCTGAGGCCTGGCACTCGAAGTAACCATTCCTGCCCCACACAGACAGGCTGGGGTTTAGGGTGAGGGGAGAATGGAGGTGAAGTTGAATGTGAGGGGAATGGGGAGAATGAAGGTGAGAGGGAGAGGGTGAGAGTAATTGTGAGCATGAGTTTGAGGATGCGGATCACTGTCAGGGCGAGGAGTAGTGGAAGGGGAGTGTGAGGGGAAGAGTGTTCAAGAGTGAGCGTGAGGGGCTAGGGGAGGGCGTGTGAGGATGTGTGGAGGAAGAGCGTGGGTTTGTGGTACGCCTAGTCTGAGGGTAGGGGAAGGTGTAGGAATGGGAGGGTAAAAGGCAAGGTGAGAGATAGAGAGGGGAAGAGCTAGAAGAGAGTGGTAGTGCGTAGGAGAGAGGGGGAGAGAGGGAAGTAGAGAGGAAGAGAGGTAAAAGAAGGGGGAATGAGAAGATATAGAGGGAGTTAAAAGGATGTGTCTGACATCGTGAGTGTAGGGGATGCGTGAGGGGTACAAGTCGAGCGGGAGAGGGTTGCGGAGGCAGGGTAAGAGAGAGGGTTAGGGAAGAGGATGTGCACGGGGATGTGAAATCGGATGGGTGAGGGCGAGGAGCAGCAATGTAGGAGAGATGAGTGATTCGGGAAGCGAGAATAGTGAGTTCAGGGAGATGGGTAGAGAGGGGCAAGGGGAGAGAGGGATGTGCAGCGAAGAGGGAGATTGAGGGTTTTTTGCAATGAGGAGGTAGGGACGAGAGAGACCGGCATGAGGAAGAAGGAGTGAAAGAGTGAAATATTGCAGAAGGGGCGGTGAGGAAACTGTACGAGTTGGGAGGGGTGAGTGAGAGGGATGGAGGATAGGGAGGGGAGAAGAGGGACGGTGAAGAGAGAGCTGTCGGAGGTCCCATTGACCTGATCTTCCTACTCCTCACATTCAGGTGTTTATCCAAACTTCTCAAACAGATGTTAGATACAAGAGTTTAATCATGGCACCGCTAATGTTCTGGGCTACGTGCATTTCACTTCAAGAATTGTTGTAGGAAAGGTAAATGAACTCGAGACATTGAAAAAACCCATGTGATATCATAGCCAACCGTGACACTCGGGTGCAAGAGGGGCAGAACTGTCAGCTCAATATTCCTGGACAGAGCGGAACGAATTAAAGGACAACTGATCTGCTGCCATTGAGGAAAAATGCTCAAGACAGACTGCAGAGCATGAGTAGTGAAACATTAAGGAGAGAACTGAGGGATACAATGGTGTGAGCACGTTAATGGGGCTATATTACAGACCACCCAGCGGTCCGCCGTGTTTAGCAGAAGGAATTTGTGAAGAAATCACAGAGTGATGCAAGAAACATAAGGATGTTTTTCTAGGTGATTTTACGTTTCTATATATTGACTGTATCTCACATATTGCAAATCTTGATGGTATCACAGCGATCTGGCAGGTATGGATTTGGACCGACTGTTTTTGTTTTCTGCCGAAGGTGCACTTGCTAAAGGAGAAGCCTTCCAAAGTAAAGCATTGAAAGCACAAAGCTTATTTATCTCTGTCAAAATAAAGGGTAAATGGAGCCTTGGCTTTCAAGAGATATTGAGGCACTGTTAAGAAAAAGATGTGCATTGCATGCATGGCAAGGGAGGAACAAACGAGTAATGCAAGAGAACATTAAAGAAATAAATCAGGAGAGCTAATCCTACCTGCCAATATCTGCTAAGCATCTCCCGTTGGTTCCTAGCTACGGCTTAGTAACTTTAAAAAAAAAGTTTCCTGCCCTTGTAATCATTAACTTTTATTCTGCCAGGCGCACACCGACTTTGTACTCTCAAAATTTATAAGTAGATCTCTCTTCTCGCGCATTTCATTTGAAACTGATGACATTTTTTCCACTGGAGACAAAATGTTCCCTGCACAATCTTCTGTTACTTGTCCGGTTTCATGCACTAATAGCCGCTCAGGTACCTCACACTCTCTCGTTGGCACATCTACTGACTGATTAAAGGACATTACCTGAACATATTTAATAAACTCTATCCCATTTAGTTTTTTTTTCCACAATATTTTGGTCTGTTGTTTAAGAATCTCTCTAAATTAAACGAGGAAATGATAGCTCGGTAAGCCTGACATGCTAACTTTATTTCAAAATATTCTAAGAGAACGGAAATAAAGTATTTGCATACTGAAGGATTAATTAGGGATAGTCGCAAGTCAGGTCGTGTCTACTCAATCTTATATAGTTTCTCGACGACATTATTCGGAAAGCTGATGACAACATGACAGTGGTTACAGTCTACATGAACTTTAGCAAGGCTTTGACAAGATGATGCATTGAATTCTACCCCATGTCTGGCTGCTATAGAAAGTTCAGTCGCTTGGCAACCACGCTGAGGCAGTAAAGTCGACTATTGGAGTGCCGCAGAGATTCGGTGCTGTTTGCCATCTATGCCAATGATCAGGGTGACAATTTGGTTAACCGGATCCCCAAACATGCGGATAATACCGATATTGGGAGTGCAGTGGAAAGCTAGGACTATCATATGTTGCGTTGGGACCTGGACTAGTTGTAAAAGTGGATTGGAAATGGCGGATGGAATTTGTTGCAGACAAGTGCGAGTTGTTGCACTTCGGTAGTACCAACCAGGGTAGGTCTTAAAAAGTGAATGGTAGGTCACGTTGTCATGCTGAAATCAACGGATTCAGTACGGGATACGGGATGCCACGTTGCAGTTGTTCTGAGCCTAATTTCGAGTAATTTTATGCATTTTAGGTCACGTACCTGCAGGAACGATATAAATAAGGTTGAAAGAATACAGCACAATTTTACAAGGATGTTACCGGGTCCAAACGACCTGAGTGAAAAGGAAGGATTGAATAGTTGCAATTTTGTTGTTTGGAAATTATATATTGAAATGAGGGTTGATAGCGGAATAGAAAAAAAAAATCTGAGGCCGATTGATAAGGTAGCAAGCAAAGCAGGCTTTTTCCTTCGTAGGTCTGGTGGGTCTACATCTAGAGGTCAGGTCATGGGTTAGGGACTGATATCAAAGTTTAAGAAAAGACTAGATGGGTAGCTGGATGGCTTGGCTATGAAGGACTATGGTCCATGTGCAGGTCGATGGGTGTAAGTAGTTTAAATCCATTGGCAAGAACTAGAATAGCCGAATGGTCTGATTCTGTGCTGTAATTTTCAGTGATTACATTACTGCTTATAGTTGATATCGACAGCACCATCCTTTCTGCTCATTCACACTGTCATCGCACTCTGAGTGAAGAACTTCTCCCTCATATTCCCCTTAATTATTTCACCTTTCACACTTAACACATGACTTCTTGTTTTAGTCTCATCTATGCTCAGTGAAAGAAGCCTGTTTGTATTTAAACTATGTCGCTCGCACTTTTATGTACCTTTACTCTGATCCCGTTCCCCGTAACCCACACCGGGAGCTCTCTCCCAGCATGTCTCTCGCCCCCGCTTCCATTTGTCTTTCTACGTCTCCCTCTCGCTTTCCTTAACTACTGATTCTCTATCTAAAATCCCTACATCTATCTCTCTCTCTGCATCTCTACCTCTCATTCTGTCCCTCCTCTTTCCCCGTTCTCCATCTCTGCCTCTCTCGCCTCATTTCTGACTCACCTTCATCGTATTGCCACCTTCTCTGACTCCTTTTCCCACTTCCTTCCCCACTGAACACTTTCCCCCCCCCTCCCTCCCCTCCCTCTCTCTCTCTCTCTCTCTCTCTCTCTCTCTCTCTCTCTCTCTCCTTCCGCATCTCTCCCTGCATCGGGAATGGTCAGCCAACCCACACGCTTTCTATCCTTTCACATCGCTCTCTCCCTTCTTCCCTTCTCCATATTCGTGGCGCTCCGTCTGCAATTCCCTCACTCTCCTTTTTCGCGATGCTCCCTCGCTTACCCTCTCCTGTGACGATCTCTCCCTCCCTGTTGCTAATTCTCCCCTAGCGCTCCCTGCGTCCCTTCCTCCTCAGTGCCCTCTCTCCAGGCACCCTTCCCTTCCTTCTACATCCTGTTTTCCCGCGGCTATCCCTCCATTCCTGCCACTATCTCTACCGGGCCGCTCCTTCTACACTCCGTTCTTCATCGTCTCTTCCCCACCTTCCTCAACCACTTCCACCGACAGCTTATTCCATAAACTGAACAGTTTCTGGCTGCAAAAGTTGACCGTCATCTCCTCTATTAATTCTCTTTCCTCTCTCACCTTAAACCTATGCCTTCTGTTTCTGGATTACGCATGCCTGGGGAAACTGTCTGTGTCCATTCATCCTATATGTCCCCCTCGTCGTTTTAAATACTTCTATTAGGTCAGCTCTGTGCTCCAAGGAGCAAAATTCCCACCTGCCAAACCTCACTCTGTAACTCAAACCCTCGAGTCCCGGAAACATTTTAGATATTTCACAGACACAAACTGTCACAGGATACAACAGCTGACACAAAGGTGAAGTGTTGCCTCTCATAGAAAGACTGGCAGGTGCAGCATTCTGGCCGCTTACAGAGGTAGGTGACAGGAGGGAGATGAGTGAGGTGGGAAGAAATGATTCCTGCGGAAAGCATAGAGTGGGCTGGTGGGGGCGTGTTAACGATGTGGTTGGTGCTGGGTCGGTTTGGAGATGACGGAAGTTGTGGAGAATGCAGTTTTGGAATCTGAGGCAGATCAGGTGGTAGGTTAGGGTAGAGGAACTCTATCAGTGTTCAGGCGGCGGTGAGCGAGGTTGTCTGGTAAATGAAAGAGATCTGGGTGAGGGCAGTTTCAGTGGTGGAAGAAGGGATTCCCATTCTCTGAAGAAGGACATACCTCATGCCTCACGCTGGAAAACATACAGCGGAGACGAAGGAGTGGTAACAGGAAATAGGGCAGGAACAGTTTTTGTCAAGATAGCCGTGGTACTGTCGGGAGAGAATTTTTTCCACCAGAGATAGAGAAAAGGAGATCGAAAAATGAGAGATGTCAAATGGAGAATGTGAATGTAAGGATGGGATGAATTTCGAGGCAAATTTGATGCAATCGTTAAAACAGTGAAGGCTGAATTAAGGAGAATTATCGGGGAAGGGTGGTAATTTGAACTGTTCCTGTAGCCAACGAAAAGCAGAGGGGATAGAGAGGGGGATTAGAGGATGGAAAAGTGCGGGAGAGTGAAAAGGTTGAGACATGTGTGAAGGGAAGCTAGGAAAGGGGGGAGGGTAAAGGGGATAGAGAGGCGGTGGACGGAGGAAAGAGAGGTAGAGAGAGCTGGAGAGAGGTTGAAGGGGCAGCAGTGGGGGAGAGAGGTGGATTAGGGAAGAGAGTAAGAAAGGGGGAGAGGGGTAGAGAGGGGTTAAGAGAGAAGGAGAGAGAGAGAGAGAGGGAGAGCGAGAGAGAGAGAGAGAGAGAGAGAGAGAGAGAGAGAGAGAGAGAGAGAGAGAGAGAGACAGAGAGAGAGAGAGAGAAAAAGCCAGAGAGAAGAAGGGAGAGGAAAGCAGGTAGACAGAGGATGAACACCATGAGATAGCGGTGGAGAACAGAGGCCAAGAGAGAGGGATAGAGAAGGGCGAAGAGGGGAACAGCAAGGGGGGAGAGGGAAGATACATAGATGAAGAGTGGTTTTAATTATCTTTTTCCCCTCTCTTCTCCCTTATCTATGCAAACTTCCCTCCCCAGTCTCAGAACCTTCCAGCCCTCTCCCCATACCTTGTTTCCTTGCAAATGATATTACTGATTCATGCTGACTAGCTCCCACTCCCAGTCATCGCCTCCGCATTCTCCAGCATTTCCGATCCCACTCCTGCTTTTGACGGCCCCATGTACATCATCCTTCCCGCTCCACTGCCGGAAGGTGTCCAGCTCTCTCGTCTGAGTGACGGGGAAAACTCGGGGTGGGTTTTGAAAACGAGATAAGGGTATCAGATCCTCTTAATAGCAAACTTCCTCCACGATCTTTCCGCATTTTACAGCAGCCATGGCGCGAGTCGCACAGAACCTCGCCTTCCTATCACTAAAGGTTCTCCCTCCCCATCCCCTCTCTCCGTGGTCCATCTTATCCTTAGCTGGCGGCCATTTCGCAATGGGAACCTTCCCCGAACTTCACCGCCACTTCATTGCCCTTTCCGGCACTTTAGCCTGGGTCACTACCCAACTCTCGCTGTCCCGTTACTCTACTGCACGCTCCGTCACTCCCGTTACCCTCGCTCTGACCTCGTTTGCCGTCCATCTCATCCTAGCCGGCGGATATTTTGTGCTGGGTACATTTGCCAGCTGATCAACCTACATCGCCGGGACAAGTGAGCTATATTTGAGCAGAAGCTGGTCCTGCTAAGGGAAGTCCCCTTCTCGCACAGTATGGTGCCCAGAACCTTCTAGAATCTGAGCTGCATCAAATCCAGAGTTGCGATTTGCTGAATTAAGCAGAAAAGCTCCGCCCTATTGATTGCGGTGGAAGAACAAGGAAGGAAATTGTGAGATCTACACAGAGATCTAACAGAACCTAGCTGCGACCGCAAGGGAAGGATCGCGCAGCCTTTGATGTTACTTTTTATGTTTCCTCATTTTCAACATCCCCTGTTTTCCCGCTATCGGACCTTTCCCGTGACTGTGATGTTGCGTGGGACCTGGATAGCGGCCGTCTACATTTACACCGGCTCATTCTGACCAGTTTATCTGTAATGTGGGCCGGACAACACATAAATAAATAGTCTCTGGAGCAACAGCTTAGACTAAAATCTCTGGGCATAGGGAGCACACTGGACCTCACTGAACCCCGCCGGATTTAACAGCAGCAGTAAGCTTTGTCTCGGATTCTCCAGAATCCGTGAGGATTTACAGTGGACTCCGGGTTTTTTTTTGGGGGGGGGGGATCGGGAAGGAAATCAATGGGAGAAAGGAGTCCTGACACGTTAAAGTTAACGAATTAATTGCTGAATTAAAAAAAAACACGTCGTTAGCTTCAATCACAAATGTTCTCCATGTTGGCTTCCACTGAGTCAGTGCAGAAAAACTTTTCGCAGCAATATTGATATCTCGTTTTCTCTCTCTCCCTCTCTCCATCCCCCACATTCTCTCCATCCCTCTCTCTCTCTCTCTCTCTCTCACACACACACACACACACACACACACACACACACACACACACACACACGGCGACTGTGAGTATTTAGCGTTCGAAACTTCGCAGTTCAGAATGCCGCAGTTCAGTTTATTTGATTAAATCGCAATTAAATTATATTACAACTACAGATAATGGGTGATTGATGTAAAATGAAATGCTGGAAACTCACGAAGTCTCAAAGCAATTGCAACAAGTGGACATTCAGATTTATATGTCTTGGGGGTTTTATTTATCTTTTAACTTTTTACTGTAACAGAAGTATTTTAAATTCATTATTAATACAATTTTGTTTACGATTGAAGGTTAGCGCGGAATGTTGTGCCGCTTTGATTTGTTTTCAGCAGAGATATCATTCCCTGCTCTCAGGAATGTCTACATGTCAGAGTCTGTCCTGTGGACCGGCAGTAACTTGCACACAGAGAGTTGAATTCTGAGTCTCACAGCACAGACATATCCACTAAATGGCCGCTCGCCTGATTATTTCGTAGGAAATTGGAAGAAAACGAATTGAAATTATACCCGCACAGAGAGAGAGAGAGAGAGAGAGAGAACATTCTTGGTGAATTAAGGTAAGAAAACCTCAGCTTCTGATATTTATATCCGATCTTTATTTCCAATCAACTCGTTACCTGTGTTTTCATCGTTTCATCTGTGGTCAAGAAGTCATCAGGTCTGTTTTAATCTGCTTCTGGCGGAGCTATTTTTTCGTGTTCCTGCGGTTTGCGGTGGGAGGGTTGAGATTTTCCACAATTTATGTCAAGATTAAAAGCAGTTCTCGAACCGGGAGTTACAGTTTCAAGGGCATCTTACGGATAGTTGATTAAACATCAGGTTTCCGTTTCCAAAACTTTCCATTTCATATGAATGCATGTTGTTTTCTCTTCACGGTTGTCGTTAATTGCGGGTGTTTCGAGAATGCCCAGCAGAGACAAAGACTTCGATTCCGCTCATGATCCCGATACTTGATAAACCGCTGGCGCCGGGTGTGGGGCAGGAAGCTGGGTGACCAGTTATTGGGAGCGGCTGACGGCAATGCGGAAGGAAAGCTGAAGCAGATCAGTCAGAATTGCACTGTGCGGGGTAATGGGTTGGAGGGGTCGAGTGTTCAAGTTCTGCATGGCATGTTCACAAGGAAAGCTCTAGCAATCGAGATAGTGCAACATTATTTAATGAGTACGGACCAGAGTGCGTATTATCAAAACCAAGCAATGCATGAATTAAATCATCCAGATCGTTGATATAAATAATAAACGACAATGGACCCAGCACCGATCATTGTGGCACTCCACTAGTCACATGCCTCCAGACAGACACGGAAAAATCAACAACCACTGTCTGGCTCTTCCCACAAATCCAGTCTAATCCAATTTATTACCACATTCTGAATGCCAAGCGACAGAAGCTTCAGGAACAATTTCGCATGCGGGATTCTGTCAAAGGCTTGCGTGTTGTTCCAAAGTATTCTGAACATTTTGTAATTTGGTAAAGTGCCTGTCTTTATCACGGAGCAGAAAGTTTCACATTGTTCCAGTTTAAGACCGGACTAATGTCAGTAGCCCGTTGTACTTAAGTTTGTCTAACTTCTTCTGACAAAGCCTCCGTAGATTTTCTTGATGACTACGAAAACATTATCTTTGATTGCAGCATAATAGCTACTAAGGAATTGTGGCTGCACGAAGACCAGGTCTAACTGCTCATTATTACTTATTACACGATGCTGTAAAGGAACAGAGGCGGAGTAGATGTTAAAAGAGGTATTCAATCTTGATATAGAAGACTGAGTTGGTAATGCAGAACAGGCGTGAGTTTCAATTCTGAATGTCAGGAAATGGTACACACAAGGGAGTTGCAAATGCTGGAAATCCACGTAACGCACGGATGATCCTGGAGAAACACTATTGATCTGGCAGCATCTATGGAGCTGAAGTTCTGGACTCAAAAGGTCGACTCCTTACTTAGTCACATGCTGCCTAGCCAGTCGAGTTACTTCATCGTTTACTGAATTCATGTGAACAGTTTCATAGACCTCAAATTAAGATCTCTCGAAAGTCCTGTTTGAAAGTTTGAATCCACACACTGTTCTCAGAAGAAAGACTTGTCCATAAGACCATAAGACTTAGGAGCCGAATTAGGACATCTGGTACATTGAGTCGGCTCTGCCACTCAATCATAACTGATCCTTTTTTTTCTCCCCTCCTCAACCCCAGTTCCCGACCTTCTCCCCATAACCTTTTGATATTATTACTAATAAATAACCTATCAATCTCTTTCTTTAAATACACCTAACGACCCCACCTCCACAAGGAGGAAATAAATGTGGCGACAAATTCCACAAATTCACCACTCTTTGGTTTAAAACATTCTCCGCATCTCTATTTTAAAAGGGCGCACCTCTATCCTGAGGCTCTGCCCTTTGTCCTAGACGTTCCCACCTTGAGAAACATCCTTTCCACATCTACTCTGTCTAGGCCTTTTAACATTCGAAAGGTTTCAATGAGATTCCCCGCTTATCCTTAATAAATCCCAGCGAGTAGAGACCCAGGGCCATCGAACGTTCCTCGTATGATAAGCCTTTCATCCATGAAATCATCCTCCAGAATATCCTCTGAACCCTCTGCAGGGCCGGAACATCTTTTATAAAATGAGGGGCAAAAACCTCTTCACCATATTAAAGGTGGGGTCTCGGCAGTGCCTTATAAAGCATCTGCATCACATCCTTGCTCTTGTATTCTATCCTCGTGAACAGCACATCCCAGCTGAACAGCAGCAGAATCCAAGTTTTGGTGCTTCAGTTATCTTTCGTATAGTTAGCTGCCACTGTCCCTATATAAAGAGAGTGCCAGTCATTGCCTGCCACGTTTATTCATGGAAAATTTTTGCTTAACAGGACTCGTGCCGAGCTCTGATGGCTCCATTTTTATTACTGCTCTTCATGGTTTTACCTTTGGATTTCGTTTCTATTGTATCTTTTTTGCGAGTCTGTATTAATTATGCGCTTTTCCTGTACTTGGGTTTGCCACCATCAATGGCTCTCTCGTTACATCTTGACTGGTAGAGTCACTACCACTTCTATCAGCTTCTTGTCTTCCTGGGATCCTTCAGAGGAAACAATCTAAATGTGCTAAAATACCCTTTAATCCAGCCAACAAATCTGAACCTTCTCCAAAGACCAAACCATTCCTGTGATGTGGTAAACAGAACTTCATCCAATACTCCAAATATTCCCTAGCTGCAGCACTCCTTGCCTGCATTGATACCCAACAATTCTACAAAAGAAAACAAGTTTTCGTCAGCTTTCTCTATCCTTGCCAACCTGTCGTTCCACCTTCACGAAATTATGGACCTTCAACGCTAAACCACCTTTATATATAAACGCCCCTCAAATTTTTGCCATTTACTATGTCAGTTTCCCTCACATTTACTGCCCCAAATTTCTTAGCCTAACGCTTGTCTGTGTTAAACTCGAAATTACATTTCTGTGCACAATTAACCAACTTTTCTACATCTCTCTGAATCCTTTGAAACTTCCCTCACCATCCACAACTCCGCCATGTTCTGTGTCGGCTACAAGCTCATGAATCGATCCACGAAATTTCTGACGCCAACAACAGGCACCGTTTGTGCACTGATCTCTGCGGGGCACCACTGGTCACAGAATGGTCACCAACTAATAACACAATGAGATCCTCTGATAAAACTGCGGGATGAGTGAAAATTTATTACTAGGAGGTGATAGATCTTCATGTGGGATGCGTTATTTTACCTGCAGAACCCATAACAAAATCTGGAGCCGCCGTAAAAGGCAGGAACCAGTATGATTTGAAAAATAAACACAAAAGCAGCAGTTATGCAGTTTGATGAATACGCAGATGAGACGGAATTAATTATCGGGTTCCTGAACATTGCAACTGCAGCGAACTCGCTCTTCAAGGAAATATTCAATTCCTGAACCTAGTTGGAACAATTTTCCGAACATCTAACACGGAAACCTGGTGCAGTTGGGAGTGCTATTGGTAACGCCGCACTTAAAATGCAGTTCGGAATAAAGTGGGGAGGTGGGAGCTTTCTGTAGCCCTGAGCTGTCCCCAGGCCAGTGCTCCAGCATCAGGAGGCTGATACTTCCAGACGCTGGGCTTTACTGATCCTGGACCGAGGGAACCAAGACTTCACTGGCCGGATCAAACTATCTGCCCATCCTCGACTATATTTCAGTCGGTGGGTACCTCTGGGCGTAATTAGGAAAACTACACGAATTACAGGTTATAGTAAAGGGGTAGATGTAAGGAACTAATGCCTCAATCAGACAGGTTTCTTGTAAAACCTGCTGTGGAATGCCGTATGGAGAGCTGTTTTCCTTCTGTCAGAACGAGATTGGGTAAGTGGGAGTTCAAAGAAGGTTTAGCAGAGAGACATCGGGATTGTTTTTAATAGCAATAGAATTCAAGTTGATTCAAGTATTAGGTGAATGAGGAGAGACTTGATTGTATACGCTACATGCTCATTTAATAATAATGTACTTGATTATTGTAATAAGGGGGCGCTGGGAGCGGACCCAAATGCAAGACACAGACACTGAGGTACTAGGAACAGGACTTGACTAGAGTGCTGGGACAAGAAGACACATTTGGGCTCGGACAATCGCGAGGCAAGCGGGACCAGGACAAGGAACTTGGAACTAGGAACCTGGGCTTGGACTCCGAGCCAGCGACTGGGTAAGGACCCAAAACCTGTGTCTTGCCTCGGGCTCCGACCCCGGAACTAGCCGAGGTCATGACGTGGCTACAGGACTGGACATGGCCTGGGCTCTTCATGGTTTGGGTACTTCATGGCCAGGACATGACGAGGCGTAGGTTCTTCGAGGCGAGGGTGTGAAGAGGCTTGGTTTCGGACTCCGAGCCAGAGACTGGACAAGGACCCAGAACCATCGTCTTGACTCGGGCTCGGGCTCCGGAACTTGACGAAGACATGACGTGGTCTTGGGAGACAGGACAGAACGAGAGACTCCTGGGCAATAAGAGGGAACTCCAGTACAAGACGAGGGAACTCCAGCACAGGACAAAGCACATGGACAGGACGAGAACATGAAGCCTTGACTTGGTACTCAGGAACAGCCGAGCCTTGGACTTGGGACGACAGGAACCTCGGAACTTTGGACTTGGGACGACATGAACGCAGAACACAGAGCCTTGGTCTTGGGGAGGACAGGACGTAGGGCCAGGACTCCTACATAGAATGCAAACACGACAGTTCCCAACACAAGACAGCGGTAAACGGCTGGTCCTACCTAGCGAAGGCGTGGACCCAGAGACGGTTCGAAACACAAGGTAGCGGCAAACGGCCGGACCTACCTACCGAAGGCATGGACACAGAGACGGTTCACCACACAAGATAGCTGTCATAGTCCGGTCCGTGAAGTCCGTGTTCCGGTTCACGGTCCGGTCCATTGTTCCTTGTTCCAGGGTTTCTGGTTTTCCCCAGTTCTGTTGTAGGCACATGATTCTCGTTTTGGGGCTGAGACATAAATGCCTCTGTAAACCAGGGATTCCCTGCTAGGCTGTTCTGTTCCCCTGCTTGTCATTCTCCCCCTTGCCTGACTCTCTGCCTGCATACCTCGCCTGACTCTCTGCTTGCTCACCTAGCCTGGATATCCCGCCTGTATCGCTGAAGTCT
This sequence comes from Mobula hypostoma, assembly GCF_963921235.1. Taxonomy (NCBI): domain Eukaryota; kingdom Metazoa; phylum Chordata; class Chondrichthyes; order Myliobatiformes; family Myliobatidae; genus Mobula; species Mobula hypostoma. The sequence continues at coordinate 7,241,091 of NC_086127.1, read as the reverse complement.
GACTGCCAGAGCAAGACCAGAGCCTTGTCAGGTTAAGATAAGGAACTATCTTTCGTTGTGTGGAATTGTCTCTCTGTGTCCACGCCTTCGCTAGGTAGGTCTGGCCGTTTGCCACCACCTTGTGTTTGGATCGTGTCTTCATGTTCAGTGTTCTGTCTATGAGTCCTGGCCCTACGTCCTGTTCCTAAGGAGGGGTCCCGGCTCTGTGTTCCGTGCTGTTGTCTCTTCTCGTCCACGGCTCCGTGCTCCTGAAGGCACTCATCCAGTCCGTGCCTCGCCCAGTCCAATCGGAGTTCTGTCCATGTGCCTTTACCTGCCCTTGTGTCTCACCCTACCCAGGAGCTCCACACCCAGGCCATGTCAAGCCCTGTAGCTTCGTCTTGTCCTCGCCTAGTTCTGGAGTCCCAGCACGAGTCAAGTCCCAGGTTCTGGGTCCTTGCCCAGTCTCTAGCCCTGAGTACATACCCAAGCCTGGAAGTGCCCTAGACTCAACACCCCAGCTTGCAGGCCTCAAGACCAAGACCCCAGTTGTCTCCAAGCTCAAGCTTCAAGGCCAAGACCCCAAGCCTGTCTCCAAGCTCAAGCTTCAAGGCCAAGACCCCAAGCCTGTCTCCAAGCTCAAGCTTCAAGGCCAAGACACCAAGCCTGTCTCCAAGCCTCAAGCCTCAAGACCCCAGCCTCCAGTCCTGCAGTCATGTCATGTCCCTGCCTGATTCTGGGACACAAGCCTGAGGCAAGACCCAGGTTCTGGGTCCTTGTCCAGTCTCTGGTTCGGGGTCCAAATCCTAGTCTACGTTCTTGTCCCTGCTTCTTGTCTATATCCTGTCACGTCCGTACTCTAGTCAAGTCCTGTTCTTTGTACTTCAGTGTCTGTGTGTTGCATTTGGGTCCGTTCCCAGCGCCCCCCATTGTGACAGTAGCGGGAAACCGCAGGACCTACCCTAGTGGAGGCCTGGACACAGAGACAGTTCCAAGCAACAATAGACAGTTCCTTGGGACGGCTGCAGGCACAACGATATCGGCGCCGGACCCGGGAGCGGAGGTTCACGGGTTCGAAATTTGTCGGGTCCGCCCCCGAGCATGCTTTCCATCCGTGCCGGGTTGCGTGTCGATATCGCAACTCGACCTCGTGAAACAAAAAGAAAATACTGCGAAGATGTCTGTGCGAGGAGTGGCGCGCCACACAGTCTCTCTCTCGCTCAGCGCCTTGTAAATGCCATGAAAAAGTCATCATCACGGACGCAGACGCACAGACTCACACACCAAAAAAAAAAGAAGACAATTCCTTATCTAGACACAGCAAGGCTCCGGTCTTGCTCCAGCCGTAGAATTTAACAGCGACACAGGCGAGGACGAAGGCGAGGTTGCAGGCAAGGCTTCAGGAAGAAGGTGAAGGGAAGGGAACAGTTCAGCAAATGAATCTGAACCCAGGAGCTATTTATGTAGCCAGCCCAAAATCAGAATCATGAGCCTCAATTAAGGCACATAACAGGACAAGCGAAAACCAGAAAATCTGGAATAAGGATCGATGGACTGGTGTAGTTTGTTAATGATCCTTCATGCACAAGTGCTTGAGATGTTACAGTCAAGAGCAGGAGTGAGGCAGATCTACGTTGGTCACAGTAAATCCGGGATATGAATGTTATTAAAACTCCTATCAGCATTCTCTGGCTGACAACGCACATCCAGTGACTTTAGTGCTAAAAGGGTTTTTTTTATCACTCGGTCAGGAAAAGTAGTTGAGGTAAATTAAATATGATAGCAGTGAAACAGACTAACAGGAAGAAAGTTATCATCCACAATTTAAAGTAAATAGAGATGTGGTATGGACATGTAAATGACTATTCTGGGGTCCGAGCCCGAGGCAAGACCCAGGTTTTGGGTCCTTGTCCAGTCTCTAGCTCGGAGTCCAAGCACAGGCTCCAAGTCCATGGTTCCTAGGCCTGTTCCCGCTTTCCCATGCCCACGCTCCCTGTTCATATTTCCTTGTCTGGGTTCCCGGAATCTTGTCCTTCTCCAAGGCCGAGACTGCGTTCTTGTCCCTGCTCCTTCTCGGTATCCTGTCACGTCCCTACTCCAGTCAAGTCCTGTTCCTTGTACTTCAGTGCAGTGTCTTGTATTCGGGTCTACCATCAACGCTATCATTTATTTCCTGTAAATGAATGCATACCTGAAGGTGAAAGGCTTTCATATCTGTTTGTAGTCCTGTACACGTGGGGTTAGCTCCAGGAGATGATAAATTCCGTACAGTTGCTACATTGTCTGACAGTAATTATTTCATTGTGGTCAACTAATGGCTTTTTCATCGGGCTGATCCTGCATCCGTGCAGCTCCGGCCATCGGGCACAGTTAAATCTGTAGAAAGGGAATGCCCTGTGCTACAAAAAGACATGATTATCCTGAATGCATAGTTTTTCATCAGAGTTACAATGCCCTTCCTTCTGCTGTTTCTGTCCAGTAAACCCAAGACGATCATTTCCCTGCGATGTTTAATGGTATTGTATTCCGACAATAAACTAGCCCCAAAGTGAACAGTGAATCAATGTGATGTCACCAACTGAACCGAACTGGATGCGTGTTGCGGTTCCTCGCTGGAGCAGATGTAATCATTGTAAATGTGCAATCTTGTGGTAATTCTGTGACCAACAGCTCATAGAAACATTCGCATGAATGATTTGTTGTTTGGTTCAATGCATGCACTAGGGAGGAGAGTGTGGAATTACTGAATTTGGTGCTGATTGTTGTGCAGTTCAGGTTTCATCGGTATGCTATCAGAGGAACATTGTTCGTTTATTGTTTTCAATCGTAAAACTCAGGTGTTTAGATTCGCTGGAAGCAGAGACAGGAGTTCAGCACAAGATAAGGATAGAGACTGTACTGGGTGGGCAGCATCCTTCTACTTTAATAAGTGGGTTGTCCTTCGACAATATGTGTCCCAGTGCATGAGCCAACGTTGTACTCACTGGGGCCCGGGTTGCTCTGCAGTACCTCAATCCCCAGAACAGGCGTGATCATAATCTGAAGCAACAGGTACTCAAACACTACAAGGAACTCTCACGATACTCCACGCTATTGGGGACTGGGTGAAACTAGGACATATGACCTTTACTAGGCTCTTCTAAGTCTTTTATTTGCTAACATTGTCAAAAGCCTGGTCATAAACCTGTGTGTGCCCTCTCAAGAAGCTGAAATTATCAGGTATGTTCTACGTTCCAAAGGACGGAGAACGTGACGATGCTGATAATAACTGTTATTGTTGTGAGTATGGCAATGGATAACAAGCACCATGCGAAGGGTGGGAAGAGCCTATGTTTACTACAGTCAAAGTTAATGGAAAATCTGGAAAAGCTCTTTCAGATTATGGTGGCGGGGCGGGGTTTACTGTTATTTGTTCAAAAGACACATGTCCCTGCCTTTGGTGTTGACTACACTCACCAAACACCTTTCGATTGTGTCCATGGTGCCTGGAAGTCTGAGCCACCGGAGGAGCTATCTATTTTGCTGGATGATCACAGGTATTTGTGAAAAGTGGGGAGGATGGAATACCTGCCAGTTGATATGATTCTGGGCAGAACTTTGCCTGTTGTATATGAGTTAATGAGGAAGGAAAAGTTTTAGCATGGCTAGTACTAAAAGCAAAACAATGGTCGGGTTACAGATTCAGCCTGACTTGAATGATAGTCTATGTAAGAGAGAAAGAAAAATTCCCAGGAAGTCATGCTGGCAATGGCGCCGTGAGAAATATACTCGTTTTTCTGCCACTGTTTAGATTTCTACAGACAAAGTACCCATTGACAATGACTCGGAATGGGTTGCGGAGGACGGGAAGGGACCTAGGAGGGTTGACCGCTCCAAGATCGATGCCCAGCAACCGGTGGAGCTGCAGGGGGTGTTCACTGACTTTCCACAGCTGTTTCAGCAGAGACCCCGACAAAGATCATAAAACATTTCATCATGATCAGACGTGACGATGCTTCAGTGCACTGAATCTGTTACAGAGTGACAGAGCGACATGTGAGAGCACTTTAATGAGATTCGGAGCATGCTGAAGCTGGGAGTTATCGAACCATTAAATAGTGTGTGCAGCAGCCTGTCATTACGTTCCTCAAGAGCAAGACTCGCTGAGGGTATGTATTGATTTCGGAATTTGAATGGCTTTCCTTTATTTGATGGTTACCCAAGCTCCCTAATTGATGATCTACAGGAAAGTATTGGACAGGCAAACTAAATTATTTCCTTTGTAACGGCTACTGGGAAGTTCCTCTGTATGACCAACCAAAATCTCTCCCTGCCATCTATACCACGGGGTATGTTTCAGTTTACTGTGATGCCCTTTCGTCTTCGTGGTACACCATTAAGCCTCCAGCGTCTGATGCACCGGGTGCTCCAAAGCTGTGAGGACTGCAGTGCGGCCTAAAGAGATGACGTGGTTGTCTACAGACAGATTTGGTCAAAGCATCTGAACTATAGGCGCAATGTCCTGGGGAATATGCATGTTGCTAGTCGCAACTTTAAGGTACAAAAATGTGAGTGGGCAAACAGGGATTCCAGGTACATTGGCTCCACCTGGGACATGGGGAAGTTCCAGCACCAAGAAAGAAGTGATGTCCTTTCTGGGTCTGGTAGGGTGATATTGCAGGTTTATTCCCCAATTCGCTACTATGGCTGCACCTCTTACTAATCTCTGAGCAACCGAGTGCCGACGATAAGTGAGTGTGAAAATGCATTTCAAGCCCTTTCAGGGCCACAAACAGTCCTTCTAGGCTAGGTGATACTTCAACTCTGAGTATATTGGGGTTATATACTGTATCCGATATACCCGCTGTGTCCTCTCGTACATCAGAGATACCGGATGTAGACTGGGAGAGACTTCGCTGAGCACCTACACCCCATCCGCCAGGAAAAAGCAAAATATCCCAACGATCACCCATTTTAATTCCAGTTCCCATTGCCATTCCTACATGTCTATCCACGGCCTTCTCTACTGTCGTGATGATAACACACTCAGGGTGGAGCAATAACCCCTTATATTTCGTCTGGGTATCCTCCAGCCGGATGGCAAGATCATGAATTTCACAAAATTCCGCTAATACACCCCCTTCACTATTTCCCATCCATTTCCCCTTCTCTCACCTTATCTCCTTGCCTGCCAATTGCCTCTCTCTGATGCTCTCCTCCTCCCCCCGCCCCCATTTTCATTCTCCCATGGCCTTCTATCCTCTCTTATTAGATTCCCCTTTCTCCAGCCCTGTGTCTCTTTCAGCAATCAACACCCCAACTCTTTACTTCACCCACCCCTTGCAGGTTTCAGCCATCAGCTTATCTTTCTCCCGCCCCTCCCCAACGTTTTAACTCTGCTCCTCATCTTTTTTTTTCTCTCTCCAGTCCTGCTGAAGGGCTCGGCCCGAAACGCCGACTGTACTATCTTCCATTGATGCTATGTGGCCTGGTGAGTTCCTCCAGCATTTTGTGTATGTTGCCTGAGAATGTAGATGTGCAGGTTATTAAAATTGAAGTTGATGCCAAAATTGATGTGGGCATGGTAGAACAATTGCAAATAATACAGCACGCTGCTGATCATTTGCTGATATGAGCTGAGAAATAATTGAGGGGATGTAACCCAGATAAATATAAGGCGTTGCTCTACGGTAGGGCAGTACACTGTTACTGGCTGAACAGAAAGATCCTGGGATCAGTTCATAGCTCTGTGAAGGGGGCCATGCATTTCGATAAGATTGTTAAAATATGTGTCAGTACCTCCAGTTGAACTTTGTCTTTGTGTGTGTTTCCCCCGATCTGTCGGTCTGTGATTTGTATTGCCATATGCTCCTGTCCCCGCTCCTGCTCTACTCCGGCCCAAGTATTAATGAGTACTCCGACTCTCACCTGTTTCTCATTATTACCTGTATTGCTGCCACTTGTGTCTCATTGTGCTCCACCTATCAACTGCCTCTCTGTTTATTCTGGTTTTTCAATTTTCTGGATCTTTGGATCTCTGCCTGAATTTTGACGCCGACTTTGTTTGCACCTCAGGATTGTACTCTGTCCGTCTGAATATCGACTTTGCCTAAACTTTGACAGCCACTTTGTTTGCATCTCTGTATGTGTTACTCAATCAATATCACTGTGTGCACAGTACTGGGTCTGTGATTGGACCCCTGCTCCTGACAGTACAATATGGCCAGAATGAATCCAGCAGACCCCGGTCGTCTGAGAGATATCCTGGAGTCTGTGTTCAGGGCAACGGAGTTGCTTTCTGCCAATGTAGCCGATCTTGGGGCCCAGACTCAGTCACTCCAGCTGGCCCAGAGCGTCCATCAACATTTTATGACTGCATCTTCGACCCCGCCCTCCGCGTCCTCGCATTCTCCTCCTGTCCAAGAGCCCCGTCTGCCTTCTTTTCTTTCCCAGTGCACCCTCTGCTTCCAATTACAACCAACAACATTTCTGACTGATCGAGCCAAGGTGGCCTATGTCATCAACCAACTGTTCGACCGGTCGAGAGAATGTGGAGCAGCGGTATGGGAGGAAGGCTCCCCTTTCTGCATTAGTTGTCGGTTATTTTCTGAGGAGATGAGAAATGTGTTTGATCTCTCCAAACATGGGAGAGAAGCTGCCCGTGAAATGCTGCACATGCACCAGCGGCGCAGATCTGCGTCAGATTACACCATAGAGTTCCGGGCCCTCGCCACCTCCAGCGGATTGCAGGACGACACCTTCCTGAACGACCTCCGCGAAGACATCAAAGATGAGCTGATCACCCAGGACCTTCCGGCCACCTTTGAAGCCCTGGTCGATTTGGCCATTCGTATTGATGTTCGCCTTCAGCAGTGCCGCAGAGGGAGGCGTTCCCGAGGACCTCTGCGGGCACTGTGTGATTTCCAAGCTCCACGTCAGTCTACATTGCCCTGTCGTTTGCAATACCCGTTCCAGAGCCCAAGGCTATGCATGTTGACCGTGCACGACTGACGCCGACAAAGGAAAATCAGCACCAGCTCCTGTCTGTACTGTGGTCACCTAGACTACTTAGAAAATAGAACATAGAATAGTACAGCGTAGTACAGGCCCTTCGGCCCAAAATGTTTTGCCGACCCTCAAACCCTGCCTCCCATATAAGCCCCCACCTTAAATTCCTCCATATACCTGTCTAGTGGTCTCTTAAACTTCACTAGTGTATCTGCCTCCACCACTGACTCAGGCAATGCATTCCACGCAGCAACCACTCTCTGAGTAAAAAACCTTCCTCTAATATCCCCCTTGAACTTCCTACCCCTTACCTTAAAGCCATGTCCTCTTGTATTGAGCAGCGGTGCCCTGGGGAAGAGGCGCTGGCTATCCACTCTATCTATTCCTCTTATTATCTTGTACACCTCTATGATGTCTCCTCTCATCCTCCTTCTCTCCAAAGAGTAAAGCCCTAGCTCCCTTAATCTCTGATCATAATGCATACTTTCTAAACCAGGCAGCATCCTGGTAAATCTCCTCTGTACCCTTTCCAATGCTTCCACATCCTTCCTATAGTGAGGTGACCAGAAGTGGACACAGTACTCCAAGTGTGGCCTAACCAGAGTTTTATAGAGCTGCATCATTACATCGCGACTCTTAAACTCTATCCCTCGACTTATGAAAGCTAACACCCCATAAGCTTTCTTAACCACCCTATCCACCTGTGAGGCAACTTTCAGGGATCTGTGGACATGTACCCCGAGATCCCTCTGCTCCTCCACACTACTAAGTATCCTGCCATTTACTTTGTACTCTGCCTTGGAGTTCCTCCTTCCAAAGTGTACCACCTCACACTTCTCCGGGTTGAACTCCATCTGCCACTTCTCAGCCCACTTCTGCATCCTATCAATGTCTCTCTGCAATCTTTGACAATCCTATACTCTATCTACAACACCACCAAACTTTGTGTCGTCTGCAAACTTGCCAACCCACCCTTCTACCACGACATCCAGGTCGATAACAAAAATCACGAAAAGTAGAGTCCCAGAACAGATCCTTCTGGGGCACCACTAGTCACAATCCTCCAATCTGAATGTACTCCCTCCACCACCACACTCTGCCTTCTGCAGGCAAGCCAATTCTGAATCCACCTGGCCAAAATTCCCTGGATCCCATGCCTTCTAACTTTCTGAATAAGCCTACCGTGTGGAACCTTGTCAAATGCCTTAATAAAATCCATATAGATCACATCGACTGCACTACTCTCATCTATATGCCTGGTCACCTCCTCAAAGAACTCTATCAGGCTTGTTAGACACGATCTTCCCTTCACAAAGCCATGCTGACTGTCCCGGATCAGACCATGATTCTCTAAATGCCTATAGATCCTATCTCTAACAATCTTTTCCAGCAGCTTTCCCACCACAGACGTAAGACTCACTGGTCTATAATTACCCGGACTATCCCTACTACCTTTTTTGAACAAGAGGACAACATTCGCCTCCCTCCAATCCTCCGGTACCATTCCCGTGGACAACGAGGACATAAAGATCCTAGCCAGAGGCTCAGCAATCTCTTCTCTCGCCTCGTGGGGCAGCCTAGGGAATATTCTTTCAGGCCCCGGGGACTTATCTGTCCTAATGTATTTTAACAACTCCAACACCTCCTCTCCCTTAATATCAACATGCTCCAGAACATCAACCTCACTCATATTGTCCTCACCATCATCAAGTTCCCTCTCATTGGTGCATACCGAAGAGAAGTATCTATTGAGGACCTCGCTCACTTCCACAGCCACCAGGCACATCTTCCCACCTTTATCTCTAATCGGTCCTACCTTCACTCCTGTCATCCTTTTTTTCCTCACATAATTGAAGAATGCCTTGGGGTTTTCCTTTACCCTACTTGCCAAGGCCTTCTCATGCCCCCTTCTTGCTCTTATCAGCCCTTTCTTGATTCCCTATATTCCTCAATAGACCCATCTGATCCTTGCTTCCTGAACCTCATGTATGCTGCCTTCTTCCACCTGACTAGATTTTCCACCTCACTTGTCACTCATGGTTCCTTCACCCTACTATTCTTTATCTTCCTCACCGGGACAAATTTATCCCTAACATCCCGCAAGAGATCTCTAAACATCGACCACAAGTCCATAGTACATTTCCCTGCAAAAACATCATCCCAATTCACACCCTCAAGTTCTAGCCTTAAATCCTCATAATTTGCCTTTCCCCAATTAAAAATTTTCCTGTGCTCTCTGATTCTATCCTTTTCCATGATAATGCTAAAGGCCAGGGAGCGGTGGTCACTGTCCCCCAAATGCTCACCCACTGAGAGATCTGTGACCTGACCCGGTTCATTACCTAGTACTAGATCTAGTATGGCATTCCCCCTGGTCGGCCTGTCCACATACTCTGACAGGAATCCGTCCTGGACACACTTAACAAACTCTGCCCCATCTAAACCCTTGGAACTAATCAGATGCCAAACAATATTAGGGAAGTTAAAGTGACCCAGGAAAAAAACCCTGTTATTTTTGCACCTTTCCAAATTCTGCCTCCCAATCTGCTCCTCTGTATCTCTGCTGCTACCAGGGGGCCTATAGAATACCCCCAACAGAGTAACTGCCCCCTTCCTGTTCCTGACTTCCACACATATTGACTGAAAAAAGCATCCTGCTACATTACCCACCCTTTCCTGTAGCTGTAATAGTATCCCTGACCAGTAATGCCACCCCTCCTCCCCCTTTTCCGCCCTCCCTATCCCTTTTCAAGCACTGAAATCCAGGAATATTGAGACTCCATTCCTGCCCTGGTGCCAGCCAAGTCTCTGTAATGGCCACTGCATCATAATTCTATGTATCTATCCAAGCTCTCAGTTCATCACTTTTGTTCCTGATGCTTCTTGCATTGAGGTACACACATTTCAGTCCTTCTACCTTACTGTCTTTACACCGTTTATTCTGCTTCTCTTTCCTCAAAGCCTCTCTATATGTTAGATCTGGCTTTACTCCATGCACTTCTTTCACTGCTCTATCGCTCTGGGTCGCATCCCCCTTGCAAATTAGTTTAAACCCTCCCGAACCATGCTAGCAAACCTACCTGCAAGGGTATTGCTCCCCCTCGAGTTCAGGTGCAACCCATCCAATCTGTACAGGTCCCACCTTCCCCAGAAGAGATCCCAATGATCTAAAAATCTAAAACCCTGCTCCCTGCACCAACTCCTCAGTCACGCATTCAACTGTCGTCTCCTCCAACTCTTACCATCTCTGTCACGTAGCACTGGCAGCAATCCTGAGAACGTCACCCTTGAGGTCCTGTTCTTCAGCCTTCTGCCTAATTCCCGAAACTCACACTTCAGGACCTCATCCCTCTTCCTACCAAAGTCGTTGGTCCCAACATGTATCACGAGTTCTGGTTGCTTTCCCTCTCATACCAGGATATCGTGCACCCGGTCAGAGACATCCCGGACCCTGGTACCCAGGAGGCAACAAACTATGCGGGTGTCCTTCTCACGTCCACAATATCTCCTGTCTGCTTCCCTGACTATAGAGTCTCCAAAGACGACAGCTCTCCTTTTCTCCGTCTCACCCTTCTGCACCACAGGGTCAGACTCAGTGCCGGAGGCCCTGCCACCGTGGCTCACACCTGGTCGGTCGGCCCCGCCAACAGTATCCAGGATGGTAAACTTATTATTCAGGGGAATGGCTACAGAGGTATTCTGCACTACCTGTCTGCTCACCTTCGCTTTCCCCCATCTGACTGTCACCCAACGACCTGCTTCCGACAGCCTAGGTGTGACTACCTCCCTGTAGGTCTCATCTATGACAGCCTCATTCTCCCTTATGAGTCGAAGAGCATCCAGCTGCTGCTCCAGATTCCTTACACGGTCTTCCAGATCGCCCAGCCGTATGCACTTCTGGCAGATGTGACTCTGCGGGAGAGGGGAGTTCCCCCAAGACTGCCACATCTCACATGAGAGGCACATCACCATCTCAGGAGACATTGTAAAAACTAACTGCGAACTAGCTTGTCCTCCGCCTCTTCTCGTCGAAACCTCTCGAGTGAAAACCTCAAAGCTCCACTCCTTCACTGGCCCACTCACGCACTGGCTGCTTTCCACTGGCCGCTTCGCCTGAGCCATCCCTCTATTTATCTGTTTGAGCTTTTCAGAATGTTTGGTCACCTGACCTCGACTGCCCAATCAGCTGCTTTCTGCTGAGTCTGAGCTATACAAATCTTGATTGTCTAATCAACGGCTTTCTGCTGATCTATTCAAATCTTGATTGACCTGATTGCACAGACCAACTGCCAAAACTGCCAGAATCTCTCGAGTCAAAGCCTCAAAGCTCCATTCCTTCACTGGCCCACTCACTCACTGGCCGCTTCATCTCCACCTGCACAGTAAAAGCCAAGCGCTCACCAGTAGGTACTGATGAGCGTGACCCCTGTCCGGCCTCCTCGACGCCACTCACTCTCATACCTGCTTCTCGGGAGTGGGGCGTTCAACGGCGAGCAGTCTCCGTCTTTTTTTAAAGAAAGGGGCTTCCCTTCCTCCACTATCAACTCTGCTCTTAAACGCATCTCCCCCATTTCACGTACATCTGCTCTCACTCCATCCATCACCACCCCACTAGGAATAGGGTTCCCCTGGTCCTCACCTACCACCCCACAAGCCTCCGGGTCCAACATATTATTCTCCGTAATTCCGCCACCTCCAACGGGATACCACCACTAAGCACATCTATCCCTCCCCCCCCCCCTGCATTCCGCAGGGATCGCTCCCTACACAACTCCCTTGTCCATTCGTCCCCGCCATCCCTCCCCACTGATCTCCCTCCTGGCACTTATCTGTGTAAGCGGAACAAGTGCTACACATGCCCTTACACTTCCTCCCTTACCACCATTCAGGGCCCCAAACAGTCCTTCCAGGTGAGGCATCACTTCACCTGTGAGTCGACCGGGGTGATATACTGCGTCCGGTGCTCCCGATGTGGCCTTTTATATATTGGTGAGACCCGACGCAGACTGGGAGACCGCTTTGCTGAACATCTATGCTCTGTCCGCCAGAGAAAGCAGGATCTCCCAGTGGCCACACATTTTAATTCCACATCCCATTCCCATTCTGACATGTCTATCCACGGCCTCCTCTACTGTAAAGATGAAGCCACACTCAGGTTGGAGGAACAACACCTTATATTCCGTCTGGGTAGCCTCCAACCTGATGGCATGAACATTGACTTCTCTAACTTCCACTAGGCCCCACCTCCCCCTCGTACCCCATCTGTTACTCATTTTTATGCACACATTCTTTCTCTCACTCTCCTTTTTCTCCCTCTGTCCCTCTGAATATACCTCTTGCCCATCCTCTGGGTCACACACCCCCCTCCTTGTCTTTCTTCCCGGACCTCCTGTCCCATGATCCTCTCCTATCCCCTTTTGCCTATCACCTGCCCAGCTCTCGGCTCTATCCCTCCCCCTCCTGTCTTCTCCTATCATTTTGCATCTCCCCCTCCCCCTCCAACTTTCAAATCCCTTATTCACTCTTCCTTCAGTTAGTCCTGACGAAGGTTCTCGGCCTGAAACGTCGACTGCGCCTCTTCCTATAGATGCTGCTTGGCCTGCTGCGTTCACCAGCAACTTTGATGTGTGTTGCTTGAATTTCCAGCATCTGCAGAATTCCTGTTGTTTGCGTTTTAGTCTCCGTCTTTGTCGGTTCTGGTGCGGAGGGCTGTTTTATCGATTCCGGCTTGGCTGCCCAGTAGGGATTACCCACATCTGCTCTCCAGTCATCATTCGTGGTCAAGGCCTTGAACGGTCACAGACTGGCCAACATCACCCACGTCACGGACCCGATGAGTCTGAGTTTATCCGGCAACCATCATAAACAGTTAACCCTTTATGTTATTGACTCTCCTCAAGCTCCCATTGACCTGGGCCATCCCTGGTTAGTTAAACACAACCCTCACATTGACTGGCTCAGTCGCAAGATTGTAGGTTGGAGCCCATTCTGTCACTCCCACTGCCTCCACCATGCTCAGATCCCTTTGTCTCCAAGCTCAGACCCCCCGAGGAATTTCAGGCCTTAGTTCCTGAATAGATGGACCTAAAGACCGTGTTCAGCAAGTCCCGGTCCACTTCCCTGCTGCCTCATCGTCCATATGATTGCGCCATTGACTTCTTGCATGGCACATCTACCCCAAGGGGTCGCCTGTATTCCCTGTCCGTACCTGAAACAGAAGCCATGAATAAGTACATTCAAGAGTCTCTGACTGCAGGCACCATCCAGCTGTATTCCTCGCCTGCTGGTGCCGGCTTCCCCTTTGTTGAGAAGAAGGACGGCTCCTTCCGTCCATGCATTGATTACCGGGGGCTGAATGAAGTCATTCTTAAGAACCGTTACCCTCTTCCACTCATGACCTCAGCATTTGAACGACTAAAAGGAGCTTCAGTTTTCACCAAACTTCATCTCCGTAACGCTTGCCATCTTGTCCGCATTCGTGAAGGGGACGAACGAAAGACGGCATTCAACACCACATCAGGCCATTACAAGCATCTGGTGAAGTAATTTGGTCTCACCAATACCCCCGCCCTCTTCCAAGCCCTGGTCAATGGCGTTCTCAGGGACACACTGAACCAAATTGTTTTTCTGTATCTCTTTGTGTTTCTCTAAGTCCTTGCTGAACACACAGGTCACGCCCGCAGAGCTCTCCAGCGCCTTCTGGAGAACCAGCACTTTGTGAAGGCTGAGAAATGAGATTTCCATTACGATACAATCTTCTCCTTGGGGCATGTAATTTCAGGTGGTTGCATTCAGATGAACCAACAGAAGGTCAAGGTGGTGTTCGAATGGCCCCAACCTTCGACTCATCGGGAACTGCAACGCCTCTTGGGCCTCGCTAACTTCGCCGCTTCATCAGAAATTACAGCATAGAGGCTGCACCATTCACTGCTCTTACCTCATGCCTCCTGGTCCCCTGCTGCTGAAAAAGCATTCTCTGACCTGAAGGAACGTTTCACATCTGCCCACTGATTCAATCCGACACCGACCGGCAGTTCATTGTGAAGGTGGATGCGTCTGACATTGGTGTAGGAGCCGTTCTTTCTCATCGCGCGGCCAAGGATGAGAAGGTACACCCCTGCGCTTTCTTCTCTCACCGTCTTACTCCCACGGAGCGGAATTACGACGTCGGAAACCGGGAGCTGCTGGCTGTGATGCTAGCTCTGGAGCAGTGGGGGCATTGGCTGGAGGGAGCAAAGGTGCTATTCTTAGTCTGCACTGATCAGATGAATCTGGAATATATCCGTACGGCCAGGCGTCTCATCTCCTGTCAAGCTCGTTGGACCCTGTTTTCCCCAAGATTCAGTTTTACTCTGTCCTTCCACCGGGGTTCCAAGAATGCAAAATCCGATGCCCTCTCCCCAAGATTTCCCTCCGCTGAGACCTCTGAGGTACCCGATGTCATCCCCCACGGTTCATCAATGTGTCGGAGGCCTTCACGGTGCGTCGACTGCTGGACGTTCATGTTTTGGCTCTTCCCACTTTCTTCAGACCAAGGGTATAGCTATGGGCACTCGCATGGACCCCAGCTATGCCTGCCTCTTCATTGGTTATGTGGAACAGTCTATGCTCCAAACCTATTCTGGTACTGCTCCCCAACGTTTCCTTCGCTACATTGACGACCACATTGATGATGCTTCCTGCACCCATGCTGAGCTCGTCAATTTCATCGACTGTACTTCAAACTTCCACCCCGCCCTCAAATGCACTTGGTCTATCTCGGACACTTCTCTCCCCTTTCTCCATCTCTCAGTCTCCATCTCTGGAGACAGACTGTCCACTGACATCTTCTACAAGCCCACTGACTCTCATAACTACGTCGACTATACCTCCTCCCACCCTGCCACATGCAAAAATGCTATTCCCTATTCCCAGTTCCTCCTTCTCCGCCGCATTTGCTCCGAGGATGAGGTTTTCCGTTCCAGGACGTCTCAAAAATGTCCTCTTTCTTTAAGGATCGTGGTTTCCCTTCTGCCGTCATCAATGATGCCCTCACCCGCATCTCCTCCATTTCCCGCATTTCGGCCCTCGCCCCATCCTCCCACCACCACACAGGGACAGAGTTCCCATTGTCCTCACCTGCCACCCCATCAGCCTCCGGATCCAGCACATTATCCCCCGCTACGTCCGCCACCTTCAACAGGACCCCACCACTAAACACATCTTTCCCTCTGTACCCCTCTCCGCTTTCCGCAGGGATCGGTCCCTCTGCGACTCCCTTATCCACACGTCCCTCCCCACGGATCTCCCACCCGGCACTTATCCCTGTAAGCATAAGAGCTACACGTGTCCCTACACCTCCTCTCTTGCCACTATTCACGGCCCCAAACAGTCCTTCTAGCTGAGGCTACACTTCTCTTGTGAGTCTGTTGGGGTCATCTATTGCATTCGGTGCTCCCTGTGCCCCCTCCTCTATATGGATGAAACCCGACGCAGATTGGGGGACTGCTTCGTCGAGCACCTCCACTCCGTCCGCCACAATAGACAGGATCTCCCGGTTGCCACCCACTTCAACACTGCTTCACATTCCCATACGGATATGTCCATACATGGCCTCCTCTACTGCCATGATGAGGCTAAATTCAGGTTGGAGGAGCAACACCTCATATACCGTCTGGGTAGTCTCCAGCTCCTTGGTATGAACATTGAATTCTCCAACTTCCGGTAATTTCTTCCCCCTCCCTTCCCCTACCCCAGTTTCACTCTGTCACCTCCCCCAGCAGCCTCTCACCTCCCTCATGGTTCCGCCGCCTTCTACTACCCCTATTTCCCCTATTCCTCCTTCACCCATCCAGCCTATCCCCTTCCTGCATCCCGTCCCCCACCACTTGATCTTTCCCCTTACTGGTTTTTCAGCCGGAACCTACCAGCTTACTCCTTCCCACCCTCCCCTCAGCTTCTTTATAGGACCTCTGCCCCTCCCCTCTTCAGTCATGACGAAGGGTTCTGACCCGAAACGTTGACTGATCGTTTCCACCGATGCTGCCCGCCCTGCTGAGTTCCTCCAGCGTGTTGTGAGTTTTGCTGCCACCTGTGTCTCATTGTGCTCCACCTATCATCTGCCTCTCTGTTTATTGCTCAGTGTATTTCAGTCCTGTGTATTCACCTGTTTGTTGGAAGATTGTACCAGTGAGTTTTCCTGAGCCTCTCCAACATTTGTATCCGTACTCTGTCCGTCTGAATATCGACTCTGCCTGTTTCCAGATTCTGGTTTTTGGATTTCTCTGGATGTTTTGTTCTCTGCCTGAACTTTGATGCCGACTTTGTTTGCAGCTCGGGATTTGTTACTCAATCAATATCACAGTGTGTACAGTACTGGGTCTGCGATTGGATCTCTGCTCCAGCGTCCGGATAATATGTATTATGGAATGCTTGTTGTTTTTTTTCTATAATTAATCAAGGCAATGCTTTCTATATTCAGAAGGTAATGTAGCAACTTCATAAGTCTCTGGTTAGGCAACATTTAGAGTAATACGTACAGCTCTGGTCATTTCACTATCAGAGGGATCTTGAGCTTTCAAGAGGCTGCTGAACAGGTTCGCCAGGGTACTGCCAAGTTTAGAGGACATGTGCTATTACGAGAGACTGGATAAACTTGGTTGTTCCATCTGAAGTGCCGAAGGCTGAGGGAAAAGCTGATAGAGCATTACAAGACTATGAGAGGCACAGGGAGAATTGAGAGGAGTGCCGGTTTTCCATGTTTCAAATGTCTAATACCAGAGGGCATGCATTGAAGGTGAGACGAGGTAGTTTTAAGGGGGATTTAAGATATAGGTTTGCTACTCAAACAGTCGTTATGCCTGGAAAGCGCTGCGTAGTATGGTGGTAGTGTGAAATACATTGGAAACCTCTACGCAAATTTTGAATAGGCAAATTGTTATAAGGAAGGTGGAGGGATATGGGCATGCTGTACGTAAGAAAGATTAGTGTTCGGTTGTTATTTGAATTGCTTTTGAGCTGCGTGTCGAATGGCCTGTTTCTGTTCTGCGATCTTCTTTTTTACTGTGATCTTCAGTCTTGTAAACTACCTTACAAGGCATGCATAAAAGGTATTTACTTCGTCTGGAATGGAAGCCTGCAAACCCTTCCAGAGCCGATGTCCATCTGATTCAGTGTCCAATTCCGATCAGAATTGTTCACCCGCTCTTTAAGTATCCTTCTGTAGATCGCATCTGGACTTCCCATATGGTCTGGATCATTGATCTTGCATGCCACCGATTTAGCCCTGAGAAGACTTTGAATCTCCTGGTTCAACCATGGATTTCGGTTTGGGTATGTCCAGCATGTCCTCGATGACAACTGTGATGTACTCATTCATATTCGAGGCTGAATATCTGGATTTTGAGCGGTCCACCTGTACGGAACAGTGCTGTGAGCGCTCTTGTGCCTCCGTTGAGCACGCCTTCTTCTTCCTCACTACTGTTGCTGCAGTCTTTATTTAATTCCTATGCACCGCGAGTGGCAATACAGCCAGCAGATCGGACTTTCCAAAGTGCAAGTGTGCGATAGGACACAAAACATTCTAGATGGTGATATAACAGTGGTTAATTGTGTGGCTCCTCAATTTCCGCAGGTGGTAGTTGTTCAGCGTTTTCAGATTCTTGTTCGTCACCTTGGTATAGTTTTAATCTCCTCTGAAATGTGTGTGTGTGCAGAGTCAAAGAAACAGCACAGAACCATTCCTTCGCTGCATTTTCTGCCTGCTACCATCTACCTGCACTAGGACATAGGCCATCTTAGCGCTCTCATCCACATATCTATCCAACCTCCTTTGAATATTATAATTGAACCTGCATGGACGACTTCCTTTGGTGGTTTAGTCCACATTCGCACCACCACCTAAGTGAGGAAGTTGATGTCAAAGCAAATTCATTGTTTTTACTGTATACTACCCTGTGAAGTTCTTTTCTGATATTTCCTCAGATCCCCCTTAAATATTTCACCTTTGACCCTAAATTTGTCTTTACTTCTTGTCTCACCCACCTGAGGGAAATTCCTGCATTGTTTCACTCTGTGATCGATATCTTTCCTGTAGACAGTTGACCAGAAATACACAGGAAGCGCAAATTTGACTGAAGCCTGATGCAGCTTCAACACAACACATCAACTGCTACACTTACTGCCTTAACTAATGAAGACCAATCTTCTCAAAGATTTTGTACACACTAATCTACATGGAATACCACGTTCCCAGAATTATGAATCTGTATTGGCCTGTGCCGCAGCAAATCCGTGCTTTATCATTGACCGTGTAAGCTTTACCCTGGTTTGACATCCCGAAATACAATTCCTTACACTGCATTAAATTCCAACTGCTATTTTGTAGCCCGACTTTCAGCTAGTGCAGGTCACTTTCAATCGGTTTCTACTACGCTCCAGATCTTGCTGCCATCCGCAAATTTGCTTGTCCTGTCTACCTCATTATCGTATTAGTGTTGCAACGAATAAGGCGAACCCAGGCGCAGGACACAGGCACTGAGATTTAGACCATGAGACCATAAGACCATAAGACAAAGGAACAGAAGTAGGCCATTCGGCCCATCGAGTCTGCTCCGCCATTTTATCATGAGCTGATCCATTCTCCTATTTAGTCCCACTCCCCCGCCTTCTCACCATAACCTTTGATGCCCTGGCTACTCAGATACCTATCAATCTCTGCCTTAAATACATCCAATGACTTGGCGTTCACAGCTGCACGTGGCAACAAATTCCATAGATTCGCCACCCTCTGACTAAAAAAATTTCTTCGCATTTCTGTTCTGAATGGGCGCCCTTCAATCCTTACGTCATGCCCTTTCGTACTAGACTCCCCCATCATGGGAAACAACTTTGCCACATCCACTCTGTCCATGCCTTTTAACATTCGAAATGTTTCTATGAGGTCTCCCCTCATTCTTCTAAACTCCAAGGAATACAGTCCAAGAGCGGACAAACGTTCCTCATATGTTAACCCTCTCATTCCCGGAATCATTCTAGTGAATCTTCTCTGTACCCTCTCCAATGTCAGCACATCCTTTCTTAAATAAGGAGACCAAAACTGCCCACAATACTCCAAGTGAGGTCTCACCAGCACCTTATAGAGCCTCAACATCACATCCCTGCTCCTATACTCTATTCCTCTAGAAATGAATGCCAACATTGCATTCGCCTTCTTCACTCCTGACGAAACCTGGAGGTTAACTTTAAGGGAATCCTGTACGAGGACTCCCAAGTCCGGTTGCATCTCAGAACTTTGAATTCTTTCCCCATTTAAATAATAGTCTGCCCGTTTATTTTTTCCTGCCAAAGTGCATAACCACACACTTTCCAACATTGTACTTCATTTGCCACTTCTCTGCCCATTCTTCCAATCTATCCAAGTCTCTCTGCAGACTATCCGTTTCATCAGCACTACCGGCCCCTCCACCTATCTTCGTATCGTCAGCAAACTTAGCCACAAAGCCATCTATTCCATAATCCAAATCGTTGATGCACAATGTAAAAAGATGCGGCCCCAACACTGATCCCCGTGGAACACCACTGGTAACCGGCAGCCAACCAGAATAGGATCCCTTTATTCTCCCACTCTGTTTCCTGCCAATCAGCCAACGCTCTATCCACGTATGTAACTTTCCTGTAATTCCATATTGTTAAGTAGCCTCATGTGTGGCACCTTGTCAAAGGCCTTCTAAAAATCCAAATATACAACATCCACTGCATCTCCCTTGTCTAGCCTACTGGTAATTTCCTCAAAAATTGTAATAAGTTTGTCAGGCTGGATGTTCCTTTAAGGAATCCATGCTGAGTTCTGACTATCTTGTCATATGCCTCCAGGTACTCTGTAACCTCATCCTTGACAATCGACTCCAACAACTTCCCAACCACGGATGTCAAGCTAACAGGTCTATAATTTCCTTTTTGCGTCCTTGCCCCCTTCTTAAATAGCGGAGTGACATTTGCAATCTTCCAGTCTTCCGGAACCATGCCAGAATCTATCGACTTTTGAAAGACCATCGCTAATGCCTCTGCAATCTCCACAGCTACTTCCTTCAGAACACGAGGGTGCATTCCATCTGGTCCTGGAGATTTATCTACCTTTAGAATATTCAGCTTCCTGAGTACTTTCTCTGTCGTAATTGTGACTGCACACACTTCTCTTCCCTGCCACCCTTGAGTGTCCGGTATACCTCTGTCTTCCTCAGTGAAGACTGATGCAAAATACTCGTTCAGTTCCTCTGCCATCTCCTCATCTCCCATTACAATTTCTCCAGTATCATTTTCTATCGGTCTTATATCTACTCTGACCTGTCTTTTACTCTTTATATACTTGAAAAAGCTTTTAGTATCCTCGTTGATATTATTTGCTAGCTTCCTTTCATCGTTAATCTTTTTTCTCTTAATGACCTTCTTGGTTTCCTTTTGTAAGGTTTTAAAAACTTCCCAATCGTCTGTCTTCCCACTACTTTTTGCTTCCTTGTATGCCCTCTCCTTTGCTTTAACTTTGGCTTTGACTTCTCATGTCAACCATAGTTGCATCCTTTTTCCATTCGAAAATTTCTTCTTTTTCGGAATATACATGTCTTGCACATTCCTCATTTCTCGCATAAACTCCAGGCACTGCTGCTCTGCTGTCTTTCCCGCCAGTGTCCCTTTCCAGTCAAGTTTGGCCAGTTCCTCTCTCATGCCACTGTAATTTCCTTTACTCCACTGAAATACCGAAGATGATTAGGCTGGCAGGAAGGAGCTTACGAATGAAATTAGAACAGCTAGAAGGGGCCATGAGAAGTCCTCGGCGAACAGTATTAAGGATAACCCCAAGGCATTCTGCAAGTATATAAAGGGCAAGAGGATAAGACGTGAAAGAATAGGACCATTCAAGTGTGAAAGTGGAAATTGTCTATGGAACCTGAGGAGATAGCAGAGGTATTTAGTGGAACACTATGGAAAATGATCTTAGCGATTGTAGGGATGACTTACAGCGGACTGAAAAGCCTGATCATGTAGATATTAAGAAAGAGGATATGCTGGAGCTTTTGGATAACATCAAGTTGGAGATGAACTTTGGACGTTCCGAAGGGTTGGAGGGTTGCGCATGTTGTTCAAGAAAGAGTGTAGAGATAGCCCAGGAAACCCAGGAAATTATAGACCAGTGAGTCTTACTTCAGTGGTTGCTAAGTTGATGGAGAATATCCCGAGAAGCAGAACTTATGAACATTTGGAAAAGCATAATATGGTTAGGAATAGTCAGCATTTCTTTGTCATGGGCACGTCGTGCTTTATGAACCTGATTGAATTTTTTGCGGATGTGACTAAACACATTGATGTAGAGCAGTAGATGCAGTGTATATGGATTTCAGCAAGTCATTTGATAAGGTACCCCATGCAAGGCTTATTCAGAAAGTAAAGAGGCATTGTATCCAAGGCGACATTGTTTTGTGGATCAAGAACTGGTTTGCTCACAGAAGGCAAAGAGTCGTTGTAGACGGGTCATATTCTGCATGGAGGTTGGTGACCAGTGGTGTGCCTCAGGGATCTGTTCTGGGACCCCTTCTCTTTGTGATTTTTATAAATGACTTGGACGAGTTATGACCTGGAATTGGAGGCATGTGTTAGTAAATTTGCAAATGCCAAAAAGGTTGCAGGTGTTCTGGATAGTGCGGAGGGCTGTGAGAGGTTCCAGCAGGGCATTGATAGGATGCAAAACTGGGCTGAGAGGCTCCCAGCTGGAGTTCAACACAGATAACATGGTGTTTTTTTTTTTGTTTTTTTTTTGGTAGATCAAATATGATGCTAAGACTCTTGGCAGCGTGGAGGATCAGAGTGATCTTGGGGTCCGAGTCCATAGGACACTCAAAGATGATGCGCAGGTTGACTCTGTGGTTAAGAAGGCATGCGGTGCATTTGTCTTCATCAATGGTGTTGATTGAGTTTAGGAGCCGAGAAGTAATAAGACCCTGGTCAGACCCCACTTGGAGTATGGTTCTCATTTCTGGTCGCCTCACTATAGGAAGGATGTGGAAACCATAGAAAAGGTGCAGATGTTTATAAGAATGTCAGCTGGATTAGGGAGCATACCTTATGAGAATAGTTTGAGTGAATTCGGCCTTTTCTCCTTGGAACGACAGGGGATGAGAGGTGAACTGATAGAGGTGTACAAGATGATGAGAAACATCGATCGTGTGGATAGAGGTTTCTCCCAGGGCTGAAATGGCTAACGCAAGAGGGCACAGTTTTCAGCTGCGTGGAAGGAAGTACAGATGAGATGTCAGGGGTAAGTGTTTTACGCAGTGAGTGGTGAGTGCATGGAATGGCTTCCCGGCGACAGTGGTGGAGGCGGATCCGATAGGGTCTTTTAAGAGACTACTGGAAAGGTCCATGGAGCTTAGAAAAATAAAGGGCTATGGGCAACCCTAGGTAATTTCTAAAGTAAGTACATGTTCGGCACAGCTTTGAGGGCCGAAAGGCCTGTATTGTGCTGTAGGTTTTCTATGTTTCTATGTTCTAACATCCACTGGATTTCCTTCATCATTCTTCATGGGAATCTCCTCAAATATTCTTAAAATCGCTTAGACATGATTTACTATTCTTAACTATTGGTGGACTATTCCTGATCGCGCTCTGCATATCCCAGTACCTTGTAATATCTTTATATATTTTGTCCACAACTGAAGTCAGTCTCACTGACTTCTACATTCCCAGGTTATTCTTAGTGCCGTTCTTTAAAAAAAAACGGAGCAACATTAGCTATCCTCCAATCGACAAGCACGTCACTCATGGCGAAGGCCATTCTAAGCATCTTTGTCAGCGTCCCTACAATTCCTAAACGAGACTCCCACATAAAGATTGAGGAACATTTCTTCAGTTCCTAGATATTATCCAGCCTAATTTGCTTCAAAACACCAGCACAGTCGTTAGAATTATGAAAGAGTTTTGCTGGCCGAACATGAGGAAGGATATTATTGAGTATTGTAGTCGTAAACCAACACAATTCGTATACATTAACATGATAAAAGCTTACCACGATCAGAAAGCAGATCTAGTCGGTGTTATCACAAAAAGGGAAACCCATCTTGAAAAGATAAATATGGTGCCGACCAGATTGGAGAACTCTATTGTTTTGGCCAACTTTGCTGATAAGGTCTCTCACTTAACCCCCGAACAGAGCGAGCCGCTGATAAAGCTAATTAACCGGCATGCAGATGTATGGCCGGATGTCCCGAGGCGATGCAAGGGGACGGTACATCATGTTGTTGGTACATCATGTTGTTGTCACATCAGATCAGCCTATTAAGCAACACCCCTATAGGATGAACTTGGAGAAGGGCAAGCTAATGGAGAAAGAAATTGAACACATGCTGGCCACAGGTATTATTAGGCCATCCAAATCGGAATGGGCTTCGTCCCTGTGTGGTTTTCCCGAAACCCGATGGGAGCATACGATTCTGTACAGATTACAGAAAGGTGAACGCCATCACAAAAACTGATGCTTACCCCATCCCAAGGGTAAACGATTGCATCGATAAAGTGGCGAGAGCTAAGTACATCACAACGATCGTTTTGCTGAAAGGGTACTGGTGCGTTCCTTTAACCGACCGGGCTAGAGAAATCTCAGCATTTGTCACTCCATCCGGGTTATACCAGTATAATGTTTTACCTTTTGGCATGAAGACTGCCCCACGGACCTTCCAAAGGACGATTAATTCAGTGTTAAAAAGGTTAAAGAACGCAGAAGCGTATATTGATGATTTAGTGGTCTGGAATGACACATGGGAGGAGCACATTGTGGCTGTAGAGGAACTGTTTAAACGGCTGTCTGAAGCCAACCTGACAGTGAACCTCGCGAAAAGTGAGTTCGGCCAGGCTCAGGTCACTTATCTGGGGTATGTGGTAGGACAGGGGCACCGATGCAGGCTAAGGTACAGGCTATCACTGAAGTTCCCATCTCGAAGGACAAGAGAGCCCTGAGAAGGTTCTTGGGGATGGTGGGGTACTATCGGAAGTTTTGCAAAAACTTTGCGGATATTACCCTCCCTCTTACTAAGCTCTTGCCGAAGAATGCGAAGTTTGTGTGGAACGACATTTATCAACAAGCCTTCGAGAGTCTGAAGGCGATTCTGTGTCACCACCGTGTATTGAATGCGCCTGACTTTTCAAAACCGTTCTCCCTCCAACAGATACTAGCGGCGAAGCGGCAGGGGCGGTGCTGCTGCAGACAGACAAGGAGGGAATTGAACACTGAGTGGCTTATTTTTCTAAGAAGTTTAATGTCCATCAGAGAAATTATTCCACTGTGGAGAAGGAATTACTGGCAATCATACTGGCATTACAACATTTTGAGGTTTATATTTGTCCGACACGGAAACCACTGATAATTTACGCTGATTACAATCCATTAGTGTTTTTGGCCACAATGAAGGATAAAAACAAACGCTTGTTAAGTTGGAGCCTGGTCTTACAGGAATTTTATATTAAAATAAAACATATAAGAGGAACTGACAATGTGATTGCTGATTGTTTGTCAAGCTGTTAAAACTTAAAGTTTTCTGTATTAGCCGAATAGCTGATGACTACCTGTATATTAGTGTGTATCTTATAATGTGCATTCTTGCCCATGATTTTTTACCCCAGTAAAAATCCTTTTCAGGGTGGGGGTGTCATGTGTGACGCCAAGCAGAACTACCGGACGGATGATGCTAATGAGAGAGATAACGGAAGACAATGGAGAAACATTCAAATTGCTAATAAGAGAGAAGAGAGAGATTAACGAGAAAGAAACACAATTCAGATATTGACAAACCGTTTGCTTTGAACCTGAACTGTTTGAAGTTTGATGGACAGGTGATACCCCAGCAGGGGGATAAAAAGAGCAGGTTTGCTAAGACACGAGACGCACGCCCCGAGACCCTGGAAAGAGCAGTGCGCCCCCACAAGTTGGTGCGAGTTTGGAGGACCGGTTCGCGAAAATCGGTCAGAGTCTCACAGGGTGTAAAGGTACGATCGGTGGGAACCTGGGGTGTGTGTCCGCCCTTGCTTGGGTGCCGGGTTCACCGCGGAAGAACGATCGTATCCGGAACGGAGAGGTCACAGTCAGTGACCACAGCGGAATCAGAAGACATCAAAATGTCTGCCCGGAACCAACTGCATCTCCCTCTTTCTCTCTCTCTCTCTCTCTCTCTCCCGCGCCCCCAGCAGTACAACAACAGCGATTACTTCGAACTGCACTGAACTGAACTTAACTCTGCTTCACTTAAGACTGATCATTTTACCCCTAGACTGTGATAGAGCTTGGTTGATTCCTATTACCCTATTTCAGTGTATATGTGTGTATTATCATTGCTAACCTGTTACATTTATATCCTTGCGATTAGTGTACTGTATAGCTTACTTCTTTAATAAAACTTTATTAGTTCCTAGTAATCACAGACTCCAACGAGCGTCCCGTTGCTGCTGGTTTGGCAACCCATTTACGGGGTACGTAACAAAGTATACTGGGATCGCTGGGTGGATGCAGTGTTTATGTAGTCCAGGGCTAGAGTACAACTTTTTGGAATGCATGTTAACTATTTTGCCTGCAGTGCAGAGAAGTAACATCACAAAGAGCAATTGATTATATATTTAATTATTTATTTGCATTTTCCACACTCTCAGCCAGCGTATGCACTAATCCTTGTAGCTGTGGTAAAGACCAATGTGAATATTCAGCGCAATATTTCTCGGTCTAAGGAGTGAGAACCAGGTAGTACGGTTGGCGGTTGGCTGTTGACACACTGTGCCAATGCCAACCGGTCTCAGTGTGCTTAGGATTTCTATCTTCTTCACTATCTGGTAATATTTCTGGGAGGGGCTGATAATCAAGACGTAGTTATCGGCCACTCAGTCCATTGCATTCGTAACAGTAGAGAATCTCTGGTCACGACTTTTCGTTTCACATCTTGCCTCTGCTGCCATTTTAGTGGTGAATTTAAACTTGTACCACCCTTCAAATGGAAAGTAAGATTCCTCCTCTTCTTGTTAATACTTTTATTAATCTCCTAAACTCTTGATTCGTGTTGTTTGATACAAATACCAAGAGAAGTAAACCCCTGCTACTTACTCTGTCTGGAAATGTCAGAATTATTATCCCTCCAATTCAGTGCTCCGCACATTTTCAAAGAATCACCCTAATTTACTTAGTCAAAATGTTGGTGGAACTCAGCAGACCAGGCAGCATCTATGAAAGACAGTACACTCGAAGTTTCGGGCCGAGCCCTTTCGGCAGACTTTTCAGTTCCTCCAGCATTTCGTGAATGCTGCTTCGATTTCAAGCATCTGTAGATTTTTTCCCAGTTTACTTATTCCTTATTCTTCCAATGCTTCTCGTTTGAACAATATCAGACGGATATATCTCAGATAATTCTCGCCTTGTTTATAAGAGTTTTTATTTTGAAGTACTTAGAGATTTGTGTCACCAGTAGGGTTGGCATTCATTGTCTGTCAAGTGGGCAGTGTATGGGTTGACAGTTCCAATCAGGCCAAACCATAAGAAAGAAACACAATTTGAGAAGGTGGTTTAGAATGTTGATGGCAATGTGGAAGGGTAGGCTATTTCTGTAAGTGGTCTTCGATGCAGAGGGCAAACTGAAGGCAGTGCTGCTTTCCTGCAACGTCTGCACTTGTTATCCTTGGTGACAGCGACTGTGGGTGTGGGAGATCCTGTTGGAATCCGGCTAGGATATATCTGCAATGCAGTTCTGTCAAGGACAGGAGCCACACTGCACCATTGTTGGGTTTTAAATATTTATGGTGAATACAGGCAGGAATTAGGAGGGACAAGTGGCTCCTGGCCCACTTTCAACTCTTATTAAGAAAGGGCAGGATGGGCAGGCAGATGATAGGACAAAATTGTAGACAGCAAGGTTAGTATCATTGCACAGGGGATTTAAAATCAAAAAGTGTAACAAATACAGCAGTTAAAGTGTTATATCTCAGTACGGAGTATAAAGAAAAAGGTGGATGCTCTTGTTGCACTATTACAGATTGTCAGTTATGATGTTGTTGCCATCACTGAATCCTGGCTGAAGGATGGTTGTAGTTTGTATCTGAATGTCTAAGGTTACACATTCTATCGGATCGATTGGACAAATCGTGACAAATGAGGAAGGTGCAGGAAGTAGGCATTACAGAAAAAAGAGATAGCAAAATTGTACAGCCGTGGCTGACAAGGGAAGTCAAAGCTAATGGTAAAGTAAAAGAGAGGACATACAACAAAGCAAAAATTAGCAGGAAGATGTAGGATTGGGAAACTTTTAAAAATCTACAGAGAGAAACAAAAAGAATTGTTAGAAGAGAAAAGAAAGAAAGGTAGCAAACAATATCAAAGTGGAAAGTAAAAGTTTCTTTTTTTTCAAGTATGTAAAAAATAAAAGAGAAGTGAGAGTGAATAATGGACCGGTAGAAAGTGATGCCAGAGAAATAGTAACGGGGGACAGGGAAATGGCAGATTAACTAAATGAGTACTTTGAAGCAGTTCTCACTGTGGAAGACACCGGCAATGTGCCTGATGGTGTAGCGTCTGAAGGGAGAGAAGTGAGTGCAGTTAATATTAAAAGAGATAAGGTGCTCAAAAGATGAAAGGCCGAGGGGTACATATTTACCCGCACCAGATGGACTTCACTCTAGATGTCTGAAAGAGGAAGGGATAGAAATTGTGGAAGCATTAGAAATGATCTTTCAAAAAATCATTGGACACTGGCATTGTGCCAGAGGACAGAAAACTTACAAATGCCGCTCCACTCTTTAAGAAAGGAAATTATAGACCAGTTAACCTAACCTCAGTAATGAGGAAGATGTAGGTGAGGTTGTATAAGACATTGGTAAGGCCGAATTTGGAGTATTGAGTGCAGTTTTGGTCACCTAATTACAGGAAGGATATTAATAAGGCTGAAAGAGTGGAGAGATGGTTTACAACGATGTTGCCGGTACTTAAGAATTGAGTTACAGAGGAAGGTTGAATAAGATAGGACATTATTCCTCGGAGCGTAGAATAATGAGGGGAGATTTGATAGAAATATATAAGATTATGATGAAGTGAATGCAAGCAGGATTTTTTCCTCTGAGGCAAGGGGAGAAAAGAAAAGGATATGGGTTAAGGGTGAAGGGGAAAAAGTTTAAAGGGAACATTGGGGAGGCTTCTTCACACAGAGAGTGGTGGGAGTGTGGAATGAGCTGCGAGATGAAGTGGTAAATGAGGGCTCACTTTTAACATTTAAGAAAAACTTGGACAGGTACATAAATGAGAGGTGTATGGAGGGGTATGGTCCAGGTGCAGGTCAGTGGGACTAGGCAGAAAATGGTTCGGCACAGCCAAGAAGGGCCAAAAAGCCTGTTTCTGTGTTGTATTGTTTCTCCGGTTTCTATGGTTTCTAATTGTTAAGGGCGAAGATATGGAGTAGTTGGTGACGCGGGACAAGACAGGAGAAAGTTAGCATGGTTTCCTTAAAAGAAAATCCTGTCTGACGAACCCGTTGGGATTCTTTGAGGAGATTACAAGGATAGATAAAGGAGATGCAGTAGGATATTGTATATTTGGACTTTAAGAAGGCCTTGATAAGGTGCCATGCATGAGGTTAAGAGCCCATAGTATTACAAGAGATTTGCTAACTTGTAGGAGGAAGCGCTTAGGAATAAATGGAATAATTCTCGGGTTGGCGCAAATGACGACTAGTGTTCCACAGAGGTCGGTGTTGGGACCTCTTCTTTTAATGCTGTATATCAATGACTTAGATGATGAAATAAATAGCTCTGTTGTCTAGTCTGCAGATGACAGTCAGATTTTTGGAAGGGCAGGTAATGTTGAAGAAACAGGTAGGATGCAGAAGGACCCTGACAGATTAGGAGAGTGGGTAAAAATTATACAGTAAACATTACGGGCATTGAGGCGTGCGACACAACAGGGGGATCTTGGAATACAAATATGATAATTCCTTGCAAGTGACATCGCAGGTAGATAGGGTCGTAAAGAGCGATTTTGGCACATTGCCAGAAAGCAAAGCATTGCTGTACAGGAGTTCGGATGTTAAGATGAAATTGTATGAGGTGAGGCCCAATTTGGAGTATTGCGTGCAGTTCTGGTCACCTACCTATTGGAAATATATCAACAAGATTGAAAGAGTTCAGACAAAAATAAAAGGAGGTCACCACGTGCAGCTGAGGAGGCCAGGTCCTTGGCTGTATTTAAGTCAGAGATTGATAGGTTCTTCATTTGTACATGGCATCAAAGCCTAGGATGAGAAGGCTGGGGAATGAGGTTGAAGAGTGGAAAAATAGGATCAGCCATTATTGAGAGGTGCAGCACACCAAATGAACCAAAGGTCTTCATTCTGCTCCTGTTACTTACTGTTTGTGGTCTTAGTAAGATATCAAATAATGAAATCTTGCCTCACCACAACTTTTTCGCTTTTTCCTGGATTCTGTCATATTTCCAAAGTCTGACAATCTCTGCCTTGAATGTCTTCAGAGTTCCTTTCCGAAACACTCTGGCAAGAGAATTCCTAGAAGTCCCAATGGGGAATAAACTCGCACTAATATGTTTTAATTGGAGCCATAAGATTTAGGAGCAGAATTAGGCTATTGGGCCCGTCGAGTTTGTCCTATCATTTCATCATGGCTGATTCATTTTCGCTTCCATTCCGAATCTCCTACCTTCTCTCGATATCCGTTCATGCCCTGACTAATCAAAAATCTAACAATCTCCAGCTTAAACGTACACAGTGTCGCTATCTACAGTTGCCTGTGGCAATGCATACCACAGATTCACTACTCTTCTGACGAATGACATTCCTCGGCATCTCCGTTCCAAATAGATGTTGCCTGTCTTCCGATTCGGGCCTCAGGTCTTAGACTCCCCACCATATGAAACATCCTCTTCACACCTCATTCTTCTGCATTCCAGTGAGAAGAGGCTCAGAGCCATCAAACGTTTTTCATATGACAAGGTTTTCAATCCGAGAAACATTTAAGTGTACTTCCTTTTTCAATTCTCTCCAATGTTTGCAGTTCCTTTCTGAGATAAATAGCCCTACACTGCACACATTAATACAAGTAAGGCATTGTAAAGCCTTGAAATTACATCCTTGCTTATATATTTTGTCCTCTGGAAATGAATGCTAACGACGCCGGTGCCTTCCTCACCACCGACTCAAACTGCAAAGTAAATATTAGGGAATCCTGCACAAGGTTTCCCAAGTGCCTTTGCGCCTCAGATTATTATAGTTTTTCTCTATATTGAGAAAATAGTCTCCCCTTTTATTTCTTATACGAAAGTGGATGACCAGACACTTCCTAACACTGTCTTCCACGTGTCACTCTTTTGCCCTTTCTCCAAATCTGTCTAAATAATTCTGTCGTCTCTTGACTTCCTCAAAACTGCATTCTCCTCCACCGTATAGTCCACGAACCTGGCCATAAAGCCTT
The DNA here is from genome assembly GCF_963921235.1 of Mobula hypostoma. Lineage (NCBI taxonomy): Eukaryota > Metazoa > Chordata > Chondrichthyes > Myliobatiformes > Myliobatidae > Mobula > Mobula hypostoma. The sequence continues at coordinate 7,210,656 of NC_086127.1, read as the reverse complement.
CAATTTCGTCATTCAAATTATAGACACTTAAGGTAAAAAGAAGCGGTACCAATACTAAAATTACATTCACTGCTTTATCCGTGCTGGAATCTTTCCTGCAATACCATAGTTTTGTACGTTGTTAAGCAGCCTCATGTGTGACACCTTGTCAAAAGACTTCTGAAAATCTAACATCGACCGATTCTCCTTTGTCTAACCCACTTCTTACTTGATCATGCGTCTCCAAGTATCCAGAAGCACATTCTTAAGAGTCGACACCAATATCTTCCTAACCACTGAATATTGACTACCTGGCCCATCATTTCCTTTCTTCTCACCCTGTCCATTCCTCCGCAACAGGCCAATAATCAATTGTAAGGTTGACCAACACCAGTGAAAGATTATTCCCTGAAAGATCATTACTAATGCGTCCGCAATCTCTTCAGCCACTTCTTTCAGAACGCTGGGGTATATATTATCTGGTCCAGGTGACTTATCTACCTTCACACCTTTCGATTTCGCAAGAACTTTCTCGCTAGCAGCGGCAACCATACACTACTAAGCCCGACATATTACTCCTGATTTCCACAGTAAAGACTGATGCAAAATACTTCTTCAGTTCATCCGACGTTTTCCTGTTCCCCATTATTAACTCTCAGGCATCATTTTCCAGTGATCTTATGTCTCCTCTCGCCTCTGTTTTACACTTTATATGTCTGAAGATATTTCGGTATCGTCTTTAATATTATTAGTTAACATACTTGCGTATTCCATCCGTTCCTTCTTTAAAGACTGTCATTGTTGTCTTCTATTGGTTTTTAAAAGCGTCCCAATCTAACTTCGAACGAATTTTTGACTATTATCGCCATGGCTTTTATGATGGCTTTGACTACTCTTGTCAGCCGCGGCCCTGTCATCCTGCCTTTCGATTACTGCTGCCTCATGGGGATGTGTATATCCGGCGCTCTTCGAATTTCTCCTGCAAGCTCTTGTCATTGCAGCTCTGCGGTCGTCCCGGTCAATGTTCTTCTGCTAACAGTTCTGGCCAGCTTCTCTGTCATGCCTCTGCAATTCCGTTTTCTCCACTGTAATACTGATACATCTGACTTCAGCTTGTCCTTGTAAAATTTCAGGGTCTATTCGATCATATTATGATCACATTCCCCTAAAAGCCTTTTACTTTATGCTTTCTAAACATTTCTGATTCATTGCAAAATACCCAATCCAGAAACGTTGATCTCCAACTGGGTTCAACCACGAGCTGCTCTGAAACGTCAACTCTTAGGTATTCTAAAAACACTCATTCTTCAGATTTCCCAATCTATCTGCATATTGAAATTCAACATGACTATCGTAATATTGACTTTTTGACATGCATTTTATACCTCCATGTGGAATTTATAAACCACATCTTTATTACTATTTGAGGATCTTTCTATAACTCCCATCGAAGTTCTCCACCTGTTGTCCATTCTATGTTCACCACATTGCCTCTCAACCTGTCATTAGCTTCTCCCTGCTAGCAGTCTCATAACGCAGCCTCTATTTGTCAACCAACTACCTCAACCCCAGCACTATCACTCTGGTTCGCACACTCCTGCCAAATTAGTTTAAAACCTCCCGAACAGCTCTGTCAAAGCTGCCGCAAGGATATTGGTTGCCCTTGGATTTATAGGTAATCCGTCCCTTTTTGTTTAGGTCGTAGCTTCCCCAGGAGAGATACCAGTGATCCATAAATCTGAACTTCTGTCCTCCTCACCAGTTCCTCAGCCATGCATTCATCAGCCAATCATCCTATTCTTTCCTTCAGCGCGCTGGCACGGGGAGCAATCAAGAGATTACTACCATAGAGGACCTGCTTTGCAGCTTTCCAACTTGCTTCCTAAAATATATCTTCAGGTCTACTTCACCTTTACTCCCTGGGCTGTAGGTACCAATGTGTACCAATACGCCCGGCAGCTCAACCCGCCGGGACCAGATTCGAGATATTCTTGGCACCTGGGATGCAGCACACCGTCCAGTTGACGCCGTTGTGCTTGCAGTATCTCGTCTCTGTTTCTCTGTTCCTCTTACATGAATCTCCTGTAACCCCACTGTTCTCATCGGAGCCACAGCACCACATAGCGTGCCAGAGATCCTATTATTCTTCTTCATTACTGCAAATTTTGCCGTGAGGTCAAACATCCTCTTAGCGTTCACACTGCGTACGGCTTAATACAGTTTGGCCAATTATTTAAAAAAGGATCTCCTAGCATTGAAAGTAGTTCAGAAATGTCTCTTTTTTTAGTTTGGAGCTCGTTCAAATGGTAACATGTTTGGCCTAGCAAAATAAGATTTGTGGCTACGTAGTTTAGAGAATAGTGGGCTGATCATATATCTCGACAAACACACACCGTATATACAGTAAAATTCGGTATGTAGATATATAGATAGTATGTGTCAATGCATGTGTAGTTTTACTTGGGTCGTTCTCCTACTGACTATAAAGATTATATGTGGGACATGTATGGTAAATAACCTACTTGAAAAAGTATTTAGCCTCCAGCCCCTTTTACACAAATGAGCTTTTCATTCAAAGATTTTAAGAAACTCAGCTGAGAGTTTTATTTTTTATTCGAGATTCCGATCCTCTTTCTCCACAGGAGAGCGCAAAACCCAAGGAAAGTTGAAAAGCATGAAAGAGAATTTTAAAATCTCTAAAACTGAAATGCCAGCAGTTCAAAAGTATTTATCCCGCTCCCTCATTACTTAGGTGAAACACCGCTCGCAGCTGGTACAGCCAGTAATCTTTCGGATTAGGTTCTATTATGTTTGCACAAGATGAAGCAGCAAGATTTGCCCATTCCCCCTTGCAATATTGCTTAAACTGCACCAGGATCGTTGGCAGGGAAAAGTGAGGAGCAATCTTGAGGTTTCTAGAGATATCCGATTGGGATCTCTGACTGGGCCACTCAAAGAGACCAAATTTCTTCATTGGAAGCCACCCCATGATGGCTCAAGTAGTGTGCTTTGCGTCGTTGTCCTGCTGATAAACGAACTTCCTCCCTACTTTAAGCTTTCTTGCAGTGGATAGTAGGTTCTTATTGAAGATCTCTTTGTAATTAGCAGCATTCATCATCCCATCAATCCAGGCCATATTTGCAGACATTCGTGCTGAGAAGCATCGCTTTGGCATGATGCTACATTCAACATTGTTTCCAGTAGGGATGGTGTTACCTGCCTGATGCGCAATACTAAATTTATGTCACACGTACTGTTTACTCTTGAGGTCGAGGATTCCACGTTCGTCTTATACAACCAGAAGACGTACTTCGACATATTTACAGTATCTGCTAAGTGACACTGTGCTAAGTTATTGCGGGTGAGGGTATGACTGTTTCAAAAGCATTCAAGTCCGATTAATTAGAGCATCGAATAATAGGGTCAGTCAGTTATTAATGACATCTCTGAAAGAGCTAAAACAAATTTAGAAAGTAGCCGGAATGTTCTTTGTTTTTATGGGGCACTATGCCACTTAATTGGGAAAGGACGCTGTTGGTGACCAGCTTCTACCTATCGTCGGTCGCGTGAATCAATGTCCTTTAACCTGCATTTCACTTTTTTGCAGACAGCAAATCAACTGAAATGGGAACAAAGCCCAGTAAAACACAGTCGAAAGGCTTGTCACATGGGAAAGCTGGTGATGCCACAAAATCGAGTGTCAGGAAGCAAAGGCATTTTCTGGACCCTGCTGCATGCAAAGGAGATCCACCGGCAGGAGCCATTTGTCACAAAGGGTCTCCTTTTAGCAGAGATGTTTCAGACTTATCTGGAAGCTGTGATCATAGGACAGGTTAGTAGATTGCAAATACGTGGAAAGTAAGCATTGAATTCCTTGTCAAATTTTGCATAAGAGCTCCTCCTACCTCTGGATTTGTGAAAAGATGTCATAATGCATGAACAATTTTATCCTTCAGCAGGCATTTTTGAGTACTCTGCTGGGCATTTATAGCAAATATAGCTGGTGAAATACATGAGCTCGAGGCAGAAGACATGGCATACAGAGTGCTCCTGCCCCATCCTTACCTTCCTTCATAAAGGACGGCTTAACAAGTCTGCGCCGCCAAATATAAGCAAGCAAGTAACGAATTAACCTACTAGCCCAAACATCTTTGGATTCTGGAAGACAGCCAGCATTTTATGTGGTCAGCGGGAGAACGTACAGATTGCTGAGACAACAACGGGATTTCAACACAGGTCACTGCCGGTGAAAAGCATTGTGATAATTGCTATGCTGCCATGTCACTCTAACCTATTCCACCTGTCCCTGTAACTCAAGTCTTCTAATTCAGGCAATATTGTAGCTGTTGTTTTTTTCCCTCTCTCTCTGCACTGCTTTCTTGTAGATAGGTGACTAGAACAGTACACACTACCCCAAAATAGACAGCACCAAATTCAATATAAATCCCATCTCAAGTGCTTTATTTATGTAGGTCAATGAGCCGAAAGCTCTCTTTACGACCCCATTTACCTGTGAATCCATCTGGATGGAGTTATGGATCTGTGTTCCCAGATCCTTCTGTCCTATCAGACTACTCAGTACCTTACAGTTTACTGTGCAAGTCCTGCGTCCGTTTCACCTGCCAAATTGCAACAGCTCACATTTGTCTGCAATAAAATGCAGTTGTAATGTTACACCCTACCCTTCCTGAAAAATCTCTTCTGCACCTTATCGAGATCAATTGCATCGTCACCATAGCGAGGCAAGTGGAATTGCACACAGTCTGACAACTGTGCTGTAAATAACATCATGTGATGTGTTTTCATGAGGAATGCGGGGTCCCGAGGATCGGGTAGCGCACTACCTTGGGAGTGTGGGGCTCTGAGTGATGGGACGATGAGTGACTCGGAATGGAGGATGCCTGGAGATGAGATGTCATATGCCCAAAGGACGTAAGGGAACCTGTGAGCGAGGCCTCACAAGATTGATTTATAGAGGGGTCCTGGGATATCAGACTACAGAATTTAAATTTGGGAAGACTTATAGAAGGTAAGTTTAAGGGACAGTGTGGACAGGAAAGTTCTGGCAGGTCTGTTTCGGCTTGTCACACTGCGGAGGTACCGATACAGCATCCTATTTCTCAGGCAAGGCTGCAAGTGAAAACCGCGCTGTACGGGCTGCTCTCTGTGATCATTACAGGATACATGGTGATGCCTAATTTGAGAATAGGAATATGATCTACTGAAGAATATGGGTTTACAGCATGGGTTCCCATCCTGGAGTCCATGGTTAATGTTAGAGGTCCATGGTCTAAGAAGGTTTGGAACCCCTAGCTTCGAGTAATGTGGAAGATAATTAGAGGGGGCATGAGAACGATACTTTCACAGAGAAGGTTGTTGCAATCAGGAGCACCAGAGGGGATGAAATGTGAGGATAGTTACATTTAAGAAGACACAGGATATATAATAAATTAACCAAAACACAGCAGGGTATATTTCAGCGGCAAGAAAATGCGTTGATATAGATGATCAATATGAAGAGACTATATCTCTGCAGATGACGCAACCTACCTGACAGGGAAGTTTGAAAATGCCGATTGTGCAGGTCACGAAGCAGCTTCTTAATCAACTAATCCTCATTTGTTTACTGCAGTGAGCTTGAATATGGAAAAGCCCGTCTCCACCATGACTGAAGATGCAAAAAAGGATGGCGATACCGTAAGTTCAAAAGCGAGGAAGCAGACAGGTGCGTTACAGGATTGTTTTGAAGATAACTGTTGTCTTGACATCAGTTCCAAATTTAATGCCTGAGCCCGCAATTCACAAATGACCGTGAAAGAGAGAGATTTTAAGTACAGACAGTGGTTCAGGGAGTTTAAGGATGTTGACAGAGACTCTCTTACTGTGAAAGAGCTGGATGGGATAAAGTTTACCAAGTGTGTTCAGGTAAGTATCCTGAATCATTCGAAGTATATTCAACATGACAGTTTGGTAGTATGGCGAGTCTATGCGATCTAGTGATTAGTCCCGGTCCGTCGTTGCTTGCATCTAAGGAAGAAAACTAAGAAGGTCATTCGAAAGGAAAAGATGAATTATGAGAGGAAGCTGGCGACTAATATCAAAAAAGATAATAAACGCTTTTTTAAGTATCTAAAGGGTAAAAGAGAGTCGTGGGTAGACAGGATCATAACAAAATGACGTTGGGATATTGTAATGAGAGATGCAGAGATGGCAGAGGAACTGAATGCGTATTTTGCATCAGTCTTCACAGTGGAAAACGTCTGTAGTATACCGGACATTCAAGAGTATCAGGGAAGAGAAGTTTGTGCAGTGAAAATTACTATTTAGAAGGTGCTCAGGGAGCCCAATGATTTAGGGTAAATCTCCTGGACCTCATGGAATATACCCTCGGGTTCTGAAGGAAGTAGCTGGAGAGATTGTGGAGGCGTTAACGATGATCTTCCAAGAATCGATAGATTCTGGCATTGTACCGGATGACTGGAAAATTGCAAGTGTTACTCCGCTATTTAAGAAGGGAGGGAGGCAGCAGAAATGAAGCTATAGACCTGTTAGCCTGACATCAGTGTTTGTGAAGTTATTGGAATCGATTGTTACGGACAAGATTACGGATTATCTGGAGTCACATGACTAGATAGGCCAAAGCCAATATGGTTTCCTGAAAGGAAAATCCTGCCTCACAAACCTACTGCAATTCTTTGAAGAACTTTTGCAGGAGATGTAGTAGACGTGGTGTACCTGGATTTTCAGAATGCCTTTGACAAGGTGCCGCACATGAGGCTGCTTAGCAAGATAAGAGCTCATGGAATTACAGGTACATCACTAGAGTGGGTGGAGCATTGGCTGATTGGCAGAAAACAGAGTGGGAATAAAGGGATCCTATTCCGGCTGGCTGCCGGTTACAAGTGGAGTTCAATAGGGGTCGGTGTTGGGACTGCTGCTTTTTACGATTTATGTCAATGATATGGATTACGGTATTAATGGATTTGTGGCTAAATTTACCTATGATGCAAAGATAGGTGGAGGAGCGGTTAGTGCTGAGGAAACAGAGAACCTGCACAGTCTCAAATAGTTTAGGGGAATGGGCAAAGAAGTGGCAAATGAAATACAATGTTGGAAAGTGTATGGTCATGCACTTTGGTGGAAGAAGTACACAGGTAGACTGTTATTTAGATGGGGAAAGAATTGAAAATGCATAGATGCAAAGAGACTTGGGACTCTCTCCTTTTTCTCTCTCTGCCCTCTGACTATACCCCTTGTCCATCCTCTGGTATTTCCCCCCTCCCACTTTTCCTTCTCCCTCGGCCTCCTGTGCCATGATCCTCTCATATCCCTTTTGCCAATCACCTGTCCAGCTCTTGGCTCCATCCCTCCCCCTCCTGTCTTCTCCTAGGATTTCGGATCTCCCCCTCCCACTTTCAAATCTCTTACTAACTCTTCCTTCAATTAGTCCTGACGAAGCGTCTCGGCACGAAACGTCGACTCTACCTCTTCCTAGAGATGCTGCCTGGCCTGCTGCGTTTACCAGCAACTTTGGTGTGTGACTAAGCAGATTAAAGAGGTTTGGCAGGATGCAATATTAATAAATATCCAAGAACACAAACCAAACAGGAAAATTGGCAATATTGCAGATCACACTGGAATTTACTAACACTGAACACTGTTACACGTGGAAAGGGAGAGGGGGATTTGCTATATTTTACAGCTTAATACTCGCGGTGGCAATGAGTGCGTTATTAAAGGAAGGAGTGGGTATTACTGATGGTAAGGGCAACGTGTGGGTCAAACAGCAAGGCTGTTCCGTACAGCTCAATGTGCTGTTCGAATGTGAACAAGGTCTTGTGTTAGCGGTACAAACAGTAATGTGCCAAGGTGTTCGGTACATAGGGGAGTGAAGATGGATTTGCAATTGTTTACACCCACTTCGTCATAATAGTGGTGGCAATGAATACCTAAGTGAAACGAAGGAGCAGGTATTGTTGAGTTAATGATGGTACGGGCGTGTGTGGAGCGGACAATAAAGTTATTTAGTGCAGCTCAAGGTGATGGGCAAATGTGGGTGTATTGTGGTTGGGATGCTCGGATGTCAAAGACGTTTGCACAATACTGCAGGAATTTTATGTATTAGACTGTACTGCAGTTGTCGAACAAAAACAAATTTTATGACGTGTGAGTTATGATGAACTTGTTTCTGATATCGGTCTCTATTGTGGACTGAAAGTGGGGAGGGGGCAGATAGAGGGGATACGTTTTGGGGAAGAGTGAAAAGGAGAGAGTGCCAAATAGATATTCTGTAATGATCAATAAACCAATTGTTTGGAATCAGATTACATTGATTGGTGCCTCAGAGTGTGTCTGCACCGTCGCTACCGTCCACCCCTCGCACTCTTTTTCTGCTGTCTGATGCACAACCCCTCCTCACCCCATCCTGCCTTTAGATTACTGCTGCCTCATTGGGATGTGTATATCCGGCGCTCTTCCAATTTCTCCTGCAAGCTCTTGTCATTGCAGCTCTGCGATCGTCCCGGTCAATGTTCTTTGGCTAACAGTTCTGGCCAGCTTCTCTGTCATGCCTCTGCAATTCTGTTTTCTCCACTTTAATACTGATACATCTGACTTCAGCTTGTCCTTGTCAAATTTCAGGATCTATTCGATCATATTATGATCACTTTCCCCTAAAAGCCTTTTACTTTATGCTTTCTAAACATTTCTGATTCATTGCAAAGTACCCAATCCAGAAACGTTCATCTCCAACTGGGTTCAACCACGAGCTGCTCTCAAACGTCAACTCTTCGGTATTCTAAAAACACTCATTCTTCAGATTTCCCAATCTATCTGCATATTGAAATTAAACATGACTATCGTAATATTGACTTTTTGACGTGCACATCTTTATTACTATTTGAGGGTCTTTCTATAACTTCCAACGATGTTCTACACCTGTTGTCCCATCTATGTTCTCCACATTGCTTCTTAACCTATTATCATCTTCTCCCTGCTGGCAGTCTCATAACGCAGCCTCTATTTGTCAACCAACAACCTCAACCCCAGCACTATCACTCCAGTTCGCACACTCCTGCCAAATTCGTTTAAACCCTCCCGAACAGCTCTGTCAAAGCTGCCGCAAGGATATTGGTTGCCCTTGGGTTTATAGGTAACCCGTCCCTTTTTGTTTAGGTCGTACCTTCCCCAGGAGAGATCCCAGTTATCCATAAATCTGAACTTCTGTACTCTACACCAGTTCCTCAGCCATGCATTCATCAGCCAATCATCCTATTCTTTCCTTCAGCGCGCTGGCACGGGGAGCAATCAAGAGGTATTAATGGATTTGTGGCTAAATTTACCTATGATGCAAAGATAGGTGGAGGAGCGGTTAGTGCTGAGGAAACAGAGAACCTGCGCAGTCTCAAATAGTTTAGGGGAATCGGCAAAGAAGATGCAAATGAAATACAATGTTGGAAAGTGAATGGTCATGCACTTTGGTGGAAGAAGTACACAGGTAGACTGTTATTTAGATGGGGAAAGTATTGAAAATGCATAGATGCAAAGAGACTTGGGACTCTCTCCTTTTTCTCTCTCTGCCCTCTGACTATACCCCTTGTCCATCCTCTGGTATTTCCCCCCTCCCACTTTTCCTTCTCCCTCGGCCTCCTGTGCCATGATCCTCTCATATCCCTTTTGCCAATCACCTGTCCAGCTCTTGGCTCCATCCCTCCCCCTCCTGTCTTCTCCTAGGATTTCGGATCTCCCCCTCCCACTTTCAAATCTCTTACTAACTCTTCCTTCAATTAGTCCTGAGCAAGGGTCTCGGCTCGAAACGTCGACTGTACCTCTTCCTAGAGATGCTGCCTGGCCTGCTGCGTTCACCAGCAACTTTGATGTGTGACTAAGCAGATAAAAGAGGTTTGGCAGGATGCTATATTAATAAATATCCAAGAGCACAAACCAAACAGGAAAAATGGCAATATTGCAGATCACACTGGAATTTACTAACACTGAACACTGTTACACTTGGAAAGGGAGAGGGGGATTTGCTATATTTTACAGCTTAATAATCGCGGTGGCAATGAGTGCGTTATTAAAGGAAGGAGCGGGTATTACTGATGGTAAGGGCAACGTGTGGGTCGAACAGCAAGGCTGTTCCGTACAGCTCAAAGTGCTGTTCGAATGTGAACACGGTCTTGTGTTAGCGGTACAAACAGTAATGTGCCAAGGTGTTCGGTACATAGGGGAGTGAAGATGGATTTGCAATTGTTTACACCCACTTCGTCATAATAGTGGTGGCAATGAATACCTAAGTGAAACGAAGGAGCAGGTATTATTGAGTCAATGATGGTACGGGCGTGTGTGGAACGGACAATAAAGTTATTTCGTGCAGCTCAAGGTGATGGGCAAATGTGGGTGTATTGTGGTTGGGATGCTCGGATGCCAAAGACGTTTGCACAATACTGCAGGAATTTTATGTATTAGACTGTACTGCAGTTGTCGAACAAAAACAAATTTTATGACGTGTTAGTTATGATGAACTTGTTTCTGATATCGATCTCTATTGTGGACTGAAAGTGGGGAGGGGGCAGATAGAGGGGATACGTTTTGGGGAAAAGGGAAAAGGAGAGAGTGCCAAATAGATATTCTGTAATGATCAATAAACCAATCGTTTGGAATCAGATTACATTGATTGGTGCCTCAGAGTGTGTCTGCACCGTCACTACCGTCCACCCCTCGCACTCCTTCTCTGCCGTCTGATCCACAACCCCTCCTCACCCCATCCTGCCTTTAGATTACTGCTGCCTCATGGGGATGTGTATATCCAGCGCTCTTCGAATTTCTCCTGCAAGCTCTTGTCATTGCAGCTCTGCGATCGTCCCGGTCAATGTTCTTTTGCTAACAGTTCTGGCCAGCTTCTCTGTCATGCCTCTGCAATTCTGTTTTCTCTACTGTAATACTGATACATCTGACATCAGCTTGTCCTTGTAAAATTTCAGGATCTATTCGATCATATTATGATCACTTTCCCCTAAAAGCTTTTTACTTTATGCTTTCTAAACATTTCTGATTCATTGCAAAATACCCAATCCAGAAACGTTGATCTCCAACTGGATTCAACCACGAGCTGCTCTGAAACGTCAACTCTTAGGTATTCTAAAAACACTCATTCTTCAGATTTCCCAATCTATCTGCATATTGAAATTAAACATGACTCTCGTAATATTGACTTTTTGACGTGCACATCTTTATTACTATTTGAGAGTCTTTCTATACCACCCATCGATGTTCTCCACCTGTTGTCCCATCTATGCTCTCCACATTGCCTCTCAACCTGTCATCATCTTCTCCCTGCTGGCAGTCTCATAACGCAGCCTCTATTTGTCAACCAACAACCTCAACCCCAGCACTATCACTCTGGTTCGCACACTCCTGCCAAATTAGTTTAAACCCTCCCGAACAGCTCTGTCAAAGCTGCCGCAAGGATATTGGTTGCTCTTGGGTTTGTACGTAACCCGTCCCTTTTTGTTTAGGTCGTACCTTCCCCAGGAGAGATCCCAGTGATCCATAAATCTGAACTTCTGTCCCCTACACAAAAACAAATTTTATGACGTGTGAGTTATGATGAACTTGTTTCTGATATCGGTCTCTATTTTGGACTGAAAGTGGGGAGGGGGCAGATAGAGGGGATACGTTTTGGGGAAGAGTGAAAAGGAGAGAGTGCCAAATAGATATTCTGTAATGATCAATAAACCAACTGTTTGGAATCAGATTACATTGATTGGTGCCTCAGAGTGTGTCTGCACCGTCGCTACCGTCCACCCCTCACACTCCTTCTCTGCCGTCCGATCCACAACCCCTCCTCGGCATTCCAAGCTTACCGTTCGCAGTATTGTTTACTCACCGCCAGATTTACTAATTCGTTCTCTGCTCCAAGTTGCACAATACTGTATTTTCCACATTTATATTCCCAGATTCCAAATCCACGATCTCAGATCTCCTGATCCAATGCGAGGATTATCAACTACTCCATCTGACAATTTTCTACAGGGAGAGACTGAAACCTGCGATTGAAGAACGGGTTGAAGGACTCAGTTTGACGTTGAGACAAAAGGGACATTTCAGTGAACGGGAGCACGAGGTGAGTTTTGTTCATTGTTTGATGAGAGACAAAGGTTAGCATGGCTCATCCTCTCACTTCTGTACACTGCCGTGGTGCATTCAACACTGAAGGATTTGTGTCCAAAACCTACAGTACCAGGACTAAAACCAGTGAGGTGTGTCTAGGAACTGTAGATTCAAACTCAATTCATCCATCCAAATATATAGCACAGTGCCGTCAAAAATGTGATTTAATTCGTCAGAATCAGAAATTAAGACCTGATTGTAATATCCATCAAGACCTCCAGTCACATTCGGGTTAGTTACATTTAGGCACAATGTCGATGCAGGCGTCCGGTTCTCCGCTGTCCTCTGTGGAAAGACGCCCGCCCATCACATCGATATGGACACCTCACTCCCGTACAGAACTAGGTGCCTGACGTTTTGCTAATGTGTCGTTGCCCTAATATTAGAGGCACACAACACGGGCATACGCCATATCTCTCTAATGTTTTCAAATTATTTGCAACATTTCATCTTTACAAACTACATTTATTTTTAAAGTATATATACAGCATACAGCCTTCAGATTCGCTTTCGTACAAGCATCAGAGAAATGCGATAGAAGCTATTTAAAATAACTCACACAATAAAGGTTGTAAAATTTGTGAAAAACAGAACAGACTATGCAAACAGTAAAAACAAACTATTGAGACGAACCGCAGACACCACTAAAGTGAAAAGGGAGTCCATGGCACGGTGCCAAATTCACCGATGCAGCCGGTCCACGAGCCCAAACCACAGCCCCAGAAGCGCAGTAGCGAACTAAACACTGGACCGACGCTCGGTCCCTGATGCGAAATCGAAATCTTTTAAATCTGGACTGGCACTTAAAATGGCCAAACATCGGCTCATTCCCCTTACCGTACCCGTGCTCTGCCTTTCCGATCCGGCGGAATGTCCGCTCCAGCAACAGCCAAACGTAGGTTCACTTTCATCTTCCAAGCGCGAGCCCCGCCACCTCCATCCGATCCCAACAATGGCCGTGGTGGACATGTATACGTGAGACTCCATCTCACCGAAATCCCATAACACCGCAGACAATTCCTGTGAAATGTATTCGCCCCCTTGGAATTTTTCATGTTTTATTGTTTTAGAATATTCAATCACAAGTGGATGTAATTTGGCTTTTTTTTAAACACTGATCAGTCGAAAAAAAAAGTCTTTCGTGTCAAAGTGATAAAAGTGCTTACAAAGTGATCAAAATTAATTACAAATATAAACAAAAAATAATTGATTGCATTATTCACCCCTCACCCTATTTAATGTGACATGCTAAAGCATCACTAGTGCAACCAATTGGTTTTCTAAGTCCCATTATTAGTTAAATGTGGATCTGTTTTTGTAAACCCGTGTGCAGTCAAGGTGTTTCAATTGATTCCAATAAAAATACACCAGTATTTGGAAGTCCAACCTCTTGTGATTCCATATCCTGACAGATATTACACCATGAAGACATAATAGCCCTCCAAGCAACTGCTATAGAAAAGCACAAATCTGAAGATGGATAGAAGAATATTTCGAGGTCACTGAATATCCGCTGGCGTCCAGTTAAATCAATCATCAAGAAATGGAAAGAATATGGCACAGTTATAAATCTGTCTAGAGCAGGCCGTCCTCAAAAATTGGGTGACTGGAGGAGTTACAAGCTTCAGTGGCTGAGATGGGGGAGCCTGTGCATACAACAACTGTTGCCTGGGTGTTCCACCAGTCGCTGCTTTATGGGAGAGGGCAAAGGGAAAGCCACTGTTGAAAAGAAATCGCGTAAAATTTCGTCTTGAGTTTGGCAGAAGTCACGTGGGAGACTCTGAAGTCAGCTGCAAGAAGGTTCGATACTCTGGTGAAGCAAAAATTGAGCTATTTTGGCATTAGGCTCAACGTTATGTTTGGAGTAAGCCAAACACTGTTTATAATCCCAAACACATCATCCCTACTGTGAAGCATGGTGGTGGCTGCATCATGTTGTGGGGATACTTCACTGCAGAAAGCCCTGGAGGACTTGTGAGGATAGAGGGTAAAATTAATGCTGTAAAATACAGGGAAATCTTGGTGGAAAACCTGATGCAGTCTGCAAGAGAATTGCAATTTTCGAGAAGAATTTATTTTCCAGCAAGGAAATAACTCAAAGCATAAAGCCAATGCTACATAGGAATAGCTTAAAAACAACGCAGTTAATGTCCTGGAGTGGCCAGTCACAGTCCACATCTCAATCTAATTGGGAATTTGTGGCTAGAATTGAAAAGAGCTGTACACTCACGATCCCAATGGGATCTGAAAATGTTGGGCAGTTTTGTAATGAAGAATAGGGGAAATTGCAGTGTCCAGATCTGCAAAACTGAAAGGGACCTATCGACGTAAACTCAAAGTTGTAATTGCTACCAAAGGTGAATCCACTAAAAACTGACTTGACGGGGGTGAATACTTTTGCGAGTATTGTAAATTGGTTTGTGTTTTACACTTGTAATTAAGTTAGATTATTTTGTAGAGATCTGATTTCACTTTGACACGAAAGTATCTTTTTGCTTCTGTTGTTCAGTGTCAATAAAGTCAAATTAACTCCACTGATATTCAATGTTGTAAAACAATAAAACGTGAAATAATTGCGAGGGTGGGGAATACTTTTTATATGCACTGTATATGCCAGGTTGTACAGTCCGTTCAAAATCAAATTCGCAAATGAAAATTAGTCTGTTGATTGCTGTAGTCCTAGTCCAGAAAAGGTGCAATCAATAAAGTACTTAAGAGTTTTGTTTGCTGCCAGGGAAGCGTCTCTGTGCCTCACCAGCGGCATCTTTCCGGGATTAGTACTTTTCCACTAATGGTTTAGAATCTGCTGACGCACTCGAGAGATTCACGTAAGATCAGGGCATATCAGCCGGCGTCACACGGCAGGATTATCTGGAACAGTAAATGTCATGATCGAGAATTTAGGCATAAGAAACCAAGATAACATAATAGTATACTAAATTTTATATAAATCAATGGAAAAAAAAGAAAAAAAAAACCCACCGTGCAGCTAACTAAAAGCAAAGCAAAGCAATGGGCTAACTTGAAACCAAACAGAGTTAAACTTAAAATCACGTCCTCAATCCCGACCTCCATTAAAAACAGTGAAAAAAAACAAGAAGGGTAAATATTACATTAAATGAAAATATCGAATAAAAGGTCCCCAAATCTGTTCAAATTTAAATGAAAAATCATAAAGGTTACTTCTAATTTTCTCCAAATTCAAACATAAAATCGTCTGAGAAAACCAAAAAAAGGTAGTTGGAGCATTAAGCTCTTTCCAATGTTGTAAAATACATCTTTTCGCCATTAAAGTAAGAAATGCAATCATTCTACGGGCTGAAGGGGAAAGATTACTAGAAATTTTAGGTAGTCTAAAGATAGCAGTAATAGGGTGAGGAGAGATATCTATATTTAATACTTTAGAAATAATATTGAAAATATCTCTCCAAAAAGTTTCCAAAGTAGGGCAAGACCAAAACATATGAGTTAAAGAGGCTATCTGTCCCGAACATCTATCACAGAAAGGATTAATATGCGAGTAAAAACGCGCTAACTTATCTTTGGACATATGTGCTCTATGAACCACTTTAAATTGAATTAGGGAATGTTTAGCACAAATAGAGGAAGTATTAACTAATTGTAAAATCTGCCCCCAATCATCCACAGAAATGGTAAGCCCCAATTCCTGTTCCCAATCTACCCTAATCTTATCAAGTGGAGCTTTCCTAAGTTTCATAATAATATTATAAATCATAGCCGATGCACCTTTCTGACATGGATTAAGGTTAATTATCGAATCTAAAATATATGTAGGAGGAAGCATTGGAAAGGAAGAAAGTATAGTACTTAGGAAATTTCTAACTTGTAAATATCTAAAAAAATGTATTCTTGATAAGTTATATTTATTAGATAATTGTTCAAAAGACATAAGGGAACCATCTAAAAATAAATCCAAAAACCGTAAAATACCCTTAGTCTTCCAAGTTTGAAAAGCGCGATCCGTAAAAGAGGGAGGAAAAAATATGTTACCTAAAATAGGAATCGCTAACCCGAATTGATTAAGATCAAAAAATTTTCTGAATTGAAACCAAATGCGCAAAGCATATTTAACTATCGGGTTAGAGACCTGCTTAAGACGTTTCGAATCAAAAGGGAGAGAGGAGCCTAAAATAGAACCAAGTGTATAACCCTGAACAGATTGTAATTCCAATGCTACCCATTTAGGAATAGATAGTATGTCCTGGTCAAGTAACCAAAATTTCATATGTCGAATATTAATAGCCCAATAATAGAATCTAAAGTTAGGTAATGCTAAACCTCCATCTCTCTTAGCTTTCTGTAAATGTATTTTACCCAGTCTCGGATTCTTATTCTGCCAAATAAATGAGGAAATTTTAGAGTCAACTTTATCAAAAAAAGATTTAGCAACGAAAATTGGTAATGCCTGAAACACATATAAAAATTTTGGCCTAAAAAACATCTTAACTGCATTAATACGACCAATCAAAGTTAAATATAAGGGAAACCATTTGGATGAAAGTTGAGTAATATGGTCTATTAATGGTAAAAAGTTAGTCTTAAATAAATCTTTGTATTTACAAGTAATTTTAATCCCAAGATATGAAAAGTAATTATTAATCAATTTAAATGGAAATTTATAATATAAGGGAAGATGTTTATTAATCGGAAAAAGTTCACTCTTACTAAGATTTAATTTATAACCTGAGAAAAGACCAAATTGTACTAATAACTCTAAAACAGCAGGAATGGATCTCTCAGGATTAGAAATATATAAAAGTAAATCATCAGCATAGAGTGATAATTTATGGGACTTTAATCCCCGAGTTATCCCAGTAATATTTGAAGATTCTCGAATAGCAATTGCAAGAGGTTCTAATGCAATATCAAATAATAGGGGACTAAGAGGACAGCCTTGTCGAGTACCACGAAAGAGAGGAAAAAAAGGTGAGTTTAAAGAGTTAGTACGAACCGAGGCAACAGGGGAGTGATATAACAGTTTAATCCAGGATATAAATTTCAAGCTAAAATTAAACATTTCAAGCACCTTAAATAAATAAGGCCATTCTACTCTATCAAAAGCTTTCTCGGCATCTAAAGAAATAACACACTCAGGAACATTTTGTGAGGGAGTATAAACGATATTTAACAATGTACGAATATTATAAAAAGAGTAACGACCTTTAATAAAACCCGTTTGGTCTTCCGAAATAATAGAAGGAAGTACTTTTTCTAGTCTATTTGCTAATAACTTAGAAAAAACTTTAGAATCAACATTTAATAAAGATATTGGTCTATAAGATGCACATTGAGCAGGGTCTTTATCCTTCTTTAGTATTAGAGAAATTGATGCTCTATTAAAAGATTCAGGAAGTTTACCAAGTTTCAAAGAAGCCTCAAAAACCCTGCAGAGCCAAGGAATCAATAAAGAAGCAAAACATTTATAAAATTCAACGGTAAACCCATCAGGGCCAGGAGCTTTCCCCAGATTCATAGAAAAAATAACATTCTTAATCTCATCCATTGTAATGGAAGTATCTAATGAAGAAGACATATCCTGTGAAATCTGAGGGAAGTCTAACTTATCTAAAAAATCATTCATATATTTAGAATCTCGAGGAGACTCTGATTGATATAAAGAAGAATAAAAATCACAAAAGGTTTGATTAATCCCCACATGATCCAGTATCAATCGATCATTTTGGTTATAAATCTGATTGATTTGAGATTTAACATAATTAGATTTCAATTGATTAGCCAGCAGCTTGCCAATTTTGTCACTGTGAACATAAAAGTCACTTCTTGTTTTCTTTAATTGGTTTACAATCGAGGACGAGAGTAGTAAACTGTGTTCCATTTGAAGTTCAGTTCTTTGTTTGTATAACTCCTCAGAAGGAGCCATAACATATTTCTTATCAATTTCTTTAATCTTGTCCACAATTGCCATCTCCTCCTGCTTCTGTTTCTTCCTCAAAGCAACAGAATACGAAATAATCTGACCCCGAATATAGGCTTTAAAAGTGTTTTAACCGAAATATCTTCTGTATGGTTTATTGTAAAAAAAAGCTCAATCTGTTCATTCATAAAATTAACAAAGTCCGAGTCCTAAAGCAACAGCGAATTAAAACGCCATTGTCTATTATTTGGTATATTGGCCATAATTTTAATAGAAAGCTTAAGTGGAGCATGATCCGAAATGGTTATAGAATCATAATCACATTTAATCACTGAAGGAATAAGACGAGAATCAATGAAAAAATAATCAATTCTTGAATAGGAATGATTCTTGGTTTCTTATGCTTAAATTACATTGTTTGTAGTATTTTCTTTTTGGTATTGATATCTTTTGGAATTTTATTATACTTTAACATTGTATTAATGTTTATATGGCTTACCTTTTTTGTATACTTACTCAATAAAAAGATTTAAAAAGAAAGAAAAGAAAGAAAGAGAATTTGCCTAGTTATCTCAGAGACCTGTCAAAGCACAACTCAATAAAATCGAGCCTACTCAACGTTCTAACTGTGGTATCTGTCAACAGGGCGCATCACACCAGGTGCATGTGGGTACAAAGTGTTCGTGCAGAGCACATCCAAATCACTTCCAAACACTGAAACAGACAAACACAGAACAGAGAGCAGCACAAAGTTCTGCATCTACGGGGCGATGGATTGTGCAACAGCAGCAGATTTGTAACGACCTACAATCCACGTTTTCATGACCACATATTTCTATCACAAACAAAACCATGTGACAGGGCCACTGGGGTTATGAGGTAATACAGTAAAGGAGATCACCACATTCTGCGGCAATAATACCGAATTTTATTAGTGTTTTGGTTCCAATGCCTGAGCCCAAAGATTTACAGAATGGATGAGGAGATAGACTGGTGGTTGTCCCTGTGCTATTGGGCCTTGAGACTAGTTGAATATCCCATCAATGAGTAGATGTTTCCCTTTTCATTCTGTGTTTGTCGGTCCATTCTTCGCAGAAAGTCTCTGAGCTCGTGGGGATGGAAAACCGGACAGAGAGTTCGAAACTCTTCCTCAGTCTGGTGATGGAGAAAGGCGCCCTGCCCCGGAGAGCGATGTGGGAATCATTTGTGGAAATAAGGAAGGAGTTGCCAAAATTGGACAAGATACTGGAAGAAATCCAGGAGCTCGGTACAGTGAAATAACACGCTCTCCCCTGAATCAGATTGAAACTTTCTAGATTTAACTATGTATATTGGACCCGGTTTCATGAAAGCTTTTCGATGTCAACAGGTCCTGATCCATATGAACACAGAAGTATCACCCAAGCCTTTTGTGAGTTTTCCTCGCAACTGAAGGGTGAGTTCGTAATATATTTTTTCGCCTGTACCGTCGTAAGTGTCACTAAGGCGTCTATACCCAGCAAGGTCCTACTGCCCAAGAAAGCCCATGACTCAGTTTCAGAGTCCCTTGCAATTTACTCCCTCTATACCTATAGGGACACATTGGCCCGGAACTCCCACGATTCACTTCTGAAGGACTCCGGCTTACTGGATGAACAATTTTGTTCAATCTTCTGTTCCGGCGATGTGGTATAAGATCGAAATAATCCCTCCCCTACTTCAGGATGTCTGTATCCAATCCTTTGCATAACTGCTTTCAAGCTTGCCCTCATCATTGAATTAGGACTTTATTCCCTGGAGTGCAGAAGAATGAGGGGAGATTTGATGGAGGTATATAAAATTATGATGGGTATAGATAAAGTGAATGCAAGCAGGCTTTTTCCACTGAGGCAAGGGTAGAAAAAACAACCAGAGGACATGGGTTAAGGGTGAGGGGGGAAAAGTTTAAAAGGAACATTAAGGGGGGCTTCTTCACACAGAGAGTGGTGAATTAGCTTCCAGACGAGGTGGTAAATGCGGGTTCTTTTTTAACATTTAAGGATAAATTGGGTAGATACATGGATGGGAGGTGTATGGAGGGATATGGTCCGTGTGCAGGTCAGTGGGACTAGGCAGAAAATGGTTCGGCACAGCCAAGAAGGGCCAAAAGGCCTGTTTCTGTGCTGTAGTTTATCTATGGTTACTATGTTTTTTATGGATAGTCCAGAGGATGCTCACGAGGATTATTACGGGAATGAAAGGGTGAAAATATGTCAGCTTTTTGGCCTGTACTCACTAGAATTTAGAAAAATGTCTGGGGATCTAATTGACATTTATCGAATGTTGAAAGGACGGGATAAGGTAGATGTGGAGGAAGTGTTTCCTATGGTATCCAGAGTTATAGACAACAACTTCAGAATTGAGAGGAGACCCTTTAGAACATGGGTAAGGACGATTTCTTTTAAAGCCAGGGAGTAGTAGATCTGCAGAATGATCTGCCACAGGATGCAGTGGAGGCCATGTCCGTGCGGATCTTTAAGACAGAAGTTGATCGTATCCTGATCGGTCAGTGTACCAAGAGACATGGCGAGAAGTCAGGTGTGTAGGGTTGAGTGAGATCGGGGATTAGCCATGATGGCAAACCGGAGCAGGCTCAGTGGGCTGAATGGCCTCATTCTGCTCCTATATCTTATACGTTTTGTCAAAGTAACTCCTCCTTTGAGCACTTTACAGTTCACACCCTCTTCAAGCTCTTAATAAAAATGAATCGAGATTCATTTGAAGGGAAGTCAAAATCCCCTGAGACTAAAACGCTCTTTTTTGCAACCTCTCTGTGTGATTTATCTACTCCTGTATCTCCTGATGACTATTTGGAGGTCTGTGGTATAACTAAATGGAAGACATCGGCGCCTTTCTGCAAGGAAAGGACTAGGTCCATTTATAAGTTGGTTTCCACCTGACGGTTAAACAGATGACCATTCTCTTCAGAAAAGCGGATTTCTTTTTTTATTGAGATGCCGTCTCAGATTTGTTGCTTGAGTTAGGAATCTAAATTGTAGTTGCTGAATATATTCAAACTGATATTATGGATGCAGGTTCACAAAAAATACAGAATTACTGTCTTCAGCTTCAGAGACTGAAATCAGAAGGGAAACGGGAATGTGCCTGTGATCCAAACAAATCTGCGCACAAGTTAAGAAATCCCATTCAATCCCTTCCCTTCCTGCCTTCTCCTGTCATTTTGGATCTCCCCCTCCACCTCCCACTTTCAAATCTCTTAGTAGCTCTTCTTTCAATTAGTCCTGACGAAGGCTCTCGGCCCGAAACGTGGACTGTACCTCTTCCTAGAAATGCTGCCTGGCCTGCTGCGTTCACCAGCAACTTTGATGTGTGTTGCTTGAAATTCCAGCATCTTCAGATTTCCTCGTTTTTGCGGCATTAAATCTTCGTCACCTCTCACATTCCTAGTGCCCCAGTTTATTTCTTCAGTTTATTTGTTACGTCGCTTTATCACCCATCAATGTTTATTGACCACAGTTCTGTTAAGCCTACTAATAGGAGGAAAAAGCCGGATATAGGCGATTATGATCCCCTTTTGCTTCTCAGTTTCAAAAGTATCCAAACGGTAAGACGTCTTCTTTTCTTGTTTACACACAAAAAAATACTGGAGGAACTGAGAATGCCAGGCAGCATTTATGGAAAGGAGAGCAAGTCCCGCCGAAAGATCTCGGCATGAAACTTTCGCTGTTCTCATCTCCAGCATTTTGTGTGTGTTGCTTAGATTTCCAGCATCTACAGATTTTCTGTTCTTTGTAATATCTTTCTCGTTTGTCAGTTTCTATTTATAAAATTGCAATATATCCGAATACGTGATCACCTTATTGGTCAAAGAAAGTAATTGAACGCACCCCTCAACTAAAACTGCTCGTAATTTACAAACTATTTTCATTTCCTCTACAGTTTCAATGTAACGGGAACCTTTGCCAGTGAACTAGTAACCGTAACTGCTTGGCATATTCCATGTGGATTTTCTCAGGGATTTTATCTCGTATTTTGTCACATTCTGTCGTACAGTATACGTGCAATATCGCCAATAACAAAAGCAGCAATAGTAGAAATTATGCGTAAGGTTTGAGGAGATTTGGGGAATTGATGTTGTAGTTCAGATCCTGCGCTGCCACTGGAGAACTGAAAGGTTTGGAGAAGTAGAGTGGCTGAAATGAAGTATCAGAGGAGAATGAGGGATTTTGCTTTGAAGCAGATTTCAGAGAACAGGAGATAGTGAGGAACAAAAATAGTCTCTGAACCAAAATTGAAGTTGTTAATTCAACACATTACTGAGCTATTCCGGTGCAGTAAGGTGGGTGAAAGGGGCTTGTTTAGAATTGCGGATCTGGTATGATATTTTCAGAGAAGTACAGGATGCTGAATGACGAGGGATGGAGACCACCAGGATCGTGGAGTCATTATTGATGTTCTTTCAAGAAACACTGGGTGTTAGAAAATGACTCTGAAATGGCAAATGTTGCACACTTGGACACAAAAGGGACTTCCAGGCGTGCAAAATTTTAAAATAACCTCTTTATTTTCCTTTCTGGAAACACCGGAACACAGCGCATCGGTGACCATGCATGCTGCCGGGCCGTCTCCGTCCACTGCATCACGTGCGCACTCCCGAGCCCCCAGGACCCCTCAGCTGCCCCCAGTGCCTGTAGAAGCTTAGCCTCACAAGATTGATGTATAGAGGGGTCCTGGGATATCAGATTACAGAATTTAAATTTGGGAAGACTTATAGAAGGTAAGTTGAAGGGACGGTGTGGACAGGAAAGTTCTGGCAGGTCTGTTTCGGCTTGTCACACTGCGGAGGTACCGATACAGCATCCTATTTCTCAGGCAAGGCTGCAAGTGAAATCCCCCGCTGTACGGGCTGCTCTCTATGATCATTACAGGATACATGGTGATGCCTAATTTGGGAATAGGAATATGATCTACTGAAGAATATGGGTTTACAGCATGGGTTCCCATCCTGGAGTCCATGGTTAATGTTAGAGGTCCATGGTCTAAGAAGGTTTGGAACCCCTAGCTTCCAGTGATGTGGAAGATAATTAGAGGGGGCATGAGAACGATACTTTCACAGAGAAGGTTGTTGTAATCAGGAGCACCAGAGGGGATGAAATGTGAGGATAGTTACATTTAAGAAGAAACTGGATATATAATAAATTAAGCAAAGCACAGCAGGGAATATTTGAGCGGCAAGAAAATGAATTGATATGGATGATCAATATGAAGAGACTATACCTCTGCAGATGACGCAACCTACCTGACAGGGAAGTTTGAAAATGCCGATTGTGCAGGTCACGAAGCAGCTTCTTAATCAACTAATCCTCATTTGTTTACTGCAGTGAGCTTGAATGTTGAAAAGCCCGTCTCCACCATGGCTGAAGATGCGAAAAAGGATGGGGATACCGTGAGTTCAAAAGCGAGGAAGCAGACAGGTGCGTTACAGGATTGTTTTGAAGATAAATGTTATCTTCACATCAGTTCCAGATTTAATGCCTGAGCCCGCAATTCACAAATGACCGTGAAAGAGAGAGATTTTAAGTACAGACAGTAGTTCAGGAAGTTTAAGGATGTTGACAGAGACTCTCTTACTGTGAAAGAGCTGGATGGGATAAAGTTTACCAAATGTGTTCAGGTAAGTATCCTGAATCATTCGAAGGATATTCAACATGACAGTTTGGTAGTATGGCGAGTCTATGCGATCTAGTGATTAGTCCCGGTCCGTCGTTGCTTGCATCTAAGGAAGAAAACTAAGAAGGTCATTCGAAAGGAAAAGATGAATTATGAGAGGAAGCTGGCGACTAATATCAAAAAAGATAATAAACGCGTTTTTAAGTATATAAAGGGTAAAAGAGAGTCGTGGGTAGACAGGATCATAACAAAATGACGCTGGGATATTGTAATGAGAGATGCAGAGATGGCAGAGGAACTGAATGCGTATTTTGTATCAGTCTTCACAGTGGAAAACGTC
This sequence comes from Mobula hypostoma, assembly GCF_963921235.1. NCBI lineage: Eukaryota > Metazoa > Chordata > Chondrichthyes > Myliobatiformes > Myliobatidae > Mobula > Mobula hypostoma. The sequence continues at coordinate 7,186,621 of NC_086127.1, read as the reverse complement.
TGTAGTATACCGGACATTCAAGAGTATCAGGGAAGAGAAGTTTGTGCAGCGAAAATTACTATTTAGAAGGTGGTCAGGGAGCCTAATGATTTAGGGTAAATCTCCTGGACCTCATGGAATATACCCTCGGGTTCTGAAGGAAGTAGCTGGAGAGATTGTGGAGGCGTTAACGATGATCTTCCAAGAATCGATAGATTCTGGCATTGTACCGGATGACTGGAAAATTGCAAGTGTTACCCCGCTATTTAAGAAGGGAGGGAGGCAGCAGAAATGAAACTATAGACCTGTTAGCCTGACATCAGTGGTTGGGAAGTTATTGGAATCGATTGTTACGGACAAGAGTACGGATTATCTGGAGTCACATGACTAGATAGGCCAAAGCCAATATGGTTTCCTGAAAGGAAAATCCTGCCTCACAAACCTACTGCAATTCTTTGAAGAACTTTTGCAGGAGATGTAGTGGACGTGGTGTACCTGGATTTTCAGAATGCCTTTGACAAGGTGCCGCACATGAGGCTGCTTAACAAGATAAGAGCTCATGGAATTACAGGCAAATCACTAGAGTGGGTGGAGCATTGGCTGATTGGCAGAAAACAGAGTGGGAATAAAGGGATCCTATTCCGGCTGGCTGCCGGTTACAAGTGGAGTTCCATGGGGTCGGTGTTGGGACCGCTGCTTTTTACGATTTATGTCAATGATATGGATTACATTATTAATGGATTTGTGGCTAAATTTATCTATGATGCAAAGATAAGTGGAGGAGCGGTTAGTGCTGAGGAAACAGAGAACCTGCACAGTCTCAAATAGTTTAGGGGAATGGGCAAAGAAGTGGCAAATGAAATACAATGTTGGAAAGTGAATGGTCATGCACTTTGGTGGAAGAAGTACACAGGTAGACTGTTATTTAGATGGGGAAAGTATTGAAAATGCATAGATGCAAAGAGACTTGGGACTCTCTCCTTTTTCTCTCTCTGCCCGCTGACTATACCGCTTGTCCATCCTCTGGTATTTCCCCCCTCCCACTTTTCCTTCTCCCTCGGCCTCCTGTGCCATGATCCTCTCATATCCCTTTTGCCAATCACCTGTCCAGCTCTTGGCTCCATCCCTCCCTCTCCTGTCTTCTCCTATGATTTCCGATCTCCCCCTCCCACTTTCAAATCTCTTACTAACTCTTCCTTCAGTTAGTCCTGACGAAGGGTCTTGGCCCGAAACGTCGACTGTACCTCTTCCTAGAGATGCTGCCTGGCCTGCTGCATTTACCAGCAACTTTGATGTGTAACTAAGCAGATAAAAGAGGTTTGGCAGGATGGTATATTAATAAATATCCAAGAGCACAAACCAAACAGGAAAAATGGCAATATTGCAGATCACACTGGAATTTACTAACACTGAACACTGTTACACTTGGAAAGGGAGAGGGGGATTTGCTATATTTTACAGCTTAATAATCGCGGTGGCAATGAGTGCATTATTAAAGGAAGGAGCGGGTATTACTGATGGTAAGGGCAACGTGTGGGTCAAACAGCAAGGCTGTTCCGTACAGCTCAATGTGCTGTTCGAATGTGAACAAGGTCTTGTGTTACCGGTACAAACAGTAATGTGCCAAGGTGTTCGGTACTTAGGGGAGTGAAGAGTGATTTGCAATTGTTTACACCCACTTCGTCATAATAGTGGTGGCAATGAATACCTAAGTGAAACGAAGGAGCAGGTATTGTTGAGTTAATGATGGTACGGCCGTGTGTGGAACGGGCAATAAAGTTATTTCGTGCAGCTCAAGGTGATGGGCAAATGTGGGTGTATTGTGGTTGGGATGCTCGGATGCCAAAGACGTTTGCACAATACTGCAGGAATTTTATGTATTAGACTGTACTGCAGTTGTCGAACAAAAACAAATTTTATGACGTGTGAGTTATGATGAACTTATTTCTGATATCGGTCTCTGTTGTGGACTGAAAGTGGGGAGGGGGCAGATAGAGGGGATACATTTTGGGGAAAAGGGAAAAGGAGAGAGTGCCAAATAGATATTCTGTAATGATCAATAAACCAATTGTTTGGAATCAGATTACATTGATTGGTGCCTCAGAGTGTGTCTGCACCGTCGCTACCGTCCACCCCTCGCACTCCTTCTCTGCCGTCTGATCCACAACCCCTCCTCACCCCATCCTGCCTTTAGATTACTGCTGCCTCATGGGGATGTGTATATCCGGCGCTCTTCGAATTTCTCCTGCAAGCTCTTGTCATTGCAGCTCTGCGGTCGTCCCGGTCAATGTTCTTTTGCTAACAGTTCTGGCCAGCTTCTCTGTCATGCCTCTGCAATTCTGTTTTCTCCACTGTAAAACTGATACATCTGACTTCAGCTTGTCCTTGTCAAATTTCAGGATCTATTCGATCATATTATGATCACTTTCCCCTAAAAGCCTTTTACCTTATGCTTTCTAAACATTTCTGATTCATTGCAAAATACCCAATCCAGAAACGTTGATCTCCAACTGGGTTCAACCACGAGCTACTCTGAAATGTCAACTCTTACGTATTCTAAAAACACTCATTCTTCAGATTTCCCAATTTATCTGCATATTGAAATTGAACATGACTATCGTAATATTGACTTTTTGACGTGCACATCTTTATTACTATTTGAGGGTCTTTCTATAACTCCCATCGATGTTCTCCACCTGTTATCCCATCTATGTTCACCACATTGCCTCTCAACCTGTCATTAGCTTCTCCCTGCTAGCAGCCTCATAACGCAGCCTCTATTTGTCAACCAACAACCTCAACCCCAGCACTATCACTCTGTTTCGCACACTCCTGCCAAATTAGTTTAAACCCTCCCGAACAGCTCTGTCAAACCTGCCGCAAGGATATTGGTTGCCCTTGGTTTATAGGTAACCCGTCCCTTTTTCTTTAGGTCGTACCTTCCCCAGGAGAGATCCCAGTGATCCATAAATCTGAACTTCTGTCCTCCTCACCAGTTCCTTAGCCATGCATTCATCAGCCAATCATCCTATTCTTTCCTTCAGCGCGCTGGCACGGGGAGCAATCAAGAGATTACTACCATAGAGGACCTGCTTTTCAGCTTTCCAACTTGCTTCCTAAAATATATCTTCAGGTCTACTTCACCTTTACTCCCTGGACTGTAGGTACCAATATGTACCAATACACCCGGCAGCTCAACTCGCCGGGACCAGATTCGAGATATTCTTGGCACCTGGGATGCGGCACACCGTCCAGTTGACGCCGTTGTGCTTGCATAATCTCGTCTCTGTTTCTCTGTTCCTCTTACATGAATCTCCTGTAACCCCACTGTTCTCATCGGAGCCACAGCACCACATAGCGTGCCAGAGATCCTATTGTTCTTCTTCATTACTGCAAATTTTCCCGTGAGGTAAAACATCCTCTTAGCGTTCACACTGCGTACGGCTTCATACAGTTTGGCCAATTATTTAAAAAAGGATCTCCTAGCATTGAAAGTAGTTCAGAAGTGTCTCTTTTTTTAGTTTGGAGCTCGTTCAAATGGTAACATGTTTGGCCAAGCAAAATAAGATTTGTGGCTACGTAGTTTAGAGAATAGTGGGATGATCATATATCTCGACAAACACACACCGTATATACAGTAAAATTCGGTATGTAGATATATATATAGAATGTGTCAATGCATGTGTAGTTTTACTTGGGTCGTTCTCCTACTGCCTACAAAGATTATATGTGGGACATGTATGATAAATAACCTACTTGAAAAAGTATTTAGGATCCAGCCCCTTTTAGACAAATGAGCTTTTCATTCAAAGATTTTAATAAATTTTGCTGAGAGTTTTATTTTTTATTCGAGATTCCGATCCTCTTTCTCCACAGGAGAGCGCAAAACCCAAGGAAAGTTGAAAAGCATGAAAGAGAATTTTAAAATCTCTGAAACTGAAATGTCAGCAGTTCAAAAGTATTTATCCCGCTCCCTCATTACTTAGGCGAAACACCGCTCGCAGCTGGTACAGCCAGTAATCTTTCGGATTAGTTTCTATTATGTTTGCACAAGATGATGCAGCAAGATTTGCCCATTCCCGCTTGCAATATTGCTTAAACTGCACCAGGATCGTTGGCAGGGAAAAGTGAGGAGCAATCTTGAGGTTTCTAGAGATATCCGATTGGGATCTCTGACTGGGCCACTCAAAGAGACCAAATTTCTTCATTGGAAGCCACCCCATGATGGCTCAAGTAGTGTGCTTTGCGTCGTTGTCCTGCTGATAAACGAAATTCCTCCCTACTTTAAGCTTTCTTGCAGTGGATAGTAGGTTCTTATTGAAGATCTCTTTGTAATTAGCAGCATTCATCACCCCATCAAGCCAGGCCATATTTGCAGGCATTCGTGCTGAGAAGCATCGCTTTGGCATGATGCTATCTGCAACATTGTTTCCAGTAGGGATGGTGTTACCTGCCTGATGCGCAATACTAAATTTATGTCACACGTACTGTTTACTCTTGAGGCCGAGGATTCCACGTTCGTCTTATACAACCAGAAGACGTACTTCGACATATTTACAGTATCTGCTAAGTGACACTGTGCTAAGTTATTGCGGGTGAGGGTATGACTGTTTCAAAAGCATTCAAGTCCGATTAATTAGAGCATCGAATAATAGGGTCAGTCAGTTATTAATGACATCTCTGAAAGAGCTAAAACAAATTTAGAAAGTAGCCGGAATGTTCTTTGTTTTTATGGGGCACTATGCCACTTAATTGGGAAAGGACGCTGTTGGTGACCAGCTTCTACCTATCGTCGGTCGCGTGAATCAATGTCCTTTAACCTGCATTTCACTTTTTTGCAGACAGCAAATCAACTGAAATGGGAACAAAGCCCAGTAAAACACAGTCGAAAGGCTTGTCACATGGGAAAGCTGGTGATGCCACAAAATCGAGTGTCAGGAAGCAAAGGCATTTTCTGGACCCTGCTGCATGCAAAGGAGATCCACCGGCAGGAGCCATTTGTCACAAAGGGTCTCCTTTTAGCAGAGATGTTTCAGACTTATCTGGAAGCTGTGATCATAGGACAGGTTAGTAGATTGCAAATACGTGGAAAGTAAGCATTGAATTCCTTGTCAAATATTGCATAAGAGCTCCTCCTACCTCTGGATTTGTGAAAAGATGTCATAATGCATGAACAATTTTATCCTTCAGCAGGCATTTTTGAGTACTCTGCTGGGCATTTATAGCAAATATAGCTGGTGAAATAGATGAGCTCGAGGCAGAAGACATGGCATACAGAGTGCTCCTGCCCCATCCTTACCTTCCTTCATAAAGGACGGCTTAACAAGTCTGCGCCGCCAAATATAAGCAAGCAAGTAACGAATTAACCTACTAGCCCAAACATCTTTGGATTCTGGAAGACAGCCAGCATTTTATGTGGTCAGCGGGAGAACGTACAGATTGCTGAGACAACAACGGGATTTCAACACAGGTCACTGCCGGTGAAAAGCATTGTGATAATTGCTATGCTGCCATGCCACTCTAACCTATTCCACCTGTCCCTGTAACTCAAGTCTTCTAATTCAGGCAATATTGTAGTTGTTGTTTTTTTCCCTCTCTCTCTGCACTGCTTTCTTGTAGATAGGTGACTAGAACAGTACACACTACCCCAAAATAGACAGCACCAAATTCAATATAAATCCCATCTCAAGTGCTTTATTTATGTAGGTCAATGAGCCGAAAGCTCTCTTTACGACCCCATTTACTTGTGAATCCATCTGGATGGAGTTATGGATCTGTGTTCCCAGATCCTTCTGCCCTATCAGACTACTCAGTACCTTATAGTTTACTGTGCAAGTCCTGCGTCCGTTTCACCTGCCAAATTGCAACAGCTCACATTTGTCTGCAATAAAATGCAGTTGTAATGTTACACCCTACCCTTCCTGAAAAATCTCTTCTGCACCTTATCGAGATCAATTGCATCGTCACCATAGCGAGGCAAGTGGAATTGCACACAGTCTGACAACTGTGCTGTAAATAACATCATGTGATGTGTTTTCATGAGGAATGCGGGGTCCCGAGGATCGGGTAGCGCACTACCTTGGGAGTGTGGGGCTCTGAGTGATGGGACGATGAGTGACTCGGAATGGAGGATGCCTGGAGATGAGATGTCACATGCCCAAAGGACGTAAGGGAACCTGTGAGCGAGGACTCACAAGATTGATGTATAGAGGGGTCCTGGGATATCAGACTACAGAATTTAAATTTGGGAAGACTTATAGAAGGTAAGTTTAAGGGACAGTGTGGACAGGAAAGTTCTGGCAGGTCTGTTTCGGCTTGTCACACTGCGGAGGTACCGATACAGCATCCTATTTCTCAGGCAAGGCTGCAAGTGAAAACCGCGCTGTACGGGCTGCTCTCTATGATCATTACAGGATACATGGTGATGCCTAATTTCAGAATAGGAATAGGATCTACTGAAGAATATGGGTTTACAGCATGGGTTCCCATCCTGGAGTCCATGGTTAATGTTAGAGGTCCATGGTCTAAGAAGGTTTGGAACCCCTAGCTTCCAGTAATGTGGAAGATAATTAGAGGGGGCATGAGAACGATACTTTCACAGAGAAGGTTGTTGCAATCAGGAGCACCAGAGGGGATGAAATGTGAGGATAGTTACATTTAAGAAGACACTGGATATATAATAAATTAACCAAAGCACAGACGGGTATATTTCAGCGGCAAGAAAATGCGTTGATATAGATGATCAATATGAAGAGACTATATCTCTGCAGATGACGCAACCTACCTGACAGGGAAGTTTGAAAATGCCGATTGTGCAGGTCACGAAGCAGCTTCTTAATCAACTAATCCTCATTTGTTTACTGCAGTGAGCTTGAATATGGAAAAGCCCTTCTCCACCATGACTGAAGATGCAAAAAAGGATGGCGATACCGTGAGTTCAAAAGCGAGGAAGCAGACAGGTGCGTTACAGGATTGTTTTGAAGATAACTGTTGTCTTGACATCAGTTCCAAATTTAATGCCTGAGCCCGCAATTCACAAATGACCGTGAAAGAGAGAGATTTTAAGTACAGACAGTGGTTCAGGGAGTTTAAGGATGTTGACAGAGACTCTCTTACTGTGAAAGAGCTGGATGGGATAAAGTTTACCAAGTGTGTTCAGGTAAGTATCCTGAATCATTCGAAGGATATTCAACATGACAGTTTGGTAGTATGGCGAGTCTATGCGATCTAGTGATTAGTCCCGGTCCGTCGTTGCTTGCATCTAAGGAAGAAAACTAAGAAGGTCATTCGAAAGGAAAAGATGAATTATGAGAGGAAGCTGGCGACTAATATCAAAAAAGATAATAAACGCTTTTTTAAGTATCTAAAGGGTAAAAGAGAGTCGTGGGTAGACAGGATCATAACAAAATGACGCTGGGATATTGTAATGAGAGATGCAGAGATGGCAGAGGAACTGAATGCGTATTTTGCATCAGTCTTTACAGTGGAAAACGTCTGTAGTATACCGGACATTCAAGAGTATCAGGGAAGAGAAGTTTGTGCAGCGAAAATTACTATTTAGAAGGTGCTCAGGGAGCCCAATGATTTAGGGTAAATCTCCTGGACCTCATGGAATATACCCTCGGGTTCTGAAGGAAGTAGCTGGAGAGATTGTGGAGGCGTTAACGATGATCTTCCAAGAATCGATAGATTCTGGCATTGTACCGGATGACTGGAAAATTGCAAGTGTTACTCCGCTATTTAAGAAGGGAGGGAGGCAGCAGAAATGAAGCTATAGACCTGTTAGTCTGACATCAGTGTTTGTGAAGTTATTGGAATCGATTGTTACGGACAAGATTACGGATTATCTGGAGTCACATGACTAGATAGGCCAAAGCCAATATGGTTTCCTGAAAGGAAAATCCTGCCTCACAAACCTACTGCAATTCTTTGAAGAACTTTTGCAGGAGATGTAGTAGACGTGGTGTACCTGGATTTTCAGAATGCCTTTGACAAGGTGCCGCACATGAGGCTGCTTAGCAAGATAAGAGCTCATGGAATTACAGGTAAATCACTAGAGTGGGTGGAGCATTGGCTGATTGGCAGAAAACAGAGTGGGAATAAAGGGATCCTATTCCGGCTGGCTGCCGGTTACAAGTGGAGTTCCACAGGGGTCGGTGTTGGGACTGCTGCTTTTTACGATTTATGTCAATGATATGGATTACGGTATTAATGGATTTGTGGCTAAATTTACCTATGATGCAAAGACAGGTGGAGGAGCGGTTAGTGCTGAGGAAACAGAGAACCTGCACAGTCTCAAATAGTTTAGGGGAATGGGCAAAGAAGTGGCAAATGAAATACAATGTTGGAAAGTGTATGGTCATGCACTTTGGTGGAAGAAGTACACAGGTAGACTGTTATTTAGATGGGGAAAGAATTGAAAATGCATAGATGCAAAGAGACTTGGGACTCTCTCCTTTTTCTCTCTCTGCCCTCTGACTATACCCCTTGTCCATCCTCTGGTATTTCCCCCCTCCCACTTTTCCTTCTCCCTCGGCCTCCTGTGCCATGATCCTCTCATATCCCTTTTGCCAATCACCTGTCCAGCTCTTGGCTCCATCCCTCCCCCTCCTGTCTTCTCCTATGATTTCGGATCTCCCCCTCCCACTTTCAAATCTCTTACTAACTCTTCTTTCAATTAGTCCTGACGAAGCGTCTCGGCACGAAACGTCGACTCTACCTGTTCCTAGAGATGCTGCCTGGCCTGCTGCGTTTACCAGCAACTTTGGTGTGTGACTAAGCAGATTAAAGAGGTTTGGCAGGATGCAATATTAATAAATATCCAAGAACACAAACCAAACAGGAAAAATGGCAATATTGCAGATCACACTGGAATTTACTAACACTGAACACTGTTACACGTGGAAAGGGAGAGGGGGATTTGCTATATTTTACAGCTTAATACTCGCGGTGGCAATGAGTGCGTTATTAAAGGAAGGAGTGGGTATTACTGATGGTAAGGGCAACGTGTGGGTCAAACAGCAAGGCTGTTCCGTACAGCTCAATGTGCTGTTCGAATGTGAACAAGGTCTTGTGTTAGCGGTACAAACAGTAATGTGCCAAGGTGTTCGGTACATAGGGGAGTGAAGATGGATTTGCAATTGTTTACACCCACTTCGTCATAATAGTGGTGGCAATGAATACCTAAGTGAAACGAAGGAGCAGGTATTGTTGAGTTAATGATGGTACGGGCGTGTGTGGAGCGGACAATAAAGTTATTTAGTGCAGCTCAAGGTGATGGGCAAATGTGGGTGTATTGTGGTTGGGATGCTCGGATGTCAAAGACGTTTGCACAATACTGCAGGAATTTTATGTATTAGACTGTACTGCAGTTGTCGAACAAAAACAAATTTTATGACGTGTGAGTTATGATGAACTTGTTTCTGATATCGGTCTCTATTGTGGACTGAAAGTGGGGAGGGGGCAGATAGAGGGGATACGTTTTGGGGAAGAGTGAAACGGAGAGAGTGCCAAATAGATATTCTGTAATGATCAATAAACCAATTGTTTGGAATCAGATTACATTGATTGGTGCCTCAGAGTGTGTCTGCACCGTCGCTACCGTCCACCCCTCGCACTCTTTTTCTGCTGTCTGATCCACAACCCCTCCTCACCCCATCCTGCCTTTAGATTACTGCTGCCTCATGGGGATGTGTATATCCGGCGCTCTTCCAATTTCTCCTGCAAGCTCTTGTCATTGCAGCTCTGCGGTCGTCCCGGTCAATGTTCTTTGGCTAACAGTTCTGGCCAGCTTCTCTGTCATGCCTCTGCAATTCTGTTTTCTCCACTGTAATTCTGATACATCTGACTTCAGCTTGTCCTTGTAAAATTTCAGGATCTATTCGATCATATTATGATCACTTTCCCCTAAAAGCCTTTTACTTTATGCTTTCTAAACATTTCTGATTCATTGCAAAGTACCCAATCCAGAAACGTTCATCTCCAACTGGGTTCAACCACGAGCTGCTCTCAAACGTCAACTCTTAGGTATTCTAAAAACACTCATTCTTCAGATTTCCCAATCTATCTGCATATTGAAATTAAACATGACTATCGTAATATTGACTTTTTGACGTGCACATCTTTATTACTATTTGAGGGTCTTTCTATAACTTCCAACGATGTTCTACACCTGTTGTCCCATCTATGTTCTCCACATTGCTTCTCCACCTATTATCAGCTTCTCCCTGCTAGCAGTCTCATAACGCAGCCTCTATTTGTCAACCAACAACCTCAACCCCAGCACTATCACTCTAGTTCGCACACTCCTGCCAAATTCGTTTAAACCCTCCCGAACAGCTCTGTCAAAGCTGCCGCAAGGATATTGGTTGCCCTTGGGTTTATAGGTAACCCGTCCCTTTTTGTTTAGGTCGTACCTTCCCCAGGAGAGATCCCAGTTATCCATAAATCTGAACTTCTGTACTCTACACCAGTTCCTCAGCCATGCATTCATCAGCCAATCATCCTATTCTTTCCTTCAGCGCGCGGGCACGGGGAGCAATCAAGAGGTATTAATGGATTTGTGGCTAAATTTACCTATGATGCAAAGATAGGTGGAGGAGCGGTTAGTGCTGAGGAAACAGAGAACCTGCGCAGTCTCAAATAGTTTACGGGAATCGGCAAAGAAGATGCAAATGAAATACAATATTGGAAAGTGAATGGTCATGCACTTTGGTGGAAGAAATACACAGGTAGACTGTTATTTAGATGGGGAAAGTATTGAAAATGCATAGATGCAAAGAGACTTGGGACTCTCTCCTTTTTCTCTCTCTGCCCTCTGACTATACCCCTTGTCCATCCTCTGGTATTTCCCCCCTCCCACTTTTCCTTCTCCCTCGGCCTCCTGTGCCATGATCCTCTCATATCCCTTTTGCCAATCACCTGTCCAGCTCTTGGCTCCATCCCTCCCCCTCCTGTCTTCTCCTATGATTTCGGATCTCCCCCTCCCACTTTCAAATCTCTTACTAACTCTTCTTTCAATTAGTCCTGACGAAGCGTCTCGGCACGAAACGTCGACTCTACCTGTTCCTAGAGATGCTGCCTGGCCTGCTGCGTTTACCAGCAACTTTGGTGTGTGACTAAGCAGATTAAAGAGGTTTGGCAGGATGCAATATTAATAAATATCCAAGAACACAAACCAAACAGGAAAAATGGCAATATTGCAGATCACACTGGAATTTACTAACACTGAACACTGTTACACGTGGAAAGGGAGAGGGGGATTTGCTATATTTTACAGCTTAATACTCGCGGTGGCAATGAGTGCGTTATTAAAGGAAGGAGTGGGTATTACTGATGGTAAGGGCAACGTGTGGGTCAAACAGCAAGGCTGTTCCGTACAGCTCAATGTGCTGTTCGAATGTGAACAAGGTCTTGTGTTAGCGGTACAAACAGTAATGTGCCAAGGTGTTCGGTACATAGGGGAGTGAAGATGGATTTGCAATTGTTTACACCCACTTCGTCATAATAGTGGTGGCAATGAATACCTAAGTGAAACGAAGTAGCAGGTATTGTTGAGTTAATGATGGTACGGGCGTGTGTGGAGCGGACAATAAAGTTATTTAGTGCAGCTCAAGGTGATGGGCAAATGTGGGTGTATTGTGGTTGGGATGCTCGGATGTCAAAGACGTTTGCACAATACTGCAGGAATTTTATGTATTAGACTGTACTGCAGTTGTCGAACAAAAACAAATTTTATGACGTGTGAGTTATGATGAACTTGTTTCTGATATCGGTCTCTATTGTGGACTGAAAGTGGGGAGGGGGCAGATAGAGGGGATACGTTTTGGGGAAGAGTGAAACGGAGAGAGTGCCAAATAGATATTCTGTAATGATCAATAAACCAATTGTTTGGAATCAGATTACATTGATTGGTGCCTCAGAGTGTGTCTGCACCGTCGCTACCGTCCACCCCTCGCACTCTTTTTCTGCTGTCTGATCCACAACCCCTCCTCACCCCATCCTGCCTTTAGATTACTGCTGCCTCATGGGGATGTGTATATCCGGCGCTCTTCCAATTTCTCCTGCAAGCTCTTGTCATTGCAGCTCTGCGGTCGTCCCGGTCAATGTTCTTTGGCTAACAGTTCTGGCCAGCTTCTCTGTCATGCCTCTGCAATTCTGTTTTCTCCACTTTAATACTGATACATCTGACTTCAGCTTGTCCTTGTAAAATTTCAGGATCTATTCGATCATATTATGATCACTTTCCCCTAAAAGCCTTTTACTTTATGCTTTCTAAACATTTCTGATTCATTGCAAAGTACCCAATCCAGAAACGTTCATCTCCAACTGGGTTCAACCACGAGCTGCTCTCAAACGTCAACTCTTAGGTATTCTAAAAACACTCATTCTTCAGATTTCCCAATCTATCTGCATATTGAAATTAAACATGACTATCGTAATATTGACTTTTTGACGTGCACATCTTTATTACTATTTGAGGGTCTTTCTATAACTTCCAACGATGTTCTACACCTGTTGTCCCATCTATGTTCTCCACATTGCTTCTCCACCTATTATCAGCTTCTCCCTGCTAGCAGTCTCATAACGCAGCCTCTATTTGTCAACCAACAACCTCAACCCCAGCACTATCACTCTAGTTCGCACACTCCTGCCAAATTCGTTTAAACCCTCCCGAACAGCTCTGTCAAAGCTGCCGCAAGGATATTGGTTGCCCTTGGGTTTATAGGTAACCCGTCCCTTTTTGTTTAGGTCGTACCTTCCCCAGGAGAGATCCCAGTTATCCATAAATCTGAACTTCTGTACTCTACACCAGTTCCTCAGCCATGCATTCATCAGCCAATCATCCTATTCTTTCCTTCAGCGCGCGGGCACGGGGAGCAATCAAGAGGTATTAATGGATTTGTGGCTAAATTTACCTATGATGCAAAGATAGGTGGAGGAGCGGTTAGTGCTGAGGAAACAGAGAACCTGCGCAGTCTCAAATAGTTTACGGGAATCGGCAAAGAAGATGCAAATGAAATACAATATTGGAAAGTGAATGGTCATGCACTTTGGTGGAAGAAATACACAGGTAGACTGTTATTTAGATGGGGAAAGTATTGAAAATGCATAGATGCAAAGAGACTTGGGACTCTCTCCTTTTTCTCTCTCTGCCCTCTGACTATACCCCTTGTCCATCCTCTGGTATTTCCCCCCTCCCACTTTTCCTTCTCCCTCGGCCTCCTGTGCCATGATCCTCTCATATCCCTTTTGCCAATCACCTGTCCAGCTCTTGGCTCCATCCCTCCCCCTCCTGTCTTCTCCTAGGATTTCGGATCTACCCCTCCCACTTTCAAATCTCTTACTAACTCTTCCTTCAATTAGTCCTGACGAAGCGTCTCGGCACGAAACGTCGACTCTACCTGTTCCTAGAGATGCTGCCTGGCCTGCTGCGTTTACCAGCAACTTTGGTGTGTGACTAAGCAGATTAAAGAGGTTTGGCAGGATGCAATATTAATAAATATCCAAGAACACAAACCAAACAGGAAAAATGGCAATATTGCAGATCACACTGGAATTTACTAACACTGAACACTGTTACACGTGGAAAGGGAGAGGGGGATTTGCTATATTTTACAGCTTAATACTCGCGGTGGCAATGAGTGCGTTATTAAAGGAAGGAGTGGGTATTACTGATGGTAAGGGCAACGTGTGGGTCAAACAGCAAGGCTGTTCCGTACAGCTCAATGTGCTGTTCGAATGTGAACAAGGTCTTGTGTTAGCGGTACAAACAGTAATGTGCCAAGGTGTTCGGTACATAGGGGAGTGAAGATGGATTTGCAATTGTTTACACCCACTTCGTCATAATAGTGGTGGCAATGAATACCTAAGTGAAACGAAGGAGCAGGTATTATTGAGTCAATGATGGCACGGGCGTGTGTGGAGCGGACAATAAAGTTATTTAGTGCAGCTCAAGGTGATGGGCAAATGTGGGTGTATTGTGGTTGGGATGCTCGGATGTCAAAGACGTTTGCACAATACTGCAGGAATTTTATGTATTAGACTGTACTGCAGTTGTCGAACAAAAACAAATTTTATGACGTGTGAGTTATGATGAACTTGTTTCTGATATCGGTCTCTATTGTGGACTGAAAGTGGGGAGGGGGCAGATAGAGGGGATACGTTTTGGGGAAGAGTGAAAAGGAGAGAGTGCCAAATAGATATTCTGTAATGATCAATAAACCAATTGTTTGGAATCAGATTACATTGATTGGTGCCTCAGAGTGTGTCTGCACCGTCGCTACCGTCCACCCCTCGCACTCTTTTTCTGCTGTCTGATCCACAACCCCTCCTCACCCCATCCTGCCTTTAGATTACTGCTGCCTCATGGGGATGTGTATATCCGGCGCTCTTCCAATTTCTCCTGCAAGCTCTTGTCATTGCAGCTCTGCGGTCGTCCCGGTCAATGTTCTTTGGCTAACAGTTCTGGCCAGCTTCTCTGTCATGCCTCTGCAATTCTGTTTTCTCCACTGTAATACTGATACATCTGACTTCAGCTTGTCCTTGTAAAATTTCAGGATCTATTCGATCATATTATGATCACTTTCCCCTAAAAGCCTTTTACTTTATGCTTTCTAAACATTTCTGATTCATTGCAAAGTACCCAATCCAGAAACGTTCATCTCCAACTGGGTTCAACCACGAGCTGCTCTCAAACGTCAACTCTTAGGTATTCTAAAAACACTCATTCTTCAGATTTCCCAATCTATCTGCATATTGAAATTAAACATGACTATCGTAATATTGACTTTTTGACGTGCACATCTTTATTACTATTTGAGGGTCTTTCTATAACTTCCAACGATGTTCTACACCTGTTGTCCCATCTATGTTCTCCACATTGCTTCTCCACCTATTATCAGCTTCTCCCTGCTAGCAGTCTCATAACGCAGCCTCTATTTGTCAACCAACAACCTCAACCCCAGCACTATCACTCTAGTTCGCACACTCCTGCCAAATTCGTTTAAACCCTCCCGAACAGCTCTGTCAAAGCTGCCGCAAGGATATTGGTTGCCCTTGGGTTTATAGGTAACCCGTCCCTTTTTGTTTAGGTCGTACCTTCCCCAGGAGAGATCCCAGTTATCCATAAATCTGAACTTCTGTACTCTACACCAGTTCCTCAGCCATGCATTCATCAGCCAATCATCCTATTCTTTCCTTCAGCGCGCGGGCACGGGGAGCAATCAAGAGGTATTAATGGATTTGTGGCTAAATTTACCTATGATGCAAAGATAGGTGGAGGAGCGGTTAGTGCTGAGGAAACAGAGAACCTGCGCAGTCTCAAATAGTTTAGGGAAATCGGCAAAGAAGATGCAAATGAAATACAATGTTGGAAAGTGAATGGTCATGCACTTTGGTGGAAGAAGTACACAGGTAGACTGTTATTTAGATGGGGAAAGTATTGAAAATGCATAGATGCAAAGAGACTTGGGACTCTCTCCTTTTTCTCTCTCTGCCCTCTGACTATACCCCTTGTCCATCCTCTGGTATTTCCCCCCTCCCACTTTTCCTTCTCCCTCGGCCTCCTGTGCCATGATCCTCTCATATCCCTTTTGCCAATCACCTGTCCAGCTCTTGGCTCCATCCCTCCCCCTCCTGTCTTCTCCTAGGATTTCGGATCTACCCCTCCCACTTTCAAATCTCTTACTAACTCTTCCTTTAGTTAGTCCTGAACAAGGGTCTCGGCCCGAAACGTCGACTGTACCTCTTCCTAGAGATGCTGCCTGGCCTGCTGCGTTCACCTGCAACTTTGAGGTGTGACTAAGCAGATAAAAGAGGTTTGGCAGGATGCTATATTAATAAATATCCAAGAGCACAAATCAAACAGGAAAAATGGCAATATTGCAGATCACACTGGAATTTACTAACACTGAACACTGTTACACTTGGAAAGGGAGAGGGAGATTTGCTATATTTTACAGCTTAATAATCGCGGTGGCAATGAGTGCGCTATTAAAGGAAGGAGCGGGTATTACTGATGGTAAGGGCAACGTGTGGGTCGAACAGCAAGGCTGTTCCGTACAGCTCAATGTGCTGTTCGAATGTGAACAAGGTCTTGTGTTAGCGGTACAAACAGTAATGTTCCAAGGTGTTCGGTACATAGGGGAGTGAAGAGGGATTTGCAATTGTTTACACCCACTTCGTCATAACAGTGGTGGCAATGAATACCTAAGTGAAACGAAGGAGCAGGTATTATTGAGTTAATGATGGTACGGGCGTGTGTGGAACGGACAATAAAGTTATTTAGTGCAGCTCAAGGTGATGGGCAAATGTGGGTGTATTGTGGTTGGGATGCTCGGATGTCAAAGACGTTTGCACAATACTGCAGGAATTTTATTTATTAGACTGTACTGCAGTTGTCGAACAAAAACAAATTTTATGACGTGTGAGTTATGATGAACTTGTTTCTGATATCGGTCTCTATTGTGGACTGAAAGTGGGGAGGGGGCAGATAGAGGGGATACGTTTTAGGGAAAAGGGAAAAGGAGAGAGTGCCAAATATATATTCTGTAATGATCAATAAACCAATTGTTTGGAATCAGATTACATTGATTGGTGCCTCAGAGTGTGTCTGCACCGTCGCTACCGTCCACCCCTCGCATCCTTCTCTGCCGTCTGATCCACAACCCCTCCTCACCCCATCCTGCCTTTAGATTACTGCTGCCTCATGGGGATGTGTATATCCGGCGCTCTTCCAATTTCTCCTGCAAGCTCTTGTCATTGCAGCTCTGCGGTCGTCCCGGTCAATGTTCTTTGGCTAACAGTTCTGGCCAGCTTCTCTGTCATGCCTCTGCAATTCTGTTTTCTCCACTGTAATACTGATACATCTGACTTCAGCTTGTCCTTGTAAAATTTCAGGATCTATTCGATCATATTATGATCACTTTCCCCTAAAAGCCTTTTACTTTATGCTTTCTAAACATTTCTGATTCATTGCAAAGTACCCAATCCAGAAACGTTCATCTCCAACTGGGTTCAACCACGAGCTGCTCTCAAACGTCAACTCTTAGGTATTCTAAAAACACTCATTCTTCAGATTTCCCAATCTATCTGCATATTGAAATTAAACATGACTATCGTAATATTGACTTTTTGACGTGCACATCTTTATTACTATTTGAGGGTCTTTCTATAACTTCCAACGATGTTCTACACCTGTTGTCCCATCTATGTTCTCCACATTGCTTCTCCACCTATTATCAGCTTCTCCCTGCTAGCAGTCTCATAACGCAGCCTCTATTTGTCAACCAACAACCTCAACCCCAGCACTATCACTCTAGTTCGCACACTCCTGCCAAATTCGTTTAAACCCTCCCGAACAGCTCTGTCAAAGCTGCCGCAAGGATATTGGTTGCCCTTGGGTTTATAGGTAACCCGTCCCTTTTTGTTTAGGTCGTACCTTCCCCAGGAGAGATCCCAGTTATCCATAAATCTGAACTTCTGTACTCTACACCAGTTCCTCAGCCATGCATTCATCAGCCAATCATCCTATTCTTTCCTTCAGCGCGCGGGCACGGGGAGCAATCAAGAGGTATTAATGGATTTGTGGCTAAATTTACCTATGATGCAAAGATAGGTGGAGGAGCGGTTAGTGCTGAGGAAACAGAGAACCTGCGCAGTCTCAAATAGTTTAGGGGAATCGGCAAAGAAGATGCAAATGAAATACAATGTTGGAAAGTGAATGGTCATGCACTTTGGTGGAAGAAATACACAGGTAGACTGTTATTTAGATGGGGAAAGTATTGAAAATGCATAGATGCAAAGAGACTTGGGACTCTCTCCTTTTTCTCTCTCTGCCCTCTGACTATACCCCTTGTCCATCCTCTGGTATTTCCCCCCTCCCACTTTTCCTTCTCCCTCGGCCTCCTGTGCCATGATCCTCTCATATCCCTTTTGCCAATCACCTGTCCAGCTCTTGGCTCCATCCCTCCCCCTCCTGTCTTCTCCTAGGATTTCGGATCTCCCCCTCCCACTTTCAAATCTCTTACTAACTCTTCCTTCAATTAGTCCTGAGCAAGGGTCTCAGCCCGAAATGTCGACTGTACCTCTTCCTAGAGATGCTGCCTGGCCTGCTGCGTTCACCAGCAACTTTGATGTGTGACTAAGCAGATAAAAGAGGTTTGGCAGGATGCTATATTAATAAATATCCAAGAGCACAAACCAAACAGGAAAAATGGCAATATTGCAGATCACACTGGAATTTACTAACACTGAACACTGTTACACTTGGAAAGGGAGAGGGGGATTTGCTATATTTTACAGCTTAATAATCGCGGTGGCAATGAGTGCGTTATTAAAGGAAGGAGCGGGTATTACTGATGGTAAGGGCAACGTGTGGGTCGAACAGCAAGGCTGTTCCGTACAGCTCAAAGTGCTGTTCGAATGTGAACACGGTCTTGTGTTAGCGGTACAAACAGTAATGTGCCAAGGTGTTCGGTACATAGGGGAGTGAAGATGGATTTGCAATTGTTTACACCCACTTCGTCATAATAGTGGTGGCAATGAATACCTAAGTGAAACGAAGGAGCAGGTATTATTGAGTCAATGATGGTACGGGCGTGTGTGGAACGGACAATAAAGTTATTTAGTGCAGCTCAAGGTGATGGGCAAATGTGGGTGTATTGTGGTTGGGATGCTCGGATGCCAAAGACGTTTGCACAATACTGCAGGAATTTTATGTATTAGACTGTACTGCAGTTGTCGAACAAAAACAAATTTTATGACGTGTGAGTTATGATGAACTTGTTTCTGATATCGGTCTCTATTGTGGACTGAAAGTGGGGAGGGGGCAGATAGAGGGGATACATTTTGGGGAAAAGGGAAAAGGAGAGAGTGCCAAATAGATATTCTGTAATGATCAATAAACCAATTGTTTGGAATCAGATTACATTGATTGGTGCCTCAGAGTGTGTCTGCAGCGTCGCTACCGTCCACCCCTCGCACTCCTTCTCTGCCGTCTGATCCACAACCCCTCCTCACCCCATCCTGCCTTTAGATTACTGCTGCCTCATGGGGATGTGTATATCCGGCGCTCTTCGAATTTCTCCTGCAAGCTCTTGTCATTGCAGCTCTGCGGTCGTCCCGGTCAATGTTCTTTTGCTAACAGTTCTGGCCAGCTTCTCTGTCATGCCTCTGCAATTCTGTTTTCTCCACTGTAATACTGATACATCTGACTTCAGCTTGTCCTTGTCAAATTTCAGGATTTATTCGATCATATTATGATCACTTTCCCCTAAAATCCTTTTACCTTATGCTTTCTAAACATTTCTGATTCATTGCAAAGTACCCAATCCAGAAACGTTGATCTCCAACTGGGTTCAACCACGAGCTACTCTGAAATGTCAACTCTTACGTATTCTAAAAACACTCATTCTTCAGATTTCCCAATCTATCTGCATATTGAAATTGAACATGACTATCGTAATATTGACTTTTTGACGTGCACATCTTTATTGCTATTTGAGAGTCTTTCTATACCTCCCATCGATGTTCTTCACCTGTTGTCCCATCTATGCTCCCCACATTGCCTCTCAACCTGTCATCATCTTCTCCCTGCTGGCAGTCTCATAACGCAGCCTCTATTTGTCAACCAACAACCTCAACCCCAGCACTATCACTCTGGTTCGCACACTCCTGCCAAATTAGTTTAAACCCTCCCGAACAGCTCTGTCAAAGCTGCCGCAAGGATATTGGTTGCTCTTGGGTTTGTACGTAACCCGTCCCTTTTTGTTTAGGTCGTACCTTCCCCAGGAGAGATCCCAGTGATCCATAAATCTGAACTTCTGTCCCCTACACAAAAACAAATTTTATGACGTGTGAGTTATGATGAACTTGTTTCTGATATCGGTCTCTATTTTGGACTGAAAGTGGGGAGGGGGCAGATAGAGGGGATACGTTTTGGGGAAGAGTGAAAAGGAGAGAGTGCCAAATAGATATTCTGTAATGATCAATAAACCAACTGTTTGGAATCAGATTACATTGATTGGTGCCTCAGAGTGTGTCTGCACCGTCGCTACCGTCCACCCCTCACACTCCTTCTCTGCCGTCCGATCCACAACCCCTCCTCGGCATTCCAAGCTTACCGTTCGCAGTATTGTTTACTCACCGCCAGATTTACTAATTCGTTCTCTGCTCCAAGTTGCACAATACTGTATTTTCCACATTTATATTCCCAGATTCCAAATCCACGATCTCAGATCTCCTGATCCAATGCGAGGATTATCAACTACTCCATCTGACAATTTTCTACAGGGAGAGACTGAAACCTGCGATTGAAGAACGGGTTGAAGGACTCAGTTTGACGTTGAGACAAAAGGGACATTTCAGTGAACGGGAGCACGAAGTGAGTTTTGTTCATTGTTTGATGAGAGACAAAGGTTAGCATGGCTCATCCTCTCACTTCTGTACACTGCCGTGGTGCATTCAACACTGAAGGATTTGTGTCCAAAACCTACAGTACCAGGACTAAAACCAGTGAGGTGGGTCTAGGAACTGTAGATTCAAACTCAATTCATCCATCCAAATATATAGCACAGTGCCGTCAAAAATGTGATTTAATTCGTCAGAATCAGAAATTAAGACCTGATTGTAATATCCATCAAGACCTCCAGTCACATTCGGGTTAGTTACATTTAGGCACAATGTCGATGCAGGCGTCCGGTTCTCCGCTGTCCTCTGTGGAAAGACGCCCGCCCATCACATCGATATGGACACCTCACTCCCGTACAGAACTAGGTGCCTGACGTTTTGCTAATGTGTCGTTGCCCTAAGATTAGAGGCACACAACACGGGCATACGCCATATCTCTCTAATGTTTTCAAATTATTTGCAACATTTCATCTTTACAAACTACATTTATTTTTAAAGTATATATACAGCATACAGCCTTCAGATTCGCTTTCGTACAAGCATCAGAGAAATGCGATAGAAGCTATTTAAAATAACTCACACAATAAAGGTTGTAAAATTTGTGAAAAACAGAACAGACTATGCAAACAGTAAAAACAAACTATTGAGACGAACCGCAGACACCACTAAAGTGAAAAGGGAGTCCATGCCACGGTGCCAAATTCACCGATGCAGCCGGTCCACGAGCCCAAACCACAGCCCCAGAAGCGCAGTAGCGAACTAAACACTGGACCGACGCTCGGTCCCTGATGCGAAATCGAAATCTTTTAAATCTGGACTGGCACTTAAAATGGCCAAACATCGGCTCATTCCCCTTACCGTACCCGTGCTCTGCCTTTCCGATCCGGCGGAATGTCCGCTCCAGCAACAGCCAAACGTAGGTTCACTTTCATCTTCCAAGCGCGAGCCCCGCCACCTCCATCCGATCCCAACAATGGCCGTGGTGGACATGTATACGTGAGACTCCATCTCACCGAAATCCCATAACACCGCAGACAATTCCTGTGAAATGTATTCGCCCCCTTGGAATTTTTCATGTTTTATTGTTTTAGAATATTCAATCACAAGTGGATTTAATTTGGCTTTTTTTTAAACACTGATCAGTCGAAAAAAAAAGTCTTTCGTGTCAAAGTGATAAAAGTGCTTACAAAGTGATCAAAATTAATTACAAATATAAACAAAAAATAATTGATTGCATTATTCACCCCTCACCCTATTTAATGTGACATGCTAAAGCATCACTAGTGCAACCAATTGGTTTTCTAAGTCCCATTATTAGTTAAATGTGGATCTGTTTTTGTAAACCCGTGTGCAGTCAAGGTGTTTCAATTGATTCCAATAAAAATACACCAGTATTTGGAAGTCCAACCTCTTGTGATTCCATATCCTGACAGATATTACACCATGAAGACATAATAGCCCTCCAAGCAACTACTATAGAAAAGCACAAATCTGAAGATGGATAGAAGAATATTTCGAGGTCACTGAATATCCGCTGGCGTCCAGTTAAATCAATCATCAAGAAATGGAAAGAATATGGCACAGTTATAAATCTGTCTAGAGCAGGCCGTCCTCAAAAATTGGGTGACTGGAGGAGTTACAAGCTTCAGTGGCTGAGATGGGAGAGCCTGTGCATACAACAACTGTTGCCCGGGTGTTCCACCAGTCGCTGCTTTATGGGAGAGGGCAAAGGGAAAGCCACTGTTGAAAAGAAATCGCGTAAAATTTCATCTTGAGTTTGGCAGAAGTCACGTGGGAGACTCTGAAGTCAGCTGCAAGAAGGTTCGATACTCTGGTGAAGCAAAAATTGAGCTATTTTGGCATTAGGCTCAACGTTATGTTTGGAGTAAGCCAAACACTGTTTATAATCACAAACACATCATCCCTACTGCGAAGCATGCTGGTGGCTGCATCATGTTGTGGGGATACTTCACTGCAGAAAGCCCTGCAGGACTTGTGAGGATAGAGGGTAAAATTAATGCTGTAAAATACAGGGAAATCTTGGTGGAAAACCTGATGCAGTCTGCAAGAGAATTGCAATTTTCGAGAAGAATTTATTTTCCAGCAAGAAAATAACTCAAAGCATAAAGCCAATGCTACATAGGAATAGCTTAAAAACAACGCAATTAATGTCCTGGAGTGGCCAGTCACAGTCCACATCTCAATCTAATTGGGAATTTGTGGCTAGAATTGAAAAGAGCTGTACACTCACGATCCCAATGGGATCTGAAAATGTTGGGCAGTTTTGTAATGAAGAATACGGGAAATTGCAGTGTCCAGATCTGCAAAACTGAAAGGGACCTATCGACGTAAACTCAAAGTTGTAATTGCTACCAGAGGTGAATCCACTAAAAACTGACTTGACGGGGGTGAATACTTTTGCGAGTATTGTAAATTGGTTTGTGTTTTACACTTGTAATTAATTTAGATTATTTTGTAGAGATCTGATTTCACTTTGACACGAAAGTATCTTTTTGCTTCTGTTGTTCAGTGTCAATAAAGTCAAATTAACTCCACTGATATTCAATGTTGTAAAACAATAAAACGTGAAATAATTGCGAGGGTGGGGAATACTTTTTATATGCGCTGTATATGCCAGGTTGTACAGTCCGTTCAAAATCAAATTCGCAAATGAAAATTAGTCTGTTGATTGCTGTAGTCCTAGTCCAGAAAAGGTGCAATCAATAAAGTACTTAAGAGTTTTGTTTGCTGCCAGGGAAGCGTCTCTGTGCCTCACCAGCGGCATCTTTCCGGGATTAGTACTAATACACTAATGGTTTAGAATCTGCTAACTAACTCGAGAGATTCACGTAAGATCAGAGCATATCAGCCGGCGTCACACGGCAGGATTATCTAGAACAGTAAATGTCATGATCGAGAATTTGCCTAGTTATCTCAGAGACCTGTCAAAGCACAACTCAATAAAATCGAGCCTACTCAACGTTCTAACTGTGGTATCTGTCAACAGGGCGCGTCACACCAGGTGCATGTGGGTACAAAGTGTTCGTGCAGAGCACATCCAAATCACTTCCAAACACTGAAAGAGACAAACACAGAACAGAGAGCAGCACAAAGTTCTGCATCTATGGGGCGATGGATTGTGCAACAGCAGCAGATTTGTAACGACCTACAATCCACGTTTTCATGACCACATATTTCTATCACAAACAAAACCATGTGACAGGGCCACTGGGGTTATGAGGTAATACAGTAAAGGAGATCAACACATTCTGCGGCAATAATACCGAATTTTATTAGTGTTTTGGTTCCAATGCCTGAGCCCAAAGATTTACAGAATGGATGAGGAGATAGACTGGTGGTTGTCCCTGTGCTATTGGGACTTGAGATTAGTTGAATACCCCATCAATCAGTAGATGTTTCCCTTTTCATTCTGTGTTTGTCGGTTCATTCTTCGCAGAAAGTCTCTGAGCTCGTGGGGAGGGAAAACCGGACAGAGAGTTCGAAACTCTTCCTCAGTCTGGTGATGGAGAAAGGCGCCCTGCCCCGGAGACCGATGTGGGAATCACTTGTGGAAATCAGGAAGGAGTTGCCAAAATTGGACAAGATACTGGAAGAAATCCAGGAGCTCGGTACAGTGAAATAACACGCTCTCCCCTGAATCAGATTGAAACTTTCTAGATTTAACTATGTATATTGGACCCAGTTTCATGAAAGCTTTTCGATGTCAACAGGTCCTGATCCATATGAACACAGAAGTATCACCCAAGCCTTTTGTGAGTTTTCCTCGCAACTGAAGGGTGAGTTCGTAATATATTTTTTCGCCTATAACGTCGTAAGTGTCACTAAGGCGTCTATACCCAGCAAGGTCCTACTGCCCAAGAAAACCCATGACTCAGTTTCAGAATCCCTTGCAATTTACTCCCTCTATACCTACAGGGACACATTGGCCCGAAACTCCCACTATTCACTTCTGAAGGACTCCGGCTTACTGGATGAACAATTTTGTTCAATCTTCTGTTCCGGCGATGTGGTATAAGATCGAAATAATCCCTCCCCTACTTCAGGATGTCTGTATCCATTCCTTTGCATAACTGCTTTCAAGCTTGCTCTCATCATTGCCATATTTAAAACGCTTTAACTGCATGTCCTGTCATTTTCTTTAAAAAGAACGAGTCCAGATCTGTGCTTATCTTGTATTATAATCTGCATAGTCATTGACATTTATTTCAAAGGGAATAGAATATGCAAAAAAGAGATTATGCTGAGGCATTATAAGACACTTGTCAGGCCACCGACTATTGTTAACAGTTTTGGGCCACATATCTCAAAGAGGGTGAATTAGGACTTTATTCCCTGGAGTGTAGAAGAATGAGGGGAGATTTGATGGAGGTATATAAAATTATGATGGGTATAGATAGAGTGAATGCAAGCAGGCTTTTTCCACTGAGGCAAGGGGAGAAAAAAAAACAGAGGACATGGGTTAAGGGTGAGGGGGGGAAAGTTTAAAAAGAACATTAGCGGGGGCTTCTTCACACAGAGAGTGGTGAATTAGCTTCCAGACGAGGTGGTAAATGCAGGTCCTTTTTTAACATTTAAGAATAAATTGGGTAGATACATGGATGAGAGGTGTATGGAGGGATATGGTCCGTGTGCAGGTCAGTGGGACTAGGCAGAAAATGGTTCGGCACAGCCAAGAAGGGCCAAAAGGCCTGTTTCTGTGCTGTAGTTTATCTATGGTTACTATGTTTTTTTATGGATAGTCCAGAGGGTGCTCACGAGGATTATTACGGGAATGAAAGGGTGAAAATATGTCAGCTTTTTGGCCTGTACTCACTAGAATTTAGAAAAATGTGTGGGATCTAATTGACATTTATCGAATGTTGAAAGGACGGGATGAGGTAGATGTGGAGGAAGTGTCTCCTATGGTATCCAGAGTTATAGACAACAACTTCAGAATTGAGAGGAGACCCTTTAGAACAGAGGTAAGGACGATTTCTTTTAAAGCCAGGGAGTAGTAGATCTGCAGAATGATCTGCCACAGGATGCAGTGGAGGCCATGTCCGTGCGGATCTTTAAGACAGAAGTTGATCGTATCCTGATCGGTCAGTGTACCAAGAGATATGGCGAGAAGTCAGGTGTGTGGGGTTAAGTGAGATCGGGGATTAGCCATAGCCTCATTCTGCTCCTATATCTTATACGTTTTGTCAAAGTAACTCCTCCTTTGAGCACTTTACAGTTTACACCCTCTTCAAGCTCTTAATAAAAATGAATCGAGATTCATTTGAAGGGAAGTCAAAATCCCCTGAGACTAAAACGCTCTTTTTTGCAACCTCTCTGTGTGATTTATCTACTCCTGTATCTCCTGATGACTATTTGGAGGTCTGTGGTATAACTAAATGGAAGACATCGGCGCCTTTCTGCAAGGCAAGGACTAGGTCCATTTATAAGTTGGTTTCCACCTGACGGTTAAACAGATGACCATTCTCTTCAGAAAAGCGGATTTCTTTTTTTTATTGAGATGCCGTCTCAGATTTATTGCTTGAGTTAGGAATCTAAATTGTAGTTGCTGAATATATTAAAACTGATATTATGGATGCAGGTTCACAAAAAATACAGAATTACTGTCTTCAGCTTCAGAGACAGAAATCAGAAGGGAAACGGGAATGTGCCTGTGATCCAAACAAATCTGCGCACAAGTTAAGAAATCCCATTCAATCCCTTCCCCTCCTGCCTTCTCCTCTCATTTCGGATCTCCCCCTCCACCTCCCACTTTCAAATCTCTTACTAGCTCTTCTTTCAATTAGTCCTGACGAAGGGTCTCGGCCCGAAACGTGGACTGTACCTCTTCCTAGAAATGCTGCCTGGCCTGCTGCGTTCACCAGCAACTTTGATGTGTGTTGCTTGAAATTCCAGCATCTTCAGATTTCCTCGTTTTTGCGCCATTAAATCTTCGTCACCTCTCACATTCCGAGTGCCCCAGTTTATTTCTTCAGTTTATTTGTTACGTCGCTTTATCACCCATCAATGTTTATTGACCACAGTTCTGTTAAGCCTACTAATAGGAGGAAAAAGCCGGATATAGGCGATTATGATCCCCTTTTGCTTCTCAGTTTCAAAAGTATCCAAACGGTAAGACGTCTTCTTTTCTTGTTTACACACAAAAAAATACTGGAGGAACTGAGAATGCCAGGCAGCCTTTATGGAAAGGAGAGCAAGTCCCGCCGAAAGATCTCGGCATGAAACTTTCGCTGTTCTCATTTCCAGCATTTTGTGTGTGTTGCTTAGATTTCCAGCATCTGCAGATTTTCTGTTCTTTGTAATATCTTTCCCGTTTGTCAGTTTCTATTTATAAAATTGCAATATATCCGAATACGTGATCAGCTTATTGGTCAAAGAAAGTAATTGAACGCACCCCTCAACTAAAACTGCTCGTAATTTACAAACTATTTTCATTTCCTCTACAGTTTCAATGTAACGGGAACCTTTGCCAGTGAACTAGTAACCGTAGCTGCTTGGCATATTCCATATGGATTTTCTCAGGGATTTTATCTCATATTTTGTCACATTCTGTCGTACAGTATACGTGCAATATCGCCAATAACAAAAGCAGCAATAATAGAAATTATGCGGAAGGTTTGAGGAGATTTGGGGAATTGATGTTGTAGTTCAGATCCTGCGCTGCCACTGGAGAATTGAAAGGTTTGGAGAAGTAGAGTGGCTGAAATGAAGTATCAGAGGAGAATGAGGGATTTTGCTTTGAAGCAGATTTCAAAGAACAGGAGATAGTGAGGAACAAAAATAGTCTCTGAACCAAAATTGAAGTTGTTAATTCAACACATTACTGAGCTATTCCGGTGCAGTACGGTGGGTGAAAGGGGCTTGTTTAGAATTGTGGATCTGGTATGATATTTTCAGAGAAGTACAGGATGCTGAAAGACGAGGGATGGAGACCACCGGGATCGTGGAGTCATTATTGATGTTCTTTCAAGAAACACTGGGTGTTAGAAAATGACTCTGAAATGGCAAATGTTGCACACTTGGACACAAAAGGGACTTCCAGGCGTGCAAAAGTTTAAAATAACCTCTTTATTTTCCATTCTGGAAAGACCGGAACACAGCGCTTCGGTGACCATGCATGCTGCCGGGCCGTCTCCGTCCACTGCATCACGTGCGCACTCCCGAGCCCCCAGGACCCCTCAGCTGCCCCCAGTGCCTGCAGAAGCTTTGCCTCACAAGATTGATGTATAGAGCGGTCCTGGGATATCAGATTACAGAATTTAAATTTGGGAAGACTTATAGAAGGTAAGTTGAAGGGACAGTGTGGACAGGAAAGTTGTGGCAGGTCTGTTTCGGCTTGTCACACTGCGGAGGTACCGATACAGCATCCTATTTCTCAGGCAAGGCTGCAAGTGAAATCCCCCGCTGTACGGGTTGCCCTCTATGATCATTACAGGATACATGGTGATGCCTAATTTGGGAATAGGAATAGCATCTACTGAAGAATATGGGTTTACAGCATGGGTTCCCATCCTGGAGTCCATGGTTAATGTTAGAGGTCCATGGTCTAAGAAGGTTTGGAACCCCTAGCTTCCAGTAATGTGGAAGATAATTAGAGGGGGCATGAGAACGATACTTTCACAGAGAAGGTTGTTGTAATCAGGAGCACCAGAGGGGATGAAATGTGAGGATAGTTACATTTAAGAAGAAACTGGATAAATAATAAATTAACCAAAGCACAGCAGGGAATATTTGAGCGGCAAGAAAATGCGTTGATATAGATGATCAATATGAAGAGACTATATCTCTGCAGATGACGCAACCTACCTGACAGGGAAGTTTGAAAATGCCGATTGTGCAGGTCACGAAGCAGCTTCTTAATCAACTAATCCTCATTTGTTTACTGCAGTGAGCTTGAATGTTGAAAATCCCGTCTCCACCATGGCTGAAGATGCAAAAAAGGATGGGGATATTTAAGAAGGGAGGGAGGCAGCAGAAATGAAACTATAGACCTGTTAGCCTGACATCAGTGGTTGGGAAGTTATTGGAATCGATTGTTACGGACAAGATTACGGATTATCTGGAGTCACATGACTAGATAGGCCAAAGCCAATATGGTTTCCTGAAAGGAAAATCCTGCCTCACAAACCTACTGCAATTCTTTGAAGAACTTTTGCAGGAGATGTAGTAGACGTGGTGTACCTGGATTTTCAGAATGCCTTTGACAAGGTAAGATAAGAGCTCATGGAATTACAGGCAAATCACTAGAGTGGGTGGAGCATTGGCTGATTGGCAGAAAACAGTGTGGGAATAAAGGGATCCTATTCCGGCTGGCTGCCGGTTACAAGTGGAGTTCCATAGGGATCGGTGTTGGGACCGCTGCTTTTATATGGATTACATTATTAATGGATTTGTGGCTAAATTTACCTATGATGCAAAGATAAGTGGAGGAGCGGTTAGTGCTGAGGAAACAGAGAGCCTGCACAGTCTCAAATAGTTTAGGGGAATGGGCAAAGAAGTGGCAAATGAAACAGAATGTTGGAAAGTGTATGGTCATGCACTTTGGTGGAAGAAGCACACAGGTTGACTGTTATTTAGATGGGGAAAGAATTGAAAATGCATAGATGCAAAGAGACTTGGGACTCTCTACTTTTTCTCTCTCTGCCCTCTGACTATACCCCTTGTCCATCCTCTGGTATTTCCCACCCCCCCACTTTTCCTTCTCCCTCGGCCTCCTGTCCCATGATCCTCTCATATCCCTTTGCCAATCACCTGTCCAGCTCTTGGCTCCATCCCTCCCCCTCCTGTCTTCTCCTATGATTTCGGATCTCCCCCTCCCACTTTCAAATCTCTTACTAACTCTTCCTTCAGTTAGTCCTGACGAAGGGTCTCGGCCCGAAACGTCGACTGTACCTCTTCCTAGAGATGCTGCATGGCCTGCTGCGTTCACCAGCAACTTTGATGTGTGACTAAGCAGATAAAAATGTTTGGCAGGATGCTATATTAATAAATATCCAAGAGCACAAACCAAACAGGAAAAATGGCAATATTGCAGATCACACTGGAATTTACTAACACTGAACACTGTTACACTTGGAAAGGGAGAGGGGGATTTGTTATATTTTACAGCTTAATAATCGCGGTGGCAATGAGTGCGTTATTAAAGGAAGGAGCGGGTATTACTGATGATAAGGGCAACGTGTGGGTCGAACAGCAAGGCTGTTCCGTACAGCTCAATGTGCTGTTCGAATGTAAACAAGGTCTTCTGTTAGCGGTACAAACATTAATGTGCCAAGGTGTTCGGTACATAGGGCAGTGAAGAGGGATTTGCAATAGTTTACACCCACTTCGTCATAACAGTGGTGGCAATGAATACCTAAGTGAAACGAAGGAGCAGGTATTATTGAGTTAATGATGGTACGGGCGTGTGTGGAACGGACAATAAAGTTATTTAGTGCAGCTCAAGGTGATGGGCAAATGTGGGTGTATTGTGGTTGGGATGCTCGGATGCCAAAGACGTTTGCACAATACTGCAGGAATTTTATGTATTAGACTGTACTGCAGTTGTCGAACAAAAACAAATTTTATGACGTGTGAGTTATGATGAACTTGTTTCTGATATCGGTCTCTATTGTGGACTGAAAGTGGGGAGGGCAGATAGAGGGGATACGTTTTGGGGAAAAGGGAAAAGGAGAGAGTGCCAAATAGATATTCTGTAATAATCAATAAACCAATTGTTTGGAATCAGATTACATTGATTTGTGCCTCAGAGTGTGTCTCCACCGTCGCTACCGTCCACCCCTCGCACTCCTTCTCTGCCGTGTGATCCACAACCCCTCCTCACCCCATCCTGCCTTTAGATTACTGCTGCCTGATGGGGATGTGTATATCCGGCGCTCTTCGAATTTCTCCTGCAAGCTCTTGTCATTGCAGCTCTGCGGTCGTCCCGGTCAATGTTCTTTGGCTAACAGTTCTGGCCAGCTTCTCTGTCATGCCTCTGCAATTCCGTTTTCTCCACTTTAATACTGATACATCTGACTTCAGCTTGTCCTTGTCAAATTTCAGGATCTATTCGATCATATGATGATCACTTTCCCCTAAAAGTCTTTTACTTTATGCTTTCTAAACATTTCTGATTCATTGAAAAATACCCAATCCAGAAACGTTGATCTCCAACTGGGTTCAACCACGAGCTGCTCTGAAACGTCAACTCTTAGGTATTCTAAAAACACTCATTCTTCAGATTTCCCAATCTATCTGCATATTGAAATTAAACATGACTCTCGTAATATTGACTTTTTGACGTGCATTTTATATCACAATTTGGAATTTATAAACCACATCTTTATTACTATTTGAAGGTCTTTCTATAACTCCCATCGATGTTCTCCACATTGCGTCTCAACCTGTCATCAGCTTCTCCCTGCTGGCAGTCTCATAACGCAGCCTGTATTTGTCAACCAACTACCTCAACCCCAGCACTATCACTCTGTTTCGCACACTCCTGCCAAATTAGTTTAAACCCTCCCGAACAGCTCTGTCAAAGCTGCCGCAAGGATATTGGTTGCCCTTGGTTTTATAGGTAACCCGTCCCTTTTTGGTTAGGTCGTACCTTCCCCAGGAGAGAACCCAGTGATCCACAAATCTGAACTTCTGTCCCCTACACCAGTTCCTCAGCCATGCATTCATCAGCCAATCATCCTATTCTTTCCTTCAGCGCGCTGGCACGGGGAGCAATCAAGAGATTACTACCATAGAGGACCTGCTTTTCAGCTTTCCAACTTGCTTCCTAAAATATATCTTCAGGTCTACTTCACCTTTACTCCCTGGGCTGTCGGTACCGATATGTACCAATACGCCCGGCAGCTCAACTTGCAGGGACCAGATTCGAGATATTCTT
The DNA here is from genome assembly GCF_963921235.1 of Mobula hypostoma. Lineage (NCBI taxonomy): Eukaryota > Metazoa > Chordata > Chondrichthyes > Myliobatiformes > Myliobatidae > Mobula > Mobula hypostoma. The sequence goes on along the minus strand of NC_086127.1, from coordinate 7,155,336 downwards.
GGCACCTGGGATGCGGCACACCGTCCAGTTGACGCCGTTGTGCTTGCAGTATCTCGTCTCTGTTTCTCTGTTCCTCTTACATGAATCTCCTGTAGCCCCACTGTTCTCTTCGGAGCCACAGCACCACATAGCGTGCCAGAGATCCTATTATTCTTCTTCATTACTGCAAATTTTCCCGTGAGGTAAAACATCCTCTTAGCGTTCACACTGCGTACGGCTTAATACAGTTTGGCCAATTATTTAAAAAAGGATCTCCGAGCATTGAAAGTAGTTCAGAAGTGTCTCTTTTTTTAGTTTGGAGCTCGTTCAAATGGTAACATATTTGGCCTAGCAAAATAAGATTTCTGGCTACGTAGTTTAGAGAATAGTGGGATGATCATATATCTCGACAAACACACACCGTATATACAGTAAAATTCGGTATGTAGATAGATATATAGTATGTGTCAATGCATGTGTAGTTTTACTTGGGTCGTTCGACTACTGTCTATAAAGATTGTATGTGGCACATGTATGGTAAATAACCTACTTGGAAAAGTATTTAACCTCCAGCCCCTTTTACACAAATGTGCTTTTCATTTAAAGATTTTAATAAATTTAGCTGAGAGTTTTATTTTTTATTCGAGATTCCGATCCTCTTTCTCCACAGGGGAGCGCAAACCCCAAGGAAAGTTGAAAAGCATGAAATCTCTAAATCTCTAAAACTGAAATGTCAGCAGTTCAAAAGTATTTATCCCGCTCCCTCATTACTTAGGTGAAACACCGCTCGCAGCTGGTACAGCCAGTAATCTTTCGGATTAGGTTCTATTATGTTTGCACAAGATGATGCAGCAAGATTTGCCCATTCCCGCTTGCAATATTGCTTAAACTGCACCAGGATCGTTGGCAGGGAAAAGTGAGGAGCAATCTTGAGGTTTCTAGAGATATCCGATAGGGATCTCTGACTGGGCCACTCAAAGAGACCAAATTTCTTCATTGGTAGCCACCCCATGATGGCTCAAGTAGTGTGCTTTGCGTCGTTGTCCAGCTGATAAACGAACTTCCTCCCGACTTTAAGCTTTCTTGCAGTGGATAGTAGGTTCTTATTGAAGATCTCTTTGTAATTAGCAGCATTCATCCTCCCATCAATCCAGGCCATATTTGCAGGCATTCGTGCTGAGAAGCATCGCTTTGGCATGATGCTACATTCAACATTGTTTCCAGTAGGGATGGTGTTACCTGCCTGATGCGCAATACAAAATTTATGTCACACGTACTGTTTACTCTTGAGGCCGAGGATTCCACGTTCGTCTTATACAACCATAAGACGTACTTCGACATATTTACAGTATCTGCTAAGTGACACTGTGCTAAGTTATTGCGGGTGAGGGTATGATTGTTTCAAAAGCATTCAAGTCCGATTAATTAGAGCATCGAATAATACGGCCAGTCAGTTATTAATGACATCTCTGAAAGAGCTAAAAACAAATCTAGAAAATAGCCGGAATGTTCTTTGTTTTTATGGGGCACTCTGCCACTTAATTGGGAAAGGACGCTGTTGCTGAACAGCTTCTACCTATCGTCGGTCGCGTGATTCAATGTCCTTTAACCTGCATTTCACTTTTTTGCAGACAGCAAATCAACTGAAATGGGAACAAAGCCCAGTAAAACACAGTCTAAAGGCTTTTCACACGGGAAAGCTGGTGATGCCACAAAATCGAGTGTCAGGAAGCAAAGGCATTTTCTGGACCCTGCTGCATGCAAAGGAGATCCACCGGCAGGAGCTATTTGTCACAAAGGGTCTCCTTTTAGCAGAGATGTTTCAGACTTATCTGGAAGCTGTGATCATAGGACAGGTTAGTAGATTGCAAATAGGTGGAAATTAAGCATTGAATACCTTGTCAAATATTGCATAAGAGCTCCTCCTACCTCTGGATTTGTGAAAAGATGTCATAATGCATGAACAATTTTATCCTTCAGCAGGCATTTTTGAGTACTCTGCTGGGCATTTATAGCAAATATAGCTGGTGAAATAGATGAGCTCGAGGCAGAAGACATGGCATACAGAGTGCTCCTGCCCCATCCTTACCTTCCTTCATAAAGGACGGCTTAACAAGTCTGCGCCGCCAAATACAAACAAGCAAGTAACGAATTAACCTACTAGCCCAAACATCTTGGATTCTGGAAGACAGCCAGCATTTTATGTGGTCAGCGGGAGAACGTACAGATTCCTGAGACAACAACGGGATTTCAACACAGGTCACTGGCGGTGAAGAGCATTGTGATAATTGCTATGCTGCCATGTCACTCTAACCTATTCCACCTGTCCCTGTAACTCAAGTCTTCTAATTCAGGCAATATTGGAGCTGTTGTTTTTTCTGTCTCTCTCTGCACTACTTTCTTGTAGATAGGTGACTAGAACAGTACACACTACCCCAAAATAGACAGCACCAAATTCAATATAAATCTCATCTCAAGTGCTTTATTTATGTAGGTCAATGAGCCGAAAGCTCTCTTTACGACCCCATTTACCTGTGAATCCATCTGGATGGAGTTATGGATCTGTGTTCCCAGATCCTTCTGTCCTATCAGACTACTCAGTACCTTACAGTTTACTGTGCAAGTCCTGCGTCCGTTTCTCCTGCCAAATTGCAACAGCTCACATTTGTCTGCAATAAAATGCAGTTGTAATGTTACACCCTACCCTTCCTGAAAAATCTCTTCTGCACCTTATCGAGATCAATTGCATCGTCACCATAGCGAGGCAAGTGGAATTGCACACAGTCTGACAACTGTGCTGTAAATAACATCATGTGATGTGTTTTCATGAGGAATGCGGGGTCCCGAGGATCGGGTAGCGCACTACCTTGGGAGTGTGGGGCTCTGAGTGATGGGACGATGAGTGACTCGGAAAGGAGGATGCCTGGAGATGAGATGTCACATGCCCAATGGACGTAAGGGAACCTGTGAGCGAGGCCTCACAAGATTGATGTATAGAGGGGTCCTGGGATATCAGATTACAGAATTTAAATTTGGGAAGACTTATAGAAGGTAAGTTGAAGGGACAGTGTGGACAGGAAAGTTCTGGCAGGTCTGTTTCGGCTTGTCACACTGCGGAGGTACCGATACAGCATCCTATTTCTCAGGCAAGGCTGCAAGTGAAATCCCCCGCTGTACGGGCTGCTCTCTATGATCCTTACAGGATACATGGCGATGCCTAATTTGGGAATAGGAATAGGATCTACTGAAGAATATGGGTTTACAGCATGGGTTCCCATCCTGGAGTCCATGGTTAATGTTAGAGGTCCATGGTCTAAGAAGGTTTGGAACCCCTAGCTTCCAGTAATGTGGAAGATAATTAGAGGGGGCATGAGAACGATACTTTCACAGAGAAGGTTGTTGCAATCAGGAGCACCAGAGGGGATGAAATGTGAGGATAGTTACATTTAAGATGAAACTGGATATATAATAAATTAACCAAAGCACAGCAGGGTATATTTCAGCGGCAAGAAAATGCGTTGATATAGATGATCAATATGAAGAGACTATATCTCTGCAGATGACGCAACCTACCTGACAGGGAAGTTTGAAAATGCCGATTGTGCAGGTCACGAAGCAGCTTCTTAATCAACTAATCCTCATTTGTTTACTGCAGTGAGCTTGAATGTTGAAAAGCCCGTCTCCACCATGGCTGAAGATGCAAAAACGGATGGGGATACCGTGAGTTCAAAAGCGAGGAAGCAGACAGGTGCGTTACAGGATTATTTTGAAGATAAATGTTGTCTTGACATCAGTTCCAAATTTAATGCCTGAGCCCGCAATTCACAAATGACCGTGAAAGAGAGATTTTAAGTACAGACAGTGGTTCATGGACTTTAAGGATGTTGACAGAGACTCTCTGACTGTGAAAGAGCTGGATGGGATAAAGTTTACCAAATGTGTTCAGGTAAGTATCCTGAATCATTCGAAGGATATTCAACAAGACAGTTTGGTAGTATGGCGAGTCTATGCGATCTAGTGATTAGTCCCGGTCCGTCGTTGCTTGCATCTAAGGAAGAAAACTAAGAAGGTCATTCGAAAGGAAAAGATGAATTATGAGAGGAAGCTGGCGACTAATATCAAAAAAGATAATAAACGCTTTTTTAAGTATATAAAGGGTAAAAGAGAGTCGTGGGTAGACAGGATCATAACAAAATGACGCTGGGATATTGTAATGAGAGATGCAGAGATGGCAGAGGAACTGAATGCGTATTTTGTATCAGTCTTTACAGTGGAAAACGTCTGTAGTATACCGGACATTCAAGAGTATCAGGGAAGAGAAGTTTGTGCAGCGAAAATTACTATTTAGAAGATGCTCAGTGAGCCTAATACTTTAGGCTAAATCTCCCAGACCTCATGGAATATAGCCTCGGGTTCTGAAGGAAGTAGCTGGAGAGATTGTGGAGGCGTTAACGATGATCTTCCAAGAATCGATAGATTCTGGCATTGTACCGGATGACTGGAAAATTGCAAGTGTTACTCCGCTATTTAAGAAGGGAGGGAGGCAGCAGAAATGAAACTATAGACCTGTTAGCCTGACATCAGTGGCTGGGAAGTTATTGGAATCGATTGTTATGGACAAGATTACGGATTATCTGGAGTCACATGACTAGATAGGCCAAAGCCAATATGGTTTCCTGAAAGGAAAATCCTGCCTCACAAACCTACTGCAATTCTTTGAAGAACTTTTGCAGGAGATGTAGTAGACGTGGTGTACCTGGATTTTCAGAATGCCTTTGACAAGGTGCCGCACATGAGGCTGCTTAGCAAGATAAGAGCTCATGGAATTACAGGTAAATCACTAGAGTTGGTGGAGCATTGGCTGATTGGCAGAAAACAGAGTGGGAATAAAGGGATCCTATTCCGGCTGGCTGCCGGTTACAAGTGGAGTTCCATAGGGGTCGGTGTTGGGACTGCTGCTTTTTACGATTTATGTCAATGATATGGATTACGGTATTAATGGATTTGTGGCTAAATTTACCTCTGATGCAAAGATAGGTGGAGGAGCGGTTAGTGCTGAGGAAACAGAGAACCTGCACAGTCTCAAATAATTTAGGGGAATGGGCAAAGAAGTGGCAAATGAAACACAATGTTGGAAAGTGTATGGTCATGCACTTTGGTGGAAGAAGTACACAGGTGGACTGTTATTTAGATGGGGAAAGAATTCAAAATGCATACATGCAAAGAGACTTGGGACTCTCTCCTTTTTCTCTCTCTGCCCTCTGACTATACCCCTTGTCAATCCTCTCGGTATTTCCCACTTTTCCTTCTCCCTCGGCCTCCTGTGCCATGATCCTCTCATATCCCTTTTGCCAATCACCTGTCCAGCTCTTGGCTCCATCCCTCCCCCTCCTGTCTTCTCCTAGGATTTCGGATCTCCCCCTCCCACTTTCAAATCTATTACTAACTCTTCCTTCAGTTAGTCCTGACGAAGGGTCTCGGCCCGAAACGTCGACTGTACCTCTTCCTAGAGATGCTGCCTGGCCTGCTGCGTTCACCAGCAACTTTGATGTGTGACTAAGCAGATAAAAATGTTTGGCAGGATGCTATATTAATAAATATCCAAGAGCACAAACCAAACAGGAAAAATGGCAATATTGCAGATCACACTGGAATTTACTAACACTGAACACTGTTACACTTGGAAAGGGAGAGGGGGATTTGCTATATTTTACAGCTTAATAATCGCGGTGGCAATGAGTGCGTTATTAAAGGAAGGAGCGGGTATTACTGATGATAAGGGCAACGTGTGGGTCGAACAGCAAGGCTGTTCCGTACAGCTCAATGTGCTGTTCGAATGTAAACAAGGTCTTCTGTTAGCGGTACAAACATTAATGTGCCAAGGTGTTCGGTACATAGGGCAGTGAAGAGGGATTTGCAATAGTTTACACCCACTTCGTCATAATAGTGGTGGCAGTGAATACCTAAGTGAAACGAAGGAGCAGGTATTATTGAGTCAATGATGGTACGGGCGTGTGTGGAGCGGACAATAAAGTTATTTAGTGCAGCTCAAGGTGATGGGTAAATGTGGGTGTATTGTGGTTGGGATGCTCGGATGTCAAAGACGTTTGCACAATACTGCAGGAATTTTATGTATTAGACTGTACTGCAGTTGTCGAACAAAAACAAATTTTATGACGTGTTAGTTATGATGAACTTGTTTCTGATATCGGTCTCTATTGTGGACTGAAAGTGGGGAGGGCAGATAGAGGGGATACGTTTTGGGGAAAAGGGAAAAGGAGAGAGTGCCAAATAGATATTCTGTAATAATCAATAAACCTATTGTTTGGAATCGGATTACATTGATTTGTGCCTCAGAGTGTGTCTCCACCGTCGCTACCGTCCACCCCTCGCACTCCTTCTCTGCCGTGTGATCCACAACCCCTCCTCACCCCATCCTGCCTTTAGATTACTGCTGCCTCATGGGGATGTGTATATCCGGCGCTCTTCGAATTTCTCCTGCAAGCTCTTGTCATTGCATCTCTGCGGTCGTCCCGGTCAATGTTCTTTTGCTAACAGTTCTGGCCAGCTTCTCTGTCATGCCACTGCAATTCCGTTTTCGCCACTGTAATACTGATACATCTGACTTCAGCTTGTCCTTGTAAAATTTCAGGATCTATTCGATCATATGATGATCACTTTCCCCTAAAAGTCTTTTACTTTATGCTTTCTAAACATTTCTGATTCATTTAAAATACCCAATCCAGAAACGTTGATCTCCAACTGGGTTCAACCACGAGCTGCTCTGAAACGTCAACTCTTAGGTATTCTAAAAACACTCATTCTTCAGATTTCCCAATCTATCTGCATATTGAAATTAAACATGACTCTCGTAATATTTACTTTTTGACGTGCATTTTATATCACAATTTGGAATTTATAAACCACATCTTTATTACTATTTGAAGGTCTTTCTATAACTCCCATCGATGTTCTCCACATTGCGTCTCAACCTGTCATCAGCTTCTCCCTGCTCGCAGTCTCATAACGCAGCCTGTATTTGTCAACCAACTACCTCAACCCCAGCACTATCACTCTGGTTCGCACACTCCTGCCAAATTAGTTTAAACCCTCCCGAACAGCTCTGTCAAAGCTGCCGCAAGGATATTGGTTGCCCTTGGTTTTATAGGTAACCCGTCCCTTTTTGGTTAGGTCGTACCTTCCCCAGGAGAGAACCCAGTGATCCACAAATCTGAACTTCTGTCCCCTACACCAGTTCCTCAGCCATGCATTCATCAGCCAATCATCCTATTCTTTCCTTCAGCGCGCTGGCACGGGGAGCAATCAAGAGATTACTACCATAGAGGACCTGTTTTTCAGCTTTCCAACTTGCTTCCTAAAATCTCTCTTCAGGTCTACTTCACCTTTACTCCCTGGGCTGTAGGTACCAATATGTACCAATACGCCCGGCAGCTCAACTTGCCGGGACCAGAATCGAGATATTCTTGGCACCTGGGATGCAGCACACCGTCCAGTTGACGCCGTTGTGCTTGCAGAATCTCGTCTCTGTTTCTCTGTTCCTCTTACATGAATCTCCTGTAACCCCACAGTTCTCTTCGGAGCCACAGCACCACATAGCGTGCCAGAGATCCTATTATTCTTCTTCATTACTGCAAATTTTCCCGTGAGGTAAAACATCCTCTTCGCGTTCACACTGCGTACGGCTTAATACAGTTTGGCCAATTATTTAAAAAAGGATCTCCGAGCATTGAAAGTAGTTCAGAAGTGTCTCTTTTTTTAGTTTGGAGCTCGTTCAAATGGTAACATATTTGGCCTAGCAAAATAAGATTTCTGGCTACGTAGTTTAGAGAATAGTGGGATGATCATATATCTCGACAAACACACACCGTATATACAGGAAAATTCGGTATGTAGATAGATATATAGTATGTGTCAATGCATGTGTAGTTTTACTTGGGTCGTTCGACTACTGTCTATAAAGATTGTATGTGGCACATGTATGGTAAATAACCTACTTGGAAAAGTATTTAACCTCCAGCCCCTTTTACACAAATGTGCTTTTCATTTAAAGATTTTAATAAATTTAGCTGAGAGTTTTATTTTTTATTCGAGATTCCGATCCTCTTTCTCCACAGGGGAGCGCAAACCCCAAGGAAAGTTGAAAAGCATGAAATCTCTAAATCTCTAAAACTGAAATGTCAGCAGTTCAAAAGTATTTATCCCGCTCCCTCATTACTTAGGTGAAACACCGCTCGCAGCTGGTACAGCCAGTAATCTTTCGGATTAGGTTCTATTATGTTTGCACAAGATGATGCAGCAAGATTTGCCCATTCCCGCTTGCAATATTGCTTAAACTGCACCAGGATCGTTGGCAGGGAAAAGTGAGGAGCAATCTTGAGGTTTCTAGAGATATCCGATAGGGATCTCTGACTGGGCCACTCAAAGAGACCAAATTTCTTCATTGGTAGCCACCCCATGATGGCTCAAGTAGTGTGCTTTGCGTCGTTGTCCAGCTGATAAACGAACTTCCTCCCGACTTTAAGCTTTCTTGCAGTGGATAGTAGGTTCTTATTGAAGATCTCTTTGTAATTAGCAGCATTCATCCTCCCATCAATCCAGGCCATATTTGCAGGCATTCGTGCTGAGAAGCATCGCTTTGGCATGATGCTACATTCAACATTGTTTCCAGTAGGGATGGTGTTACCTGCCTGATGCGCAATACAAAATTTATGTCACACGTACTGTTTACTCTTGAGGCCGAGGATTCCACGTTCGTCTTATACAACCATAAGACGTACTTCGACATATTTACAGTATCTGCTAAGTGACACTGTGCTAAGTTATTGCGGGTGAGGGTATGATTGTTTCAAAAGCATTCAAGTCCGATTAATTAGAGCATCGAATAATACGGCCAGTCAGTTATTAATGACATCTCTGAAAGAGCTAAAAACAAATCTAGAAAATAGCCGGAATGTTCTTTGTTTTTATGGGGCACTCTGCCACTTAATTGGGAAAGGACGCTGTTGCTGAACAGCTTCTACCTATCGTCGGTCGCGTGATTCAATGTCCTTTAACCTGCATTTCACTTTTTTGCAGACAGCAAATCAACTGAAATGGGAACAAAGCCCAGTAAAACACAGTCTAAAGGCTTTTCACACGGGAAAGCTGGTGATGCCACAAAATCGAGTGTCAGGAAGCAAAGGCATTTTCTGGACCCTGCTGCATGCAAAGGAGATCCACCGGCAGGAGCTATTTGTCACAAAGGGTCTCCTTTTAGCAGAGATGTTTCAGACTTATCTGGAAGCTGTGATCATAGGACAGGTTAGTAGATTGCAAATAGGTGGAAATTAAGCATTGAATACCTTGTCAAATATTGCATAAGAGCTCCTCCTACCTCTGGATTTGTGAAAAGATGTCATAATGCATGAACAATTTTATCCTTCAGCAGGCATTTTTGAGTACTCTGCTGGGCATTTATAGCAAATATAGCTGGTGAAATAGATGAGCTCGAGGCAGAAGACATGGCATACAGAGTGCTCCTGCCCCATCCTTACCTTCCTTCATAAAGGACGGCTTAACAAGTCTGCGCCGCCAAATACAAACAAGCAAGTAACGAATTAACCTACTAGCCCAAACATCTTGGATTCTGGAAGACAGCCAGCATTTTATGTGGTCAGCGGGAGAACGTACAGATTCCTGAGACAACAACGGGATTTCAACACAGGTCACTGGCGGTGAAGAGCATTGTGATAATTGCTATGCTGCCATGTCACTCTAACCTATTCCACCTGTCCCTGTAACTCAAGTCTTCTAATTCAGGCAATATTGGAGCTGTTGTTTTTTCTGTCTCTCTCTGCACTACTTTCTTGTAGATAGGTGACTAGAACAGTACACACTACCCCAAAATAGACAGCACCAAATTCAATATAAATCTCATCTCAAGTGCTTTATTTATGTAGGTCAATGAGCCGAAAGCTCTCTTTACGACCCCATTTACCTGTGAATCCATCTGGATGGAGTTATGGATCTGTGTTCCCAGATCCTTCTGTCCTATCAGACTACTCAGTACCTTACAGTTTACTGTGCAAGTCCTGCGTCCGTTTCTCCTGCCAAATTGCAACAGCTCACATTTGTCTGCAATAAAATGCAGTTGTAATGTTACACCCTACCCTTCCTGAAAAATCTCTTCTGCACCTTATCGAGATCAATTGCATCGTCACCATAGCGAGGCAAGTGGAATTGCACACAGTCTGACAACTGTGCTGTAAATAACATCATGTGATGTGTTTTCATGAGGAATGCGGGGTCCCGAGGATCGGGTAGCGCACTACCTTGGGAGTGTGGGGCTCTGAGTGATGGGACGATGAGTGACTCGGAAAGGAGGATGCCTGGAGATGAGATGTCACATGCCCAATGGACGTAAGGGAACCTGTGAGCGAGGCCTCACAAGATTGATGTATAGAGGGGTCCTGGGATATCAGATTACAGAATTTAAATTTGGGAAGACTTATAGAAGGTAAGTTGAAGGGACAGTGTGGACAGGAAAGTTCTGGCAGGTCTGTTTCGGCTTGTCACACTGCGGAGGTACCGATACAGCATCCTATTTCTCAGGCAAGGCTGCAAGTGAAATCCCCCGCTGTACGGGCTGCTCTCTATGATCCTTACAGGATACATGGCGATGCCTAATTTGGGAATAGGAATAGGATCTACTGAAGAATATGGGTTTACAGCATGGGTTCCCATCCTGGAGTCCATGGTTAATGTTAGAGGTCCATGGTCTAAGAAGGTTTGGAACCCCTAGCTTCCAGTAATGTGGAAGATAATTAGAGGGGGCATGAGAACGATACTTTCACAGAGAAGGTTGTTGCAATCAGGAGCACCAGAGGGGATGAAATGTGAGGATAGTTACATTTAAGATGAAACTGGATATATAATAAATTAACCAAAGCACAGCAGGGTATATTTCAGCGGCAAGAAAATGCGTTGATATAGATGATCAATATGAAGAGACTATATCTCTGCAGATGACGCAACCTACCTGACAGGGAAGTTTGAAAATGCCGATTGTGCAGGTCACGAAGCAGCTTCTTAATCAACTAATCCTCATTTGTTTACTGCAGTGAGCTTGAATGTTGAAAAGCCCGTCTCCACCATGGCTGAAGATGCAAAAACGGATGGGGATACCGTGAGTTCAAAAGCGAGGAAGCAGACAGGTGCGTTACAGGATTATTTTGAAGATAAATGTTGTCTTGACATCAGTTCCAAATTTAATGCCTGAGCCCGCAATTCACAAATGACCGTGAAAGAGAGATTTTAAGTACAGACAGTGGTTCATGGACTTTAAGGATGTTGACAGAGACTCTCTGACTGTGAAAGAGCTGGATGGGATAAAGTTTACCAAATGTGTTCAGGTAAGTATCCTGAATCATTCGAAGGATATTCAACAAGACAGTTTGGTAGTATGGCGAGTCTATGCGATCTAGTGATTAGTCCCGGTCCGTCGTTGCTTGCATCTAAGGAAGAAAACTAAGAAGGTCATTCGAAAGGAAAAGATGAATTATGAGAGGAAGCTGGCGACTAATATCAAAAAAGATAATAAACGCTTTTTTAAGTATATAAAGGGTAAAAGAGAGTCGTGGGTAGACAGGATCATAACAAAATGACGCTGGGATATTGTAATGAGAGATGCAGAGATGGCAGAGGAACTGAATGCGTATTTTGTATCAGTCTTTACAGTGGAAAACGTCTGTAGTATACCGGACATTCAAGAGTATCAGGGAAGAGAAGTTTGTGCAGCGAAAATTACTATTTAGAAGATGCTCAGTGAGCCTAATACTTTAGGCTAAATCTCCCAGACCTCATGGAATATAGCCTCGGGTTCTGAAGGAAGTAGCTGGAGAGATTGTGGAGGCGTTAACGATGATCTTCCAAGAATCGATAGATTCTGGCATTGTACCGGATGACTGGAAAATTGCAAGTGTTACTCCGCTATTTAAGAAGGGAGGGAGGCAGCAGAAATGAAACTATAGACCTGTTAGCCTGACATCAGTGGCTGGGAAGTTATTGGAATCGATTGTTATGGACAAGATTACGGATTATCTGGAGTCACATGACTAGATAGGCCAAAGCCAATATGGTTTCCTGAAAGGAAAATCCTGCCTCACAAACCTACTGCAATTCTTTGAAGAACTTTTGCAGGAGATGTAGTAGACGTGGTGTACCTGGATTTTCAGAATGCCTTTGACAAGGTAAGATAAGAGCTCATGGAATTACAGGCAAATCACTAGAGTGGGTGGAGCATTGGCTGATTGGCAGAAAACAGTGTGGGAATAAAGGGATCCTATTCCGGCTGGCTGCCGGTTACAAGTGGAGTTCCATAGGGATCGGTGTTGGGACCGCTGCTTTTATATGGATTACATTATTAATGGATTTGTGGCTAAATTTACCTATGATGCAAAGATAAGTGGAGGAGCGGTTAGTGCTGAGGAAACAGAGAGCCTGCACAGTCTCAAATAGTTTAGGGGAATGGGCAAAGAAGTGGCAAATGAAACAGAATGTTGGAAAGTGTATGGTCATGCACTTTGGTGGAAGAAGCACACAGGTTGACTGTTATTTAGATGGGGAAAGAATTGAAAATGCATAGATGCAAAGAGACTTGGGACTCTCTACTTTTTCTCTCTCTGCCCTCTGACTATACCCCTTGTCCATCCTCTGGTATTTCCCACCCCCCCACTTTTCCTTCTCCCTCGGCCTCCTGTCCCATGATCCTCTCATATCCCTTTGCCAATCACCTGTCCAGCTCTTGGCTCCATCCCTCCCCCTCCTGTCTTCTCCTATGATTTCGGATCTCCCCCTCCCACTTTCAAATCTCTTACTAACTCTTCCTTCAGTTAGTCCTGACGAAGGGTCTCGGCCCGAAACGTCGACTGTACCTCTTCCTAGAGATGCTGCATGGCCTGCTGCGTTCACCAGCAACTTTGATGTGTGACTAAGCAGATAAAAATGTTTGGCAGGATGCTATATTAATAAATATCCAAGAGCACAAACCAAACAGGAAAAATGGCAATATTGCAGATCACACTGGAATTTACTAACACTGAACACTGTTACACTTGGAAAGGGAGAGGGGGATTTGTTATATTTTACAGCTTAATAATCGCGGTGGCAATGAGTGCGTTATTAAAGGAAGGAGCGGGTATTACTGATGATAAGGGCAACGTGTGGGTCGAACAGCAAGGCTGTTCCGTACAGCTCAATGTGCTGTTCGAATGTAAACAAGGTCTTCTGTTAGCGGTACAAACATTAATGTGCCAAGGTGTTCGGTACATAGGGCAGTGAAGAGGGATTTGCAATAGTTTACACCCACTTCGTCATAACAGTGGTGGCAATGAATACCTAAGTGAAACGAAGGAGCAGGTATTATTGAGTTAATGATGGTACGGGCGTGTGTGGAACGGACAATAAAGTTATTTAGTGCAGCTCAAGGTGATGGGCAAATGTGGGTGTATTGTGGTTGGGATGCTCGGATGCCAAAGACGTTTGCACAATACTGCAGGAATTTTATGTATTAGACTGTACTGCAGTTGTCGAACAAAAACAAATTTTATGACGTGTGAGTTATGATGAACTTGTTTCTGATATCGGTCTCTATTGTGGACTGAAAGTGGGGAGGGCAGATAGAGGGGATACGTTTTGGGGAAAAGGGAAAAGGAGAGAGTGCCAAATAGATATTCTGTAATAATCAATAAACCAATTGTTTGGAATCAGATTACATTGATTTGTGCCTCAGAGTGTGTCTCCACCGTCGCTACCGTCCACCCCTCGCACTCCTTCTCTGCCGTGTGATCCACAACCCCTCCTCACCCCATCCTGCCTTTAGATTACTGCTGCCTGATGGGGATGTGTATATCCGGCGCTCTTCGAATTTCTCCTGCAAGCTCTTGTCATTGCAGCTCTGCGGTCGTCCCGGTCAATGTTCTTTGGCTAACAGTTCTGGCCAGCTTCTCTGTCATGCCTCTGCAATTCCGTTTTCTCCACTTTAATACTGATACATCTGACTTCAGCTTGTCCTTGTCAAATTTCAGGATCTATTCGATCATATGATGATCACTTTCCCCTAAAAGTCTTTTACTTTATGCTTTCTAAACATTTCTGATTCATTGAAAAATACCCAATCCAGAAACGTTGATCTCCAACTGGGTTCAACCACGAGCTGCTCTGAAACGTCAACTCTTAGGTATTCTAAAAACACTCATTCTTCAGATTTCCCAATCTATCTGCATATTGAAATTAAACATGACTCTCGTAATATTGACTTTTTGACGTGCATTTTATATCACAATTTGGAATTTATAAACCACATCTTTATTACTATTTGAAGGTCTTTCTATAACTCCCATCGATGTTCTCCACATTGCGTCTCAACCTGTCATCAGCTTCTCCCTGCTGGCAGTCTCATAACGCAGCCTGTATTTGTCAACCAACTACCTCAACCCCAGCACTATCACTCTGTTTCGCACACTCCTGCCAAATTAGTTTAAACCCTCCCGAACAGCTCTGTCAAAGCTGCCGCAAGGATATTGGTTGCCCTTGGTTTTATAGGTAACCCGTCCCTTTTTGGTTAGGTCGTACCTTCCCCAGGAGAGAACCCAGTGATCCACAAATCTGAACTTCTGTCCCCTACACCAGTTCCTCAGCCATGCATTCATCAGCCAATCATCCTATTCTTTCCTTCAGCGCGCTGGCACGGGGAGCAATCAAGAGATTACTACCATAGAGGACCTGCTTTTCAGCTTTCCAACTTGCTTCCTAAAATATATCTTCAGGTCTACTTCACCTTTACTCCCTGGGCTGTCGGTACCGATATGTACCAATACGCCCGGCAGCTCAACTTGCAGGGACCAGATTCGAGATATTCTTGGCACCTGGGATGCGGCACACCGTCCAGTTGACGCCGTTGTGCTTGCAGTATCTCGTCTCTGTTTCTCTGTTCCTCTTACATGAATCTCCTGTAGCCCCACTGTTCTCTTCGGAGCCACAGCACCACATAGCGTGCCAGAGATCCTATTATTCTTCTTCATTACTGCAAATTTTCCCGTGAGGTAAAACATCCTCTTAGCGTTCACACTGCGTACGGCTTAATACAGTTTGGCCAATTATTTAAAAAAGGATCTCCGAGCATTGAAAGTAGTTCAGAAGTGTCTCTTTTTTTAGTTTGGAGCTCGTTCAAATGGTAACATATTTGGCCTAGCAAAATAAGATTTCTGGCTACGTAGTTTAGAGAATAGTGGGATGATCATATATCTCGACAAACACACACCGTATATACAGTAAAATTCGGTATGTAGATAGATATATAGTATGTGTCAATGCATGTGTAGTTTTACTTGGGTCGTTCGACTACTGTCTATAAAGATTGTATGTGGCACATGTATGGTAAATAACCTACTTGGAAAAGTATTTAACCTCCAGCCCCTTTTACACAAATGTGCTTTTCATTTAAAGATTTTAATAAATTTAGCTGAGAGTTTTATTTTTTATTCGAGATTCCGATCCTCTTTCTCCACAGGGGAGCGCAAACCCCAAGGAAAGTTGAAAAGCATGAAATCTCTAAATCTCTAAAACTGAAATGTCAGCAGTTCAAAAGTATTTATCCCGCTCCCTCATTACTTAGGTGAAACACCGCTCGCAGCTGGTACAGCCAGTAATCTTTCGGATTAGGTTCTATTATGTTTGCACAAGATGATGCAGCAAGATTTGCCCATTCCCGCTTGCAATATTGCTTAAACTGCACCAGGATCGTTGGCAGGGAAAAGTGAGGAGCAATCTTGAGGTTTCTAGAGATATCCGATAGGGATCTCTGACTGGGCCACTCAAAGAGACCAAATTTCTTCATTGGTAGCCACCCCATGATGGCTCAAGTAGTGTGCTTTGCGTCGTTGTCCAGCTGATAAACGAACTTCCTCCCGACTTTAAGCTTTCTTGCAGTGGATAGTAGGTTCTTATTGAAGATCTCTTTGTAATTAGCAGCATTCATCCTCCCATCAATCCAGGCCATATTTGCAGGCATTCGTGCTGAGAAGCATCGCTTTGGCATGATGCTACATTCAACATTGTTTCCAGTAGGGATGGTGTTACCTGCCTGATGCGCAATACAAAATTTATGTCACACGTACTGTTTACTCTTGAGGCCGAGGATTCCACGTTCGTCTTATACAACCATAAGACGTACTTCGACATATTTACAGTATCTGCTAAGTGACACTGTGCTAAGTTATTGCGGGTGAGGGTATGATTGTTTCAAAAGCATTCAAGTCCGATTAATTAGAGCATCGAATAATACGGCCAGTCAGTTATTAATGACATCTCTGAAAGAGCTAAAAACAAATCTAGAAAATAGCCGGAATGTTCTTTGTTTTTATGGGGCACTCTGCCACTTAATTGGGAAAGGACGCTGTTGCTGAACAGCTTCTACCTATCGTCGGTCGCGTGATTCAATGTCCTTTAACCTGCATTTCACTTTTTTGCAGACAGCAAATCAACTGAAATGGGAACAAAGCCCAGTAAAACACAGTCTAAAGGCTTTTCACACGGGAAAGCTGGTGATGCCACAAAATCGAGTGTCAGGAAGCAAAGGCATTTTCTGGACCCTGCTGCATGCAAAGGAGATCCACCGGCAGGAGCTATTTGTCACAAAGGGTCTCCTTTTAGCAGAGATGTTTCAGACTTATCTGGAAGCTGTGATCATAGGACAGGTTAGTAGATTGCAAATAGGTGGAAATTAAGCATTGAATACCTTGTCAAATATTGCATAAGAGCTCCTCCTACCTCTGGATTTGTGAAAAGATGTCATAATGCATGAACAATTTTATCCTTCAGCAGGCATTTTTGAGTACTCTGCTGGGCATTTATAGCAAATATAGCTGGTGAAATAGATGAGCTCGAGGCAGAAGACATGGCATACAGAGTGCTCCTGCCCCATCCTTACCTTCCTTCATAAAGGACGGCTTAACAAGTCTGCGCCGCCAAATACAAACAAGCAAGTAACGAATTAACCTACTAGCCCAAACATCTTGGATTCTGGAAGACAGCCAGCATTTTATGTGGTCAGCGGGAGAACGTACAGATTCCTGAGACAACAACGGGATTTCAACACAGGTCACTGGCGGTGAAGAGCATTGTGATAATTGCTATGCTGCCATGTCACTCTAACCTATTCCACCTGTCCCTGTAACTCAAGTCTTCTAATTCAGGCAATATTGGAGCTGTTGTTTTTTCTGTCTCTCTCTGCACTACTTTCTTGTAGATAGGTGACTAGAACAGTACACACTACCCCAAAATAGACAGCACCAAATTCAATATAAATCTCATCTCAAGTGCTTTATTTATGTAGGTCAATGAGCCGAAAGCTCTCTTTACGACCCCATTTACCTGTGAATCCATCTGGATGGAGTTATGGATCTGTGTTCCCAGATCCTTCTGTCCTATCAGACTACTCAGTACCTTACAGTTTACTGTGCAAGTCCTGCGTCCGTTTCTCCTGCCAAATTGCAACAGCTCACATTTGTCTGCAATAAAATGCAGTTGTAATGTTACACCCTACCCTTCCTGAAAAATCTCTTCTGCACCTTATCGAGATCAATTGCATCGTCACCATAGCGAGGCAAGTGGAATTGCACACAGTCTGACAACTGTGCTGTAAATAACATCATGTGATGTGTTTTCATGAGGAATGCGGGGTCCCGAGGATCGGGTAGCGCACTACCTTGGGAGTGTGGGGCTCTGAGTGATGGGACGATGAGTGACTCGGAAAGGAGGATGCCTGGAGATGAGATGTCACATGCCCAATGGACGTAAGGGAACCTGTGAGCGAGGCCTCACAAGATTGATGTATAGAGGGGTCCTGGGATATCAGATTACAGAATTTAAATTTGGGAAGACTTATAGAAGGTAAGTTGAAGGGACAGTGTGGACAGGAAAGTTCTGGCAGGTCTGTTTCGGCTTGTCACACTGCGGAGGTACCGATACAGCATCCTATTTCTCAGGCAAGGCTGCAAGTGAAATCCCCCGCTGTACGGGCTGCTCTCTATGATCCTTACAGGATACATGGCGATGCCTAATTTGGGAATAGGAATAGGATCTACTGAAGAATATGGGTTTACAGCATGGGTTCCCATCCTGGAGTCCATGGTTAATGTTAGAGGTCCATGGTCTAAGAAGGTTTGGAACCCCTAGCTTCCAGTAATGTGGAAGATAATTAGAGGGGGCATGAGAACGATACTTTCACAGAGAAGGTTGTTGCAATCAGGAGCACCAGAGGGGATGAAATGTGAGGATAGTTACATTTAAGATGAAACTGGATATATAATAAATTAACCAAAGCACAGCAGGGTATATTTCAGCGGCAAGAAAATGCGTTGATATAGATGATCAATATGAAGAGACTATATCTCTGCAGATGACGCAACCTACCTGACAGGGAAGTTTGAAAATGCCGATTGTGCAGGTCACGAAGCAGCTTCTTAATCAACTAATCCTCATTTGTTTACTGCAGTGAGCTTGAATGTTGAAAAGCCCGTCTCCACCATGGCTGAAGATGCAAAAACGGATGGGGATACCGTGAGTTCAAAAGCGAGGAAGCAGACAGGTGCGTTACAGGATTATTTTGAAGATAAATGTTGTCTTGACATCAGTTCCAAATTTAATGCCTGAGCCCGCAATTCACAAATGACCGTGAAAGAGAGATTTTAAGTACAGACAGTGGTTCATGGACTTTAAGGATGTTGACAGAGACTCTCTGACTGTGAAAGAGCTGGATGGGATAAAGTTTACCAAATGTGTTCAGGTAAGTATCCTGAATCATTCGAAGGATATTCAACAAGACAGTTTGGTAGTATGGCGAGTCTATGCGATCTAGTGATTAGTCCCGGTCCGTCGTTGCTTGCATCTAAGGAAGAAAACTAAGAAGGTCATTCGAAAGGAAAAGATGAATTATGAGAGGAAGCTGGCGACTAATATCAAAAAAGATAATAAACGCTTTTTTAAGTATATAAAGGGTAAAAGAGAGTCGTGGGTAGACAGGATCATAACAAAATGACGCTGGGATATTGTAATGAGAGATGCAGAGATGGCAGAGGAACTGAATGCGTATTTTGTATCAGTCTTTACAGTGGAAAACGTCTGTAGTATACCGGACATTCAAGAGTATCAGGGAAGAGAAGTTTGTGCAGCGAAAATTACTATTTAGAAGATGCTCAGTGAGCCTAATACTTTAGGCTAAATCTCCCAGACCTCATGGAATATAGCCTCGGGTTCTGAAGGAAGTAGCTGGAGAGATTGTGGAGGCGTTAACGATGATCTTCCAAGAATCGATAGATTCTGGCATTGTACCGGATGACTGGAAAATTGCAAGTGTTACTCCGCTATTTAAGAAGGGAGGGAGGCAGCAGAAATGAAACTATAGACCTGTTAGCCTGACATCAGTGGCTGGGAAGTTATTGGAATCGATTGTTATGGACAAGATTACGGATTATCTGGAGTCACATGACTAGATAGGCCAAAGCCAATATGGTTTCCTGAAAGGAAAATCCTGCCTCACAAACCTACTGCAATTCTTTGAAGAACTTTTGCAGGAGATGTAGTAGACGTGGTGTACCTGGATTTTCAGAATGCCTTTGACAAGGTGCCGCACATGAGGCTGCTTAGCAAGATAAGAGCTCATGGAATTACAGGTAAATCACTAGAGTTGGTGGAGCATTGGCTGATTGGCAGAAAACAGAGTGGGAATAAAGGGATCCTATTCCGGCTGGCTGCCGGTTACAAGTGGAGTTCCATAGGGGTCGGTGTTGGGACTGCTGCTTTTTACGATTTATGTCAATGATATGGATTACGGTATTAATGGATTTGTGGCTAAATTTACCTCTGATGCAAAGATAGGTGGAGGAGCGGTTAGTGCTGAGGAAACAGAGAACCTGCACAGTCTCAAATAATTTAGGGGAATGGGCAAAGAAGTGGCAAATGAAACACAATGTTGGAAAGTGTATGGTCATGCACTTTGGTGGAAGAAGTACACAGGTGGACTGTTATTTAGATGGGGAAAGAATTCAAAATGCATACATGCAAAGAGACTTGGGACTCTCTCCTTTTTCTCTCTCTGCCCTCTGACTATACCCCTTGTCAATCCTCTCGGTATTTCCCACTTTTCCTTCTCCCTCGGCCTCCTGTGCCATGATCCTCTCATATCCCTTTTGCCAATCACCTGTCCAGCTCTTGGCTCCATCCCTCCCCCTCCTGTCTTCTCCTAGGATTTCGGATCTCCCCCTCCCACTTTCAAATCTATTACTAACTCTTCCTTCAGTTAGTCCTGACGAAGGGTCTCGGCCCGAAACGTCGACTGTACCTCTTCCTAGAGATGCTGCCTGGCCTGCTGCGTTCACCAGCAACTTTGATGTGTGACTAAGCAGATAAAAATGTTTGGCAGGATGCTATATTAATAAATATCCAAGAGCACAAACCAAACAGGAAAAATGGCAATATTGCAGATCACACTGGAATTTACTAACACTGAACACTGTTACACTTGGAAAGGGAGAGGGGGATTTGCTATATTTTACAGCTTAATAATCGCGGTGGCAATGAGTGCGTTATTAAAGGAAGGAGCGGGTATTACTGATGATAAGGGCAACGTGTGGGTCGAACAGCAAGGCTGTTCCGTACAGCTCAATGTGCTGTTCGAATGTAAACAAGGTCTTCTGTTAGCGGTACAAACATTAATGTGCCAAGGTGTTCGGTACATAGGGCAGTGAAGAGGGATTTGCAATAGTTTACACCCACTTCGTCATAATAGTGGTGGCAGTGAATACCTAAGTGAAACGAAGGAGCAGGTATTATTGAGTCAATGATGGTACGGGCGTGTGTGGAGCGGACAATAAAGTTATTTAGTGCAGCTCAAGGTGATGGGTAAATGTGGGTGTATTGTGGTTGGGATGCTCGGATGTCAAAGACGTTTGCACAATACTGCAGGAATTTTATGTATTAGACTGTACTGCAGTTGTCGAACAAAAACAAATTTTATGACGTGTTAGTTATGATGAACTTGTTTCTGATATCGGTCTCTATTGTGGACTGAAAGTGGGGAGGGCAGATAGAGGGGATACGTTTTGGGGAAAAGGGAAAAGGAGAGAGTGCCAAATAGATATTCTGTAATAATCAATAAACCTATTGTTTGGAATCGGATTACATTGATTTGTGCCTCAGAGTGTGTCTCCACCGTCGCTACCGTCCACCCCTCGCACTCCTTCTCTGCCGTGTGATCCACAACCCCTCCTCACCCCATCCTGCCTTTAGATTACTGCTGCCTCATGGGGATGTGTATATCCGGCGCTCTTCGAATTTCTCCTGCAAGCTCTTGTCATTGCATCTCTGCGGTCGTCCCGGTCAATGTTCTTTTGCTAACAGTTCTGGCCAGCTTCTCTGTCATGCCACTGCAATTCCGTTTTCGCCACTGTAATACTGATACATCTGACTTCAGCTTGTCCTTGTAAAATTTCAGGATCTATTCGATCATATGATGATCACTTTCCCCTAAAAGTCTTTTACTTTATGCTTTCTAAACATTTCTGATTCATTTAAAATACCCAATCCAGAAACGTTGATCTCCAACTGGGTTCAACCACGAGCTGCTCTGAAACGTCAACTCTTAGGTATTCTAAAAACACTCATTCTTCAGATTTCCCAATCTATCTGCATATTGAAATTAAACATGACTCTCGTAATATTTACTTTTTGACGTGCATTTTATATCACAATTTGGAATTTATAAACCACATCTTTATTACTATTTGAAGGTCTTTCTATAACTCCCATCGATGTTCTCCACATTGCGTCTCAACCTGTCATCAGCTTCTCCCTGCTCGCAGTCTCATAACGCAGCCTGTATTTGTCAACCAACTACCTCAACCCCAGCACTATCACTCTGGTTCGCACACTCCTGCCAAATTAGTTTAAACCCTCCCGAACAGCTCTGTCAAAGCTGCCGCAAGGATATTGGTTGCCCTTGGTTTTATAGGTAACCCGTCCCTTTTTGGTTAGGTCGTACCTTCCCCAGGAGAGAACCCAGTGATCCACAAATCTGAACTTCTGTCCCCTACACCAGTTCCTCAGCCATGCATTCATCAGCCAATCATCCTATTCTTTCCTTCAGCGCGCTGGCACGGGGAGCAATCAAGAGATTACTACCATAGAGGACCTGTTTTTCAGCTTTCCAACTTGCTTCCTAAAATCTCTCTTCAGGTCTACTTCACCTTTACTCCCTGGGCTGTAGGTACCAATATGTACCAATACGCCCGGCAGCTCAACTTGCCGGGACCAGAATCGAGATATTCTTGGCACCTGGGATGCAGCACACCGTCCAGTTGACGCCGTTGTGCTTGCAGAATCTCGTCTCTGTTTCTCTGTTCCTCTTACATGAATCTCCTGTAACCCCACAGTTCTCTTCGGAGCCACAGCACCACATAGCGTGCCAGAGATCCTATTATTCTTCTTCATTACTGCAAATTTTCCCGTGAGGTAAAACATCCTCTTCGCGTTCACACTGCGTACGGCTTAATACAGTTTGGCCAATTATTTAAAAAAGGATCTCCGAGCATTGAAAGTAGTTCAGAAGTGTCTCTTTTTTTAGTTTGGAGCTCGTTCAAATGGTAACATATTTGGCCTAGCAAAATAAGATTTCTGGCTACGTAGTTTAGAGAATAGTGGGATGATCATATATCTCGACAAACACACACCGTATATACAGGAAAATTCGGTAGGTAGATAGATATATAGTATGTGTCAATGCATGTGTAGTTTTACTTGGGTCGTTCGACTACTGTCTATAAAGATTGTATGTGGCACATGTATGGTAAATAACCTACTTGGAAAAGTATTTAACCTCCAGCCCCTTTTACACAAATGTGCTTTTCATTCAAAGAGTTTAATAAATTTAGCTGAGAGTTTTATTTTTTATTCGAGATTCCGATCCTCTTTCTCCACAGGGGAGCGCAAACCCCAAGGAAAGTTGAAAAGCATGAAATCTCTAAATCTCTAAAACTGAAATGTCAGCAGTTCAAAAGTATTTATCCCGCTCCCTCATTACTTAGGTGAAACACCGCTCGCAGCTGGTACAGCCAGTAATCTTTCGGATTAGGTTCTATTATGTTTGCACAAGATGATGCAGCAAGATTTGCCCATTCCTCCTTGCAATATTGCTTAAACTGCACCAGGATCGTTGGCAGGGAAAAGTGAGGAGCAATCTTGAGGTTTCTAGAGATATCCGATAGGGATCTCTGACTGGGCCACTCAAAGAGACCAAATTTCTTCATTGGTAGCCACCCCATGATGGCTCAAGTAGTGTGCTTTGCGTCGTTGTCCAGCTGATAAACGAACTTCCTCCCGACTTTAAGCTTTCTTGCAGTGGATAGTAGGTTCTTATTGAAGATCTCTTTGTAATTAGCAGCATTCATCCTCCCATCAATCCAGGCCATATTTGCAGGCATTCGTGCTGAGAAGCATCGCTTTGGCATGATGCTACATTCAACATTGTTTCCAGTAGGGATGGTGTTACCTGCCTGATGCGCAATACAAAATTTATGTCACACGTACTGTTTACTCTTGAGGCCGAGGATTCCACGTTCGTCTTATACAACCATAAGACGTACTTCGACATATTTACAGTATCTGCTAAGTGACACTGTGCTAAGTTATTGCGGGTGAGGGTATGATTGTTTCAAAAGCATTCAAGTCCGATTAATTAGAGCATCGAATAATACGGCCAGTCAGTTATTAATGACATCTCTGAAAGAGCTAAAAACAAATCTAGAAAATAGCCGGAATGTTCTTTGTTTTTATGGGGCACTCTGCCACTTAATTGGGAAAGGACGCTGTTGCTGAACAGCTTCTACCTATCGTCGGTCGCGTGATTCAATGTCCTTTAACCTGCATTTCACTTTTTTGCAGACAGCAAATCAACTGAAATGGGAACAAAGCCCAGTAAAACACAGTCTAAAGGCTTTTCACATGGGAAAGCTGGTGATGCCACAAAATCGAGTGTCAGGAAGCAAAGGCATTTTCTGGACCCTGCTGCATGCAAAGGAGATCCACCGGCAGGAGCTATTTGTCACAAAGGGTCTCCTTTTAGCAGAGATGTTTCAGACTTATCTGGAAGCTGTGATCATAGGACAGGTTAGTAGATTGCAAATAGGTGGAAATTAAGCATTGAATACCTTGTCAAATATTGCATAACAGCTCCTCCTACCTCTGGATTTGTGAAAAGATGTCATAATGCATGAACAATTTTATCCTTCAGCAGGCATTTTTGAGTACTCTGCTGGGCATTTATAGCAAATATAGCTGGTGAAATAGATGAGCTCGAGGCAGAAGACATGGCATACAGAGTGCTCCTGCCCCATCCTTACCTTCCTTCATAAAGGACGGCTTAACAAGTCTGCGCCGCCAAATACAAACAAGCAAGTAACGAATTAACCTACTGGCCCAAACATCTTGGATTCTGGAAGACAGCCAGCATTTTATGTGGTCAGCGGGAGAACGTACAGATTCCTGAGACAACAACGGGATTTCAACACAGGTCACTGGCGGTGAAGAGCGTTGTGATAATTGCTATGCTGCCATGTCACTCTAACCTATTCCACCTGTCCCTGTAACTCAAGTCTTCTAATTCAGGCAATATTGGAGCTGTTGTTTTTTCTGTCTCTCTCTGCACTACTTTCTTGTAGATAGGTGACTAGAACAGTACACACTACCCCAAAATAGACAGCACCAAATTCAATATAAATCTCATCTCAAGTGCTTTATTTATGTAGGTCAATGAGCCGAAAGCTCTCTTTACGACCCCATTTACCTGTGAATCCATCTGGATGGAGTTATGGATCTGTGTTCCCAGATCCTTCTGTCCTATCAGACTACTCAGTACCTTACAGTTTACTGTGCAAGTCCTGCGTCCGTTTCACCTGCCAAATTGCAACAGCTCACATTTGTCTGCAATAAAATGCAGTTGTAATGTTACACCCTACCCTTCCTGAAAAATCTCTTCTGCACCTTATCGAGATCAATTGCATCGTCACCATAGCGAGTCAAGTGGAATTGCACACAGTCTCCCAACTGTGCTGTAAATAACATCATGTGATGTGTTTTCATGAGGAATGCGGGGTCCCGAGGATCGGGTAGCGCACTACCTTGGGAGTGTGGGGCTCTGAGTGATGGGACGATGAGTGACTCGGAAAGGAGGATGCCTGGAGATGAGATGTCACATGCCCAATGGACGTAAGGGAACCTGTGAGCGAGGCCTCACAAGATTGATGTATAGAGGGGTCCTGGGATATCAGATTACAGAATTTAAATTTGGGAAGACTTATAGAAGGTAAGTTGAAGGGACAGTGTGGACAGGAAAGTTCTGGCAGGTCTGTTTCGGCTTGTCACACTGCGGAGGTACCGATACAGCATCCTATTTCTCAGGCAAGGCTGCAAGTGAAATCCCCCGCTGTACGGGCTGCTCTCTATGATCCTTACAGGATACATGGCGATGCCTAATTTGGGAATAGGAATAGGATCTACTGAAGAATATGGGTTTACAGCATGGGTTCCCATCCTGGAGTCCATGGTTAATGTTAGAGGTCCATGGTCTAAGAAGGTTTGGAACCCCTAGCTTCCAGTAATGTGGAAGATAATTAGAGGGGGCATGAGAACGATACTTTCACAGAGAAGGTTGTTGCAATCAGGAGCACCAGAGGGGATGAAATGTGAGGATAGTTACATTTAAGATGAAACTGGATAATAAACGCTTTTTTAAGTATATAAAGGGTAAAAGAGAGTCGTGGGTACACAGGATCATAACAAAATGACGCTGGGATATTGTAATGAGAGATCCAGAGATGGCAGAGGAACTGAATGCGTATTTTGTATCAGTCTTTACAGTGGACAACGTCTGTAGTATACCGGACATTCAAGAGTATCAGGGAAGAGAAGTTTGTGCAGTGAAAATTACTATTTAGAAGGTGCTCAGGGAGCCCAATGATTTAGGGCAAATCTCCTGGACCTCATGGAATATGCCCTCGGGTTCTGAAGGAAGTAGCTGGAGAGATTGTGGAGGCGTTAACGATGATCTTCCAAGAATCGATAGATTCTGGCATTGTACCGGATGACTGGAAAATTGCAAGTGTTACTCCGCTATTTAAGAAGGGAGGGAGGCAGCAGAAATGAAGCTATAGACCTGTTAGCCTAACATCAGTGGTTGTGAAGTTATTGGAATCGATTGTTACGGACAAGATTACGGATTATCTGGAGTCACATGACTAGATAGACCACGGCCAATATGGTTTCCTGAAAGGAAAATCCTGCCTCACAAACCTACTGCAATTCTTTGAAGAACTTTTGCAGGAGATGTAGTAGACGTGGTGTACCTGGATTTTCAGAATGCCTTTGACAAGGTAAGATAAGAGCTCATGGAATTACAGGCAAATCACTAGAGTGGGTGGAGCATTGGCTGATTGGCAGAAAACAGTGTGGGAATAAAGGGATCCTATTCCGGCTGGCTGCCGGTTACAAGTGGAGTTCCATAGGGATCGGTGTTGGGACCGCTGCTTTTTACGATTTATGTCAATGATATGGATTACATTATTAATGGATTTGTGGCTAAATTTACCTATGATGCAAAGATAAGTGGAGGAGCGGTTAGTGCTGAGGAAACAGAGAGCCTGCACAGTCTCAAATAGTTTAGGGGAATGGGCAAAGAAGTGGCAAATGAAACAGAATGTTGGAAAGTGTATGGTCATGCACTTTGGTGGAAGAAGCACACAGGTTGACTGTTATTTAGATGGGGAAAGAATTGAAAATGCATAGATGCAAAGAGACTTGGCACTCTCTACTTTTTCTCTCTCTGCCCTCTGACTATACCCCTTGTCCATCCTCTGGTATTTCCCACCCCCCCACTTTTCCTTCTCCCTCGGCCTCCTGTCCCATGATCCTCTCATATCCCTTTGCCAATCACCTGTACAGCTCTTGGCTCCATCCCTCCCCCTCCTGTCTTCTCCTATGATTTCGGATTTCCCCCTCCCACTTTCAAATCTCTTACTAACTCTTCCTTCAGTTAGTCCTGACGAAGGGTCTCGGCACGAAACGTCGACTGTACCTGTTCCTAGAGATGCTGCCTGGCCTGCTGCGTTCAACAGCAACTTTGATGTGTGACTAAGCAGATAAAAGAGGTTTGGCAGGATGCTATATTAATACATATCCAAGAGCACAAACCAAACAGGATAAATGGCAATATTGCAGATCACACTGGAATTTACTAACACTGAACACTGTTACACGTGGAAAGGGAGAGTGGGATTTGTATATATTACAGCTTAATAATCGCGGTGGCAATGAGTACGTTATTAAAGGAAGGAGCGGGTATTACTGATGGTAAGGGCAACGTGTGGGTCGAACAGCAAGGCTGTTCCGTGCAGCTCAACGTGCTGTTCGAATGTGAACAAGGTCTTGTGTTAGCGGTACAAACAGTAATGTGCCAAGGTGTTCGGTACATAGGGGAGTGAAGAGGGATTTGCAATAGTTTACACCCACTTCGTCATAATAGTGGTGGCAGTGAATACCGAGGTGAAACGAAGGAGCAGGTATTATTGAGTTAATGATGGTACGGGCGTGTGTGGAACGGACAATAAAGTTATTTCGTGCAGTTCAAGGTGATGGGCAAATGTGGGTGTATTGTGGTTGGGATGCTCGGATGCCAAAGACGTTTGCACAATACTGCAGGAATTTTATGTATTAGACTGTACTGCAGTTGTCGAACAAAAACAAATTTTATGACGTGTGAGTTATGATGAACTTGTTTCTGATATCGGTCTCTGTTGTGGACTGAAAGTGGAGAGGGGCAGATAGACGGGATACGTTTTGGGAAAAGGGGAAAAGGAGAGAGTGCCAAATAGATATTCTGTAATGCTCAATAAACCAATTGTTTGGAATCAGATTACATTGATTGGTGCCTCAGAGTGTGTCTGCACCGTCGCTAGCGTCCACCCCTCGCACTCCTTCTCTGCCGTCTGATCCACAACCCCTCCTCACCCCATCCTGCCTTTAGATTACTGCTGCCTCATGGGGATGTGTATATCCGGCGCTCTTCGAATTTCTCCTGCAAGCTCTTGTCATTGCAGCTCTGCGGTCGTCCCGGTCAATGTTCTTTTGCTAACAGTTCTGGCCAGCTTCTCTGTCATGCCTCTGCAATTCTGTTTTCTCCACTGTAATTCTGATACATCTGACTTCAGCTTGTCCTTGTAAAATTTCAGGATCTATTCGATCATATTATGATCACTTTCCCCTAAAAGCCTTTTACTTTATGCTTTCTAAACATTTCTGATTCATTGCAAAATATCCAATCCAGAAACGTTGATCTCCAACTGGGTTCAACCACGAGCTGCTCTGAAACGTCAACTCTTAGGTATTCTAAAAACACTCATTCTTCAGATTTCCCAATCTATCTGCATATTGAAATTAAACATGACTCTCGTAATATTGACCTTTGGACGTGCATTTTATATCACAATTTGGAATTTATAAACCACATCTTTATTACTATTTGAAGGTCTTTCTATAACTCCCATCGATGTTCTCCACCTCTTGTCCATTCTATGTTCTCCACATTGCGTCTCAACCTGTCATCAGCTTCTCCCTGCTAGCAGTCTCATAACGCAGCCTCTATTTGTCAACCAACAACCTCAACCCCAGCACTATCACTCTGGTTCGCACACTCCTGCCAAATTAATTTAAACCCTCCCGAACAGCTCTGTCAAAGCTGCCGCAAGGATATCGGTTGCCCTTGGGTTTATAGGTAACCCGTCCCTTTTTGTTTAGGTCTAACCTTCCCCAGGAGAGATCCCAGTGATCCATAAATCTGAACTTCTGTCCCCTACACCAGTTCCTCAGCCATGCATTCATCAGCCAATCATCCTATTCTTTCCTTCAGCGCGCTGGCACGGGGAGCAATCAAGAGTTTACTACCATAGAGGACCTGCTTTTCAGCTTTCCAACTTGCTTCCTAAAATATATCTTCAGGTCTACTTCACCTTTACTCCCTGGGCTGTCGGTACCGATATGTACCAATACGCCCGGCAGCTCAACTTGCAGGGACCAGATTCGAGATATTCTTGGCACCTGGGATGCGGCACACCGTCCAGTTGACGCCGTTGTGCTTGCAGTATCTCGTCTCTGTTTCTCTGTTCCTCTTACATGAATCTCCTGTAACCCCACTGCTCTCTTCGGAGCCACAGCACCACATAGCGTGCCAGAGATCCTATTGTTCTTCTTCATTACTGCAAATTTTACCGTGAGGTAAAACATCCTCTTAGCGTTCACACTGCGTACGGCTTAATACAGTTTGGCCAATTATTTAAAAAAGGATCTCCTAGAATTGAAAGTAGTTCAGAAGTGTCTCTTTTTTCAGTTTGGAGCTCGTTCAAATGGTAACATGTTTGGCCTAGCAAAATAAGATTTGTGGCTACGTAGCTTAGAGAATAGTGGGCTGATCATATATCTCGACAAACACAAACCGTATATACAGTAAAATTCGGTATGTAGATATATATATAGTATGTGTCAATACATGTGTAATTTTACTTGGGTCGTTCTCCTACTGCCTATAAAGATTATATGTGGGACATGTATGGTAAATAACCTACTTGAAAAAGTATTTAGCCTCCAGCCCCTTTTACACAAATGAGCTTTTCACTCAAAGATTTTAATAAATTTAGCTGTGAGTTTTATTTTTTATTCGAGATTCCGATCCTCTTTCTCCACAGGAGAGCGCAAAACCCAAGGGAAGTTGAAAAGCATGAAAGAGAATTTTAAAATCTCTAAAACTGAAATGTCAGCAGTTCAAAAGTATTTATCCCGCTCTCTCATTACTTAGGTGAAACACCGCTCGCAGCTGGTACAGCCAGTAATCTTTCGGATTAGGTTCTATTATGTTTGCACAAGATGATGGAGCAAGATTTGCCCATTCCCCCTTGCAATATTGCTTAAACTGCACCAGGATCGTTGGCAGGGAAAAGTGAGGAGCAATCTTGAGGTTTCTAGAGATATCCGATTGGGATCTCTGACTGGGCCACTCAAAGAGACCAAATTTCTTCATTGGAAGCCACCCCATGATGGCTCAAGTAGTGTGCTTTGCGTCGTTGTCCTGCTGATAAACGAACTTCCTCCCTACTTTAAGCGTTCTTGCAGTGGATAGTAGGTTCTTATTGAAGATCTCTTTGTAATTAGCAGCATTCATCATCCCATCAATCCAGGCCATATTTGCAGGCATTCGTGCTGAGAAGCATCGCTTTGGCATGATGCTACATTCAACATTGTTTCCAGTAGGGATGGTGTTACCTGCCTGATGCGCAATACTAAATTTATGTCACACGTACTGTTTACTCTTGAGGCCGAGGATTCCACGTTCGTCTTATACAACCATAAGACGTACTTCGACATATATACAGTATCTGCTAAGTGACACTGTGCTAAGTTATTGCGGGTGAGGGTATGATTGTTTCAAAAGCATTCAAGTCCGATTAATGAGAGCATCGAATAACAGGGCCAGTCAGTTATTAATGACATCTCTGAAAGAGCTAAAAACAACTCTCGAAAATAGCCGGAATGTTCTTTGTTTTCATGGGGCACTATGCCACTTAATTGGGAAAGGACGCTGTTGCTGAACAAGTTCAACCTATCATCGGTCGCGTGATTCAATGTCCTTTAACCTGCATTTCACTTTTTTGCAGACAGCAAATCAACTGAAATGGGAACAAAGCCCAGTAAAACACAGTCTAAAGGTTTGTCACATGGGAAAGCTGGTGATGCCACAAAATCGAGTGTCAGGAATCAAAGGCATTTTCTGAACCCTGCTGCATGCAAAGGAGATCCACCGGCAGGAGCCATTTGTCACAAAGGGTCTCCTTTTAGCAGAGATGTTTCAGACTTATCTGGAAGCTGTGATCATAGGACAGGTTAGTAGATTGCAAATAGGTGGAAAGTAAGCATTGAATACCTTGTCAAATATTGCATAAGAGCTCCTCCTACCTCTGGATTTGTGAAAAGATGTCATAATGCATGAACAATTTTATCCTTCAGCAGGCATTTTTGAGTACTCTGCTGGGCATTTATAGCAAATATAGCTGGTGAAATAGATGAGCTCGAGGCAGAAGACATGGCATACAGAGTGCTCCTGCCCCATCCTTACCTTCCTTCATAAAGGACGGCTTAACAAGTCTGCGCCGCCAAATATAAGCAAGCAAGTAACGAATTAACCTACTAGCCCAAACATCTTTGGATTCTGGAAGACAGCCAGCATTTTATGTGGTCCGCGGGAGAACGTACAGATTCCTGAGACAACAACGGGATTTCAACACAGGTCACTGGCGGTGAAAAGCATTGTGATAATTGCTATGCTGCCACGCCACTCTAACCTATTCCACCTGTCCCTGTAACTCAAGTCTTCTAATTCAGGCAATATTGTAGTTGTTGTATTTTCCCTCTCTCTCTGCACTGCTTTCTTGTAGATAGGTGACTAGAACAGTACACACTACCCCAAAATAGACAGTACCAAATTCAATATAAATCCCATCTCAAGTGCTTTATTTATGTAGGTCAATGAGCCGAAAGCTCTCTTTACGACCCCATTTACCTGTGAATCCATCTGGATGGAGTTATGGATCTGTGTTCCCAGATCCTTCTGCCCTATCAGACTACTCAGTACCTTACAGTTTACTGTGCAAGTCCTGCGTCCGTTTCTCCTGCCAAATTGCAACAGCTCACATTTGTCTGCAATAAATGCAGTTGTAATGTTACACCCTACCCTTCCTGAAAAATCTCTTCTGCACCTTATCGAGATCAATTGCATCGTCACCATAGCGAGGCAAGTGGAATTGCACACAGTCTCCCAACTGTGCTGTAAATAACATCATGTGATGTGTTTTCATGAGGAATGCGGGGTCCCGAGGATCGGGTAGCGCACTACCTTGGGAGTGTGGGGCTCTGAGTGATGGGACGATGAGTGACTCGGAAAGGAGGATGCCTGGAGATGAGATGTCACATGCCCAAT
This sequence comes from Mobula hypostoma, assembly GCF_963921235.1. Classification (NCBI taxonomy): domain Eukaryota; kingdom Metazoa; phylum Chordata; class Chondrichthyes; order Myliobatiformes; family Myliobatidae; genus Mobula; species Mobula hypostoma. Next base: position 7,123,229 of record NC_086127.1, on the reverse strand, counting down.
GGACGTAAGGGAACCTGTGAGCGAGGCCTCACAAGATTGATGTATAGAGGGGTCCTGGGATATCAGATTACAGAATTTAAATTTGGGAAGACTTATAGAATGTAAGTTGAAGGGACAGTGTGGACAGGAAAGTTGTGGCAGGTCTGTTTCGGCTTGTCACACTGCGGAGGTACCGATACAGCATCCTATTTCTCAGGCAAGGCTGCAAGTGAAATCCCCCGCTGTACGGGCTGCTCTCTATGATCATTACAGGATACATGGTGATGCCTAATTTGGGAATAGGAAAAGGATCTACTGAAGAATATGGGTTTACACCATGGGTTCCCATCCTGGAGTCCATGGTTAATGTTAGAGGTCCATGGTCTAAGAAGGTTTGGAACCCCTAGCTTCGAGTAATGTGGAAGATAATTAGAGGGGGCATGAGAACGATACTTTCACAGAGAAGGTTGTTGTAATCAGGAGCACCAGAGGGGATGAAATGTGAGGATAGTTACATTTAAGAAGAAACTGGATAGAAAATAAATTAACCAAAGCACAGCAGGGCATATTTGAGCGGCAAGAAAATGCGTTGATATAGATGATCAATATGAAGAGACTATATCTCTGCAGATGACGCGACCAACCTGACAGGGAAGTTTGAAAATGCCGATTGTGCAGGTCACGAAGCAGCTTCTTCATCAACTAATCCTCATTTGTTTACTGCAGTGAGCTTGAATGTTGAAAAGGCCGTCTCCACCATGGCTGAAGATGCAAAAAAAGGATGGGGATACCGTGAGTTCAAAAGCGAGGAAGCAGACAGGTGCGTTACAGGATTGTTTTGAAGATAAATGTTATCTTCACATCAGTTTCAGATTTAATGCCTGAGCCCGCAATTCACAAATGACCGTGAAAGAGAGAGATTTTAAGTACAGACATTGGTTCAGGGAGTTTAAGGATATTGACAGAGACTCTCTTACTGTGAAAGAGCTGGATGGGATAAAGTTTACCAAATGTGTTCAGGTAAGTATCCTGAATCATTCGAAGGATATTCAACATGACAGTTTGGTAGTATGGCGAGTCCATGCGATCTAGTGATTAGTCCCGGTCCGTCGTTGCTTGCATCTAAGGAAGAAAACTAAGAAGGTCATTCGAAAGGAAAAGATGAATTATGAGAGGAAGCTGGCGACTAATATCAAAAAAGATAATAAACGTTTTTTAAGTATATAAAGGGTAAAAGAGAGTCGTGGGTACACAGTATCATAACAAAATGACGCTGGGATATTGTAATGAGAGATGCAGAGATGGCAGAGGAACTGAATGCGTATTTTGTATCAGTCTTCACAGTGGAAAACGTCTGTAGTATACCGGACATTCAAGAGTATCAGGGAAGAGAAGTTTGTGCAGCGAAAATTACTATTTAGAAGGTGGTCAGGGAGCCTAATGATTTAGGGTAAATCTCCTAGACCTCATGGAATATACCCTCGGGTTCTGAAGGAAGTAGCTGGAGAGATTGTGGAGGCGTTAACGATGATCTTCCAAGAATCGATAGATTCTGGCATTGTACCGGATGACTGGAAAATTGCAAGTGTTACTCCGCTATTTAAGAAGGGAGGGAGGCAGCAGAAATGAAACTATAGACCTGTTAGCCTGACATCAGTGGTTGGGAAGTTATTGGAATCGATTGTTACGGACAAGATTACGGATTATCTGGAGTCACATGACCAGATAGGCCAAAGCCAATATGGTTTCCTGAAAGGAAAATCCTGCCTCACAAACCTACTGCAATTCTTTGAAGAACTTTTGCAGGAGATGTAGTAGACGTGGTGTACCTGGATTTTCAGAATGCCTTTGACAAGGTGCCGCACATGAGGCTGCTTAGCAAGATAAGAGCTCATGGAATTACAGGTAAATCACTAGAGTTGGTGGAGCATTGGCTGATTGGCAGAAAACAGAGTGGGAATAAAGGGATCCTATTCCGGCTGGCTGCCGGTTACAAGTGGAGTTCCATAGGGGTCGGTGTTGGGACCGCTGCTTTTTACGATTTATGTCAATGATATGGATTACGGTATGAATGGATTTGGGGCTAAATTTACCTATGATGCAAAGATAGGTGTAGCAGCGGTTAGTGCTGAGGAAACAGAGAGCCTCCACAGTCTCAAATAGTTTAGGGGAATGGGCAAAGAAGTGGCAAATGAAATACAATGTTGGAAAGTGTATGGTCATGCACTTTGGTGGAAGAAGTACACAGGTAGACTGTTATTTAGACGGGGAAAGAATTGAAAATGCATAGATGCAAAGAGACTTGGGACTCTCTCCTTTTTCTCTCTCTGCCCTCTGACTATACCCCTTGTCCATCCTCTGGTATTTCCCCCCTCCCACTTTTCCTTCTCCCTCGGCCTCCTGTGCCATGATCCTCTCATATCCCTTTTGCCAATCACCTGTCCAGCTCTTGGCTCCATCCCTCCCCCTCCTGTCTTCTCCTATGATTTCCGATCTCCCCCTCCCACTTTCAAATCTCTTACTAACTCTTCCTTCAGTTAGTCCTGACGAAGGGTCTTGGCCCGAAACGTCGACTGTACCTGTTCCTAGAGATGCTGCCTGGCCTGCTGCGTTCACCAGCAACTTTGATGTGTGACTAAGCAGATAAGAGAGGTTGGGCAGGATGCTATATTAATAAATATCCAAGAGCACAAACCAAACAGGAAAAATGGCAATATTGCAGATCACACTGGAATTTACTAACACTGAACACTGTTACACGTGGAAAGGGAGAGTGGGATTTGTATATTTTACAGCTTAATAATCGCGGTGGCAATGAGTACGTTATTAAAGGAAGGAGCGGGTATTACTGATGGTAAGGGCAACGTGTGGGTCGAACAGCAAGGCTGTTCCGTACAACTCAATGTGCTGTTCGAATGTGAACAAGGTCTTGTGTTAGCGGTACAAACAGTAATGTGCCAAGGTGTTCGGTACATAGGGGAGTGAAGAGGGATTTGCAATAGTTTACACCCACTTCGTCATAATAGTGGTGGCAGTGAATACCTAGGTGAAACGAAGGAGCAGGTATTATTGAGTTAATGATGGTACGGGCGTGTGTGGAACGGACAATAAAGTTATTTAGTGCAGCTCAAGGTGATGGGCAAATGTGGGTGTATTGTGGTTGGGATGCTCGGATGCCAAAGACGTTTGCACAATACTGCAGGAATTTTATGTATTAGACTGTACTGCAGTTGTCGAACAAAAACAAATTTTATGACGTGTGAGTTATGATTAACTTGTTTCTGATATCGGTCTCTATTGTGGACTGAAAGTGGGGAGGGGGCAGATAGAGGGGATACGTTTTGGGGAAGAGTGAAAAGGAGAGAGTGCCAAATAGATATTCTGTAATGCTCAATAAACCAATTGTTTTGAATCAGATTACATTGATTGGTGCCTCAGAGTGTGTCTGCACCGTCGCTACCGTCCACCCCTCACACTCCTTCTCTGCCGTCCGATCCACAACCCCTCCTCGGCATTCCAAGCTTACCGTTCGCAGTATTGTTTACTCACCGCCAGATTTACTAATTCGTTCTCTGCTCCAAGTTGCTCAATACTGTATTTTCCACATTTATATTCCCAGATTCCAAATCCACGATCTCAGATCTCCTGATCCAATGCGAGGATTATCAACTACTCCATCTGACAATTTTCTACAGGGAGAGACTGAAACCTGCGATTGAAGAACGGGTTGAAGGACTCAGTTTGACGTTGAGACAAAAGGGACATTTCAGTGAACGGGAGCACGAGGTGAGTTTTGTTCATTGTTTGATGAGAGACAAATGTTAGCATGGCTCATCCTCTCACTTCTGTACACTGCCGTGGTGCATTCAACACTGAAGGATTTGTGTCCAAAACCGACAGTACCAGGACTAAAACCAATGAAGTGGGTCTAGGAACTGTAGATTCAAACTCAATTCATCCATCCAAATATATAGCACAGTGCCGTCAAAAATGTGATTTAATTCGTCAGAATCAGAAATTAAGACCTGATTGTAATATCCATCAAGACCTCCAGTCACATTCGGGTTAGTTACATTTAGGCACAATGTCGATGCAGGCGTCCGGTTCTCCGCTGTCCTCTGTGGAAAGACGCCCGCCCATCACATCGATATGGACACCTCACTCCCGAACAGAACTAGGTGCCTGACGTTTTGCTAATGTGTCGTTGCCCTAATATTAGAGGCACACAACACGGGCATACGCCATATCTCTCTAATGTTTTCAAATTATTTGCAACATTTCATCTTTACAAACTACATTTATTTTTAAAGTATATATACAGCATACAGCCTTCAGATTCGCTTTCTTACAAGCATCAGAGAAATGCGATAGAATCTATTTAAAATAACTCACACAATAAAGGTTGTAAAATTTGTGAAAAACAGAACAGACTATCCAAACAGTGAAAACAAACTATTGAGACGAACCGCAGACACCACTGCAGTCAAACTGCAGTCAAGCTGTTTCAATTGATTCCAATAAAAATACACCAGTATCTGGAAGTCCAACCTCTTGTGATTCCATATCCTGACAGATATTACACCATGAAGACAAAATAGCCCTCCAAGCAACTACTATAGAAAAGCACAAATCTGAAGATGGATAGAAGAATATTTCGAGGTCACTGAATATCCGCCGGCGTCCAGTTAAATCAATCATCAAGAAATGGAAAGAATATGGCACAGTTATAAATCTGTCTAGAGCAGGCCGTCCTCAAAAATTGGGTGACTGGAGGAGTTACAAGCTTCAGTGGCTGAGATGGGAGAGCCTGTGCATACAACAACTGTTGCCCGGGTGTTCCACCAGTCGCTGCTTTATGGGAGAGGGCAAAGGGAAAGCCACTGTTGAAAAGAAATCGCATAAAATTTCGTCTTGAGTTTGGCAGAAGTCACGTGGGAGACTCTGAAGTCAGCTGCAAGAAGGTTCTATACTCTGGTGAAGCAAAAATTGAGCTATTTTGGCATTAGGCTCAACGTTATGTTTGGAGTAAGCCAAACACTGTTTATAATCACAAACACATCATCCCTACTGTGAAGCATGCTGGTGGCTGCATCATGTTGTGGGGATACTTCACTGCAGAAAGCCCTGGAGGACTTGTGAGGATAGAGGGTAAAATTAATGCTGTAAAATACAGGGAAATCTTGGTGGAAAACCTGATGCAGTCTGCAAGAGAATTGCAATTTTCGAGAAGAATTTATTTTCCAGCAAGAAAATAACTCAAAGCATAAAGCCAATGCTACATAGGAATAGCTTAAAAACAACTCAATTAATGTCCTGGAGTGGCCAGTCACAGTCCACATCTCAATCTAATTGGGAATTTGTGGCTAGAATTGAAAAGAGCTGTACACTCACGATCCCAATGGGATCTGAAAATGTTGGGCAGTTTTGTAATGAAGAATAGGGGAAATTGCAGTGTCCAGATCTGCAAAACTGAAAGGGACCTATCGACTTAAACTCAAAGTTGTAATTGCTACCAAAGGTGAATCCACTAAAAACTGACTTGACGGGGGTGAATACTTTTGCGAGTATTGTAAATTGGTTTGTGTTTTACACTTGTAATTAATTTAGATTATTTTGTAGAGATCTGATTTCACTTTGACACGAAAGTATCTTTTTGCTTCTGTTGTTCAGTGTCAATAAAGTCAAATTAACTCCACTGATATTCAATGTTGTAAAACAATAAAACGTGAAATAATTGCGAGGGTGGGGAATACTTTTTATATGCACTGTATATGCCAGGTTGTACAGTCCGTTCAAAATCAAATTCGCAAATGAAAATTAGTCTGTTGATTGCTGTAGTCCTAGTCCAGAAAAGGTGCAATCAATAAAGTACTTAAGAGTTTTGTTTGCTGCCAGGGAAGCGTCTCTGTGCCTCACCAGCGGCATCTTTCCGGGATTAGTACTAATACACTAATGGTTTAGAATCTGCTAACTAACTCGAGAGATTCACGTAAGATCAGGGCATATCAGCCGGCGTCACACGGCAGGATTATCTAGAACAGTAAATGTCATGATCGAGAATTTGCCTAGTTATCTCAGAGACCTGTCAAAGCACAACTCAATAAAATCGAGCCTACTCAACGTTCTAACTGTGGTATCTGTCAACAGGGCGCGTCACACCAGGTGCATGTGGGTACAAAGTGTTCGTGCAGAGCACATCCAAATCACTTCCAAACACTGAAAGAGACAAACACAGAACAGAGAGCAGCACAAAGTTCTGCATCTATGGGGCGATGGATTGTGCAACAGCAGCAGATTTGTAACGACCTACAATCCACGTTTTCATGACCACATATTTCTATCACAAACAAAACCATGTGACAGGGCCACTGGGGTTATGAGGTAATACAGTAAAGGAGATCACCTTATTCTGCGGCAATAATACCGAATTTTATTAGTGTTTTGGTTCCAATGCCTGAGCCCAAAGATTTACAGAATGGATGAGGAGATAGACTCGTGGTTGTCCCTGTGCTATTGGGCCTTGAGACTAGTTGAAAATCCCATCAATGAGTAGATGTTTCCCTTTTCATTCTGTGTTTGTCGGTCCATTCTTCGCAGAAAGTCTCTGAGCTCATGGGGAGGGAAAACCGGACAGAGAGTTCGAAACTCTTCCTCAGTCTGGTGATGGAGAAAGGCGCCCTGCCCCGGAGAGCGATGTGGGAATCACTTGTGGAAATAAGGAAGGAGTTGCCAAAATTGGACAAGATACTGGAAGAAATCCAGGAGCTCGGTACAGTGAAATAACACGCTCTCCCCTGAATCAGATTGAAACTTTCTAGATTTAACTATGTATATTGGACCCGGTTTCATGAAAGCTTTTCGATGTCAACAGGTCCTGATCCATATGAACACAGAAGTATCACCCAAGCCTTTTGTGAGTTTTCCTCGCAACTGAAGGGTGAGTTCGTAATATATTTTTTCGCCTGTACCGTCGTAAGTGTCACTAAGGCGTCTATACCCAGCAAGGTCCTACTGCCCAAGAAAGCCCATGACTCAGTTTCAGAGTCCCTTGCAATTTACTCCCTCTATACCTATAGGGACACATTGGCCCGGAACTCCCACGATTCACTTCTGAAGGACTCCGGCTTACTGGATGAACAATTTTGTTCAATCTTCTGTTCCGGCGATGTGGTATAAGATCGAAATAATCCCTCCCCTACTTCAGGATGTCTGTATCCAATCCTTTGCATAACTGCTTTCAAGCTTGCCCTCATCATTGCCATATTTAAAATGCTTTAACTGCATGTCCTGTCATTTTCTTTAAAAAGAACGAGACCAGATCTGTGCTTATCTTGTGTTATAATCTGCATAGTCATTGACATTTATTTCAAGGGGAATAGAATATGAAAAAAAGAGATTATGCTGAGGCATTCTAAGACACTTGTCAGGCCACCGACTATTGTCAACAGTTTTGGGCCACATATCTCAAAGAGGGTGAATTAGGACTTTATTCCCTGGAGTGTAGAAGAATGAGGGGAGATTTGATGGAGGTATATAAAATTATGATGGGTATAGATAAACTGAATGCAAGCAGGCTTTTTCCACTGAGGCAAGGGGAGAAACAAAAAACAGAGGACATGGGTTAAGGGTGAGGGGAGAAAAGTTTAAAAGGAACATTAAGGGGGGGGGGCTTCTTCACACAGAGAGTGGTGGGAGTATGGAATTAGCTGCCAGACGGGATGGTAAATGCGGGTTCTTTTTTAACATTTGAGAATAAATTGGGTAGATACATGGATGGGAGGTGTATAGAAGGATATGGTCCGTGTGCAGGTCAGTGGGACTAGGCAGAAAATGGTTCCGCACAGCCAAGAAGGGCCAAAAGGCCTGTTTCTGTGCTGTAGTTTATCTATGGTTTCTGTTTTTTATGGATAGTCCAGAGGATGCTCACGAGGATTATTACGGGAATGAAAGGGTTAAAATATATCAGCTTTTTGGCCTGTACTCACTGGAATTTAGAAAAATGTCTGGGGATCTAATTGACATTTATCGAATGTTGAAAGGACGGGATAAGGTAGATGTGGAGGAAGTGTTTCCTATGGTATCCAGAGTTAAAGACAACAACTTCAGAATTGAGAGGAGACCCTTTAGAACAGAGGTAAGGACGATTTCTTTTTAAAGCCAGGGAGTAGAATGATCTGCCACAGGATGCAGTGGAGGCCATGTCCGTGCGGATCTTTAAGACAGAACTTGATCGTATCCTGATCGGTCAGTGTACCAAGAGACATGGCGAGAAGTCAGGTGTGTAGGGTTGAGTGAGATCGGGGATTAGCCATGATGGCAAACCGGAGCAGGCTCAGTGGGCTGAATGGCCTCATTCTGCTCCTATATCTTATACGTTTTGTCAAAGTAACTCCTCCTTTGAGCACTTTACACTTTACACCCTCTTCAAGCTATTAATAAAAATGAATCGAGATTCATTTGAAGGGAAGTCAAAATCCCCTGAGACTAAAACGCTCTTTTTTGCAACCTCTCTGTGTGACTTATCTACTCCTGTATCTCCTGATGACTATTTGGAGGTCTGCCGTATAACTAAATGGAAGACGTCGGGCCTTTCTGCAAGGAAAGGACTACGTCCATTTATAAGTTGGTTTCCACCTGACGGTTAAACAGATGACCATTCTCTTCAGAAAAGCGGATTTCTTTTTTTATTGAGATGCCGTCTCAGATTTGTTGCTTGAGTTAGGAATCTAAATTGTAGTTGCTGAATATATTAAAACTGATATTATGGATGCAGGTTCACAAAAAATACAGAATTACTGTCTTCAGCTTCAGAGACAGAAATCAGAAGGGAAACGGGAATGTGCCTGTGATCCAAACAAATCTGCGCACAAGTTAAGAAATCCCATTCAATCCCTTCCCCTCCTGCCTTCTCCTATCATTTCGGATCTCCCCCTCCACCTCCCACTTTCAAATCTCTTACTAGCTCTTTTTCAATTAGTCCTGACGAAGGGTCTCGGCCCGAAACGTGGACTGTGCCTCTTCCTAGAAATGCTGCCTGGCCTGCTGCGTTCACCAGCAACTTTGATGTGTGTTGCTTGAAATTCCAGCATCTTCAGATTTCCTCGTTTTTGCGCCATTAAATCTTCGTCACCTCTCACATTCCTAGTGCCCCAGTTTATTTCTTCAGTTTATTTGTTACGTCGCTTTATCACCCATCAATGTTTATTGACCACAGTTCTGTTAAGCCTACTAATAAGAGGAAAAAGCCGGATATAGACGATTATGATCCCCTTTTGCTTCTCAGTTTCAAAAGTATCCAAACGGTAAGACGTCTTCTTTTCTTGTGTACACACAAAAAAATACTGGAGGAACTGAGAATGCCAGGCAGCATTTATGGAAAGGAGAGCAAGTCCCGCCGAAAGATCTAGGCATGAAACTTTCGCTGTTCTCATTTCCAGCATTTTGTGTGTGTTGCTTAGATTTCCAGCATCTGCAGATTTTCTGTTCTTTGTAATATCTTTCTCGTTTGTCAGTTTCTATTTATAAAATTGCAATATATCCGAATACGTGATCAGCTTATTGGTCAAAGAAAGTAATTGAACGCACCCCTCAACTAAAACTGCTCGTAATTTACAAACTATTTTCATTTCCTCTACAGTTTCAATGTAACGGGAACCTTTGCCAGTGAACTAGTAACCGTAGCTGCTTGGAATATTCCATATGGATTTTCTCAGGGATTTTATCTCATATTTTGTCACATTCTGTCGTACAGTATACGTGCAATATCGCCAATAACAAAAGCAGCAATAATAGAAATTATGCGAAAGGTTTGAGGAGATTTGGGGAATTGATGTTGTAGTTCAGATCCTGCGCTGCCACTGGAGAACTGAAAGGTTTGGAGAAGTAGAGTGGCTGAAATGAAGTATCAGAGGAGAATGAGGGAATTTGCTTTGAAGCAGATTTCAGAGAACAGGAGATAGTGAGGAACAAAAATAGTCTCTGAACCAAAATTGAAGTTGTTAATTCAACACATTACTGAGCTATTCCGGTGCAGTAAGGTGGGTGAAAGGGGCTTGTTTAGAATTGTGGATCTGGTATGATATTTTCAGAGAAGTACAGGATGCTGAAGGACGAGGGATGGAGACCACCAGGATCGTGGAGTCATTATTCATGTTCTTTCAAGAAACACTGGGTGTTAGAAAATGACTCTGAAATGGCAAATGTTGCACACTTGGACACAAAAGGGACTTCCAGGCGTGCAAAAGTTTAAAATAACGTCTTTATTTTCCTTTCTGGAAACACCGGAAAACAGCACATCGGTGACCATGCATGCTGCCGGGCCGTCTCCGTCTACTGCATCACGTGCGCACTCCCGAGCCCCCAGGACCCCTCAGCTGCCCCCAGTGCCTGTAGAAGCTTAGCCTCACAAGATTGATGTACAGAGGGGTCCTGGGATATCAGATTACAGAATTTAAATTTGGGAAGACTCATAGAAGGTAAGTTGAACGGACAGTGTGGACAGGAAAGTTCTGGCAGGTCTGTTTCGGCTTGTCACACAGCGGAGGTACCGATACAGCATTCTATTTCTCAGGCAAGGCTGCAAGTGAAATCCCCCGCTGTACGGGCTGCTCTCTATGATCATTACAGGATACATGGTGATGCCTAATTTGGGAATAGGAATAGGATCTACTGAAGAATATGGGTTTACAGCATGGGTTCCCATCCTGGAGTCCATGGTTAATGTTAGAGGTCCATGGTCTAAGAAGGTTTGGAACCCCGAGCTTCGAGTAATGTGGAAGATAATTAGAAAGGGCATGAGAACGATACTTTCACAGAGAAGGTTGTTGTAATCAGGAGCACCAGAGGGGATGAAATGTGAGGATAGTTACATTTAAGAAGAAACTGGATATATAATAAATTAACCAAAGCACAGCAGGGAATATTTGAGCGGCAAGAAAATGCGCTGATATAGATGATCAATATGAAGAGACTATATCTCTGCAGATGACGCAACCTACCTGACAGGGAAGTTTGAAAATGCCGATTGTGCAGGTCACGAAGCAGCTTCTTAATCAACTAATCCTCATTTGTTTACTGCAGTGAGCTTGAATGTTGAAAAGCCCGTCTCCACCATGGCTGAAGATGCAAAAAAGGATGGGGATACCGTGAGTTCAAAAGCGAGGAAGCAGACAGGTCCGTTACAGGATTGTTTTGAAGATAAATGTTGTCTTGACATCAGTTCCAGATTTAATGCCTGAGCCCGCAATTCACAAATGACCGTGAAAGAGAGAGATTTTAAGTACAGACAGTGGTTCAGGGAGTTTAAGGATGTTGACAGAGATTCTCTTTCTGTGAAAGAGCTGGATGGGATAAAGTTTACCAAGTGTGTTCAGGTATGTATCCTGAATCATTCGAAGGATATTCAACATGACAGTGTGGTAGTATGGCGAGTCTATGCGATCTAGTGATTAGTCCCGGTCCGTCGTTGCTTGCATCTAAGGAAGAAAACTAAGAAGGTCATTCGAAAGGAAAAGATGAATTAAGAGAGGAAGCTGGCGACTAATATCAAAAAAGATAATAAACGCTTTTTTAAGTATATAAAGGGTAAAAGAGAGTCGTGGGTACACAGGATCATAACAAAATGACGCTGGGATATTGTAATGAAGATGCAGAGATGGCAGAGGAACTGACTGCGTATTTTGCATCAGTCTTTACAGTGGAAAACGTCTGTAGTATACCGAACATTCAAGAGTATCAGGGAAGAGAAGTTTGTGCAGCGAAAATTACTATTTAGAAGGTGCTCAGGGAGCCTAATGATTTAGGGTAAATCTCCTAGACCTCATGGAATATACCCTCCGGTTCTGAAGGAAGTAGCTGGAGAGATTGTGGAGGCGTTAACGATGATCTTCCAAGAATCGATAGATTCTGGCATTGTACCGGATGACTGGAAAATTGCAAGTGTTACTCCGGTATTTAAGAAGGGAGGGAGGCAGCAGAAATGAAACTATACACCTGTTAGCCTGACATCAGTGGTTGGGAAGTTATTGGAATCGATTGTTACGGACAAGATTACGGATTATCTGGAGTCACATGACTAGATAGGCCAAAGCCAATATCGTTTCCTGAAAGGAAAATCCTGCCTCACAAACCTACTGCAATTCTTTGAAGAACTTTTGCAGGAGATGTAGTAGACGTGGTGTACCTGGATTTTCAGAATGCCTTTGACAAGGTGCCGCACATGAGGCTGCTTAGCAAGATAAGAGCTCATGGAATTAGAGGTAAATCACTAGAGTGGGTGGAGCATTGGCTGATTGGCAGAAAACAGAGTGGGAATAAAGGGATCCTATTCCGGCTGACTGCCGGTTACAAGTGGAGTTCCATAGGGGTCGGTGTTGGGACTGCGGCTTTTTACGATTTATGTCAATGATATGGATTACGGTATTAATGGGTTTGCGGCTAAATTTACCTATGATGCAAAGATAGGTGGAGGAGCGGTTAGTGCTGAGGAAACAGAGAACCTGCACAGTCTCAAATAGTTTAGGGGAATGGGCAAAGAAGTGGAAAATGAAACACAATGTTGGAAAGTGTATGGTCATGCACTTTGGTGGAAGAAGTACACAGGTAGACTGTTATTTAGATGGGGAAAGAATTGAAAATGCATAGATGCAAAGAGACTTGGGACTCTCTCCTTTTTCTCTCTCTGCCCTCGGACTATACCCCGTGTCCATTCTCTGGTATTTCCCCCCTCCCACTTTTCCTTCTCCCTCGGCCTCCTGTGCCATGATCCTCTCATATCCCTTTTGCCAATCACCTGTCCAGCTCTTGGCTCCATCGCTCCCCCTCCTGTCTTCTCCTATGATTTCGGATCTCCCCCTCCCACTTTCAAATCTCTTACTAACTCTTCCTTCAGTTAGGCCTGACGAAGGGTCTCGGCCCGAAACGTCGATTGTACCTCTTCCTAGAGATGCTGCCTGGCCTGCTGCGTTCACCAGCAACTTTGATGTGTGACTAAGCAGATAAAAGAGGTTTGGCAGGATGGTATATTAATAAATATCCAAGAGCACAAACCAAACAGGAAAAATGGCAATATTGCAGATCACACTGGAATTTACTAACACTGAACACTGTTACACGTGGAAAGGGAGGGGGGGATTTGCTATATTTTACAGCTTAATAATCGCGGTGGCAATGAGGGCATTATTAAAGGAAGGAGCGGGTATCACTGATGGTAAGGGCAACGTGTGGGTCGAACAGCAAGGCTGTTCCGTACAGCTCAAAGTGCTGTTCGAATGTGAACAAGGTCTTGTGTTAGCGGTACAAACAGTAATGTGCCAAGGTGTTCGGTACATAGGGGAGTGAAGAGGGATTTGCAATAGTTTACACCCACTTCGTCATAATAGTGGTGGCAATGAATACCTAAGTGAAACGAAGGAGCAGGTATTATTGAGTTAATGATGGTACGGGCGTGTGTGGAACGGACAATAAAGTTATTTAGTGCAGCTCAAGGTGATGGGCAAATGTGGGTGTATTGTGGTTGGGATGCTCGGATGTCAAAGACGTTTGCACAATACTGCAGGAATTTTATGTATTGGACTGTACTGCAGTTGTCGAACAAAAACAAATTTTATGACGTGTGAGTTATGATGAACTTGTTTCTGATATCGGTCTCTATTGTGGACTGAAAGAGGGGAGGGGGCAGATAGAGGGGATACGTTTTGGGGAAAAGGGAAAAGGAGAGAGTGCCAAATAGATATTCTGTAATGATCAATAAACCAATTGTTTGGAATCAGATTACATTGATTGGTGCCTCAGAGTGTGTCTGCACCGTCGCTACCGACCACCCCTCGCACTCCTTCTCTGCCGTCTGATCCACAACCCCTCCTCACCCCATCCTGCCTTTAGATTACTGCTGCCTCATGGGGATGTGTATATCCGGCGCTCTTCGAATTTCTCCTGCAAGCTCTTGTCATTGCAGCTCTGCGGTCGTCCCGGTCAATGTTCTTTTGCTAACAGTTCTGGCCAGCTTCTCTGTCATGCCTCTGCAATTCTGTTTTCTCCACTGTAATTCTGATACATCTGACTTCAGCTTGTACTTGTAAAATTTCAGGATCTATTCGATCATATTATGATCACTTTCCCCTAAAAACCTTTTACTTTATGCTTTCTAAACATTTCTGATTCATTGCAAAATACCCAATCCAGAAACGTTGATCTCCAACTGGGTTCAACCACGAGCTTTTCTAAAACGTCAACTCTTAGGTATTCTAAAAACACTCATTCTTCAGATTTCCCAATCTATCTGCATATTGAAATTAAACATGACTATCGTAATATTGACTTTTTGACGTACACATCTTTATTACTATTTGAGGGTCTTTCTATACCTCCCATCGATGTTCTCCACCTGTTGTCCCATCGATGTTCTCCACATTGCCTCTCAACCTGTCATCAGCTTCTCCCTGCTAGCAGTCTCATAACGCAGCCTCTATTTGTCAACCAACAACCTCAACCCCAGCACTATCACTCTGTTTCGCACACTCCTGCCAAATTAGTTTAAACCCTCCCGAACAGCTCTGTCAAAGCTGCCGCAAGGATATTGGTTGCCCTTGGTTTATAGGTAACCCGTCCCTTTTTCTTTAGGTCGTACCTTCCCCAGGAGAGATCCCAGTGATCCATAAATCTGAACTTCTGTCCCCTACACCAGTTCCTCAGCCATGCATTCATCAGCCAATCATCCTATTCTTTCCTTCAGCGCGCTGGCACGGGGAGCAATCAAGAGATTACTACCATAGAGGACCTGCTTTTCAGCTTTCCAACTTGCTTCCTAAAATATATCTTCAGGTCTACTTCACCTTTACTCCCTGGACTGTAGGTACCAATATGTACCAATACGCCCGGCAGCTCAACTCGCCGGGACCAGATTCGAGATATTCTTGGCACCTGGGATGCAGCACACCGTCCAGTTGACGCCGTTGTGCTTGCATAATCTCGTCTCTGTTTCTCTGTTCCTCTTACATGAATCTCCTGTAACCCCACAGTTCTCATCGGAGCCACAGCAGCACATAGCGTGCCAGAGATCCTATTGTTCTTCTTCATTACTGCAAATTTTCCCGTGAGGTAAAACATCCTCTTAGCGTTCACACTGCGTACGGCTTCATACAGTTTGGCCAATTATTTAAAAAAGGATCTCCTAGCATTGAAAGTAGTTCAGAAGTGTCTCTTTTTTTAGTTTGGAGCTCGTTCAAATGGTAACATGTTTGGCCAAGCAAAATAAGATTTGTGGCTACGTAGTTTAGAGAATAGTGGGATGATCATATATCTCGACAAACACACACCGTATATACAGTAAAATTCGGTATGTAGATATATATATAGAATGTGTCAATGCATGTGTAGTTTTACTTGGGTCGTTCTCCTACTGCCTACAAAGATTATATGTGGGACATGTATGATAAATAACCTACTTGAAAAAGTATTTAGGATCCAGCCCCTTTTACACAAATGAGCTTTTCATTCAAAGATTTTAATAAATTTTGCTGAGAGTTTTATTTTTTATTCGAGATTCCGATCCTCTTTCTCCACAGGAGAGCGCAAAACCCAAGGAAAGTTGAAAAGCATGAAAGAGAATTTTAAAATCTCTGATACTGAAATGTCAGCAGTTCAAAAGTATTTATCCCGCTCCCTCATTACTTAGGCGAAACACCGCTCGCAGCTGGTACAGCCAGTAATCTTTCGGATTAGGTTCTATTATGTTTGCACAAGATGATGCAGCAAGATTTGCCCATTCCCGCTTGCAATATTGCTTAAACTGCACCACGATCGTTGGCAGGGAAAAGTGAGGAGCAATCTTGAGGTTTCTAGAGATATCCGATTGGGATCTCTGACTGGGCCACTCAAAGAGACCAAATTTCTTCATTGGAAGCCACCCCATGATGGCTCAAGTAGTGTGCTTTGCGTCGTTGTCCTGCTGATAAACGAAATTCCTCCCTACTTTAAGCTTTCTTGCAGTGGATCGTAGGTTCTTATTGAAGATCTCTTTGTAATTAGCAGCATTCATCACCCCATCAATCCAGGCCATATTTGCAGGCATTCGTGCTGAGAAGCATCGCTTTGGCATGATGCTACATTCAACATTGTTTCCAGTAGGGATGGTGTTACCTGCCTGATGCGCAATACTAAATTTATGTCACACGTACTGTTTACTCTTGAGGCCGAGGATTCCACGTTCGTCTTATACAACCAGAAGACGTACTTCGACATATTTACAGTATCTGCTAAGTGACACTGTGCTAAGTTATTGCGGGTGAGGGTATGATTGTTTCAAAAGCATTCAAGTCCGATTAATTAGAGCATCGAATAATAGGGCCAGTCAGTTATTAATGACATCTCTGAAAGAGCTAAAACAAATTTAGAAAGTAGCCGGAATGTTCTTTGTTTTTATGGGGCACTATGCCACTTAATTGGGAAAGGACGCTGTTGGTGAACAGCTTCTACCTATCGTCGGTCGCGTGAATCAATGTCCTTTAACCTGCATTTCACTTTTTTGCAGACAGCAAATCAACTGAAATGGGAACAAAGCCCAGTAAAACACAGTCGAAAGGCTTGTCACATGGGAAAGCTGGTGATGCCACAAAATCGAGTGTCAGGAAGCAAAGGCATTTTCTGGACCCTGCTGCATGCAAAGGAGATCCACCGGCAGGAGCCATTTGTCACAAAGGGTCTCCTTTTAGCAGAGATGTTTCAGACTTATCTGGAAGCTGTGATCATAGGACAGGTTAGTAGATTGCAAATAGCTGGAAATTAAGCATTGAATACCTTGTCAAATATTGCATAAGAGCTCCTCCTACCTCTGGATTTGTGAAAAGATGTCATAATGCATGAACAATTTTATCCTTCAGCAGGCATTTTTGAGTACTCTGCTGGGCATTTATAGCAAATATAGCTGGTGAAATAGATGAGCTCGGGGCAGAAGACATGGCATACAGAGTACTCCTGCCCCATCCTTACCTTCCTTCATAAAGGACGGCTTAACAAGTCTGCGCCGCCAAATATAAGCAAGCAAGTAACGAATTAACCTACTAGCCCAAACATCTTTGGATTCTGGAAGACAGCCAGCATTTTATGTGGTCAGCGGGAGAACGTACAGATTCCTGAGACAACAACGGGATTTCAACACAGGTCACTGGCGGTGAAAAGCATTGTGATAATTGCTATGCTGCCATGCTACTCTAACCTATTCCACCTGTCCCTGTAACTCAAGTCTTCTAATTCAGGCAATATTGTAGTTGTTGTTTTTTCTCTCTCTCTCTGCACTGCTTTCTTGTAGATAGGTGACTAGAACAGTACACACTACCCCAAAATAGACAGCACCAAATTCAATATAAATCCCATCTCAAGTGCTTTATTTATGTAGGTCAATGAGCCGAAAGCTCTCTTTACGACCCCATTTACTTGTGAATCCATCTGGATGGAGTTATGGATCTGTGTTCCCAGATCCTTCTGTCCTATCAGACTACTCAGTACCTTACAGTTTACTGTGCAAGTCCTGCGTCCGTTTCTCCTGCCAAATTGCAACAGCTCACATTTGTCTGCAATAAATGCAGTTGTAATGTTACACCCTACCCTTCCTGAAAAATCTCTTCTGCACCTTATCGAGATCAATTGCATCGTCACCATAGCGAGGCAAGTGGAATTGCACACAGTCTGACAACTGTGCTGTAAATAACATCATGTGATGTGTTTTCATGAGGAATGCGGGGTCCCGAGGATCGGGTAGCGCACTACCTTGGGAGTGTGGGGCTCTGAGTGATGGGACGATGAGTGACTCGGAAAGGAGGATGCCTGGAGATGAGATGTCACATGCCCAAAGGACGTAAGGGAACCTGTGAGCGAGGCCTCACAAGATTGATGTATAGAGGGGTCCTGGGATATCAGATTACAGAATTTAAATTTGGGAAGACTTATAGAAGGTAAGTTGAAGGGACAGTGTGGACAGGAAAGTTGTGGCAGGTCTGTTTCGGCTTGTCACACTGCGGAGGTACCGATACAGCATCCTATTTCTCAGGCAAGGCTGCAAGTGAAATCCCCCGCTGTACGGGCTGCTCTCTATGATCATTACAGGATACATGGTGATGCCTAATTTGGAAATAGGAATAGGATCTACTGAAGAATATGGGTTTACAGCATGGGTTCCCATCCTGGAGTCCATGGTTAATGTTAGAGGTCCATGGTCTAAGAAGGTTTGGAACCCCTAGCTTCGAGTAATGTGGAAGATAATTAGAGGGGGCATGAGAACGATACTTTCACAGAGAAGGTTGTTGTAATCAGGAGCACCAGAGGGGATGAAATGTGAGGATAGTTACATTTAAGAAGAAACTGGATATATAATAAATTAACCAAAGCACAGCAGGGCATATTTGAGCGGCAAGAAAATGCGTTGATATAGATGATCAATATGAAGAGACTATATCTCTGCAGATGACGCGACCAACCTGACAGGGAAGTTTGAAAATGCCGATTGTGCAGGTCACGAAGCAGCTTCTTCATCAACTAATCCTCATTTGTTTACTGCAGTGAGCTTGAATGTTGAAAAGCCCGTCTCCACCATGGCTGAAGATGCAAAAAAAGGATGGGGATACCGTGAGTTCAAAAGCGAGGAAGCAGACAGGTGCGTTACAGGATTGTTTTGAAGATAAATGTTATCTTCACATCAGTTTCAGATTTAATGCCTGAGCCCGCAATTCACAAATGACCGTGAAAGAGAGAGATTTTAAGTACAGACATTGGTTCAGGGAGTTTAAGGATATTGACAGAGACTCTCTTACTGTGAAAGAGCTGGATGGGATAAAGTTTACCAAATGTGTTCAGGTAAGTATCCTGAATCATTCGAAGGATATTCAACATGACAGTTTGGTAGTATGGCGAGTCCATGCGATCTAGTGATTAGTCCCGGTCCGTCGTTGCTTGCATCTAAGGAAGAAAACTAAGAAGGTCATTCGAAAGGAAAAGATGAATTATGAGAGGAAGCTGGCGACTAATATCAAAAAAGATAATAAACGTTTTTTAAGTATATAAAGGGTAAAAGAGAGTCGTGGGTACACAGTATCATAACAAAATGACGCTGGGATATTGTAATGAGAGATGCAGAGATGGCAGAGGAACTGAATGCGTATTTTGTATCAGTCTTCACAGTGGAAAACGTCTGTAGTATACCGGACATTCAAGAGTATCAGGGAAGAGAAGTTTGTGCAGCGAAAATTACTATCTAGAAGGTGGTCAGGGAGCCTAATGATTTAGGGTAAATCTCCTAGACCTCATGGAATATACCCTCGGGTTCTGAAGGAAGTAGCTGGAGAGATTGTGGAGGCGTTAACGATGATCTTCCAAGAATCGATAGATTCTGGCATTGTACCGGATGACTGGAAAATTGCAAGTGTTACTCCGTTATTTAAGAAGGGAGGGAGGCAGCAGAAATGAAACTATAGACCTGTTAGCCTGACATCAGTGGTTGGGAAGTTATTGGAATCGATTGTTACGGACAAGATTACGGATTATCTGGAGTCACATGACCAGATAGGCCAAAGCCAATATGGTTTCCTGAAAGGAAAATCCTGCCTCACAAACCTACTGCAATTCTTTGAAGAACTTTTGCAGGAGATGTAGTAGACGTGGTGTACCTGGATTTTCAGAATGCCTTTGACAAGGTGCCGCACATGAGGCTGCTTAGCAAGATAAGAGCTCATGGAATTACAGGTAAATCACTAGAGTTGGTGGAGCATTGGCTGATTGGCAGAAAACAGAGTGGGAATAAAGGGATCCTATTCCGGCTGGCTGCCGGTTACAAGTGGAGTTCCATAGGGGTCGGTGTTGGGACCGCTGCTTTTTACGATTTATGTCAATGATATGGATTACGGTATGAATGGATTTGGGGCTAAATTTACCTATGATGCAAAGATAGGTGTAGCAGCGGTTAGTGCTGAGGAAACAGAGAGCCTCCACAGTCTCAAATAGTTTAGGGGAATGGGCAAAGAAGTGGCAAATGAAATACAATGTTGGAAAGTGTATGGTCATGCACTTTGGTGGAAGAAGTACACAGGTAGACTGTTATTTAGACGGGGAAAGAATTGAAAATGCATAGATGCAAAGAGACTTGGGACTCTCTCCTTTTTCTCTCTCTGCCCTCTGACTATACCCCTTGTCCATCCTCTGGTATTTCCCCCCTCCCACTTTTCCTTCTCCCTCGGCCTCCTGTGCCATGATCCTCTCATATCCCTTTTGCCAATCACCTGTCCAGCTCTTGGCTCCATCCCTCCCCCTCCTGTCTTCTCCTATGATTTCCGATCTCCCCCTCCCACTTTCAAATCTCTTACTAACTCTTCCTTCAGTTAGTCCTGACGAAGGGTCTTGGCCCGAAACGTCGACTGTACCTGTTCCTAGAGATGCTGCCTGGCCTGCTGCGTTCACCAGCAACTTTGATGTGTGACTAAGCAGATAAGAGAGGTTGGGCAGGATGCTATATTAATAAATATCCAAGAGCACAAACCAAACAGGAAAAATGGCAATATTGCAGATCACACTGGAATTTACTAACACTGAACACTGTTACACGTGGAAAGGGAGAGTGGGATTTGTATATTTTACAGCTTAATAATCGCGGTGGCAATGAGTACGTTATTAAAGGAAGGAGCGGGTATTACTGATGGTAAGGGCAACGTGTGGGTCGAACAGCAAGGCTGTTCCGTACAACTCAATGTGCTGTTCGAATGTGAACAAGGTCTTGTGTTAGCGGTACAAACAGTAATGTGCCAAGGTGTTCGGTACATAGGGGAGTGAAGAGGGATTTGCAATAGTTTACACCCACTTCGTCATAATAGTGGTGGCAGTGAATACCTAGGTGAAACGAAGGAGCAGGTATTATTGAGTTAATGATGGTACGGGCGTGTGTGGAACGGACAATAAAGTTATTTAGTGCAGCTCAAGGTGATGGGCAAATGTGGGTGTATTGTGGTTGGGATGCTCGGATGCCAAAGACGTTTGCACAATACTGCAGGAATTTTATGTATTAGACTGTACTGCAGTTGTCGAACAAAAACAAATTTTATGACGTGTGAGTTATGATTAACTTGTTTCTGATATCGGTCTCTATTGTGGACTGAAAGTGGGGAGGTGGCAGATAGAGGGGATACGTTTTGGGGAAGAGTGAAAAGGAGAGAGTGCCAAATAGATATTCTGTAATGCTCAATAAACCAATTGTTTTGAATCAGATTACATTGATTGGTGCCTCAGAGTGTGTCTGCACCGTCGCTACCGTCCACCCCTCACACTCCTTCTCTGCCGTCCGATCCACAACCCCTCCTCGGCATTCCAAGCTTACCGTTCGCAGTATTGTTTACTCACCGCCAGATTTACTAATTCGTTCTCTGCTCCAAGTTGCTCAATACTGTATTTTCCACATTTATATTCCCAGATTCCAAATCCACGATCTCAGATCTCCTGATCCAATGCGAGGATTATCAACTACTCCATCTGACAATTTTCTACAGGGAGAGACTGAAACCTGCGATTGAAGAACGGGTTGAAGGACTCAGTTTGACGTTGAGACAAAAGGGACATTTCAGTGAACGGGAGCACGAGGTGAGTTTTGTTCATTGTTTGATGAGAGACAAATGTTAGCATGGCTCATCCTCTCACTTCTGTACACTGCCGTGGTGCATTCAACACTGAAGGATTTGTGTCCAAAACCGACAGTACCAGGACTAAAACCAATGAAGTGGGTCTAGGAACTGTAGATTCAAACTCAATTCATCCATCCAAATATATAGCACAGTGCCGTCAAAAATGTGATTTAATTCGTCAGAATCAGAAATTAAGACCTGATTGTAATATCCATCAAGACCTCCAGTCACATTCGGGTTAGTTACATTTAGGCACAATGTCGATGCAGGCGTCCGGTTCTCCGCTGTCCTCTGTGGAAAGACGCCCGCCCATCACATCGATATGGACACCTCACTCCCGAACAGAACTAGGTGCCTGACGTTTTGCTAATGTGTCGTTGCCCTAATATTAGAGGCACACAACACGGGCATACGCCATATCTCTCTAATGTTTTCAAATTATTTGCAACATTTCATCTTTACAAACTACATTTATTTTTAAAGTATATATACAGCATACAGCCTTCAGATTCGCTTTCTTACAAGCATCAGAGAAATGCGATAGAATCTATTTAAAATAACTCACACAATAAAGGTTGTAAAATTTGTGAAAAACAGAACAGACTATCCAAACAGTGAAAACAAACTATTGAGACGAACCGCAGACACCACTGCAGTCAAACTGCAGTCAAGCTGTTTCAATTGATTCCAATAAAAATACACCAGTATCTGGAAGTCCAACCTCTTGTGATTCCATATCCTGACAGATATTACACCATGAAGACAAAATAGCCCTCCAAGCAACTACTATAGAAAAGCACAAATCTGAAGATGGATAGAAGAATATTTCGAGGTCACTGAATATCCGCCGGCGTCCAGTTAAATCAATCATCAAGAAATGGAAAGAATATGGCACAGTTATAAATCTGTCTAGAGCAGGCCGTCCTCAAAAATTGGGTGACTGGAGGAGTTACAAGCTTCAGTGGCTGAGATGGGAGAGCCTGTGCATACAACAACTGTTGCCCGGGTGTTCCACCAGTCGCTGCTTTATGGGAGAGGGCAAAGGGAAAGCCACTGTTGAAAAGAAATCGCATAAAATTTCGTCTTGAGTTTGGCAGAAGTCACGTGGGAGACTCTGAAGTCAGCTGCAAGAAGGTTCTATACTCTGGTGAAGCAAAAATTGAGCTATTTTGGCATTAGGCTCAACGTTATGTTTGGAGTAAGCCAAACACTGTTTATAATCACAAACACATCATCCCTACTGTGAAGCATGCTGGTGGCTGCATCATGTTGTGGGGATACTTCACTGCAGAAAGCCCTGGAGGACTTGTGAGGATAGAGGGTAAAATTAATGCTGTAAAATACAGGGAAATCTTGGTGGAAAACCTGATGCAGTCTGCAAGAGAATTGCAATTTTCGAGAAGAATTTATTTTCCAGCAAGAAAATAACTCAAAGCATAAAGCCAATGCTACATAGGAATAGCTTAAAAACAACTCAATTAATGTCCTGGAGTGGCCAGTCACAGTCCACATCTCAATCTAATTGGGAATTTGTGGCTAGAATTGAAAAGAGCTGTACACTCACGATCCCAATGGGATCTGAAAATGTTGGGCAGTTTTGTAATGAAGAATAGGGGAAATTGCAGTGTCCAGATCTGCAAAACTGAAAGGGACCTATCGACTTAAACTCAAAGTTGTAATTGCTACCAAAGGTGAATCCACTAAAAACTGACTTGACGGGGGTGAATACTTTTGCGAGTATTGTAAATTGGTTTGTGTTTTACACTTGTAATTAATTTAGATTATTTTGTAGAGATCTGATTTCACTTTGACACGAAAGTATCTTTTTGCTTCTGTTGTTCAGTGTCAATAAAGTCAAATTAACTCCACTGATATTCAATGTTGTAAAACAATAAAACGTGAAATAATTGCGAGGGTGGGGAATACTTTTTATATGCACTGTATATGCCAGGTTGTACAGTCCGTTCAAAATCAAATTCGCAAATGAAAATTAGTCTGTTGATTGCTGTAGTCCTAGTCCAGAAAAGGTGCAATCAATAAAGTACTTAAGAGTTTTGTTTGCTGCCAGGGAAGCGTCTCTGTGCCTCACCAGCGGCATCTTTCCGGGATTAGTACTAATACACTAATGGTTTAGAATCTGCTAACTAACTCGAGAGATTCACGTAAGATCAGGGCATATCAGCCGGCGTCACACGGCAGGATTATCTAGAACAGTAAATGTCATGATCGAGAATTTGCCTAGTTATCTCAGAGACCTGTCAAAGCACAACTCAATAAAATCGAGCCTACTCAACGTTCTAACTGTGGTATCTGTCAACAGGGCGCGTCACACCAGGTGCATGTGGGTACAAAGTGTTCGTGCAGAGCACATCCAAATCACTTCCAAACACTGAAAGAGACAAACACAGAACAGAGAGCAGCACAAAGTTCTGCATCTATGGGGCGATGGATTGTGCAACAGCAGCAGATTTGTAACGACCTACAATCCACGTTTTCATGACCACATATTTCTATCACAAACAAAACCATGTGACAGGGCCACTGGGGTTATGAGGTAATACAGTAAAGGAGATCACCCTATTCTGCGGCAATAATACCGAATTTTATTAGTGTTTTGGTTCCAATGCCTGAGCCCAAAGATTTACAGAATGGATGAGGAGATAGACTCGTGGTTGTCCCTGTGCTATTGGGCCTTGAGACTAGTTGAAAATCCCATCAATGAGTAGATGTTTCCCTTTTCATTCTGTGTTTGTCGGTCCATTCTTCGCAGAAAGTCTCTGAGCTCATGGGGAGGGAAAACCGGACAGAGAGTTCGAAACTCTTCCTCAGTCTGGTGATGGAGAAAGGCGCCCTGCCCCGGAGAGCGATGTGGGAATCACTTGTGGAAATAAGGAAGGAGTTGCCAAAATTGGACAAGATACTGGAAGAAATCCAGGAGCTCGGTACAGTGAAATAACACGCTCTCCCCTGAATCAGATTGAAACTTTCTAGATTTAACTATGTATATTGGACCCAGTTTCATGAAAGCTTTTCGATGTCAACAGGTCCTGATCCATATGAACACAGAAGTATCACCCAAGGATTTTGTGAGTTTTCCTCGCAACTGAAGGGTGAGTTCGTAATATATTTTTTCGCCTATACAGTCGTAAGCGTCACTGAGGCGTCTATACCCAGCAAGGTCCTACTGCCCAAGAAAGCCCATGACTCAGTTTCAGAGTCCCTTGCAATTTACTCCCTCTATACCTACAGGGACACATTGGCCCGAAACTCCCACTATTCACATCTGAAGGACTCCGGCTTACTGGATGAACAATTTTGTTCAATCTTCTGTTCCGGCGATGTGGTATAAGATCGAAATAATCCCTCCCCTACTTCAGGATGTCTGTATCCAATCCTTTGCATAACTGCTTTCAAGCTTGCCCTCATCATTGCCATATTTAAAATGCTTTAACTGCATGTCCTGTCATTTTCTTTAAAAAGAACGAGACCAGATCTGTGCTTATCTTGTGTTATAATCTGCATAGTCATTGACATTTATTTCAAGGGGAATAGAATATGAAAAAAAGAGATTATGCTGAGGCATTCTAAGACACTTGTCAGGCCACCGACTATTGTCAACAGTTTTGGGCCACATATCTCAAAGAGGGTGAATTAGGACTTTATTCCCTGGAGTGTAGAAGAATGAGGGGAGATTTGATGGAGGTATATAAAATTATGATGGGTATAGATAAACTGAATGCAAGCAGGCTTTTTCCACTGAGGCAAGGGGAGAAACAAAAAACAGAGGACATGGGTTAAGGGTGAGGGGAGAAAAGTTTAAAAGGAACATTAAGGGGGGGGGGGCTTCTTCACACAGAGAGTGGTGGGAGTATGGAATTAGCTGCCAGACGGGATGGTAAATGCGGGTTCTTTTTTAACATTTGAGAATAAATTGGGTAGATACATGGATGGGAGGTGTATAGAAGGATATGGTCCGTGTGCAGGTCAGTGGGACTAGGCAGAAAATGGTTCCGCACAGCCAAGAAGGGCCAAAAGGCCTGTTTCTGTGCTGTAGTTTATCTATGGTTTCTGTTTTTTATGGATAGTCCAGAGGATGCTCACGAGGATTATTACGGGAATGAAAGGGTTAAAATATATCAGCTTTTTGGCCTGTACTCACTGGAATTTAGAAAAATGTCTGGGGATCTAATTGACATTTATCGAATGTTGAAAGGACGGGATAAGGTAGATGTGGAGGAAGTGTTTCCTATGGTATCCAGAGTTAAAGACAACAACTTCAGAATTGAGAGGAGACCCTTTAGAACAGAGGTAAGGACGATTTCTTTTTAAAGCCAGGGAGTAGAATGATCTGCCACAGGATGCAGTGGAGGCCATGTCCGTGCGGATCTTTAAGACAGAACTTGATCGTATCCTGATCGGTCAGTGTACCAAGAGACATGGCGAGAAGTCAGGTGTGTAGGGTTGAGTGAGATCGGGGATTAGCCATGATGGCAAACCGGAGCAGGCTCAGTGGGCTGAATGGCCTCATTCTGCTCCTATATCTTATACGTTTTGTCAAAGTAACTCCTCCTTTGAGCACTTTACACTTTACACCCTCTTCAAGCTATTAATAAAAATGAATCGAGATTCATTTGAAGGGAAGTCAAAATCCCCTGAGACTAAAACGCTCTTTTTTGCAACCTCTCTGTGTGACTTATCTACTCCTGTATCTCCTGATGACTATTTGGGGGTCTGCCGTATAACTAAATGGAAGACGTCGGGCCTTTCTGCAAGGAAAGGACTACGTCCATTTATAAGTTGGTTTCCACCTGACGGTTAAACAGATGACCATTCTCTTCAGAAAAGCGGATTTCTTTTTTTATTGAGATGCCGTCTCAGATTTGTTGCTTGAGTTAGGAATCTAAATTGTAGTTGCTGAATATATTAAAACTGATATTATGGATGCAGGTTCACAAAAAATACAGAATTACTGTCTTCAGCTTCAGAGACAGAAATCAGAAGGGAAACGGGAATGTGCCTGTGATCCAAACAAATCTGCGCACAAGTTAAGAAATCCCATTCAATCCCTTCCCCTCCTGCCTTCTCCTATCATTTCGGATCTCCCCCTCCACCTCCCACTTTCAAATCTCTTACTAGCTCTTTTTCAATTAGTCCTGACGAAGGGTCTCGGCCCGAAACGTGGACTGTGCCTCTTCCTAGAAATGCTGCCTGGCCTGCTGCGTTCACCAGCAACTTTGATGTGTGTTGCTTGAAATTCCAGCATCTTCAGATTTCCTCGTTTTTGCGCCATTAAATCTTCGTCACCTCTCACATTCCTAGTGCCCCAGTTTATTTCTTCAGTTTATTTGTTACGTCGCTTTATCACCCATCAATGTTTATTGACCACAGTTCTGTTAAGCCTACTAATAGGAGGAAAAAGCCGGATATAGACGATTATGATCCCCTTTTGCTTCTCAGTTTCAAAAGTATCCAAACGGTAAGACGTCTTCTTTTCTTGTGTACACACAAAAAAATACTGGAGGAACTGAGAATGCCAGGCAGCATTTATGGAAAGGAGAGCAAGTCCCGCCGAAAGATCTAGGCATGAAACTTTCGCTGTTCTCATTTCCAGCATTTTGTGTGTGTTGCTTAGATTTCCAGCATCTGCAGATTTTCTGTTCTTTGTAATATCTTTCTCGTTTGTCAGTTTCTATTTATAAAATTGCAATATATCCGAATACGTGATCAGCTTATTGGTCAAAGAAAGTAATTGAACGCACCCCTCAACTAAAACTGCTCGTAATTTACAAACTATTTTCATTTCCTCTACAGTTTCAATGTAACGGGAACCTTTGCCAGTGAACTAGTAACCGTAGCTGCTTGGAATATTCCATATGGATTTTCTCAGGGATTTTATCTCATATTTTGTCACATTCTGTCGTACAGTATACGTGCAATATCGCCAATAACAAAAGCAGCAATAATAGAAATTATGCGAAAGGTTTGAGGAGATTTGGGGAATGAATGATTGATGTGGATCCTGCGCTGCCACTGGAGAACTGAAAGGTTTGGAGAAGTAGAGTGGCTGAAATGAAGTATCAGAGGAGAATGAGGGAATTTGCTTTGAAGCAGATTTCAGAGAACAGGAGATAGTGAGGAACAAAAATAGTCTCTGAACCAAAATTGAAGTTGTTAATTCAACACATTACTGAGCTATTCCGGTGCAGTAAGGTGGGTGAAAGGGGCTTGTTTAGAATTGTGGATCTGGTATGATATTTTCAGAGAAGTACAGGATGCTGAAGGACGAGGGATGGAGACCACCAGGATCGTGGAGTCATTATTGATGTTCTTTCAAGAAACACTGGGTGTTAGAAAATGACTCTGAAATGGCAAATGTTGCACACTTGGACACAAAAGGGACTTCCAGGCGTGCAAAAGTTTAAAATAACGTCTTTATTTTCCTTTCTGGAAAGACCGGAACACAGCGCATCGGTGACCATGCATGCTGCCGGGCCGTCTCCGTCTACTGTATCACGTGCGCACTCCCGAGCCCCCAGAACTCCTCAGCTGCCCCCAGTGCCTGTAGAAGCTTTGCCCCTTGTGACCATAACCAACCCACTAAAATATTGCCGTTGCTAGTGCAACTGAACATTAATCAAATTGTGAATGAACCAGATAACAAACCAAAGCAATAAAAAATATGAACATAATATAAGAAAATTAAGGGGGTATCCAGTGTCCATTAATCTGCGCCACATTACTATGGGTCCCACACTCTCCCCTTCAAAATGGATGTCATCCCGACATTATAGATTTCTCAGGGTACGCATGTCTTCAACTGGTGAGTTATAGTGGTAGGTTATAACGGAGTCAGTCTTTTGGGATACTCTCTGTACAGCAACAGTCTTTGACGTGACATACATCCCCCTCTTTATGTCACGTGTCAGCAACAGGCATCACTGGCCAGATGACATCTTAAGTGCTGCTCCGCTACTTGTGCGGGCTATGTATCTCGGACTGAAGGTTTTGACCCTGAATCTACCCCATAACCAATTACACAGACCCACATGTCCTACTGTATGCCTCACACATGTCCCAGTGTCCTTCTATATTTCAGTGGTCTGTGTTCGACTGATGGTTGACCCAATGTGTTGTACGTGAGTGTCTTTGCCGGGTTTCTTTGTCGGAAAGGATACTTTCTTATGGGAGTTGACCGCTGCTCAAGATCCCTCTCGTCTGCTTCATAAGATGGTCGCGCCTGCTCAGAGCTCATTTCATCTGCTTCATCAAATAACACCTCTCGCTCGGCCCCCGCAGTTTCCCCATTCTCCATCTCTGGTTCCATCCTACCTTGCTCACCCTCATCTGGACACTCATCTTCCTCACCGCCTTGCTCCAGTTCTCTGTCAGCTGCTTGTGGTTGGAACTTCTCTGCTTCCACTCTCAGCTAGCTTCTGAAAGGGTCGAATGACTCTTCTGGTCGTGTGGTGAAGAATCTCCAATTTCTCTCATCCTCTGAACTACTGTGCGGATCTCTCTCCTTCTGCCTTTCCTGCTTTTCACTCTTCTTATCTGTGTTTGGCTTTTCCTTTGGCATTTTCTTTTTCCCCTGCTCATCTTCTTCCACGGGCAGAAAGTCACAGGGCAGTAGCAGGTTCCTGTGTAGGACCCTCGTCTTTCCTGGGCCTCTCTCAGGTCTTACGACGTAGACAGGACTCTCCTTGTGCTTCCTCTGGGTTACGATGTGGACTTGCTCCTCCCAATAAGAACTGAGCTTCCCCGGTCCTCCTCTGTCCCTGAAGTTCCGCACTAATACTCTACACCCTGGCTGTAGTTCCACTCCATAAGTCTTCCAGTCATACTGCTTCTTTGTTCTATTTTGCTCCCTCTGAGCTGTCTGTGATGCCAGCCTGTATGCCTCTTGCATCCGCCTTCTCCACTTACTGGCATATTAGCTGTGAGAGGTGCTCTGGTCACTGCTCTGCACTATGTGGATCAACTCATTTGCCTTTTTGCAGTCAATGGAAAAAGCATCTCTTACCACAGCAGGTGTAACTTCTGGATGCTGCTCCATTCCATTCATCACCAGCTGCTCGATGACATTGTAGCCGATGATCGGTGGCGCTGCTACTCCGGGCTCATTAGAGACAAGCACCGGCACAAGCAGCTCTGGCGTTGGGCCCCTATTCGATCCCAACTTGAACTTCAGCTCAACTCATCCTGCAAAGGGTATGGGTGTCTGGTTTACTGCTTTGCTCACAAGTTTCTTGTTCTCACCCAGGAGCTCATCCGTGTTCCGCACCCCGATGTGTGGAAAACAGGACTCTCTCCACTTTTCATTAATAATAGTGACCTGTGAGCCGGTATCCCATAATCTTGCGTTGCTACTCCCTCAAAGAAACAATCCGCCGTGCGCTTCTTCGCGATGAGAGCTGTCAGCTTGGCTTGCTGACGTAAACAGAGATGACTGACGTAGGTAGCACCAACCATCTGCTGTCCAGCCTTCCCAATTTTCTCTAACTCTGCCTCCAGCTGCCTGATTCTTTCGCAAAGAAGCTCCTGCACCTTGTCACCTGGTCCAGCTTGGCTTGGAGCTGATGATTCTGGGATTGTGACAGGTCGAATTGTCACATTGCTGTCAGATTTCACTGCCAGCCTTCTTTGTCCTCTACAGCCACTTGAGAGGTGCCCTGTCTGCCCACACTTGAAACAGTGTTCACACTTGTCACCTGCTCCCTGCTCCTGACATGCTTTACATCCTCTCCTAACACTCATTCTTACTTGGCGGGTTTGTCCTTGAGAGTTAGATATGCTTTTCCTCATTTCAGCCATTTCTTCTCTCAGCAGCCTGACTGTTTCATAAAGCCCTGTGTCTCTTGAACTAGCTACAACAGGTGCTTTACGGCTCTTAGGCTTCACAACTTCGTCTGACTGCTGTAGAACCCCCACCCTGGCTTCGGCTGCACTCTGACTCTGCTGACTGCTCTGCATTTCTGTCTGTACTTCACTTACTTTTGGGATTCTGCTGCTTGTGTTCTTCCTTTGCTTGGACTGTCTTTCTGATTCAACACTGGCTGCTTCATTCATCCGGTCGACGAGTATTTCATCGGTCACTCTCTGATCGTCGAGATAAGGCTTAAGCTGAAACTTGATATGGTCACTTGACAGCCCAGTACAAACTGACCTCAAGAATTTCTGCTGGATGAGCTCGTGTCTGTACTGTTCGTCCGACCCTACTTCTCTTGAAGCAAGTAACAGCCTCTCTTTAACTCAATTGCTCCAAAGAGGAAATTTTGGGGAGACTCATGACTGTCTTGTGTTATGTTTACCAGTCTGTGGTATAAATCTGTAGAACTGTCCTCGTTGAAACGTCCCTTTAATATTGTCTTCAGTGGAGGAAGGGTAGGGTCACTTTTAATCTCAAGCATATCACGAATACTCAAACCTGGACTGATTGACTTGATCACCGTTTCCATGAACTCAGCCTCACTGGGTCCCATACTCAGGCCTCTGTCAATCTGCTGCATCAGGTTTGTGCATGAGAGTTTGTGCTTCTGTCCCTTTTCCCCGATCTGACCCCAGATCTTGAATTCTCTCCTCATTGTCACTTCCGGGAGCCGGTTTGCAGCCGTAGGCAGCACGTTTTGTGGAGCTGAAGCTTGACTTGAAGATGCACTGTTCACTCTTTCATTCAGCCTCCTAACTTCATCCTGCAGAGCTTGACTGTTTAGTTGGACTGTACAGCAGGCGGTGAAAAAGGCGAATGGTATGCTGGCATTTATAGCGAGAGGATTCGAGTACAGGAGCAGGGAGGTACTACTGCAGTTGTACAAGGCCTTGGTGAGACCACACCTGGAGTATTGTGTGTAGTTTTCGTCCCCTAATCTGAGGAAAGACATCTATGCCATAGAGGGAGTACAAAGAAGGTTCACCAGATTGATTCCTGGGATGGCAGGACTTTCATATGAAGAAAGACTGGATGAACTGGGCTTGTACTCGTTGGAATTTAGAAGATTGAGGGGGGATCTGATTGAAACGTATAAGATTCCTAAAGGGATTGGACAGGCTAGATGCAGGAAGATTGTTCCCGATGTTGGGGAAGTCCAGAACGAGGGGTCACAGTTTGAGGATAAAGGGGAAGCCTTTTAGGACTGAGATTAGGAAAAACTTCTTCACACAGAGAGTGGTGAATCTGTGGGATTCTCTGCCACAGGAAACAGTTGAGGCCAGTTCATTGGCTATGTTTAAGAGGGAGTTAGATATGGCCCTTGTGGCTACGGGGATCAGGGGGTATGGAGGGAAGGCTGGTGCAGGATTCTGAGTTGGATGATCAGCCATGATCATAATACATGGCGGTGCAGGCTCGAAGGGCCGAATGGCCTACTCCTGCACCTATTTTCTATGTTTCTATGTTTCTATGAAGCTCTAAGTAATTTTCTGCCAAGCTCCTTTCTTCAGCTGTTCTCTGGCTGGTTTGTGCTCGGTTGTCTGTTTTTCCCCCATTACCAGTCTTTCCAGTATTTCCTCTCATTTGCTCAACTGATTCCATCATTGTCCTTCGATAACACGTCACGATATCCTCCTCTTCATCATTAATTGCATTGTCCATAGATTCAGGAATTAGTCGAATTAACGTTTGCCTTGTGGTAACATTTTCACATGGGATCTTAGCTTCCACACCCACCTCGTTGAGCTGATCCAGTTGCATAAGCCATAGTCTCTGAGACAAGGTATCTGCCAACTCCTCCAGTTCCGTTATGTGTGAAGCAGCCGCGCCCCGAAGCTGCGCGCTCCCGCTATCCATCAAAGGCAATCCGTGTCCTCGTTGTTGCCACACTGAGCGACGTTAATTTTCCCGGGTTTCGCACCAAATATTTGTTGCACACTTGGACACAAAAGGGACTTCCAGGCGTGCAAAAGTTTAAAATAACGTCTTTATTTTCCTTTCTGGAAAGACCGGAACATAGCGCATCGGTGACCATGCATGCTGCCGGGCCGTCTCCGTCTACTGCATCACGTGCGCACTCCCGAGCCCCCAGGACCCCTCAGCTGCCCCAGGTGCCTGTATAAACTTTGCGCCTTGTACCTATCAACCAACCCACTAAAATATTGCCGTTGCTAGTGCAACTGAACATTAATCAAATTTTGAATGAACCGGATAACAAACCAAAGCAATAAAAATAATACGAACATAATATAAGAAAATTAGGGGATATCCAGTGTCCAATAATCTGCTCTACATTAATATGGGTCCCACACTAATCACAGATTTGCCTTTAAGTGGGTAAGTACAATACACTGAAATGTCAGGGGAACTGTTCTCCTCCTCTGCTCGCTGAATATCAGATTACAAACTGCTGACATTTCCTTTGTTATTGAATACCGTCGTTTAGGCTACCTATGAACTAAACTTTACTGTCCAAGCTGCCATCTAGAGAAACTTTGAATTCTCGCACTATTATTAGAAAAATCCATTTGGAGTTTCAATGTTGTGTTTTTCACAAGTGTAAAGTGGTAATCATTTTATCTCTTTTGCGATGGAAGATGTTCAACAGAAACACAAAGAGGTCCTGTGCACACAAACTGAAACACTGAGAGTGAACACGATCCTGGGCGAGAAGGTGAAGGGTTTCCAACTGGATGATCGATACGCTGAGCTCACCGTCATTTCTACAGTTCGAGGTCGGAGACTGGTGGAGCATGAGCTGCTGGCAAGAGGCAGAGACCATGAGAAATGCAGAAAGAAGCATCTCTGCAGACAGCTGGAAAAGATCCGGATTTATCAATTGTTCCAGAGCGGCTTTTCCCGGCGTAATTCCAAATCTGGGAGTTCAGCAGCAGTGGCCGGAGTCCCAGGGATTGGAAAAACAACAATGGTACAAAAGATTATTTATGACTGGGCCATGGGGAGAATATTCCAACAATTCCAATTTGTATTCGTTTTCAAATTCCGGGAGTTAAACACAATCAATTGTTCAGTAAACCTATGTGACCTGTTGCTGTTTTTCTATTCTTACTTGAGGAATGATCTGGAAGCACTGTGGAAGAACCCAGAGGGGTTACTGTTTATATTCGATGGTTTGGATGAATTCAAAGACAGAATCGATTTTGCTAATAATCGGAGAGACACAGAATCTCAGCGTATATGCACAGATCCTGATTTTCGATGTAGTGTGTCGGACATTGTGTACAGTTTAATCCAGCACAAGCTGCTCCCAGGGTGTTCAGTGCTGGTAACCACCCGCCCCACTGCGTTACGTTTATTGGAAAAGGCAAACATCAGTGTCTGGGCTGAAATCCTGGGATTCGTTGGTGAGAAAAGGAAGGAATATTTCATCAGGCATTTTGGAGATCAGAGGGTGGCGGCAGCTGTTTTCGAACACGTGGAGGAGAACGAGATCCTGTACACCATGAGCTACAACCCCACTTACTGCTGTATCCTCGCTCTGGCACTGGGCCCCTTATTTAGACAAAGTGTCAGGGACCCGCAGCGAGTTCCCAAGACCATCACCCAACTATATTGCTACTATATTTACAACATCCTGAAAAAACACAGCCGTAAGATTGAGAACCCCCGTGATGTGTTACTCAGTGTTGGTCAGATGGCCTTCACAGGAGTGTCCCAGAGAAAGATTGTGTTTACAGATGGAGATTTGATCAGCTACAATCTGCAGCCTTCCCAGTTCCTGTCCGGGTTCCTGATGGAGCTTTTGGAGAGAGAGGATTCTGCCCGGTGTGTGGTGTACACATTCCCACACCTCACCATCCAAGAGTTTGTAGCTGCAGTCGCACAATTCCTGACTCCACATCCCGGGGATATCCTGAAATTCCTCACTGAAGCCCACAGCACGACAGATGGGCGCTTTGAGATATTTCTCCGTTTTGTTGCTGGTCTCTCCTCCCCAATGATAGCTTGGTGCCTGGAGGAGTTTATGGGGCCGTTGGATCAACACACAACCTGCCGGGTGATTGAATGGGTGAAGGAGGAGGTTAAACGGCAGATTGGAAGCAGTTGGAGTGAATATGGTAGAAGGAGGCTCCTGAACACATTGCACTACCTGTTTGAGTCTCAGAATCCAGAACTGGCTCAGGCCGCACTGGGATCTGTGGAAACACTTTCATTCAGTGGAATGACACTGACCCCGATTGACTGCGCGGTCCTGTCTCATGTCATCGGACTCTGTGATACAATAAAACACCTCGACCTGCAGAAATGCCGCATTCAGTGTGAAGGACTCCAGCGGCTGGGTCCCGGGCTCCAGAAGTGCAAGGATCTGAGGTAACTTGATTAATCTTTCAGTCTGAACTGTGAAATTGTTCCATTGCTCTTCAAGCAGCAGTAAATTAAGATATCTGGTGTAGTTTTCCGGCTTGTAAACTCTGTGACTCTTTGAAAAGTGCAACAATTACATGGGGGTCGTTAGGAGTCGGAGAGATAATGCGAGCGTCATTAGTCTTATCTGTGCATAAATGGAGGTGTGAATTTGGGTGGCCCACGACACCACGTATCAGCTACTTACAATGCAGTCCTAACATCACTGTCCCGGCGTCTCCACAACAGTTCACACATCCATTCATACAATGATAAGAATTAACCCCTCATTACCTCTACGACAATTAACAACCCTCATGTGATTGCTGTAACTTTAAATAACTCACAGAGTTTTTAGGCCGGAAAACTACCCACCGTGGATCAGAACTTAACAAGACTCTTGGATGAGTGGCGAATCGTCTTCTAGACAACACAGCAAGTCCAGTTGCTGTAGTTTACTACTGCTTGATAGACAATGACCTGGTTGACAGAGAACCTGCATGGACATATATTCCAACGTGCTGTTTCAATGTAAAGGAATATAGGTAAATGTGTAGTAACGCAGATTGTGAAGAATTGTGACAAATTCCCAGGAGATCTGTCAGTAATTCACCAATGAACGCAGTGTCCTGTGTTTTCTTGTGAACGGATGTTGGAGAGCTGATCAGATCATTGAAAAACGGTCATTGGTTTCCTGGTGGTAAATAGCAGGATGTAACACGCGCATTGGCAGTGTTCCTTCCCTCTGTTACTGACACTCAGCCCGACACTGACTGCAGCAGTTGCATCGCAGCTTAACACGCTCTTACCGGTGAGCAACAAGAGAGGCTTGACGGACTATTTCAGTGTGAGAGAAAAATGTCTCTCAGAGATTGTCTTTCCCCTGCCTTTCCCTGTGTGCGACTATTACCATCACTCCATCTGTGCGACTCAGCTCACTATCAGACTGCATGTGGGCATCTGTTCCCCTGATTGTGGGCTTCAATTCAGAAGAACCCTTCCCATGCGATCAGCTTTTGCATCACTCCTCTTGTGAGATCATTTTCCTCATCCCTATCGTCCTGCGAGGATCTCTCTTCCCATTCCTTTCCTCCTCTTGCTTTCCCATTCCACTTCCCCATTTGGGATCTCACTTCCCATCATACTTCCCCTGGTATGGGGCTCTTCTGCTACCTCCAGTGGGCAATTTGCCACCCACAACTCCTTCTGATCGATCCGACCCAGTCACGTTAGGAATGCTTTTCTAACCGACGGGGAATGAGACAGAATATGGAGAGTTTATAGGGTCACTCCGACAGACTAAATTACTGATAATTCGTGGATACCCTGGAGCTGGGCAATGGAGGACATCTTCAGTGATGGGAACTCCGATCAGTGAAGGGTTTAATGTTTCCTGAAATAATCGGAGTGATGAACTCCCCTCAGACCCACCGTTTGAATCACTTTGTTCATCAATTTGTCTGTTTGCGTTTAGACTTGGGGACAATGAACTTGGAAACTCAGGGGTGAAACTAATTTCTGAGTCGCTGAGGAACCCAGAGTGTAAAATACAGAGGCTGGGGTGAGTATCAGACTGTGATAGATATTGTTTGCAGTCAATGAGAGTTTGTGAATGAACATTAATCTGATCAGTAATCGTTTTACTGATAAACAATGGGCATTTGTACCGTCTCCTTTATCTCTCTGTGTCGTTCACCCTTACTCTCTCTCATTTCCAGGCTGGGGTATGTCAGTCTCACAGATTCTGGTGCCGTGGATCTCGTCTCCGCTCTCAGTACAAACCGATCACTGACGGAGCTGGACCTCGGCGAAAATGACTTGGGAGATGCAGGAGTGAAACTGGTGTCTTCGGCTCTCAGTAACCCGGAGTGTAAAATAGAGAAACTGGTGTAAGTACCAAACTGTGGCGTTGTGTTTACAGTCACTGGGTGTCTGACACTGAACATTAATGTGATTAGTAATTGTGTTGCTGATAAATAATGGGGATTTGTACTCTCTCCTGTCTCTCTGTACCCTTCACCCTCACTCTCTCTCATCTCCAGGCTGTGGGATGTCGGTCTCACAGATTCTGGTGTCAAGCCTCTCACCTTCGCTCTCGTTACAAACCGTTCACTGACGGAGCTGGACCTGGGATCAAACTCGCTCACAGATCAATCTGTCCCCGGTCTCCGCTCTGTCATATTGACCCTGCCGACTCTAGAGTGGATCACGTGAGTGTTTGTGTTTATGCTGAATGTGTCAAAATATCAGCGGATCTGCGGCGTTTCTGGTGATAATTGTCTTTGAATGTCGTTGAAACATTAACCCCAGTACCCTGTTACTGACACTGTTCTGCAATCTGTTTATTTCCTCTTTATTCTTCCATTTGTTACAGGCTGTGGCAGAACAAGTTCAGTCAGACCGGGAAGAAGGAACTGAGGTCTCTGCAGCAACCCAGACCCAAACTGACAGTGACGCTGTGAACGTCTGAATGTGCGAACAATCCCGCCCACGGGATGGAGAAGTTTTGACCGATTTCTCGCCCTTCGCTTTAACGGCCTGCCTCTCCTTTAATGGCCGCGCTGCTGGTTTAACTCCCAACGCGTCTAACAGGCCCCTCCAGCCGAGCTCTCCGTGACGTCAGAGGCGGTCTGGCAGCTATGAGATTTTGCCTCCTATCGAGAGGTTCTGCTTCCACTGAATATGCAGGTCCAGTTATCTCTCAGGGGCCCGGAGCACTGCACAGACATGAACAGACAGAGGAAGGGTTTTGTCAGGATGGGGCTGTCTAGAGGCAGAATCCTCCACTTCGGTGCATTCAGCAGCCTAGCCAATATAATGATGTCAAATTGACAAATAAAGCGGTATTGACCCTAGCCATGCAGCGATCTCAGACACTGCCCTGAAGTATTATTTTATAATAATCGGTTCTATGATGCACAGTGACGATGAGAAACGGGACTAATTATTCAACTTGTCACTCGTTGTCGCCGGTCAATTAATTGTGTGTGACTGTAAATGGCTGTATTCCGGCACATTAGCAAGTCACATGTTGTTTAATTTACATTTTTTGTGATGAAATCAATAAACCGCTGTAAATTCCTATCTTGGTTTCGGACTTGAGTCCTATTTGAGGAGAAACTGTGACCTGAGTTTACTTCTGCCCGGAGATCTGAACACTAGCACGGAGCATCGTCTTATCTTCAGGCTGAGGGAGGACTCGTAACCAGGATATCGTCCCCACACCCCTACCGACCACGCGACCTCCTCGCAAACCTCGATCCACGCGCTCTCCTCGGTCCATCACCGCCCCCCCCCCCCCGCCCCGGCCCCCGGAGGTGTTAATCAGCCTTACTGTGGATGCTACGTAGCCTCCTCCCGGATGGGATTGGGAGTATATTCCTACCTCAGTTTATATACCTCCTGAAAGTCTCATCTAGGTTTTTGTTTCTTTACTTCGCCTACCATGCTATCTTTGCTCCCCCTCCCTCCCTCACTGCGCACCTCTTCCCGTGCTCTCCTCCCTTTCCCCTCCGGCGCTTTCATCTCTATCCCTCTTGCGCTCCCGTCGCCTCCCCTCTGGCGCTCTTTTCGCTCCCCCCACCAACCTCTTCTTTTTCCACTACACGCGCTCTCCTCTACTCCCACTCCCGCTCTCTACTGCCCCGCGCGTTCACGTCGCTCCCCCACCGGCTAACTACTTTCTAGCCCCGTCCGCGCTCTCCTCGCTCCCATTTCCGCTTTCTCCACCCATCCGCCTCCTGCACTCTCCTATCTTACCCCTTCCGCCTTTTGCTCGCTTCCCTTCCACGCTTACTGCGCTCTCGCTCTGTCCACTTTTCCCATTCTCTCCTCTCTCTCCTCGCTTCCTACGCCCGTAATCCACTTTCCTCCTTTCCGCATTCTCCTTGCCTCCCTTAGGACGCTATCCTCTCTTCCCCTTCCCGATCCCTCCTCCCTCTCACCACAGTCGTCCTCCCGCACTCTGTCCCCTGACTGCTTGCTCCTCTCTTCTCCTTCAGTGTTGTCCTCGCATCCCCTCCCGCTCTCTACTTGTTCCCCGTCCGCCCTCTCCACGCTGCTACACCGATGCTCCCATTCCCCTCCCGAATGCTCCTCGTTCCCGTCCCACGCTCTGCTCGCTCTCCCTCACACGCTCTACTCTCTTCCTACTCCTGTGCTCTCCTCGCTCACACTCCCGCACTCTCCTCACTAACTCGCCCGCTCATTCCTCAACACCCCTCCCGCGCTCTTCCTTCCCCTCCCGCATACTGCTCTCTTCTCCCTGCCGCGCTCTCATCGCTCCCCTCCCACCGTCTACTCACTCCCCACCCTACGCTTTTATCATGCTTTTCCTGCTCTCCTCGCGCCCATTCTGCACTTCCCTCTCTTCCCCCTATCCTAACCTTATGGCGCTTTCCTTGCTAACACTCTCGTAATCTCCTCCCAATCCTGATCTGTCTTCTTACGGCCCCCTCCCTACCCCACGCCCCCATACCCCCCGCGCTCTCCTTGAATCACTCTCCCGCTCTCCCAATTATAATCATATAACCATATAACAATTACAGAATTACAGCACGGAAACAGGCCATCTCGGCCCTTCTGCACCGTGCCCAACTCTTATTCCCACCTAATCCCACCGACCTGCACTCAGACCATAACCCTCCATTCTTTTCCTGTCCATATAGCTCTCTAATTTAACTTTAAACGACAACATTGAACCTGCATCAACCAAGCTCTCTTTGCTACCCCTCCTGCGTTTTTCTCTATTGCCTCCACTACCCCCTCTTTCTCCTCTCACTGATCCCACCCGCACACACTACTTGCTCCCGCTCGCTTCGAATGCCCGCCCCAAACTTTCTGCATAGCCACCAAGTACCTCGAAAAATACTCATTAATGTTGTACTCCGACATCTTCCTAACAACTGAAGTCAGTTGAACTGGCCTATAATTTGCTGTTTACCCATCTCATCCTCCTTAAAGTGTGGTGTGACATTTGGAATTTTCAAGTCCTTATGAATATTTCCAGATGATAGCGAATCCTAACGTTCACTACCAATCCCTTTACAATCTCTGCAGTTACCTCTTTGAAGACCATGGGTTGTAGTGCACCCGTCTAGGTGACTTATCTACCTTCAGACCTTTCAGCTTTCTAAATTCCTTCTCATTCGTAGTAGTAACTACATTCAATTCTGCCTCCTGACCTCTTCAATTTTCTATTATTTTCCAGAGTGAAAACTAACGCAACATACTCACTCGGATCGCCCACCATATCTCTGTCTTCAACATCCACAGTACTACCACTCCAGAGTCGTATCATTTCCGCCTCTTTTTTGCACAAAGTTTAAAACTTCAAAGTTCAAATGCATCAGCGTCAAATTTCATATAAATTATATAACCTTGAGATTCGTCTCCTTACAGTCAGCCACAAAACAAAGAAACCAATAAGAAACCGTAACTAAAATAGACCGTCAAACATCCAACGTGCAGAGAGGGAAAATAAAAACAAACTGTGTACAATACCGGTAAACAAATCGCATTCACTACATACCTTTAGACACATGGAGGATAGCAGGAGAGATGAGGACGGAGATTTGCTTTGAGCGAAGAGGAAGGGAGAAGGGAGAGACGTTAGCGCAGCTATCTAAGAGAGGACAGCTGAAGAGGAAGGACGCTTCGGGAAGTGAGGAGCCAGTGAATCCCGCAAATCCTTCCTGCCACCATTACTTGCGGACACTTGGCTGGAGTGGTGTTACGGGAGAACGGAGTCATATGGAGGGATATTAATCACTTATCGGACAGATTAAAATGGACTAAAGATATTAGAATCTCAAATATATAATATCTGTCGCGCGTCCTTTAAGATCCTGAATAGTAGAAGGATAGGGGATAAACCACCGCACCGACCCCCACCCCGTGTGAATTTTCCACCAGACTGTCCTTTAGTACACAACCGGACTCAAACACAGAGTGAAGCTTCCCCTGCTTTATCCAATTACACACGTCTGGGATCAGATGGACAGTGCGATTCCTTCCGCACCGTCCCATCACACACTCCCGTGGTCACGCAAAATAGAAGCTCTCTCCACACATTCCAATCACGCAGACTGAGAGTGAGATATAACAGCTAAGCATTCAGGTTGAAGCAGATCACAGAAGAGACTCTCATTGAGATCAGCTTGGACCTGAGACACGGGGAAACATCCCGCGCCCCAACACCACCCCCTCCCCCCCGCCCCCCGACATACACACACACATACACGAGATGAATCATTGTAGGGTGTGTCACAGAGATGGGGTATAGCAGTAGCGGAACGAAGGGCTCGTTCAGACTGGGAGTGGCACAGGGATGGAAAGAATTTGCGGAGACAGATAGAGGGGGCACTGAGATTGGGGAAGGAAAAGGGGTGAAAGGGTTTATGGAAATGAGGAGGGAGAGAAACAGAGGGACGTGCAGGGACGTACAGGTGAGTATCAGAAACATACCGTTTATCAGTCTAGTTTGGCTTCCGGGGTCGAGAATTAGCCGAGAATGAAATCGAAGATGCCGATAATTTTGCGAATATGGGACTCCCAATCCTTCCCGTTCTCTTGAACTGTTCGGACTCCTAATAGGAGGCCACCATTTCCTTTCCTCTCTCACCTACCACACTTCACAACCAAACACCACCTGTTCCCATTACTTCCTATCGCCCGTAATCCCCATCCCTCCATTTCACTCTCATTGTCCGAACTTCCATTGTATCCCATTCCGTTCTAATTGACTGTGATCGTTCCAATTCCCAGTGGTACACCACCCATTCCCATTCACTCCAAGCGCCTGCGCTTCCAATGGCATCCCACCCCTCCCAATCACTCCACCCGACCGAATTCTGAATAGTGCTCAACGCTTCCCATTCACTCCCTTAGCTGTCCCAAAGGGACCACACCTCTTCCCATTCGCTTCAACTGTCCGCACCCCCAACGAGACCCACCTTTTCCTGGCGCTGCGTTTACGAAATTTGACGAGAGCACTGATAATTCTGCAGATTGAAATGCGTGTGCTTGGCGATGCCTACACCTCGGGTTGTACCAGAGTAGGCTGAGAAAAATTAAAAATACAACAATAGTAATACTTGTGAAATTCCTACATCTCATGAGCATTGGCGGACTATGACCATCCTGTCTATTAACAACCAAACTAAGAACAACCAGCGTTATCAAAATAAACGGGGACATTTTTCAGGGAGACCACTGTTGTTTTGTCCAGCCTTAAACCGGTTCTCTAACTTACTGAACTGGACGAAAACCGTGTATCACATCAGATATAATCAAATATAATATTGCTTGACATACCTCCTGTACATGGTCGATATGTAATTATACTCCCCTTCATCAGATTTAGCACGATTCTAGTGGCCCTTAATATTGTGGCTTTCTGTGGAATATAATTGTATGTCTCTGACTGTAAAATGGCATCAGCATTGTATTTGCAGGAATGCAAGATATCTTTCAGGAGTTTGCAGTTTATGAAAGATTTCAGTGAATTATGCTCGCCACCTGTTTTTGCCTGTGTAAGCAGGCTGAACACAAAATACTTTGCAGATGTTGGGGTCAAAGCAACACGCACAATACGCTGGAGGAACTCAGTAGGTCGCGCAGCATCCGTGGAAACGATGAGTCAACGTTTCGGGCCGGAACCCTTCGTCAGGACTGTAGGGGGAAGGGGCAGAGGCCCTATAAAGAAGGTGGGGGGAGGGTGGGAAGGAGAAGGCTGGTAGGTTCCAGAAGAGAAATCAGTAAGGGGAAAGACAAAGGGGTGGGGGAGGGGAAGCAGGGAGGTGATAGGCAGGAAAGGTGAAGAAGGAATAGGGGAAAACACAATGGGTAGTAGAAGGAGGTAGTAGGCAGCTGGGGAAGGGGGAGGAGTGAAATTGGGATAGGGGAAGGGAGGGGGAGGGAATTACCGGAAGCTGGAGAATTCAATGTTCATACAAGTTATGAGCCTATAAGGCTGGAGCTTGCGTGTGTGAATTGGGATGATGTTTTTGCAGGGAAATGCACTATGGACATGTGGTCGATGTTTAGGGAACCCTTGCTGGATGTTAGGGATAAATTTGTCCCGGTGAGGAAGATAAAGAATGGTAGGGTGAAGGAACCATGGGTGACAAGTGAAGTGGAAAATCTAGTCAGGTGGAAGAAGGCAGCATACGTGAGGTTAGGAAGCAAGGATCAGATGGGTCTATTGAGGAATATAGGGTAGCAAGAAAGAAGCTTAAGAAGGGACTGAGGAGCGCAAGAAGGGGGCATGAGAAGGCCTTGGCGAGTAGGGTAAAGGAAAACCCCAAGGCATTATTCAATTATTTGAAGAACAAAATGATGACAGGAATAAAGGTAGGACCTATTAGAGTAAAGGTGGGAAGATGTGCCTGCAGGCTGTGGAAGTGAGCGAGGTCCTCAATGAATACT
Organism: Mobula hypostoma; assembly: GCF_963921235.1. NCBI lineage: Eukaryota > Metazoa > Chordata > Chondrichthyes > Myliobatiformes > Myliobatidae > Mobula > Mobula hypostoma. Next base: position 7,079,879 of record NC_086127.1, on the reverse strand, counting down.
TCTCTACGGTATTCACCAATCAGAGGGGCCTTGATGATGTTGAGGACAATATGAGTGACGTTGATGTTCTGGAGCATGTTGATATTAAGGGAGAGGAGGTGTTGGATTTGTTAAAATACATGAGGACAGATAAGTCCCCGGGGCCTGACGGAATATTCACCTGGCTGCTCCACGACGTGAGACAGGAGATTGCTGAGCCTCTGGCTAGTATCCTTATGTCCTCGTTGTCCATGGGAATGGTACCGGAGGACTGAAGGGAGGCGAATGTTGTTCCCCTGTTCAGAAAAGGTAGTAGGGATAGTCTGGGTAATTACAGACCAGTGAGCCTTACGTCTGTGGTGGGAAAGCTGTTGGAAAAGATTCTTAGAGATAGAATTTACGGGCATTTAGAGTATCGTGGTCTGATCGGGGACAGTCAGCATGGCTTTGTGAAGGGCAGATCGTGTCTAACAAGCCTGATAGAGTTCTTTGAGGAGGTGACCAGGCATATAGATGAGGGTAGTGCAGTGGATGTGATCTACATGGATTTTAGTAAGGCATTTCACAAGGTTCCACACGGTAGGCTTATTCAGAAAGTCAGAAGGCATGGGATCCAGTTTGGTCAGGTGGATTCAGAATTGGCTCGCTGACAGAAAGCAGAGGGTCGTGGTGGAGGGAGTACATTCGGATTGGAAGGTTGTGACTAGTGGTGTCCCGCAAGGATCTGTTCTGGGACCTCTACTTTTCGTGATTTTTATTAACGATCTGGATGTGGAGGTAGAAGGGTGGTTTGGTATGTAGGTGGATAGTGTACAGGATTGTCGAAGATTGCAGAGAGACATTGATAGGATGCAGAAGTGGGCTGAGAAGTGGCAGATGGAGTTCAACCCGGAGAAGTGTGATGTGATACACTTTGGAAAGACAAACTCCAATTCAGAGAACAAAGTAAATGGCAGGATACATGGTAGTGTGGAGGAGCAGAGGGTCTGGGGATACATGTACATAGATCCCTGAAAGTTGCCTCACAGGTAGATAGGGTAGTTAAGAAAGCTTATGGGGTGTTAGCTTTCATAAGTCGAGGGATAGAGTTTAAGAGTCGCGATGTAATGATGCAGCTCTATAAATCTCTGGTTAGGCCACACTTGGAGTACTGTGTCCAGTTCTGGTCACCTCACTATAGGAAGGATGTGGAAGCATTGGAAAGGGTACAAATGAGATTTACCAGGATGCTGCCTGGTTTAGAGAGTATGGATTATGATCAGAGATTAAGGGTGCTAGGGCTTTACTCTTTGGAGAGAAGGAGGATGAGAGGAGACATGATAGATGTATACAAAATATTAAGAGGAATAAATGGAGTGCACAGCCAACGCCTCTTCCCCAGGGCACCACTGCTCAATACAAGAGGACATGGCTTTAAGGTAAGGGGTGGAAAGTTCAAGGGGGATATTAGAGGAAAGTTTTTTACTGAGAGAGTTGTTGGTGCGTGGAATGCATTGCCTGAGTCAGTGGTGGAGGCAGATACACTAGTGAAATTTAAGAGACTGCCAGACAGGTATATGGAGGAATTTAAGGTGGGGGGTTATATGGGAGGTAGGGTTTAAAGGTCGGCACAACATTGTGGGCCGAAGGGCCTGTACTGTGCTATACTATTCTATGTTCTATGTTCTAAATTTAAGACCCTCTGTAGCTTCTTTCAGTCCTGTGCAGTAGCGCCACCCCCTCCCCCACCCCACCCCGCCCAATACCAGACACTGATGCACCCTGGCAGAATGCTCTCCATGGTACATTTATAGAAATTTTTGAGGATATTTGTTGACATACCAAATCTGTCAAACTCCTAATGAAGTGCAGCCGCTGTCTTGCCTCCTTTATAACTGCATCGATAGGTTGGGACCAGGTGAGGTCCTCAGCGATCTCGACACCCAGGAACTTGAAGCTGCACACTCTCTCCACTTCTGATCTCTCTCTGAGGATTGGTATGTGTTCCTTCGTCTTACCCTTCCTGAGGAGTGTTTGGCAGCCTGGGGCCTGTACTCACTGGAATTTAGAAGAATGAGAAGAATGCTGGGGGCGGGGGGGCGGTGGTGGGATCTCATTGAAACCTAATGAATGCTGAAATGACAACATAGGATGCATGTGGAGAGGATGCTCCCTATGCTGGGGGTATCCCGAACACAAGAGCACAGCCTCAAAATTGAGGATAAACTTTTTAGAGAAGAGGCAAGGAGGATTTTTTTTCAGGGAGAGAATAGGGAATCTATGGAATGCCCTGCCACAGACTGTAATAGAGGTTAAGTCCATGGATGTCTTTAAGGTGGAAGCTAATTATTTTCTGATCGGTCAGGGCATCAAAGGGTATGGCGAGATGGCAGGTGTCTGGGGTTGAAACATAGAAAACCTACAGCACAATACGGGCTGTTCAGCCCACAGTGCTGTGCAGAACATGTATTTACTCCTGGTTGAGAGAGATCCAGGATCAGGCATGGTGGCCTGGTCGATAGGCTGAATGCCCTAATTCTGCTCCGATGTCTTATGGCAAATTGGTCAACAGAAGACTTCCAACACTTACAGTTTTTTTTGTTTGTTTGTTTGTTTCCTTGGTATACTAAGCAGCCCGAAAATGTGGACTCTTCGTGCCTCTTCCTGTGAAAGTCAGTTCGATCATTCAGAGAGCTGATTGTTGAGAGCGAAAGTATTTGGCCATTAAATTCCGCCTAGAATCAGTCGGATGGAGTAATGACGGAGCACGATGGTGTCCAGTTAAGAGGTCGAACGACTACCTTGTTCCTCGGGTCCTTCCAGCAGAACCCCACACCGGGATCGACGCCTGTACAGAAGAAAGTTGCCGCCGAGCGTATATGTCTAAGCCGTGCTCTTTTCTGCTGCAGAGAACACTGCATCCCTTGCCTCCCCCGCACTCACTGCCATCAGGATTGACCAGATTAGACAGTAATTGATATAGAAAGGAAATTGTTGTTTCTTGAAATACACATTCTTTCTGATCCAATGGACCAGATCCGCCCTTGATTACAATTTAATTTGCCCCGAAGCCTGCCCACCCTCCATGGGTCATGCACGGGCTGATTCTCCCACTTCTCACCTGACCCTTCCCCATTCATATGTCCACCCCCAGGCACAGCGAGACCTACTCACACCTTTTCCTTTTCCCTGCCCAGGGAACCACAACAGTCCGGACTCGGTGTCAAATCGGGCTTTGCTTCACTGGAAAACTTAAAGCTCAGTCTGGTCCTTCGCCACTCCAATCTGTTCCCGATTTGCACGAATTGTGAACCAGACCTTTCCGGCGATACCTGTGGTCGGCATCGTGCCTGCGCGTAGATGGAGCTCCACAGCCAGCGCCCGTATCGGACGGAAAAGCCGGCAGCGCCACTAATGCTGGGAGCTCCCGGGATGCTGCCACTTTCGGTCGGATGTTCCAGCAGAACCACGCGTGCCAGAAGGACCGGAAGGACAGCGCTGAGGTTCGGCCATTCACTGCGACACCCCGAGCTCCAACTGAACTCCATTCAACTGATTCTGTTCGAAGCGTAATAACTATCTCACCTCTCATCAATCAGCCATCATCGGACCATAAAATATAGAAGCAGAATTAGGCCATTCAGCCCATCGAGTCTGCTCCGCCATTCCATCAAGCCTGATCCCGGATCCCACTCAACCCTGTACACCTGCCTTCTCGAATAATTCAATTAACTTTTAGAGGAAGGGGCACCGATAGTCCACATTGTCAGGTTGTTTACTGTACCAAGGAAACACAAAAAAACCTGTAAAGCCTGGAGGTCTTCTGTTGACCAATCTATTGTGTAGAATCTTTGCTGGTTTGCGTTAGGGAGCATTTTCAATTATACAACACCAAATTCAGTGTTCAGCAACTGCCACTTCCTTTTTGGATTAAAACCGTGAGCAAAACCAGTTTCCCCAAAAACTGAACAAGGAGACAGCCTTCCCTATCCACTCCAACCTGAACTCGTTTGGGGATCTGTGCCCCAACTTGAGACAAATTCCACACTGCCAAGAACACCAACGTCAAGGCACAGGAATCTGCAGGGGACTCAACACTTCCCTCAACACTAAATTCAGTGAGGCAACACGTGAAGTTTCTTTCGTTATCCCACTGAAATCATTGCATAAACGTCGATTAAAATGTTTTAAACATAAAATCAAAGCGCTCGTGACGTCAAACAGGGATCCACACAACATATGTCGAAGTCATCACACCTATTGGCCAGCTCAGCAACGACAGCCTTTGATCCTCGAACTGGGAACGGAGGATTACAGAGTTACCCTTTTGCCATTGGTGCTAGGGGATGCCGATCAACGGTGCTAACCAGTAGCGATGCTGGACCAGAAAATTGAGGCGTTACGCCAGACTGACTCCGCCTCCCCATCAAACCCTGGAGCCGGAGTCTTGCTTTTTTTTCTGTGTGTTCAGACGTTCGGGCGTTTGTGTCCCGTTTCCCCAATTCTTTCGGCCGGAGAGGGTGAGTGGAGGAGAGGAAGCAGGAGACCACTCGGTCCATCCCTCCATACCCAATGTGAAAGATCTCAACTGAAGAATAAGTGGAGAAAAGGATGAATATTGCAGTAGGAGAAAAAGATGGTGTGTGGATGCGGACTCAAAGGATGTTTGCCTTGATTGAGGATGAAGCAGCCAGATTCACAGGGTCAGGACACAGTTCATCCCTTTTGACTGTAGGGCTGATCCTCTCTGAGGGGCTATTTCATAGTCATAGTCATAGTCATAGTCATACTTTATTGATCCCGGGGGAAATTGGTTTTCGTTACAGTTGCATCATAAATAATCAATAGTAATAGAACCATAAATAGTTAAATAGTAATATGTAAATTATGCCAGTAAATTATGAAATAAGTCCAGGACCAGCCTATTGGCTCAGGGTGTCTGACCCTCCAAGGGAGGAGTTGTAAAGTTTGATGACCACAGGCAGGAATGACTTCCTATGACGCTCTGTGCTGCATCTCGGTGGAATGAGTCTCTGGCTGAATGTACTCCTGTGTCCACCCAGTACATTTTGTAGTGGATGGGAGACATTGACCAAGATGACATGCAATTTAGACAGCATCCTCTTTTCAGACACGACCGAGAGAGAGTCCAGTTCCATCCCCACAACATCACTGGCCTTACGAATGAGTTTGTTGATTCTGTTGGTGTCTGCTGCCCCAGCACACAACAGCAAACTTTGTGGAAATGTCTGATCCTCATGGTGCTAGCGAACAGAGAGATTCACCACATTGGGGTGCAAGCACTGGCAGTCTCTTGAACTGCAATTCGGGCTAATGGTTTAGGGAAATGGTCCAATAACAGGGACATTGTGGAGCAGTTAGGGAGACAGATTCTGGAAAGGAGTAATAATAACAGGGTTCCTGTGGTGGGATATTTTCCCAAATATTGATTGGCATCTCTCTAGAATGAAGGGTTTCAATGGGGTAGAGTTTGTTAATGTGCTCAGGAAGATTTCTTGACACAATATGTAGATAAGCCTACATGAGGAAAGGCTGTACTTGATCTGGTATTGGGAAATGAACCTGATCAGGTGTCATGTCTCTCAGTGGGAGAGCATTTTGGAGATAGTGATCACAATCCTATCTCCTTTACTATAGCATTTTAGAGGGATAGGAACAGACAAGTTAGGTTAACGTTTAATTGGAGTAAGGGTAAATATGAGACTATCAGGCAAGAACTTGGAAGCATAAAGTGGAAGCAGATGTTTTCAAGGAAACGTTCTCAAGGGGATATTTGCGGGGCGTTCTGAGCAGGTACGTTCCAATGAGACATGGAAAGGATGGTAGGGTACAGGAACAATGGTGTACAAAGGCTGTTGTAAATTTAGTCAAGAAGAAAAGAAGAACTTACGAAAGGTTCAAAAAACTAGATAATGATAGGAATCTAGAAGATTATAAGGCCAGCAGGTAGAAGCTTAAGAAAGAAATTCGGAGAGCCAGAAGAGGCCATGAGAAGGCCTTGGCGGACAGGATTAAGTAAAACCCCAAGGCATTCTACAAGTATATGAAAAGCAAGGGGCTAAGACGTGAGAGAATAGGACCAATCAAGTATGACAGTGGAAAAGTTTGTACGGAACCGGAGGAAATAGCAGAGGTACTTAATGAATACTTTGCTTCAGTATTCACTGCGGAAAAGTATGGGCAATTGTTGGGAAGACTTGCAGCGGACTGAAAATCTTGAGCATGTAGATATTAAGAAAGAGGATGTGCCGGCGCTTTTGAAAAGCATCAAGTTGGATAAGTCACCGGGACCGGACGGAATTTACTCCAGGCTACTGTGGGAGGCGAGAGAGGAGATTGCTGAGCCTCTGGCAATGATCTTTGCATCATTAATGGGGACGGGAGAGGTTCCGGAGGACTGGAGGGTTGCAGATGTTGTTCCCTTATTCAAGAAAGGGAGTGGAGATAGCCCAGGAAATTATAGACCAGTGAGTCTAACTTCAGTGGTTGGTAGATTGATGGAAAAGATCCTGAGTGGCAGGATTTATGAACATTTGGAGAGTTACAATATGATTAGGAGTAGTCAGCATGGCTTTGTCAAGGGCAGGTCGTGCCTTACGAACTTGATTGAATTTTTTGAGGATGTGACTAAACATGTTGATGAAGGTAGAGCAGTAGATGTAGTGTATATGGATTTTAGCAAGGCATTTGATGAGGTACCCCATGCAAGGCTTCTTCAGAAAGTAAGGAGGTATGGGGTACAAGGGGACATTGCTTTGTGGATCCATAATTGGCTTGCCCACAGAAGGCAAAGAGTGGTTGTAGTCGGGTCACATTCTGCATGGAAGCCGGTGACCAGTGGTGTGCCTCAGGCATCTGTTCTGACACCCCTGCTCTTTGTAATTTTTATAAATGACCTGGATGAGGAAGTGGATGGATGGGTTAGTAAATTTGCTGATGACACAAAGTTTAGGGGTGTTGTGGATATTGTGGAGTGCTGTCAGAGGTTACAACGGGACATTGATTGGGTGCACAGCTGGGCTGAGAAGTGGCAGATGGAGATTAACCGAGACTAATCGTGAAGTTATTCATTTTGGTAGGTCAAATATGATGGCAGAATATAGCATTAATGGTAAGACTCTTGGCAGTGTGGAGGATCAGAGGGATCTTGGGATCCGAGTCCATAGTACACTCAAAGCTGCGACGCAGGTTGACTCTGTGGTTAAGGAGTCGTGCGATACATTGGCCTTCATAAATCGTGGGATTGAGTTTAAGAGCCGACAGGTAATGTTGCTGATATACAGGACACTGGTCAGTCCCCACTTGGAGTACTGTGCTCAGTTCTCGTCGCCTCACTACAGGAAGGACGTGGAAACCATAGAAAGGGTTCAAAGGAGATTTACAAGGATGTTGCCTGGATTAGGGAGCATGCCTAATGAGAATAGGTTAAGTGAAATCGGCTTTTTCTCCTTGGAACGACGGAAAATGAGAGGTGACCTGATAGAGGTGTACAAGATGATGAGAGGCATTGATCGTGTCGATAGTCAGAGGCTTTTCCCCAGGACTGAAATGGCTAGCAAGACAAGGCGTAGTTTTAAGGTGCTTGGAAGCAGGGACACAGGAGATGTCAGGGCTCTTTTTACACAGAGAGTGGTGAGTGCGTGGAATGGGCTGCCGGTGGCGGTGGTGGAAGCGGAAACGACAGGGTCTTTTAAGAGACTCCTGGATGGCTACTTGGATCTTAGAAAAATAGAGGGTTATGGGTAAAGCCTAGGTAGTTCTAAGGTAGGGACATGTTCGGCAGAGCTTTGTGTGCCGAAGGGCCTGTAATCTGTTGTAGGTATTCTATGTTTCTGTTTCTATGAAAGTGGGATAGGAGAGGTGCTGGGGCGCAAGGATAGACTGTCCCGGGGTCTTATTGAATAGCAGGACCGGCTGCAGGGGCTGAGTGGCCTGTTCCTGTTCCTGTTGCCGAAAGGGGAGGAATGACCAGACCCTCCTTGGGCTTGCAGCCTGGCCCTAGTTGGTGTTGCATGGACCGGTGATTGGAGGCCAGCTGCTCCTAGTCTGTGTCAACAATGTGGCTGAGAGACCAAATTCAACATTTGCGACTCTCTCAATGACACGAAATTTATATTTATACCCTGAAATGAGGCAGATTTTATATTTATGAGTTGTGAATAATACAGTTCACGGTAATTTGTCTGCATCCACATTTCAAAGTAAATTTCTTATCAAAGTGCATACATGTCACCATATAGTACATCCTTAAATTAAATGCGATGTCGTGCAAATTCATCAGTGGGAACTGTTGGTAATTTCATATGATTGCTGTTGTGTTCTGGAAGCTTGTTTCCAGTAATTGAGCAATAAACTGAGGAAGAATGGCGTCCTTATCTTGCTGTTGACTTTAAGCGGCAGTTATCTCTGGGAGATGATAATCACAGCACAGTTGTTACCTTGCCCAGTGCGATTAGTGCCACTCCTGGTAGCTAGGGCACAGTGAAATCGGGAAATGCGCAGTGATCAAAAGTATATTTTATTTGAAATGCACAATATTTCAGTAGAGTTCACAGCGTCCGTGAATAAACCCACATCGGTCTTCGCCCTGGCCTGCTGCTGAAGTTTATATTCTGACACTAAATTGGTCCCAAGGTGAACAATAAATCATATCGACAACACCAACTGAACCAAACCATGATGCAGTTTGTGATTCCTCTCTGGAGCAGATCAGTGTCTCATAGAAACGCAATCATCGCCATCATGCACCGGAGTAGTAATTCTGCCTCGAAATATATTCAAGCAAAACGAGTGTTTCTGTGTTTTAATTACAAACGTTGTTGAACATGGTGTGGAGGTTAGTGATGAATAGGGTGTTGTTCAGGTTTATGAGCGTTTTATCAACTGAACATTGCTCAGGGTGTGTTCCTTTACTGTTGGGACCCATAAATTGCAGATGGTTTGAAAGGTGGGGGAGTGGCATTGCTTGTCAGGGAAACTGTTACAGCAGTTCTCAGGCAGGACAGATTAAGGGGCTTGCCTGCTGAGTCCTTATGGGTGGAGCTGAGAAACAGGAAAGGTATGGCCACATTATTGGGGTTGTAGTATACGCCACCCAATAGTCAACGAGAATTGGGGGAGCAAATCTGCAGAGGGATTGCAGGCAACTGCAGGAAACATAAAGTTGTGGTGGTAGAGGATTTCAATTTTCCACATATTGATTGGGACTCCCATACTGTTAGGGGTCTAGTTGGTTTAGAATTTGTAAAATCTGCACAGGAATGTTTTCTAAATCAATATATGGAGGTACCAACTAGAGGGGATGCAATATTGGATCATCTGTTAGGAAACAGGATGATAGTAAGGGACAGAGGGTCCAGTGAGATGGAGGAACTGAGCGAAATACATGTTAGTAGGGAAGTGGTGTTAGGTAAATTGAAGGGATTGAAGGCAGATAAATCCCCAGGGCCAGATGGTCTGCATCCCAGAGTGCTTAAGGAAGTGGCCCAAGAAATAGTGGATGCATTAGTGATAATTTTTCAAAACTCGTTAGATTCTGGACTAGTTCCTGAGGATTGGAGCGTGGCTAATGTAACCCCACTTTTTAAAAAAGGAGGGAGAGAGAAACCGGGGAATTATAGGCCGGTTAGCCTAACGTCGGTGGTGGGGAAACTGCTGGAGTCAGTTATCAAGGATGTGATAACAGCACATTTGGAAAGCGGTGAAATGATCGGACAAAGTCAGCATGGATTTGTGAAAGGAAAATCATGTCTGACGAATCTCATAGAATTTTTTGAGGATGTAACTAGTAGAGTGGATAGGGGAGAGCCAGTGGATGTGGTATATTTGGATTTTCAAAAGGCTTTTGACAAGGTCCCACACAGGAGATTAGTGTGCAAACTTAAAGCACACGGTATTGGGGGTAAGGTATTGGTGTGGGTGGAGAATTGGTTAGCAGACAGGAAGCAAAGAGTGGGAATAAACGGGACCTTTTCAGAATGGCAGGCGGTGACTAGTGGGGTACCGCAAGGCTCAGTGCTGGGACCCCAGTTGTTTACAATATATATTAATGACTTGGATGAGGGAATTAAATGCAGCATCTCCAAGTTTGCGGATGACACAAAGCTGGGTGGCAGTGTTAGCAGTGAGGAGGATGCTAAGAGGATGCAGGGTGACTTGGATAGGTTGGGTGAGTGGGCAAACTCATGGCAGATGCAATTTAATGTGGATAAATGTGAAGTTATCCACTTTGGTGGCAAAAATAGGAAAACAGATTATTATCTGAATGGTGGCCGATTAGGAAAAGGGGAGGTGCAACGAGACCTGGGTGTCATTATACACCAGTCATTGAAAGTGGGCATGCAGGTACAGCAGGCGGTGAAAAAGGCGAACGGTATGCTGGCATTTATAGCGAGAGGATTCGAGTACAGGAGCAGGGAGGTACTACTGCAGTTGTACAAGGCCTTGGTGAGACCACACCTGGAGTATTGTGTGCAGTTTTGGTCCCCTAATCTGAGGAAAGACATCTTTGCCATAGAGGGAGTACAAAGAAGGTTCACCAGATTGATTCCTGGGATGGCAGGTCTTTCATATGAAGAAAGACTGGATGAACTGGGCTTGTACTCGTTGGAATTTAGAAGATTGAGGGGGGATCTGATTGAAACGTATAAGATCCTAAAGGGATTGGACAGCCTAGATGCGGGAAGATTGTTCCCGATGTTGGGGAGGTCTAGAACGAGGGGTCACAGTTTGAGGATAGAGGGGAAGCCTTTTAGGACCGAGGTTAGGAAAAACTTCTTCACACAGAGAGTGGTGAATCTGTGGAATTCTCTGCCACTGCAAACTGTTGAGGCCAGTTCATTAGCTATGTTTAAAAGGAAGTTAGATATGGCCCTTGTGGCTACAGGGGTCAGGGGGTATGGAGGGAAGGCTGGGTTCTGAGTTGGATGATCAGCCATGATCATAATAAATGGCGGTGCAGGCTCTAAGGGCCGAATGGCCTACTCCTGCACCTATTTTCTATGTTTCTATGTTTCTATGAAACGAGTTAGGACAAGTGACGGAAGTGTGTGTAGGGGAGCACTTTGGTTCCAGTGATCATAACAACATTAGCTTCAACTTGATCATGGACAAGGATAGATCTGGTCTTAGTGTTGAGGTTCTGAACTGGAAGAAGGCATAAAATTTGAAGAAATGAGAAAAGGATCTGAAAAGGGTGGACTGGGAAAGGTTGTTCTCTGGCAAGGATGTAATCGGTAAGTGTGAAGCCTTCATAGGAGAAATTTTGAGAGTGCGGAGCTTGTATGTTCCAGTCAGGATTAAAGGCAAAGTGAATAGGAATAAGGAACTTTGGTTCTCAAGGGATAGTGCAACTCTGATAAAGAAGAAGAGAGAGTTGTATGACATGTATAGGAAACAGGGAGTAAATAAGGTGCTTGAGGAGTATAAGAAGTGTAAGAAAATACTTAAGAAAGAAATCAGGAGGGCTAAAAGAAGACATGAGATTGCCTTGGCAGTCAAAGTGAAGGATAATCCAAAGAGCTTTTACAGGTATATTAAGAGCAAAAGGATTGTAACGGATAAAATTGGTCCTCTTGAAGATCAGAGTAGTCAGATACGTGCGGAACCAAAAGAAATTGGGGGAGATCTTAAATGGGTTTTTTGCATCTGTATTTACTAAGGAAACTAGCATGAAGTCTATGGGATTAAGGGAAACAAGTACTGAGATTATGGAAACTGTACAGATTGAAAAGGAGGAGGTGCTTGCTATCTTGAGGCAAATTAAAGTGGATAAATCCCCAGGGCCTGATAGGGTATTCCTTCGGAACTTGAAGGAGACTGGTGTTGCAATTGCAGGGGCCCTGGCAGATATATTTAAAATGTCGGTGTCTACAGGCGAGGTGCCGGAGGATTGGAGAAGGGTTCATGTTGTTCCGTTGTTTAAAAATAGGATCGAAAAGTAATCCGGGAAATTATAGGCCGGTAAATTTAACGTCGGTAGTGGGTAACTTACTGGAGGGAGTACTAAGAGACAGAATCTACAAGCATTTGGATAGACAGGCACTTATTAGGGAGAGTCAACATGGCTTTGTGCGTGGTAGGTCATGTTTAACCAATCTATTGGAGTTTTCGAGGAGGTTGCCAGGAAATTGGCTGGAGGGAAGGCAGTGGATGTTGTCTACATGGACTTCAGTAAGGCATTTGACAAGATCCCGCATGGGAGGTTAGTTAGGAAAATTCAGTCACTAGGTATACATGGAGAGGTGGTAAATTGGATTAGACATTGGCTCAACGGAAGAAGCCAAAGAGTGGTAGTAGAGAATTGCTTCTCACAGTGGAGGCCTGTGACTAGTGGTGTGCCACAGGGATCAGTGCTGGGTCCATTGTTATTTGTCATCTGTATCAATGATCTGGATGATAATGTGGTAAATTGGATCAGCAAATTTGCTGATAATACAAAGATTGGAGGTGTAGTACACAGTGAAGAAGGTTTTCAGAGCCTGCAGAGGGACTTCGACCAGCTGGTAAAATGGGCTGAAAAATGGCAGATGGAGTTTAATACAGACAAGTGTGAGGTATTGCACGTTGGAAGGACAAACCAACGGAGAACATACAGGGTTAATGGTAAGGCACTGAGGAGTGCAGAAGAACAGAGGGATCTGGGATACAGATACAAAATTCCCTAAAAGTGGCGTCACAGGTAGATAGGCCGTAAAGAGAGCTTTTGGTACATTGGCCTTTATTAATCAAAGTATTGAGTATAAGAGCTGGAATGTTATGATGAGGTTGTATAAGGCATTGGTGAGGCCGAATCTGGAGTATTGTGTTCAGTTTTGTGTCACCAAATTACAGGAAGGATATAAATAAGGTTGAAAGAGTGCAGAGAAGGTTTACAAGGATGTTGCCGGGACTTGAGAAACTCAGTTACAGAGAAATGTTGAATAGGTTAGGAGTTTATTCCCTGGAGCGTAGAAGAATGAGGGGAGATTTGATAGAGGTATATAAAATTATGATGCGTATAGATAGAGTGAATGCAAGCAGGCTTTTTCTACTGAGACAAGGGGAGAAAAAAAGCAGAGGACATCGGTTAAGGGTGAAGTGGGGAAAAGTTTAAAGGGAACATAGGGGGGGCTTCTTCACACAGAGAGTGGTGGGAGTGTGGAATGAGCTGCCAGACGAGGTGGTAAATGCAGGTTCTTTTTTAACATTTAAGAATAAATTGGACAGATACATGGATGGGAGGTGTATGGAGGTGTATGGAGGGATATGGTCCGTGTGCAGGTCAGTGGGACTAGGCAGAAAGTGGTTTAGCACAGCCAAGAAGGGCCAAAGGGCCTGTTTCTGTGCTGTAGTTTCTATGGTTTCTATGGTTTCTATGGTTCTACCAGTTCAATTTTGTTTTAAAATTGCGCGGCTTTACCGATCTGCATGTGTACATGTTTTATTTTAGCCAAAACGGATTACATCTGCCAGTGAGATATTTTCTCTAATCCTTAAATAAATCTTACAGGCTGTTGGTAAAATGATCCCGGGAGATGAGTAGTTCCTGAGGTATTCAGCCCATCCTGTCTGCCACCAATAATCAATTCAGTGTCAAAGTCACATTGATCACATTTCTTCCCCATCTGATGCTTAGCCTGAACAACAGTTGAACTTTTTGACCATATCTGCAACACTTAATGCTTTGAGCTGCTCCCACATGATTAGTATATGATCCTGGTCCTGCTGTATCCTGTCACCTTCAATATTACACATGCTACGCGCTTAGTGCAGTTCTTTGCCCACTGCTTTTGCAACGCGTGGTTATTTTAGTTACTGCCGCCTTCCTGTCAGATTGAATCAGCCAGGCCTTTCTCTTTCATCTCTCTCATTATCAAGGCATTTTCAATCACAGAACTGCCGCTCATTGGATTTTTTTGTTCGCTTGTTTCTCGCATCATTCTCTGCAAATTGATCCATTTTTTTGCGTGAAAATCCCAGGAGGTGAGCAATTTCTAAGATAATTAACCCACACCGTCCGGCACCAACAATCACTCTGATGGAAAAGTCACGAAGAAAACATTTCCTCCCCATCTGATGCTCAGCTTGAACTTTTTGACCATGTCGACATGTTCCTTTCATGCTTTGAGCTGCTGTCACATGATAAGCTGATTCACATTAACGGGCTAATATATCGGTGTATAACAATGTGGTCACTGAGTGTATTTCACAGTTAGGCAAGTCCCCCCATCTCGAAACTGAGCACGGATGATATGTGTGTCTAATTATTGACGATTCTCTGTTTCTAACGTGGTCGCGCTGTAACTAAAATGTTCCCGTGCACGTAGCTCTTGCTGCCGTGCAGATGCAATGTAACACAGTTAGAAAAAAATTCTGAAACCTTTAAGCTTTTATTTATTCTACAGTGTTGTATTATACCCCTCAATTAATAAATAAAATGAAAAGTATGTGAATTTTTTTTTAATAATTCTAAATATTCATCGATGCATGTTACAGAAATACCACATCTAAAACCGCATCACTATCAGACAACGTAGCATTTCCTGCTCAGAGCCATGGCTGGTCTGCGCAGCTGTGAAGAAAATTAGAGGGAATATTGCAGATCGTGCAATGTCACTGTGTGTGTATATTAATCACGATTATCAAATATATTTTGAATATGTTTCAGTCCAATGTTTCAGTTACATCGGCACCGAAGGAGATGTAAGAAAGTAAGACGCTCTTTCCCGCCACAAACAAAGTCACTCTTAGCCAAGATGTAGCACCTACTTAACTCCCCTCCCCTATCAGGGTCACGTGAAGCCACTGGACTAAGTGGTGGATGGTTGTATGAGCAGCTGGTGCCTGTCACATGTCCTGGTTATGCAAATGACGCCGGTCAGGCAATCTCTAAAGAGTATTAATAATGGCTGCGGTAAAGAAATAGCCCCGACAAAGATAATGGAAAATTCCTTCTTTAGAAAAATAAAGTTGCAGGAAAAATCGTAGTAGTGGAAAGAGTATTCTCTCCCACGTCATTAGACCGGGAGTCTGCGGACGGTACGAAGAGAGCTGAAGGGGTAGGTAGTGCTGAGGAAGCAATCCTACTGCAGCAGAAATTAGACAAATTGGAAGAATAGGCAAAAAGGTGGTAGATGGAATACGGAATTGGGAAATGCATGATAATACATTTTGGGAATAGGAACAATCGTGCGGACTATTATCTAAATGGGGAGAAGGTTCAAACATCAGAGGCGCTGAGGGACTTGGGAGTCCTCGTGCAAGACTGCCAGAGAAAGTTAAGTTACAGTTTAGGTTTTCAGTAAAGAAGACAAATGTAATTTTGCATGTTTTTTCAACGGGAATAAAATATAAAAGTAAGGAGGTACTGCTGAGGTTTGTCAGACACTAGTCAGGCCGCATTGGCGTATTGTCAACAGTCTGGGGCCCCAAATCTCGGAAGAAAATGTGTTGTCATTGGAGAGAGCCAGAGCAGTTAAAAGAAGATGATTCCCGGAATGAAGGGGTTAACATATGAGGAGCATTTGCCAGCTTTGGGCTTGTACTCACTGGAATTAAGAAGAATGCAGGAGTGTCATTGAAACCTACTGAAGGTTGAAAGGACTAGATAGGGTGCATTTGGATAGGATGTTACCTCTGCTCGGGGATCCAGAACCAGCTGGCACAGCCTCAGAGCTGAGGGGCGACCTTTTAGGACAGAGGTAAGCAGGAGTTTTGTCTTATCCAAAGAATAGGAACTCTGTGAAATGCTCTAGTACAGACTGCCGTCAAGCAAAGTCAGAAAAAAATTCGGAATGTGTAAGGTCTTATGTGTCAAAGGCTGGGGACGAGGGAGCTTTTCACCGCCCCGAACCGCCCCATGGTCTGTGCATCCAGCAACAGGAGGCGGAGCCTTCCACACTTTGCGCTTTAGTGATCCTTGACCTCACTTTATTTATTCCTTCAGAGATGACGACGTCACTACCTGTCCGTCACCGACTATACCAGTAGGGGGGTATGGGGGTTGGGGGAGTGGGGAGGAAATCCACCCACATTGCCGACGAGTGTGACAGGAAATGTATAGAGGAGATAGTTGTATTATATGGCCTGTTATGTATTCCTTCAGAGATGAGGACATTACTACCTGTCCGTCACCGACTATACCAGTAGGTGGGTATGGGGGTTGGGGGAGTGGGGAGGAAATCCACTCACATTGCCGACGAGTGTGACAGGAAATGTATAGAGCCGATAGTTGTATTATATGGCCTGTTATGTATTCCTTCAGAGATGAGGACATTACTACCTGTCCGTCACCGACTATACCAGTAGGTGGGTATGGGGGTTGGGGGAGTGGGGAGGAAATCCACCCACATTGCCGACGAGTGTGACAGGAAATGTATAGAGCCGATAGTTGTATTATATGGCCTGTTATGTATTCCTTCAGAGATGAGGACATTACTACCTGTTCATAACCGACTAAACCAGTAGGTGGGCATGGGGGTTGGGGGAGTGGGGAGGAAATCCATTCACATTGCCGATGAGAGTGATAGGAAATGTAAAGAGGCGATAGCTCCATTATATGGCACTGTTGCTCCGACCAAATGTGGATCGACGCAGGTGGTGTCGTTTTCTTTATGGCAGGCCGATGTCTTAGTTCAACGAACGATTGGTACATTGTGCAGATAAATGAATTACACGGTTGCTCGGAATATACAACATGACGCGGCATCTGTACAGGAATGTGCAGAATATGTTTGCTGCTAGGCAGGAACCTGAAACAGATGAAGAGAGCTGAGATGTTTTTTTTTTACTTGGCGGGGCGGGTGTGGCTTTGAAATTCTTTTCCTCAACGGAAAAGAGAAGCAGAGTTTTTTTTCCGATGTGTTTAATTCGGCAGATCACACTTATAACAGGCAAGGGAGTGTAGTCATTCATGTGGTGGCAGATTGGGCGGCTGAGATCACAGTCCGTCTGTCATAATGTAGAATGGTGAAACAGGACTAAGAGGCCGAATGTCCTGATACTAATTCAACATACCAGCAGGACACTCTGAGAAATAACAGATCCAGTTAATTTAACGTTCGTGGTTTTTCCACCGATCTCTGATGCTGAAAGGTAGGCGCATGCATTAAAAAAATTACATTAGGCAAATTCCCGGCGGGAAATGATCGAAATTTGATATGATTGCTGCTGTGACGAGGTATCTTGTTTCCAGTAAGTGAGCAGTAAACTGGGGGAGAATGGCGGTCTTATCTTGCTGTCGACTTTGACCGGTAGCTATCTTGGAGAGATGCTACATTTCCTCCCCAGTTGTCCCATTACTGTAATGGCCCACCAGCCGACAACTGCAGAAGATGGCTTTATGAACGGGCTGACCTAGAAATCAGTGCAGGTCCAGTCAATAGGCATAGAATTAAATCTGGAGAAAGGAGATGTCCAGTGCTCATAAGAAAAATTTACTCCAAAGGCATAATATTTTTCATCACAGTTGACAGAGCTCTCACTTCCACTCGCTCTGTACAATAAACCCACAGCGGCCTTTGCACCGAGCTGTCGCTGGAGTTTACGGTCTGACAATAAACTGGTGCCAAGGTGAACAATAAATCATAGCGACGACACCAACTGAACCGAACCGAGATGCGGGTAGTGATTTCTCGCGGGAGCAGGTCAGATTTTCGAGTGAAAGTTATTAATTGCCATCATGCACTGAAAGAGCAGTTCGGACTCTAACCACATGTTAAGAATACGCACTCAAGCGAAGATAGTCCTTGTGCGGTTTAGCATAAGCGTTGTGGAACAGGATCTTCTCTTTACACGCTGACTGAGGTGATGTTCAGGTTTATGAGCGAGTTATCAACTGAACATTGCTCAGGGTGTGTTCCCTTACTGTTAGGGCCATAAAATTCGGATGGTCCGATTCCCTGAAAGCAGACTCAGGAGTTCAGCGCCAGGTAAGGACAGAGACTATATGGGGAAATGTTATGGTGTTTCAATGCGCCCAGTTGTCACGGCAGTATTTCTAGTGATTATAGGAGTTCAATACCGTCTCTAAAATTGGACGGCTTTATCGATCTGTGGGTTTTTATCCTTTTATCAAAGACGGGATACATCTGGCAGTGAAGTTTAAATAAAGCTTCTCGAAGTGAATTCACAGTCTGTCGATAAATATATCTAAGTGTTCTCACAGCGGGCGCTTTATTCTGTTCCTCCTGTACCTAATAAAGTGGACACTGAGTTCGGGGTCGTCTACTACTGCAGCCCGTCCACTTCAATGTTCAGCATGCCACGCGTTCACTGTTGCTCTTCTGCACACGACCATTATAAGGCGAAGTTACTTGAGTTACTGTCGCAAACCTGTCGGATTGAATCCGTCTGGCCAATCTCCTTGATGTCTTTCAGTAGCAAGGTATTTTCACCACGGAACCGCCGCGCACTTCATATGTTTTTTAAGCAATATTCTCTGTAAACGGAGCTCTTTGGACGTGAAGGTCGCAGGGACTGAAGATTTTCTAAGGTCCTGAAACCATCATGTCTGGCACCAACAATCAGTCCACGGTGAAAGGCAGTTGGATCACATTGTTTCCCCACCCTGATATTTGGCCTGAGCAACATTTATATTTATTGATCATTTCTGCGTGATTTAATGTTTTGAGTTCCTGCCAGGTGATTAGCTGCTTCGCATTAACAAGCTGGTATACATGTCTACCTAATGAAACGGCCATTGGTTACATTTCCCACCGAGACAACCCCTCCGCCATCTCCAACATGAGCGTGTATGAGATCTATGCTTAATAATCGCCGATTCCCCTGCTTCCAACAACAGGTTGTCGCTGACAAGGCAGTGGTCCAAGCACTGTTATGAGGGTAGAATAATGCAGAGAAAGAGACCGCCGCTGCTCTAGTGTGCGGCTGCACTGTAATTAAGAGCTCCCACGCACGTAGCATATACTGCAGCGCAGATGGGATTGGACGCAGTCAGTAAACGGTTACAAACCATGACGGTTTTTCTTTGCTTTTTTTTTATTATAACCTTAACTTAATGAAGTTAATCATATTATTCATTTCAATTTTCATTCTAAATATTCACAGATACATATTACGGAAAAATGCGCACACACTTGCGTTTTTTCAGGCCATTTAAAATAATTCCAGTACAGAGCAAAGGCCGTTTCACGCAGCTGTAAAAATAAAATAATTGGATGGAACGTTGGAGACCGTACATATTTCGATCCTATACATGTTAAAAACAAATAACAAATTTATCAATGGCATAAGATGAAAGAAAAGAATTATGCCATTTGACCTATCAACCATCCGCCATTTCAGCATGGCTGATCAAATTTTCCTCTCAGCCCCAATCTCCTGCTTTCTCACTGTGATCCCTTCATGCCCTGAACAGTCAATAGTCTATCAACCTCTGCCTTAAATATACGTAAAGATTTGGCCTGCACAGATGCCTGTGGCAATAATACCACTGGTCCATAACTCGCTGGTTAAAGAAGTTCACCCCGATCTCCGTGCTAAAAGACGCCCCTCTATTCTCAGGCTGTGTCTTCTGGTCTTGGACTCACTCACCATAGGAAACACCTTCTCCACATGCTTTCACCATTCGATAGGTTTCAATGAGGTCACCCCTCATTTTTCTGAATTCTAATGAATACAGGCCCAGAGCATTAAACGCTTTCCATGTGACAATCCTGGAATCTTTTTCGTGAACCTCCTTTGAACCCTCTGCAGATTCAGCACCTGCTTTCCAAGATAAGTTGCCCATAACTGCTCGCAATTCTCCAAATGAGGCCTCATCAGTGTTTTACAATGTTTTAAAATTGATTCAACTTTTATATTCTAGTCTTCTTGAAACGAAAGCAAACGTTGCATTTACCTTCCTCACCGCATACTCATCCTGCGAATTAACCTGCAGAAGGACTTCCAAGGCCCCTTTGCACACGATTTCTTTGTATTTTATCTCCATTTAGAATATAATCAACCCAATAATTCCTTCAAACAAAACTCATGACCATACATTTCCTGACTGTCTATTCCTTTGTCCATTATCCTAATCGGTCTAACTTCTGTATGCTCTCTACTTCCTCAAAACTACCTGTCCCTCCATATATCTTCACATCATGTTAAAATACAGTTGAATATGGTACGGTTTTTCACTTCTTGTTACCGGTATTAAAATTCAGTAGGGTGGACAAAACGGTTTGACGGGAAGCCTCTCTGGTATCAAGGAAATACTGATGAACAACAGAAAATAAATCAACAAATAAGAGAATCTGCAGATGCTGGAAGTCTAAGCAAAACACACAAAATACTGGAGGAACTCAGCAGGCCAGACAGCATCTGTGGAAAAGTGTATAACCATTTACCAATATAACAATTACAGCACGGAAACAGGCCATCTCGGCCCTTCTAGTCCGTGCCGAACTCTTACTCTCACCTAGTCCCACCGACCTGCACTCAGCCCATAACCCTCCATTCCTTTCCTGTCCATATATCTATCCAATTTAACTTTAAACGACAACATCGAACCTGCTTCAACCACTTCTGCTGGAAGCTCGTTCCACACAGCTAGCACTCTCTGAGTAAAGAAGTTCTCCCTCATGTTACCCCTAAACATTTGCCCTTCAAATCTCAGCTCATTGTCTCTTGTTTGTATCTCCCCGACTCTCAATGGAAAAAGCCTATCCACATCAACTCTATCTATCCCCCTCATAATTTTAAACACCTCTATCAAGTCCTCCCTCAACCTTCTATGCTCCAAAGAATAAAGACCCAACTTGTTCAACCTTTCTCTGTAACTTAGGAGATGAAATCCAGGTAACGTTCTAGTAAATCTTGTCTGTACTCTCTCTATTTTGTTGACAGCTTTCCTATAATTCGGTGACCAGAATTGTACACAATACTCCAAATTTGGCCTTGTCAATGCCTTGTCCAATTTTAACATTACATCCCAACTCCTATATTCAATGCTCTGATTAATAAAGGCCAGCTTTCTTCACCACCCGATCCACATGAGATTCCACTTTCAGGGACTATACACCATTATCCCTAGATCCCTCTGTTCTACAACATACCTCAGTGCCCTACAATTTACCACGTACGCCCTATTTTGATTAGTCCTCCCAAAATGTAACACGTCACATTTTTCAGCATTAAACTCCATCTGCCATCTTTCAGCCCACTCTTCTAACTGGCCTAAATCTCTCTGCAAGCTTTGAAAACCTACTTCATTATCCACAACGCCACCTATCTTAGTATCTTCCGCATACTTCCTAATCCAATTTACCACCCCATCATCCAGATCATTAATATATATGACAAACAACATTGGACCCAGTACAGATCCCTGAGGCACACCGCTACACACCGTCCTCCAATCTGACACACAGTTATCCACCACTACTCTCTGGCGTCTCCACTGCTTTACCCTCGTAAACTTTCCTCGTAACCTCTTCAAAAAATTCAATAAGATTTGTCAAACATGGTCTTCCACGCACAAATCCATGTTCACTGTTCCTAATCAGACCCTGTATATCCAGATAATTATATATACCATCCCTAAGAATACTTTCCATCAATTTACCCACCACTGACATCAAACTCACGGGCGGATAATTGCTAGGTTTAATCTTAGAACCCTTTTTAAACAATGGAACAACATGAGCAATACGCCAATCCTCCAGCACCATCCCCATTTCTAATGACATTTGAAATATTTCTGTCAGAGCCCCTGCTATTTCCACACTAACTTCCCTCAAGGTCCTAGGGAACATCTTGTCCGGACCCGGAGACTTATCCACTTTTATATTCCTTAAAAGGGCCAGTACTGCCTCTTCTTTAATCTTCATGATTTCTATTACTACCCTTCTTGTTTCCTTTACCTTACACAATTCAATATCCTTCTCCTTAGTGAATACCGAAGAAAAGAAATTGTTCGGAATCTCCCCCATCTCTTTTGACTCCGCACATAACCGTCGACTCTGATTCTCTAAAGGACCAATTTTATCCCTCACTATCCTTTTGCTATTTATATAACTGTAGAAACCCTTGGGATTTATTTTCACCCTACTTGCTAAAGCTGTCTCGTATCTTCTTTTAGCTTTTCTAATTTATTTCTTAAGATTCTTTTTACATTTTTTATATTCCTCGAGCACCTCATTAACTCCAAGCTGCCTATATTTATTGTAAAGCCCTCTCTTTTTCCGAACCAAGTTTCCTATATCCCTTGAAAACCATGGTTCTCTGAAATTTTTAATCTTTCCTTTCAACCTAACAGGAACGTAAAGATTCTGTACCCTCAAAATTTCACTTTTAAATGACCTTCATTTCTCTACTACATTCTTCTCATAAAACAAATTGCATCAATCTACTCCTTCTAAGTACCTTCGCATCTCCTCAAAGTTAGCCTTTCTCCAATCAAAAATCTCAACCCTGGGTGCAGTCCTATCCTTCTCCATAATCATGTTGAAACTAATGGCATTGTGATCACTGGACCCAAAGTGCTCCCCAACACAAACCTCCGTCACCTGCCCTATCTCATTCCCTAACAGGAGATCCAACACTGCCCCTTCTCTAGTTGGTATCTCTATGTATTGCTGCAAAAAACTATCCTGCACACATTTTACAAACTCCAAACCATCCAGCCCTTTTACAGTATGGGCTTCCCGGTCTATGTGTGGAAAATTAAAATCTCCCACAATCACAACCTTGCGCTTACTACAAATATCTGCTATCTCCTTACAAATCTGCTCCTCCAGATCTCGGTCCCCATTAGGTGGTCTATAATACACCCCTATAAGCGACACTACACCTTACCTATTCCTCAGTTCCACCCAAATAGCCTCCCTGGACGAGTCCACTAATCTATCCCGACAGAGCACCGCTGTTATATTTTCTCTGACAAGCAATGCAAAACCTCCCCCTCTTTTCCCTCCTATTCTATCACACCTTAAGCAACGAAATCCTGTAATATTTAGTTGCCAATCACACCCCTCCTGCAACAACGTTTCACTGATAGCTACACATCATATTTCCAGGTATCAATCCATGCTCTAAGTTCATCCACCTTTCTTACAATGCTCCTAGCATTAAAATAGAAGCATTTAAGAAACTCTCCACCTCTTACTCTCTTTTTGCCCTTAATGGAGCAAATAATTTCGTTATCTTTTTCTTCCTTGTCCCCTACATCTCGGTCTGAGTGCTCCAGATCTCTGTCCCCGCTTATCCTCCCTCACACACTGTCTACTAGATTTCTCTATTTGTGAACTAACCTCCTCTCTCCTAGTCGCTTTAATTTGATTCCCACCCCCCAACCATTCTAGTTTAAAGTCACCTCAGTAGCTCTCGCAAATCTCCCCGCCAGGATATTGGTCCCCCTAGGATTCAAGTGTAACCCCTCCTTTTTGTACAGGTCACACATGCGCCCAAAGAGGTCCCAATGATTCAAAAACTTGGATCCCTGCCCCCTGCTCCAATCCCTCAGCCACGCATTTATCCTCCACCTCACTGTATTCCTACTCTCACTGTCGCGTAGCACAGGCAGTAATCCCGAGATTACTACCTTTGCGGTGCTTTTTCTCAACTCCCTTCCTAACTCCCGATATTGTCCTTTCAGGACCTCTCCCCTTTTCCTACCTATGTCATTGGTACCTGTATGTACCACGACCTCTGGCTCCTCTCCCTCCCATTCAGGATATCTTGGATGTGATCAGAGTATAGTCGATGTTTCCGGCAGAGACCCTTCAACAGTACATGAAAAGAAAGACGACGGACAGATTAAGAAACTGTGGGGGAGGGGTAGAAGGAAGAAGCATAAAGAAATATGTGAAGTAAAGAGATTGGAAGTTCATTATGAAGTTCGTGTGAAACATGATCATTTTTTCTCTTGTCCTGATCAAGGGTTTTGTCCCGAAACGCGACTCATTTCCATAGATGCTGCAAGACCTGGTGGGTTCCTTCAGCATTTTGCCTGTGTTGACAAAATAAATGAGCCTCGTCCAGTCAGAGGGAGTGCAGTGTGAGGCAATGAGGCTCTTGTGTTTAACAATAAAGAATTGATATTGAACAACAACCAATACTTAGAAGATCAATTTACTTAATTTTTTGGCTTTATGTTTCTGTTTATTGAAAGATCTCTACTAATGCCTCTATAATCTCTTCAGCTAACTCCAGCAGAATCCTCGGGGTGTAGTGCATCTTGTCCAGCTAAGTTATATAACTGCAAATTTTCAGCCTCTCCGGCATCTTCTTCTTAGTCATGGTAAGTACGTTCACTTCCGCCCCTTTTCGAAAACTTTGCATTCTGACAAATTGCTATTGTTCTCCACAGTGACTCCTGAAATAAGTTATTTAGTAAGTTCATCCCCCATTTCTTTGTCCCCTATTACGACCTCTCCAGCCTTACTTCCCAAGGGCACAATATCCACTCTCTTCTCTATTTTAGGATGTATTACATGATGTATCCCAAAATTATCCTCTTTAATATTATTGGCTATCATCCCTTTATTTTTATTTGTTCACTCCTTATTACTTTTAGTTGCCTTCTGCTATCTTTTTAAATGTTTCCCAATACTTTAGCCTCTAAATATTTTTTGCTTTATGATATGTCCTGTATTTCTTTTTCGTGTTGCCATTGACTTCCTTTGTTAGCCACGTTTGCCCCATTCTCCTTTTACTCAATGGAAAAATGCTTGGGCAATATTAAGAACTCTTAAATGAGATTGAGAAAATAACGGATTATTAAATATTTGAAATGCGGCAAATTTGCTTTTGAAGGAATTAATTTTTGCTTTCTACTCGTTGGATCAACTCCCAGAACATGTCCGGCGGGAACCGATGCTTTGTATAACCATATAACAATTACAGCACGGAAACAGGCCATCTCGGACTTTCTAGTCCACGCCGAATGCTTACTCTCACATAGTCCCACCGACCTGCGCTCAACCGAGAGCACTCCATTCCTTTCCTGTCCCTATAGCTATCCAACCTTACCTTAAAAGACAATGTCGAGTCTGCCTCTAACACTTGTACTGGAAGCCCGTTCCTCACAGCTACCAATCTCTGAGTAAAGAAGTTCCCCCTCGTGTTATCCCTATACATTTGCCCCCCTAACTCTCAACTCATGTCCTTTTGTTTGAATCTCCTCAACTCTCAATGGAAAAAAAACCTATCCACGTCAACTTTGTCTGTCCCCTCATAAATTTAAATACCTCTATCAAGTCCCCCTTTCTCGCTCCAAAGAATAAAGACCTAACTTGTTCAACCTTTTTCTGTAAGCTAGGTGCTGAAACCAAGGTAACATTCTAGTAAATCTTCTCTGTACTCTCTCTATTTTGTTGACATCTTTCCTATAATTCGGTGACCAGAATTGTACACAATGCTCCAAATTTGGTCTTACCAATGCCTTATACAATTATAACATTACATCCCAACTCCTACACTCAATGCTCTGATTAATAAAGGCCAGCAAACCAGAAGCTTTCTACACCACCCTATCCACATGAGATTCCACCTTCAGGGAACTATGCACCATTATTCCTAGATCCCTCCGTTCTACAGCATTCTTCAATGCCCTACCATTTACCATCTATGTCCTATTTTGAATAGTCCTACCAAAATGTAGCACTTCACACTTATCAGCATTAAACTCCATTTGCTATCTTTCTGCCCACTCTCCTAACTGGCCTAAATCTCTCTGCAAGCTTTGAAAGCCTATTTCATTATCCACAACGGCACCTATCTTAGTATCAACTGCATACTTACTAATCCAATTTACCACCCCATCATCCAAATCATCAATGTATATGACAAACAACATTGGACCCAGTACAGATCCCTGAGGCACACCACCAGTCACCAGCCTCCAACGTGATAAACAGATATCCACCACCACTCTCTGGCGTATTCCATCCAGCCACTGTTTTATTACTTCAAGATTAATAACTAACCATTGAACCTTCCTAACGAATCTTCCCCATACAACCTTTACAAAGGCCTTACTGAAGTCCATATAAACAACATTCACCGCTTTACCCTCGTCAACTTTCTACGTAATCGCTTCAGAAAATTCAATAAGATTGGTCAAACATGACTTTCCACGCACAAATCCATGTTGACTGTTCCTAATCAGACCCTGTTTATCCAGATAATAATATATGCCATCTCTACGAATACTTTCCATTAATTTACCCACAACTGACGTCAAACTTACAGCCGATAATTGCTAGGTTTACTCTTAGAACCCTTTTTAAACAATAGAATAACATGAGCAATACGCCAATCCTCCAGCACCATCCCCATTTCTAATGACATTTGAAATATTTCTGTCAGAGCCTCTGTTATTTCCACATTAACTTCCCTCAATGTCCCAGGGAATATCCTGTCAGGACCCGGAGACTTATCTACTTTTATATTCCTTAATAGCGCCAATACGTCCTCTTCTTTAATCATCATAGTTTCCATAACTTCCCTACCTGTTTCCCTTACCTTACACAATTCAATACCCTTCTCCTTAGTGAATACCGAAGAAAATAAATTGTTCAACATATCCTCATCTCTTTTGGCTCCGCACATAGCCGTCCACTCTGATTCTCTAAGGGACCAATTTTATCCCTCACTATCCTTTTCCTATAAATATAACTAAAGAAACCCTTTGGATTTATTTTCACGCTACTTACCAAAGCAATCTCGTATCTTCTTTTAGCCTTCCTAATTTATTTCTTTAGATTCTTTTTACATTCTTTATATTCCTCGAGCACCTCATATTCTCCATGCTGCCTATATTTGTTGTAGATATCTCTCTTTTTCCGAAACAATTTTCCAATATCCCTTGAAAACCATGGCTCTCTCAAACTTTTAACCTTTCCTTTCAACCTAACAGGAACAGAAAGATTCTGTATCCTCAAAATTTCACCTTTAAGTGACCTATATTTCTCTATTACATCCTTCCAATAAACCAATTTGTCCTAATCCACTCCTTCTAAATCCTTTCTCATCTCCTTAAAGTTAGCCTTTCTCCAATCAAAAATCTCAACACCAGGTCTAAATCTATCCTTCTCCATAATTATATTGGAACTAATGGCATTGTGATTACTGGACATGAGGTGCTCCCCAACGCATACCTCCGTCACCTGACCTATCTCATTCCCTAACAAGAGATCCAGCACTGCGCCTTCTCTAGTTGGTCCCTTTATGTATTGCTGCAAAAAACAATCCTGCACACATTTTTCAAACTCCAAACCATCCAGCCCTTTTACGGTATGGGCTTCCCAGTCTATGTGTGGAAAATTGAAATCTCCCACAATGACAACTTTGTGCTTGCTACAAATATCTGCTATCTCCTTACAAATTTGCTCATCCAATTCTCGCTCTCCAGTAGGTGGTCTGCAAAACACCCCTATAAGTCGTACTACACCTTTCCCATTCCTCAATTCCACGCAATTAGCCTCCCTAGACGAGCCCTCTAATCTATCCTGCCAGAGCACCGCTGTAATATTTTCTCTGACAAGCAATGCAACACCTCCCCCTCTTGTCCCTCCCATTCTATCACACCTGAAGCAACGAAATTCAGGAATGTTTAGTTGCCAATGACACCCCTTCTGCAACCATGTTTCACTAATTGCTACAACATCATACTTCCAGGTATGAGTCCATGCTCTAAGCTCATCCACCTTCCTTACAATGCTCCTAGCATTAAAATAAATGCATTTAAGACATTTTCCACCTCGTACTTTCTGTTTATCACTGACGGTGCAAACAACTTCACTATCTCCTTTTTCTTCCTTCTCCCCGACATCTTCTCCTGCACTCTGGTTTTCCTCCCCGCGTGTATCTCGTTTAAATCCACTGAAGTCTCTCTAGAAAACCTACCTGCAAGAATATTTGTCCCCCTTCAGTTCAGATGTAAACCGTCCCCCCGGAACAGGACCCACCTTCCCTGGAAAACTGCCCAAATATCTATAAACCTGAAGCCCTCCCTCTTGCACCATGTCTTCAGCCACGTGTTGATCTGCGCTATCTTACTATTTCTAAACCCGCCTGCACGTGGCACTGGTAGCAATCCTGAGATTGCTATCCTGGAGGTCCTGTCCTTTAACTTGGCGCCTAACTCCCTGAACTCACCTTTCACGATCTCCTCACTCTTCCTACCTACGTCATTGGTCCCTACATGGACCACGACATCTGACTCCTCACCCTCCCTCTTGAGAATACTGAGAACTCGATGCGAGATATGGCGGACCTTGGCACCAGGGAGGCAACAGACCATCCGGAATGCTCGATCTCTTCCACAGAACCTCTTATTTGTCCCCCGAACTATCCAAGAGGATTTCTTGGAATGTATGCGGGATGGTTTTTTGAACCAACATGTCGAGGAACCAACTAGCGAGCAGGCTATTCTGGACTGGGTTTTGAGCAATGAGGAAGGGTTAATTAGCGATCTTGTCGTGAGAGGCCCCTTGGGTAAGAGTGGCCATAATATTGTGGCATTCTTCATTAAGATGGAGAGTGACATAGTTAATTCAGAAACAAAGGTTCTGAACTTAAAGAGGGGTAACTTTGAAGGTATGAGACGTGAATTAGCTAAGATAGACTGGCAAATGACACTTAAAGGATTGACGGTGGATATGCAATGGCAAGCATTTAAAGATAGTGAAGTTGTTTGCACCGTCAGTGATAAACAGAAAGTAAGAGGTGGAAAATGTCTTAAAAGCATGGATGAACTACAACAATTGTTCATCCCAGTTTGGCAAAAGTATAAATCAAGGAAGGTAGTGCACCTGTGGCTGACAAGAGAAATTAGGGATGGTATCAATTCCAAAGAAGGAGCATACAAATTAGCCAGAGAAAGTGGCTCACCTGAGGACTGGGAGAAATTCAGAGTTCAGCAGAGGAGGACAAAGGGCTTAATTAGGAAGGGGAAAAAAGATTATGAGAGAAAACTGGCAGGGAACATAAAAACGGACTGTAAAAGCTTTTATAGATATGTAAAAAGGAAAAGACTGGTAAAGACAAATGTCGGTCCCCTGCAGACAGAAACAGGTGAATTGATTATGCGGAGCAAGGACATGGCAGACCAATTGAATAATTACTTTGGTTCTGTCTTCACTAAGGAGGACATAAATAATCTTCCAGAAATAGTAGGGGACAGAGGGACCAGTGAGATGGAGGAACTGAGCGAAATACATGTTAGTAGGGAAGTGGTGTTAGGTAAATTGAAGGGATTGAAGGCAGATAAATCCCCAGGGCCAGATGGTCTGCATCCTAGAGTGCTTAAGGAAGTAGCCCAAGAAATAGTGGATGCATTAGCGATAATTTTTCAAAACTCGTTAGATTCTGGACTAGTTTCTGAGGATTGGAGGGTGGCTAATGTAACCCCACTTTTTAAAAAAGGAGGGAGAGAGAAACCGGGGAATTATAGACCGGTTAGCCTAACGTCGGTGGTGGGGAAACTGCTGGAGTCAATTATCAAGGATGTGATAACAGCACATTTGGAAAGCGGTGAAATCATTGGACAAAGTCAGCATGGATTTGTGAAGGGAAAATCATGTCTGACGAATCTCATAGAATTTTTTGAGGATGTAACTAGTAGAGTGGATAGGGGAGAACCAGTGGATGTGGTATATTTGGATTTTCAAAAGGCTTTTGACAAGGTCCCACACAGGAGATTAGTGTGCAAACTTAAAGCACACGGTATTGGGGGTAAGGTATTGGTGTGGGTGGAGAATTGGTTAGCACACAGGAAGCAAAGAGTGGGAATAAACGGGACCTTTTCAGAATGGCAGGCGGTGACTAGTGGGGTACCGCAACGCTCAGTGCTGGGACCCCAGTTGTTTACAATATATATTAATGACTTGGATGAGGGAATTAAATGCAGCTTCTCCAAGTTTGCGGATGACACGAAGCTGGGTGGCATTGTTAGCTGTGAGGAGGATGCTAAGAGGATGCAGGGTGACTTGGATAGGTTGGGTGAGTGGGCAAATTCATGGCAGATGCAATTTAATGTGGATAAATGTGAAGCTATCCACTTTGGGGCAAAAACGGGAAAACAGATTATTATCTGAATGGTGGCCGATTCGGAAAAGGGGAGGTGCAACGAGACCTGGGTGTCATTATACACCAGTCATTGAAAGTGGGCATGCAGGTACAGCAGGCGGTGAAAAAGGCGAATGGTATGCTGGCATTTATAGCGAGAGGATTCGAGTACAGGAGCAGGGAGATACTACTGCATTTGTACAAGGCCTTGGTGAGACCACACGTGGAGTATTGTGTGCAGTTTTGGTCCCCTATTCTGAGGAAAGACATCCTTGCCATAGAGGGAGTACAAAGAAGGTTCACCAGATTGATTCCTGTGATGGCAGGACTTTCATATGAAGAAAGACTGGATGAACTGGGCTTGTACTCGTTGGAATTTAGAAGATTGAGGGGGAATCTGATTGAAACGGATAAAATCCTAAAGGGATTGGACTGGCTAGATGCAGGAAGATTGTTCCCGATGTTGGGGAAGTCCAGAACGAGGGGCCACAGTTTGAGGATAGAGGGGAAGCCTTTTAGGACCGAGATTAGGAAAAACTTCTTCACACAGAGAGTGGTGAATCTGTGGAATTCTCTGCCACAGGAAACAGTTGAGGCCAGTTCATTGGCTGTGCTTAAGAGGGAGTTAGATATGGCCCTTGTGGCTACGGGGGTCAGGGGGTATGGAGGGAAGGCTGGTGCAGGGTTCTGAATTGGATGATCATAATAAATGGCGGTGCAGGCTCGAAGGGCCGAATGGCCTACTCCTGCACCTATTTTCTATGTTTCTATGTTTATTTCTGCCTCTGCCTCCCGAATGATCCGAAGTTCATCCAGCTCCAGCTCCAGTTCCCTAACTGGGTTTGTCAGGAGCTGCAGCTGGATGCACCTTTGACAGGTGTACTCAACAGGAACAATTGTGCTCGGAAGTTTGGACGTGTTATTCGGAACACCACACTTTCCGAATAAAGAGCAAAGTCTAGGGAGGTAAAAGCTTTTCTGAGCGCCAAACCATCCCCATGGCAACGCTTCCAGAGGCAGGAGGTGGGCTCTGGGCTTTACTGTTCCCGGACCGGGAGAACCAAGGCTTCGCTATTTTTTTATTCCCTCACGAGTGGGGCCGTTATTATATGTCCATTGCCGACTATGCTTCTGTGGGCAATTAGGACATCCAACTACATTTCCAATTGAAGTAAGTGGAAATATAAGGAGGGTAATGTTTGCATTATATAGCTGTTGCTGAGAAGTAATGTTGATGCCGCATGCATTATCGTTTTCATTAAGTCAGAGCGTTCGTCACTCAGTCAGTCGTTATTCAAAGAAGATTTAGTGCATTGAAAGCTGGCTTGTGTGTATCCTTTTGTGTGGAAATATCTATGAGCATAGTTAGTTTTCTCTTACTTAGAAGTATTACAGGTAATCATTCTTTATGTGTTCTCACAGACTGAATGGGATAAATTGACTGTATTCTCTGTTATTTAGATGAATGAGAGGAGATTGTAACTACTGGTGTTCAGATAAATGAGTTGAGTGCTTGCACGCTGGGTCTAGATAAGAATGTGGAGAATATGTTTACTGTTGTCGGCAGAGCTGAAACAGATGGAAATAAATGGAATGATTTTACATCTTGGGACTAGTGTACGTTTGGAATTCTCTCCCGCAAAGGGAGGAAAAAAGAAGCTAAGATTTTTTTTCAATCTGCTTAATTCCGCAGATCAAAGATTCTTGATGGGCAAGCGAGTGAAGTTTTTGCAAGCAGTCGCAGGGATGTACTGCTGAGATCACATCTGAGCTGGGATCATAGAGAATGGCGCAAGAGAATTGAGGGGGGGCGAATATCCTGTTACTAATTCAACACAGCAGCTGTATCGTCTGACAAGTTAGAGGTCAGTCTTTGACGCCGAGCGCTTGATGTATCTGTAAAATGATTAAGAATACAAAATTAATGTCGAGCAATTAATACTTAGAAGATTCAATTTCTGTAATGTTTGGAGAATGTTGTCTTCATTTCTTGCAAGATGGCTACTGATGCCGCCTGAATCGCTTCAGCTAACGCAGAGCCCTGGGGTGTAGGCCATCTGGAGCGGGTACTTTATCTAGCTTCAGATCTCTCAGCTTCCCACGCACCTTCTCCTTACTTATAACAATTACAGTCACCTCAGAGCCCTGACACTTTGGCATTCTGTTATTTTGCTATTGCTTTCCACAGTGATGCCGCACGCCCAGTACTTAGAAAGTTCATCCGCCAATTCTTTGACCTCTCCAGTATCACTTCCTAGGGGTCCAATATCTACTCATATCTTTCTTTTACACTTCATATATCTGGAAAAAAAATCACTTTTGTATCATTAGCTCTCCTATTTACATATTTATTGTTTTCTCTGCTTATTACTTACAGTAGCCTTCTGTTGTTTTTAAAGGCCTCCCAACACTTCAGCTGTAAACTATTTTTTGTCTATGATATGCTCTTTGTTGCCATTGACTTCGTTTGTTAGCCACGATTGCCTCACCCTCCTTTTACACCGTGGGAAGGCATTTTTAAACACTGAAATGAGACAGAGAAACTGTGGCAAATTCGCTCTTGATGGAATTAAATATTTCCTTCAACTTATTGGATCAATTATCTAACCATTTGCTGCGGGAAGTCCGGTGCCGTTGGAAGTGTTTATGAATGGCGCATTTTCCATACAGTTCCAAATCAGCAGCAAGTCTGGAGAGGTCGAGCTTTTCCCTGACACGAAACATCCCCAGGCCATGCGCCCAGGTGCAGGAGGCGGACACCTTCACACTCGGGGATTGAGTGATCCCGGACCGAGGAAACGGAGGGTTCGCTTTATTTATCATTTCACTAGACGGGCCTTCACTATCTGTCCACCCCCGAGTATACTTCAGTATGCGGTGTAAGAGGAGTACTTGGGAAATACACCCACATTGCCAATTATAGTGACGGGAAATATAAGGAGGTATTGGTTCCATTGTATAGATATTGCTGAAAACTAATGTAGAGCACGGCGCACAGTGTCGTTTTCCATAGGTCAGAGCGGATGACAATCAGTAGGTCGTATTTCAAAGAAGCGTTTGTCCATTGGTAGCTGGTTCCTCTTGTGAGGAAATATCTGTGAACGTTAACTTCATTTTGCTGACGTAGTGGATTTAGAGGTGATATGATTGCATCCTCTGTTACTGGATGAATGGGGGAAATTGACTGAATTCGCTGGTATTAGTTAAAGGGGGAACGTATGGAGGTTTATTGTATTCATTGTTATTTGGTGAATGGAAAATGATACTTCAAACGCTTATGTTTAGGTAAATGACTTGATCATTTGCTGGAAACATTCAACATCTCGCGGCATCTTGACAGGACCGTGGAGAATATGCCTGCTGCTATGAGGGGAGCTAAAATAGACGAAGATAGATGAGATTATTTTGTCTTCCACAAAGGAAAGGAAAAGCGGACATTTTTTTACAAGTATTTAAGTCAGCAGAACACAGATTCTTGACAAGAAAGGATTTGAAGTGTTGTAGTTGGGCACCGGAATGTGCCGCGAAGATCACAGGTCAGCTGTGATCTGTTATTAATTCCACATGCCAGCAGCACACTCTGACAAATAACAGACCGAGTGAATTGAATGTTCGGAATTCTTCCATCCCTCTCGGTCGAGGATCGGTGGGTGTATTTGTAAACTAAATGTGGTGTCAGGAAAGCTTAACGGACGGGATAGGTCGTAATTTCATATGATTTGGTAACTTGTTTCCAGTAAGTGAGCAGGAAACTGAAGAGGTTGAACGTTCCTCTCTTGCTGTCGACTATAACCGGTAGCTGTCTCTGGCATATGGTCATCTCTGCACAGTTGCTCCCCAGTTGGCCCGTTAATGTAATGATCTAGCTGCGGTCAGCTAGTAAAGATAGCCTTATTGTCACGTACCCCGTGACGGAGATAAAGAACCAGCAGAGATGGAAAACACTTTGGAGTCTCGTATTGCTATAAACTAATAATATTTATTAGTAACTACGCAATACAGTAATATAAATGTAAATAAATCAAACAGATTAGCAATGATTAAATATAAAAGTAAGTGTGGAATATATATATGTATGAAAAAACCAAGCTTCTTTAAGTCTAGGGGTAAAAAGATACAGTCTTACGATGTTGAGTAAAGTTCCGTTCGTGGTATTTAATTGAGTAGTGATGGAGAGAGAGAGAGAGTGAGAGAGAGAGAGAGAGAGAGAGAGAGAGAGAGAGAGAGAGAGAGAGAGAGAGAGAGAGAGAGAGAGAGAGTTGAGGAGTTGAGTCTTCAGGTGAGCTGATACCGTCGATCTTCTCGTCGCCCTCCGAAATCCTTTACAAGTCACCGACTGTCACTTTAACCAGGGCGACCGGTCTTCTGTGGTGGAGCTATCACCCAGGCAAGGGTGGACACATAGACAACTCCCCACCAGTCAACCCCTTCTCCACAAACTGGAATAGCAACTTGGATCGATCCACCTGATCGATCCTCCAAAACCCACTTTCTCTGCGGACACAACAATGCTCATTCGGTGTCCAGATCATGTGTCTGAGGTCTGTATCATCTGACCTCCTATTTATTTCACCAGGCTGAGCATCACCTGTCATTCAAAGAGTCTCTCCCTCCTTTGTCTGTAAAGGAATACAAGCAGGCAACAAGTCCTTGAAAGTGACATCAACAACCAGTCTTTTGTCACCATAGCAACCTTCGAACTGCTCGGTGCTGTCTCCAACTCCAAACTCAGTAGAAATCCAAAGTTACTTCCAATCTCTTAAAGTGACAGTCCACTGTTAATCTTCGTTTCTCTCTCCTTTCCGAACAAACCATCAATAGTAAATGTCTTTCTTCAAACAGTTAACAGGGGCACTCCAGGATCCCCTCACACTCCCCTTCCTCAAGGAAAAAAATTGTCGAGGAAGATTTTTTTTTTAAAGTCCATCACAGGGTTTTAAACAATACAGGGAAAAAAACATCAGATAACAAAGCCAAAATGGTTACAATGTTCAACTTAACATCGGGATAAGCAATCAGCTATGATGTTATCAGTAGCTTTTACGTGTTTGATTTTTAAGTCACCTTCCTGCAATACCAGACTCCAATTTAACAACCTTCTGTTCTTATCCTTCATTTTATTTCAAAACACCAGCGAATAATAACCCATTTAAACCACAAGTGGTTTCAGAGCAACAGAAAGGTTTTGAGGTCTCTGATCATAGGCCTCAAAATATTGTAAAGCCAGAATAAGTCCCAGCAATTCCTTTTCAACAGTTGAATAATTTTTCTGGTGTTAATTAAAGTTCTTTGAGAAATAAGCTACTGGATGTTCAATGTCATCCACTCCCTTCTGTAACAGTACTGCCCCAGCAGCTTCGTAACTAGCGCCTGTTGTTATAGAAAATGGCTTTGTAAAATCAAGGGCTTTGAGCACAGGATGATAACACGGGAAAGTTTCCAGACATTCAAATGCCTCCCGGCAAAGGTCATTCCATGCAAACCCTTCACTCTTCCCTAGAGGCTTTGTTAGGGGGAGAGTGATGTCAGCAAACTTCTTACACAATTTTCTAGAATACCCAACCAAAAGCTCAAAGCTTCTCAAAGCTTTCTTGCTGGTTGGAACAGGAACTTCAGCAATCGCTTGAACCTTGGCCTGTACAGAAGCCAGCTGGACTTGGCCCACCACATAACCCAGATATGTAACTGTGGCATGGCCAAATTCACTTTTAGCGAGGTTCACAGTAAGATTGGCCTTGGAAAGTCTGTCAAACCGTTTCTCTGCTGCTGCAATATGCTCTTCCCACGTGTCATTCCAGACCACTAGCTCATTGATATGAACTCCTGTGCTTTCTAACCCTCCAATCACAGAATTGATTATTCTTTGAAATGTTTCTAGAGCATTCTTCATCCCAAAGTGTAAAAATCTTGTATTCATACAGTCTAGACTGTGTCACAAATGTTGATATCTCCTTAACCCTCTCTTTTACAGGAACACCCCGGTATCCTTTTAACAAGTCATTCTTAATCATGTATTTAGCCTTCCCCACTCTATCAATACAGTCATCCATTCTCTTTCCTTGTTCTTTCTTGTTTCTAATTCCTTGTTCAACCATTTTACTTTTCTCAAAGTTCAGTCTGTGAAGATGCCATTTCATAAGCTGGGCGAAATTCATAATGACGTCATTCACTGCACCTGTGCACCATTTCAAAACACCAGTTAGTCCTTTTACTTGTCTTTTCGGCTTTGGGTCCAACTGATGAACCTTATCAGTAATATTTTTCAAAACAATAGAATTCTGACATCTTGGTGAGTCGAGCTTCAGTAGGAAAACATGTTTTTCCATTCCATTATCAGATTTCATGATTCCATTTTGTACTTCAATAATTCTCCCAGCTGCAATTCTAGTAAACAAGTGTCTTATTTTGACTAGACCATTTTATAAACTTTCCTTAGAAAAGTCATAAAGCTGACTACATCCCTTCCAAAGTTCTCTGAGTCGGGTCAAAGGTCCTTTTGGCCTGTAACTGAACACAGGTTCCAACAAGTTACCCTTCACTGCCTTCTGAACCGAATCTCCACCAATAAATAAAAGGAGGGGAAACCCTCATCCCAATTTTTCCCATTTCGCACACAATGATGTCCACCCAAAGGCATACTCTACGCCATGTTTAAAATTTCAGCCCTGTAACCTTTCAAAACCACCACGTGACGTGCAGGCACAGTGGCTGGTCTCCACTTCCTCAACAACATCCCATCTTTAAGGTAACATCCCACTGACTGTCTCTGAACCTCCTCTCCTGTGAGGGCCATCTCACTTAAAGCCACCATTCCAGAATCTCCCTTCTGTTCCTCAATACATTCCTTTCTCAACAAAGACAAACCTTTCTTATACACCTTACCCTTATCAGTTGTACTACCCTCTAAGTCCTGCTGAAATCTGGAAGGTAGAAAAGTCTCTGACAAATCATAATTTAAACCTCTGGTCTTGCTATAGGCCCCAACAGCAGCTTTGCTCATTAGCTGAATTGCTGAAACACTCTTCTCTTGGAAAACTGTCAACGTGCCTCCATTGTTTACCAAATTCTGCATCATCATCATGTTGATGAGAATATGAAGGAGTCTAAAGAATCTCTTTATCAACTTTCTCCGACCTTCACTACGCTTGCTTCCATCACAGTACACTGTATAACAAGTCACAAGTCACCGATTCTGACTTTAACCAGGGGGACCGGTCTTCTGTGGTGGAGCTATCACCTAGGCGAGGGTGGACACATAGACAACTACCCAGCAGTCAACCCCTTCTCCTCAAACTGGAATAGCAACTTGGATCGATCCACCTGATCGATCCTCCAAAACCCACTTACTCTACGGGCACAACAATGCTCATTCAGTGTCCAGATCATGTGTACAATCTGAGCTCCTATTTATCTCACCAGACTGAGCATCACCTGTCATTCAAAGAGTCCCTTCTTCCTTTGTCTGTAAAGGAGTACAAGCAGGCAACAAGTCCTTGAAATTAATCTACCTTTGGTCACCATAGCAACCTTCGAGCTGCATGGTGCTGTCTCAAACTCCAAACTCAGTGGAAATCCAAAGTTACTTCCAATGCCTTAAAGTGACAGTCCACTGTTAATCTTCGTCTCTCTCTCCGTTCCAAAAAAACCATCAATGATGAGTGTCTCTCTCTGTCTCTCTTCAAACAGTTAATAGGGGCACTCCAGGATCCCCTCACATTATAAACAGGCTGACCCTGAAAACACTGTACTCGAGGCAATGGGAGCAGAGTTAAATCTGGAGAAAGCCAATGTTTAGTGTTCAGAAGAAAAGGTTAATCCAAATGCATATTACTTCATCAGAGTTCACAGTGCCCTTCCAAGCTTGCTTCCAGAGTTTACTGTGCGATAAACCCACAGCGGTCTCTGTCCTGAGCTGTCGCTGGGGTTTATAGTCTGACAATAAACTGCTCCCAAAGTAAAGAATAAATCAATGCGATAACAGAAACAGAACTGAACCAGGATGTGGGTCGCGGTTTCTCCCCGGCGCAAAAACAATTGAGAAGATGTACTGTATGTAATCTTTGTCAACGTGCGCTGAAGTACAATATTAAACCTGATTTGACCGAACGAGTTTCTTTGTTGTTCAGTTGAAGGGCTGGGGAGCAATGTGTGGAATTACAGAATGATTAGCGTGAGGGTGTTATCAACTGACCATTGCTCAGGGGGTGTTCACTTGCTGCTCGGGCCCATAGAATCCAGGTGTTTGGGTTCGCTGGAAACGGAATCAGGGGCTCAGCACAAACTAAGGGCAGAGACTGTCTTGGGAGGACAACGTTGTACTTTTTTAATGCACACGGTTATAACTATAACGATAGTGTTTTTGATGCAATATTGTCTTTCACGTTGTGCGACTTTACGGATCTATATGGTCTTCCGTTTTGTATATGTATTTTTTGGAAAAGACGGGACAAATCCTGCACTGATATTTAGAACTTACTGAAATAAATTTCACTGACGGACAAAACATCGAAATCTACACTCAGTGGGCACTTTATTGTGTACCTCCTGTACCTGATAATGTGGACACTTCGTGTGTATCTTCGGGTCTCCTGCTGCTGTAGCCCGTCAACTTCAATGTTCGACATGTTACACATTGTGTGGTGCTCTTCTTCACACTCCTGTTGTAACGCGTGATTATTCGAGTTACTATCGCTTTCCTGTCAGATTCAGTCAGTCTGGCCTTTCTCCTCCGATTTCCCGCCGAGACAAAGGATCATCGGGTTCCAGTTCTGTCGGTGGATGCGGGGGAGTGTTAGTTACACAACTGGGAATAGCCGAGGCACTGCAGCCTATTACAGACAGCAAAGAGTACTGGAAGTTGTTGGTGCTTGAATTATAATCCTGTGATAGAGCTCCAGGAATACGGAACTGGCAGTGTTTGAGCTTCGGCCCATGTTTGTGCAATGAAGCGGAGGGTTGGATATTCGTTGGAGGGAAATCACCGACTACGCCACCCAGCAAGGCGATCACTGAGGTCCTAGTTCAGTTGCGATCATAGAAAAGGACCGAAGAGAATTAGTGATTCGATATACCAACAGCATATTCTGACAAATAACAGACCTTGTGAATTTAATGTTAGGAGTTTTTCCATCGCTCTCTAACGAGGTGTATTTGCAAAATAAATGTAATGCCATGCAAATTCACCAGCGGGAACTGGTCGTATGATTGCTTCCAGTAAGTGAGAGAAGTAAATTGAAGGAGACGGCGTTCTCATCTTGCAGCCGGCTTCGACCGGTAGTTATATCTGAGAGATGGTAATTTCGGTACAGTTCGAAACCGATTCGCCCATTTCGGCAATTGTCCAACTGCACAACTTGTGGGGATGGCTTTCCAAACAGGGTGACGTTAAAATTAGGGCATACCCAGGCACAGTTATTCTCGAGAAAGGGGTTGTCCAGTGTTCAAAAGAAACGATTATTCCAAATGAATACGTTTTCATAAGAGTTGACAGTACCCTTCGTTTTGCTGTGTTTGTCCAATACACCCACAGCGAAGTTTGTCCTCAGCTGGCGCTGGGGATTAGGGCTTGGCAATAAAATGGACTCCAGGTAAGGAATAAGGCAAATCGAGGTAACCAACATAACCGAGGGAGGGATTAATAATGATCGTTCAAGAAGCAGTTGATACTGGAATTTTTTTTTTTCCGGGGGAGGAGTAAGTTGCAACTGTCACTCCACATATCAAGCAGGGAGAGAGGCAGAAAGAATGAGAGAAGATCTTATAGAAACATATAAAATTATGAAAGGGATAGATACGATACAGGCAGGAAAATTGTTTCCACTAGTAGGTGAGACGAGAACTAGGGGACTTTGCCTCAAGATTCGGAGGAGTAGATTTAGGCCGCAGATGAAGAGGAACTGCTTTTCCCAGAGAGTGGTGAATCTGTGGAATTCTCTGCCCGATGAAGTAGTGGTGGCGACCTCACAAATATATTTAAGACATGTTTGGATCGGTTTTTGCACAGTAGAGGAATTAAGGGTTATGGGGGAAAGGCAGGTAGATGGAGATGGGTGGATGGTCAGATCAGCCATGACCTTATTGAATGACGGAGCAGGCTCATCGGGCCAGATGGCCGACTCCTGCTCCTATTTCTAATGTTCTCATAATTATTTGAAGAAATAGCAAGCAGGATAGACAAATGAGAATCAGCCGATGTTGTCAGGATTACTTGGATTTTCAGAAGCCCTTTGACAAGGTGCCACACATAAGTCTGCTTAACAAGTTAAGAGTCCATGGTATTGCATGAACAATCCTAGCATGATAGGGGGCTTTTCTGGTCGGGTGGCGGAACTGATGGCTTTGGCGCTAGGTTTGCGTACAATACTGAGACAGGTGGAGTGGCAGATTGTTCGGAGGAGGTACGGAAGCTACAGAATGACGGACAGATTTGGAGAATGGGCGAAGAAGTGGCAGATCGAATACAATGTCCAGAGTGTGTATAGTCGTGCAAATTGGTAGAAGACATAAAAACGTAGACTTTTCTAAATGGAAATAAAATTTACAAATATAAGGTAGAAAGTGACTTGGGAGTCCCTCGGCAGGATTCCGTGAAGTTTAACTCACAAGTTGTCTGTGGTGAGCAGCGCAAATACGATGTTAGCGTTGATTTCGTGACGGCTAGAATATAAATTTCATTGGATGCAGTTAAGGCAGAGTTTGCCAAATTCTTGATTAGTCAGGGTATAATGGCATAGTGGCAGACGACAGAAGATGAGGCTGAGCGGGAAAATACAACAAACATGATGCAATGGAGAAGTAGACACGATGGGCCAAATGGCCAAATTCTGCTCAGGTATCGTATGTTCTTATGGGTGTTGCGAAACATGCTAATTAGAGTAAAGTCCAGGCTCAGGGTGTGTTCACTTACTGTGTGGATCCACAAAATTCAGCAGCGCGGGTTCGCTTGGAACGGAATCAGAAGGTCAGCACACGGTAAATTTAGAGTCTGTACTCGGTCGGCAATGTTATGGTGCTTCAACACGAACACTTGTCACGGCAGTATTTCCAGGGATTCCATCAGTTCAATATTGTCTTTAAATTGTGCGGCTTTGCCGATCTGTATACTCTTTTTGTATGTTCTGCTTTAACAACGACGGTGGCGTCTTCCGGCAGTAATATTTAAAAGAAAACTTCCTGACAAATATCTCACTGGCGGTCCATAAACATTTGAAGTCTGCACTTCGTGGGGACTTGTTTGTGTACCTCCTGTGGCTACTAAGAGTGCGCACGTTCACGGTCACCTGCTGTTGAAGCCAGACCACCCCAATGTTCGTCATGTTACGCGTTCAGTGACGCTTTTCTGCACAGGACTGAAAGAGAACCCAGGTGCTGCAACTGTACTGACGTCTTCTCTTCCTGGCAGATTGAATCAGTCTGGGCTTTCTCCTCCAATCTCTCTCATTAACAAGGCCTTTTAGCCCACACAACGGCCGCTCAACCGTTGCTTTTTTTTTCCCCTTCCCGCCATTCTCCTTAAACTGAGATTGTAAACTGTGAAGCTGCCAAGTCATCTGTTTTCTTGCGGTACTCAGACTGTACCGTCTGTCACCAACAACTATTCCACGTCCAAAGTCACTGAGATCACATTGCTTCCCCATTCTGATGCTTGTGTCTCAGAACATGCCAGT
Source organism: Mobula hypostoma (assembly GCF_963921235.1). Classification (NCBI taxonomy): domain Eukaryota; kingdom Metazoa; phylum Chordata; class Chondrichthyes; order Myliobatiformes; family Myliobatidae; genus Mobula; species Mobula hypostoma. Next base: position 7,038,240 of record NC_086127.1, on the reverse strand, counting down.
ACTGACGGACAGGACACGGAGGGATCCGCTGATAAAGATGTGAGTTCAGGTTATGATTATCACCAGGAGATGAGGCTTATCCGGGTTGTGAAATCTGCAGAACCCACAGCGCAGCTTTGCTGGGACGGTCTGGTAACAGAATCTGTGGCCGCCGTGCAAGATTTGAACCAGCAGATACTGAAAAATAAACATCAAAAAAGGCAGCTAGATACTTTATGAACACTTAAATGAGACTAAAGACTTAACAGTTGAGCTGTAACGAACCACTATTCAAGGAATTATTAATTCCTTCCAGCTACTTGGATCATCTTTCTGAGCAAGTCCTGCGGGAACCTGGTGCAGCTGGAAGTGTCAGTTGAAATGCCGCGCTTGCAATCCGTTTCTGAATAACGAGCAAATGCTGGGGAAGTGGGAGCTTCCGGAAGCCCTAAAAGTGGAACCCAATGGCTAGTACTTCCAGCAGCAGAAGTCAGACCCTACCACACTCATCCTGCACCGAGGGAACTGAGGCTTCTCTTTATTCCTCCGCAAGCGGGATTGACACTCTCTGCCCATCCTTGACTACATTTCAGTAGCTATGTACGGGGCGTCATTAGGGGAAATGTCCAGGTTGCAGATTAAAGTGAGGTGGAACTATAAGGAAGTGATGCTTCTGTTATACAGACTGTTAGTGAGAACTTTTGTGGATCACAGTCTGCAGTGTAGCTTTTCCTCTCTCAGAACAAGAGCGGGTTGGTGAGAGTTCAGATACGGTTTAGCAGAGAAATGACTGGACAGTGTAAGCTCTCCTGAGGCGAAAGGTCTGTGATCTTAACATGTTTTCACAGATTTAGAATAATTTAATTTGACCTGAGTTAATACAATGCTATCAGATGAATAAGGGGAAACCTGGTTGCATACTCTACAGAATGTTCTAATATTTGATTGTATCCGCTGTAGTTTGGTACAATGAGTGGGAACTTAGATGAAAGATAGAATACCCAGGGCGGTAGCTTCCTGTAACTGCAAGCACGGCTGTGGACAGAGTGCTTCCTGTTGAGGGAGGAAGTTGAAGACAGATAAGATTTCTCCTCTCTCGCTTGGGTCTGGTATGTCATTGGAATTGCTGTCCTCAACATCGGGGGAAGCAGACTCTTTCAATGTATTTTGCAGTCCTGCAGTGTAATGATCCCTGATGCACAAGTGATTGAGATGTTACAGCAAAGGGGCTGAGATCACAGAGAGATTTGCGTTGGTCACAGTGAATGCGGGATGTGAATGTTACTAACTCTACCATCCGCATCCACTGGCTGATAAAAACCGAGCCAGTGAAGTTAGTGTTAAAGATCTTTTCGTCGCTCAGTATGGAGAAACAAGTGACGTATCTGAAAAGTGACTGGGATAGCGGGGAAACGCACCAACTGGTTATAAATTTAAAGGTGCTGGTGAACGCAGCAGGCCAGGCAGCATCTCTAGGAAGAGGTACAGTCGACGTTTCGGGCCGAGACCCTTCGTCAGGACTAACTGAAGGAAGAGCTAGTAAAAGATTTGAAAGTGGGAGGGGAAGGGGGAGATCCAAAATGATAGGAGAAGACAGGAGGGAGAGGGATGGAGCCAAGAGCTGGACAGTTGATTGGCAAAAGGGTTATGAGAGGATCATGGGACAGGAGGCCCAGGGAGAAGGAAAAGTGAGAGGGGGGAAAAGCCCAGAGGATGGGCAAGAGGTATAGTCAGAGGGACAGAGGGAGGAAAAGGAGAGTGAGAAAAAGAATGTGTGTATATAAATAAATAACGGATGGTGTACGAGGGGGAGGTGGGGCATTAGCGGAAGTTTGAGAAGTCAGTGTTTATGCCAACAGGTTGGAGGCTACCCAGACGGAATATAAGGTGTTGTTCCTCCAACCTGAGTGTGGCTTCATCTTTACAGTAGAGGAGGCCGTGGATAGACATACCAGAATGGGAATGGGATGTGTAATTAAAATGTGTGGCCACTGGGAGATCCTGCTGTCCGCCAGAGAAAGATGTGATTGAGAAATGTGCACAATTCAGCGATGAGAGGAATAGATGTCTCATGGCCAGTAGAAGTTTGTGAGCTCACGCTGCTGTAAGTGGCCATTATAAACATAGCGCCACCTAGTGGTGGGAGGGCAAAAGCAGTTCGTGCTGTCTGCTCAGGACTTCCAATCTGCATTGACTCACAACCCTGTAAGACACCCCACTCCCGATGTAGGCGGCAGAACTGATTCTTAAAACAGGATTACCTGGAATACTGCGGGCAGATCACCCAGTAATCCGGCCACGGAATATTGTGTGACCGGGTGTGTGCAGGTGGATCAGGCCTTATGATGACTTAACTTGACAGGACCAAGTTGTTTGGTAGTGTGTGGATCAGTACACAGAACAACTTCTTCCTTTATACCTTACTTAATGCCTGACCTTCCTGTTGATTTTGCTTCTTACAGAGAACCGGAATCTGTCAACACCTGCCTTCACAATGGCTGAAGGAACCGATCAGGGACGAGATCCAGTGGCGTCAATATCAGGAAAATACCCGGGTATGTTGCATTTAATTCCCTTGTTAAAATCGCTATTTTGAATAGCTCGGGTCCTTCATTAATTCCGCGGGAACCATTCGTCACTCCCTGTCATTTGAATAACAATCCATTTATGCCTACTCGATGTAATTCGACCAACCAACTCGTGCCCACATCATTACTTTAGGTTTGCCTAATAATCTCACTGCAAGTCTTACTGAAAATCTAAATGGTCTGTGTTCGCTGGTGTCGCCTTATCTATTCTGCTTGTTGCATCCTCAATAGCATTCCAGTGGGCTCGGTCAGTGTGATTTCCCTTTTACAAGACATTGTTGAATGTGTTAGGCCCTTTGAATTTTCTCCTGATACAGCTTCTACAGTGGTCGAGAATTGCTCACAGCACTGATCTCAGACTCACCAGAGTGCTGTTCCTAATTTTCGCTCTAACTTCTTCTGTCAGAGACTTGTGTAATGTTAATTGCCTCAAACCATTCAATCTGTCTCAGTCTGTCCCTGCTCTCGGGTGCTTTTTACAGCACCATGGGTCATTGGATGCAAATTGTTGCAGGAGGCAAATGTAGTTGGAAGTAATGAGAACTGAAAGATGCCAAAGTCGATCCAAGGTGGATCTGCACGCAATATTCCAAACTATACCTCCCGAACAATACATACCACTCAGATTTCTATAGGTAACTAGATCTATAAAGTAATATACCAAGGCTGTGTTTAAACTATCTCCACATGACGTCGTTTACAATTAATTAAATTCTTTGGAGTTGGATCTATATTGCTCAGTGCCATGTCCTTCTCTGTTTAAGTGTCCTCTGATTTGTCCTTCTAAATCGTAACACCTGTGCGCGTCTACTTCGGACCTGTTTGATGAGCTGGCGCAAAGTCCAGAGGTTCCAGAGAGAAATCTGTTGCCCAGTAGGTGTCACTACAGATAATGTCCCGAGTTCCCTCCGTTTTGCTTCGCAGGTGCGAGCTCGGTGATCACCGAACTCCTGGCAAACTGGGACGATCTCAAGCTTCTGCAATTGACTAACTTCTACCGGGACAGGCTGGAGCAGGCGATAGAAGGGGGGATATACGGGCTGAGCCTGGCGTTAACCTTCGAGAATCAGTTCAGTGGAGAGGAACATCGGGTAAGTGGGACGGGGAGAGGGTTTGAATTTTTGATCATAACTGTACTGAGGGGCGTTGCCGCTCTGAGCCATCGGATAAAAAATCAGATAAACGAACAACTGTGAAATAAATACTGTACACACAATCACAACACTGTGAACGTAAACCATCGATAGAAGCGGTGAAAAAACCCCGCGGACTGGTGCGTGACTGCTCAATGTTCAGAGCAGAGAGAGGGGAAAGCTATCCGTTGTAAGGTCTACAAAGAAGGAGTTTAAAAGTAAACTGGAAGGAGTTCCGGTTTAGGACTATCAGGAATCATGGCAGCAGGAGGTCAGTGAGAACCAGGGCATCCCCTCTGGGTGTGACAGGAGCTCGAGTGGTTTCTATTCTGGCAGGAGGTGATTGTGTTCTAATCTGCAAATACAAACAGTATGAATCGGGGAATACTGCCCTGTCGTAATGCTGTGACACATTCACTGAATAAACCTCCACTAGACAAGGCAAAGGAAAGGCATCAGGTGTCAGCTGGTAAAAAGCTGTCATGTTGGACACTGTCGGACTGCGAAAATTAATCACATCATATTTCCTGCAACTGCTCTGAGACGGATGGCTCTGTTATAAAACTCTTCTTGATTTCCTTATTCATCTGTGATCTATAATTTATAATTTCTGCTTGACACTCAAATCTGGTGAGCAACAATTTATAGATTTGGAGCCACCTCATCAAAGCAGTCACAGATCAACCAGGAGCTCATTGACTGGTCGACAACGATTGGGGTGAATGTCCCTTCGTGTCCTCTGCACGCAGAATGTACGGTTCATGTCCAGACAAGATCAGCACCCGTCTGGGTGGTTGCTCGGTGTGATCCCGTCACAGAGCGCATCATTCTGTGTGAATCTGTCAATCCCCAATATGTTCATTGTTACTCTTCACAGAAAATCTCTGATCTCGCTGATAAGGGAGAGCGGGCGGACAGTTCTAAACTCCTCTTGAGCCTCGTGATGGAGAAAGGATCCCGCGCCCGGAGGGTGATGTGGGAAACGTTCGTGAAAATCCGGAATGGCGTCCCAAAGGTGGACAAAATACTAAAAGAAATACAGGAGCATGGTGAGATAAATCGGAGATTAATCAAATTTTGGATTCAAACACGACACACTTCATATTTTTACACATTTGATTTCCACAAATTGTTCAGACTTAAACAACACTCACAAAATGCTGACGGAACTCAACAGGCCAGGCAGCATCTAATGCAAAAATTACATTCGATGTTTCGGGCTGAAACACTCCGGCAGGTCTGGTGACAGAAGAAGATGAGGGGTAGATTTCAAACCACAAACAGGGAAAAAATAAGATCTGCACATGTTGGAAATCCGAGCAACACACACAAAATGTTGGAAGAACTCAGCAGGCCAAATAGCATCTACTGAAAAAAAAGTACGCTCGACATTTTGGGCCGAAACCTTTCGCAGCATTGGAGAAAAAGCAAGGCTGAGGAGTAGATTTGAAAGGTGGGGGGAGGGGATAGACAACCACAAAGAGGTACGTGAAGCCTGGGAGTGGAGGGATGAAGTAATGAGCTGGGAAATCGTTTGGTGAGATGAAGTGAGAGAGCGAAAAGCTGTTGGGAAATGGGGAGGGAGGGCGTTATTCATCATGACAGTAAAAGGAAGCTAACATACTCACATGTGGTGTCGCCTCACCCGGAGTGTCTGTTTAGGATCCTGGATGTTGTTGAGGGAGGAGGTGTAGCGGCAGGTGCAACACTTGTTCCTCTTGCAAGTTTAGGAGCCAGGAGAGATCAGCAGGGAGCAACGAATGGACGAGGGAGCCGTGTAGGGACCGATCCCTGTGGAAAGCGGAAAGTTGGGGGGTGGGGTGGAGGGAAACGTGTGCCGTTGGAGGAGGTGGAAGTTTCGGAGAATTATGTGCTGGACGCGCAGGCTGGTGGTGTGGTAGGTGAGGAAAAAAGGAACCCTATCGCTACCTAAATCCGTGACACGTCACACGCTCTTGCTCTTTTCAAAGATATCAAGTTCCCTGGACCTCATCGTCTCATTTTTACTATGTGTATCCAATCCCTACACACCTCCAGTCCCACCAGGAAGGCCTCAACACGCTTTGCTCTTTTTTTTTTCTGGACACCGGACCTAAACAGTTCCCCGCCATCACCACTCACCTCCGCCTTGCGGAATTTGTTCTCACCCTCAATGATTTCTCCTTTGGTTCCTCCCACATCCTTCAGACAAATAGGGCAGCCATGGGCAGTCCCATGGGTCCCAGCTCTGCCTGTTTGTTTGTCGGCAACGTGGGACTGTCTATGTTCCAATCCCACACTGGTGATCGTTCCACACGTTCCCTGCCCTGCATCGACGACTGCACTGGCGCTGCCTCCTGCACCCGTGCTGAACACGTCGATTTCATGCACTTTGCCTCCAACTTCCTCCCTGTCCTCAAATTCACCTGGTCTATTTCCGACACCTCCCTTTCATTTCTCGACCTCACTGTCTCTATGTCCGGAGACAGCTTATCCACCGATGTCTATCATAAACCCACGAGCTCTCACAGCTACCTGGACTACACCTGGTCCCACCCTGCCACTAGTAAAAACGCCATCCCTTTCTCTCATTTCCTCCGTCTCCGCCACATCTGCTTCCAGGATGAGGCTTTTCTTTCTAAAACAAAGGAGATGTCCTCCTTTTTCACAAAAAGGGGATTCCCTTCCTCCACCATCAACGTTTCCCTCAGCCGCATCTCTTTCATTTCACACACGCCTGCTCTTACCCCGCCCTCCCGCCACCCTACCAGGGATAGTGTTACTCTTGTCTTCACATACCACCCCACCAGCTTCGGCATCCAGCACATAATTCTCCGAAACTTCCGACATCTTCAACGGGATCCCACCACCAAGCACCTTTCCATCGCCCCCCTCTATCTGCTTACCACAGGGATCGTTCCCACGCGACTCCCTTATTCATTCGTCCCTCTCCACTGATCCCCGTCCTGCCGCATCCTTGCAAGCGGAACAAGTGCTACACCTGCCCCTACACCTCCTTCCTCACTACCATACAGCGCCCGAAACAGTCCTTGCAGGTCAGCCGACACTTCGCCTGTGAGTCTGTTGGCCATTTACTGTGCTCTGTGCTCGTGGTATGACCTCCTGTACATCGGTGAGACCCGGCGCAGATTGGGGATGTTTAACCGACCATCGACGTTCAGTCCGCCAAGAACAATCAGGATTCCCCGGTATCAGCCCATTTTCATTCCACTTCCCATTCCCATTCTGATATATCCATCTATGGCCTCCTACACTGTTATACAACGTATAACCATATAACAATTATAGCACGGAAACAGGCCATCTTTGCCCTTCTAGTCCGTGCCGAACGCTTACTCTCACCTAGTCCCACCGGCCTGCACTCGGCCCATAACCCTCCATTCCTTTCCTGTCCATATAGCTGTGCAATATAACTTCAAACGACAACATCGAACCTGCCTCAGCCACTTCTGCTGGAAGCTCGTTCCACACAGCTACCACTCTCTGAGTAAAGAAGTTCCCCCTCATGTTACCCCTAAACTTTTGTCCTTTAACTCTCAACTCATGTCCTCTTGTTTGAATCTCCCCCACTCTCAATGGAAAAAGCCCATCCACGTCAACTATCTATCCCCCTCATAATTTTAAATATCTCTATCAAGTACCCCTTCAACGTTCTACGCTCCAGAGAAAAAAGACCTAACTAATTCAACCTTTCTCTGTAATTTAGGCCATGAAACCCACGCAACATTTTAGTAAATCTCCTCTGTACTCTTTCAATTTTTTTGACATCCTTCCTATAATTCGGTGACCAGAACTGTACAAAATACTCCAAGGAACTCTCGCAATGCGCTGCAGGAACTCAGCAGGTCAGTCAGCATCAGTTGAAAAGATTAGTCGACGTTTCGGGCCGAAACCCTTCGTTAGGACTGAATGAAGAACTTTGGGGAGTGTTTGAAGAATGCTGGTAGTTGTAAAAAACAGTAACTTGAAAGACAAAGGGGTGGGGGAGGGGAAGCAGGGAGGTGATTGGTAGGAGAACAATGCACAGTAGTAGAAGGAGGCGGAATTATGAGGGAGATGATGTGAAATAGGGATAGAGGAAGGGAGGGGGAGGGAATTACCGGAAGTTGGAGAATTCTATGTTCATACCAAGGGGCTGGAGACTAGCTAGACGGTGTTGCTGCTCCAACCTGAGTTTAGCCTCATCATGGCAGTAGAGGAGGCCATGTATGGACATATCCGAATGGGAATGGTAAGCAGAGTTGAAGTGGGTGGCTACCGGGAGATCCCGTCTGTTGTGGCGGACGGAGTGGGGGTGCTCGAAGTGAGGTGACTATACTATACCTCTTCCTACCCCGCCACATGCAAAAATGCCATTCCCTATTCCCAGTTCCTCCGTCTCTGCCGCATCTGCTCCCAGGATCAGGCTTTCCGTTCCAGGACAGCTCAGATGTCCTCTTTCTTTAAGAATCGTCGTTTCCCTTCTACAGTGATCAATGATGCCGTCACCCGCATCTCCTCCATTTCCCGCACTTCGACCCTCACCCCATCTTCCCGCCACCACAACAGGGACAGAAGTCCCCTTGTCCTCTCCTACCACCCCACCAGCCTCCGGATCCAGCACATTATCCTCCGCAACTTCCGCCACCTTCAACGGACCCCACCACTAAACACATCTTTCCCTCTCCACCCCTATCTGCTCTCAACAGGGATCGATCCCTCCACGACTCACTTATCCGCACGTCCATCCCCACGGATCTCCCATCCGGCACTTATCCCTGTAAGCGCAAGTGCTACACCTGTCCCTACACCTCCTCTCTTGCCACCATTCAAGGCCCCAAACAGTCCTTCCAGGTGAGGCAACACTTCACTTGTGAATCTGTTGGGGTCATCTATTGCATCCGGTGCTCCCGGTGCGGCCTCCTGTACATCGGTAAAACCCGACGCAGATTAGGGGACCGCTTCGTCGAGCACCTCCACTCCGTCCGCAACAACAGACAGGATCTCCCGGTAGCCACCCACTTCAACTCTGCTTCCCATTCCCATTCAGATATGTCCATACATGGCCTCCTCTACTGCCATAATGAGGCTAATCTCAGGTTGGAGGAGCAACACCTCATATACCGTCTAGGTAGTCTCCAGCCCCTTGGTATGAACATAGAATTCTCCAACTTCCGGTGATTCCCTCCCCCTCCCTTCCTCTATCCCTATTTTACATCACCTCCCTCATAGTTCCGCCTCCTTCTACTACTGCGCATTGTTCTCCTACAAATCACCTCCCTGCCTCCCCTCCCCCACCCCTTTGTCTTTCAAATTACTCCTTTTTACAACTACCAGCATTCTTCAAACACTCCCCAAAGTTCTTCCTTCAGTCCTGACGAAGGGTTTCGGCCCGAAACAACGACTAATCTTTTGAACTGAAGCTGACTGCCCTGCTGAGTTCCTCCAGCGCGTTGTGAGTGTTCCTTTGACAACAGCATCTGCATTTTCTTTTTGTGTTTACAAAATACTCCAAATTTGGCCTCACCAATGCCTAATACAATTTCAACATTACATCCCATCTTTATACTCAATGCTCTGATTTATAAAGGCCAGCATACCAAAAGCGTTCTTCCCCACCCTATCCACAGGGATTCCACCTTCAGGGAACTATGCACCATTATGCCTAGAGCACTCTGTTCTACAGCATTCTTCAATGCCCTAACATTTACCATGTATATCCTATTTAGATTAGTCCTACCAAAATGTAGCACCTCACACTTATCAGCATTAAACGCCATTTGCCATCTTTCAACCCACTCTTCTAAATGGTCTAAATCTCTCTGCAAGCTTTGAAAAACCTACTTTATTATCCACAACACCACCTATCTTAGTATCATCTGCATACTTACTAATCCAATTTACCACCCCATCATCCACTGTTGTGATGATGCCACTCTTAGATTTGAAGAACGACATCTTATATCCGTTTTGGTAGCCTTCCAACCTGATGGCATGTACATAAATTTCTCAGAATTCCGTTAATGCCCAGCAACACCCTCTCCACCCCGCTTTCTCCATAGAAACTATAGAACCATAGAAACTACAGCACAGAAACAGGCCTTTTGGCCCTTCTTGGCTGTGCCGAACCATTTTCTGCCTAGTCCCACTGACCTGCACAGGGACCATATCCCTCCATACACCTCCCATCCATGTATCTGTCCAATTTCTTCTTAAATGTTAAAAAAGAGCCCGCATTTACCACCTCGTCTGGCAGCTCATTCCATACTCCCACCACTCTCTGTGTGAAGAAGCCCCCCCAATGTTCCCTTTAAACTTTTCCCCCCCTCACCCTAAACCCATGTCCTCTGGTTTTTTCCTTCCCTTGACTCAGTGGAAAAAGCCTGCTTGCATTCACTCTATCTATACCCATCATAATTTTATATACCTCTATCAAATCTCCCCTCATTCGTCTACGCTCCAGGGAATAAAATCCTAAACTATTCAACCTTTCTCTGTAACTGAGTTTCTCAAGTCCCGGCAACATCCTTGTAAACCTTCTCTGCACTCTTTCAACCTTATTTATATCCTTCCTGTAATTTGGTGACCAAAACTGAACACAATATTCCAGATTCCGCCTCACCAATGCCTTATACAACCTCAGCATAACATTCCAGCTCTTACATTCACTACTTTGATTAATAAAGGCCAATGTCCCAAAAGCTCTCTTTACGACCCTATCTACCTGTGACGCCACTTTTAGGGAATTTTGTATCTGTATTCCCAGATCCCTCTGTTCCACTGCACTCCTCAGTGCCTTACCATTAACCTATATGTTCTACCTTGGTTTGTCCTTCCAACGTGCAATACCTCACAGTTGTCTGTATTAAACTCCATTTGCCATTTTTCAGCCCATTTTTCCAGCTGGTCCAAGTCCCTCTGCAGGCTCTGAAAACCTTCTTCACTGTCTACTACACCTCCAATCTTTGTATCATCAGCAAATTTGCAGATCCAATTTACCACATTATCATCCAGATCATTGATATAGATGACAAATAACAATGTACCCAGCACTGATCCCTGTGGCACACCACTAGTCACAGGCCTCCACTCGAAGAAGCAATTCTCTACTACCACTCTTTGGCTTCTTCCATTGAGCCAATGTCTAATCCAATTTACCACCTCTCCATGTATACCTAGCGACTGAATTTTACTAACTAACCTCCCATGCGGGACCTTATCAAAGGCCTTACTGAAGTCCATGTAGACAATATCCACTGCCTTCCCTTCATCCACTTCCCTGGTAACCTCCTCGAAAAACTCCAATAGATTGGTCAAACTTGACCTACCACGCACAAAGCCATGTTGACTCTCCCTAATTAGTCCCTGTCTATCCAAATGCTTGTAGATTCTGTCTCTTAGTACTCCCTCCAATAACTTACCTCCTACCGACGTTAAACCGACTGGCCTATAATTCCCCGGATTACTTTTCGATCCATTTTTAAACAACGGAACAACATGAACCACTCTCCAATCCTTTGGCACCTCACCTGTAGACAGCGACATTTTAAATATTTCTGCCAGGGCCCCTACAATTTCAACACTAGTCTTCTTCAAGGTCCGAGGGAACACCCTGTCAGGTCCCGGGGATTTATCCACTTTAATTTTCCTCAGGACAGCAAGGACCTCCTCCTTTTCGATCTGTACAGTTTCCATGATCTCACTACTTGTTTCCTTTAATTCCATAGACTTCATGCCAGTTTCCTTAGTAAATACAGACGCAAAAAAACTTATTTACGATCTCCCCCATTTCCTTTGGTTCCGCACATAGCCGACCACACCGATCTTCAAGAGAACCAATTTTATCCGTTACAATCCTTTTGCTCTTAATATACCTGTAAAAGCTCTTTGGATTATCCTTCACTTTGACTGCCAAGGCAACCTCATGTCTTCTTTTAGCCCTCCTGATTTCTTTCTTAAGTATTTTCTTACACTTCTTATACTCCTCAAGCACCTTATTTACGCCCTGCTTCCTATACATGTCATACAACTCCCTCTTCTTCTTTATCAGATTTGCATTATCCCTTGAGAACCAAGGTTCCTTATTCTTATTCACTTTGCCTTTAATCCTGACAGGAACATACAAATTCTGCGCTCTCAAAATTTCTCCTTTGAAGGCTTCCCACCTACCGATCACATCTTTGCCAGAGAACAACCTGTCCCAATCCACACTTTTTAGATCCTTTCTCATTTCTTCAAATTTGGCCTTCTTCCAGTTAAGAACCTCAACCCTAGGACCAGATCTATCTTTGTCCATGATCAAGTTGAAACTAATGGTGTTATGGTCACTGGAACCAAAGTGCTCCCCCACACAGACTTCTGTCACTTGTCCTAAATCGTTTCCTAACAGGAGATCCAGTATTGCATCCCCTCTAGTTGGTCCCTCTATATATTGATTTAGAAAACTTTCCTGAACACATTTTACAAACTCTAAACCATCTTGACCCCTAACAGTATGGGAGTCCCAATCAATATATGGAAAATTAAAATCCCCTACCACCACAACTTTATGTTTCCTGCAGTTGTCTGCTATCTCTCTGCAGATTTGCTCTTCCAATTCTCGTTGACTGTTGGGTGGTCTGTAATACAATCCCACTAATGTGGCCATACCTTTCCTGTTTCTCAGCTCCACCCATAAGGACTCAGTAGACAAGCCCTCTAATCGATCCTGCCTTAACACTGCTGTAATATTTTCCCTAACAAGCAATTCTACTCCCCCACCTTTCATTCCTCTGCCTCGATCACATCTGAAACATCGGAACCCTGGAATATTAAGCTGCCAGTCCTGCCCCTCCTGTAGCCAAGTTTCACTAATTGCTACAACATCATAATTCCACGTGTCAATCCACGCCCTCAACTCATCTGCCTTCCCCGCAATACTCCTAGCATTGAAATATATACACCTCAGAAGATTTTTACCACCACTCACAACCTTTCTGTTAGCGGATTTGATTGAACTTTTAATATCATTTATTTCCACACTGTCAGCTCTGGCACTCTGGTTCCCATCCCCCTGCAAATCTAGTTTAAAGCCTCCCCAACAGCACTAACAAACCTCCCTGAAAGGATATTGGTCCCCCTGTAGTTCAAGTGTAACCCGTCTCTCTTGTACAGGTCACACCTGCCCCAGAAGAGGTCCCAATTATCCTGAAATCTGAAACCCTGCCCCCTACACCAGTTCCTCAGCCACTTGTTCATCCTCCAGAGCATCCTCCTATTCCTACCCTCACTGGCACGTAGCATAGGTAGCAATCCTGAGATTACCACCCTCGAGGTCCTGCTTTTCAACTTCCTACCAAGCTCTCTATACTCACTCTCCGGGACCTCCTCACTCCTCCTTGCTATGTCATTGGTACCGATGTGCACCACGACATCTGGCTGATCACTCACCCACTTCAGAATGTCATCCAATCGATCGGACACATCCTTGACCAATTCCCATTCTCTTTTTCCTCTCCCTTCTCATATTACCAATCAACTTCTCAGCTCTTTATTTCATCCCTCCCCCTCCAGGATTCACCTATCACCTGATGGTTCTCTATCATACCCCCCCCCCCAACTTTAAAATCTACTCCTTAGTTTTTTTTTTCTTTCTCACCAGTCCTGCCGATGGTTTTTAGCCCGAAACGTCGACTGTACTTTTTTCCATAGATGCTGAATGGCCTGTCGAGTTCTTCCAGAATTTTCTGTATGTTGTTGAACAGTAGATTTAAAAGGTTGGGGGGTGGGTATAGAGAATCACAAGGTGATAGGTGAAACCGGAAGGATAAGTAAATAACTAGTTATTTGATTGGTGGAAGATATACAGTGCTGTAGAAGGGGGAGTCTGATAGTTCGGGATAACAGGGCGTTGAAGGAAGAAGGGGGGAATAGCATTCCTCTTGGCCTCACCTACAAACTCACTAGTCTCCGCGTCCGGCACATAATTCTCCGGAGCCTCCACCAATTGGATCCCACCACCAAGCACATCTTTTCCCTCGCCCTCCCCCCACTTTCTGCTTTCCCCCGCTACCCCCTTGCGTGACTGCATTGTCTATGTGTCTCTCCCCACTCTCCCTCCTGACATTCATCCTTGCAGTTGCCCCTACACCTCGTTCCTCACTACCATTCAGGGTCCAAATCAGTCCCTCCTACTGAGGCGACTCATCACCTGTGAGTTTGTCGGGATCATATACTGTGTCCGATGCTCCTGTATATCAGTGAGACCCGATATAGTTAGGGAGACTGTTTCACCGCCAGAAGAAGCGGGGTCTCCCAGTGCACACCAATCTTTACTACATTTCCCATTCCCTTTCCAATATGTTAATGTCTCTTCTACTGCCGCAATATTGCCACACTCATGTTGGAGGAACAACATTGGTGGCACGAGCATCGCTTTCTCGAACTTCCGGTAACGGCACCCCATAACCACCGCCCCACAGCCCTCCCCATCACCAGTTCCTATCCCCTTTTCCGTCTCTCGTCTTATCTCATTGTCCGCCTATTGCCCCCGCCTGGTGATCCTCTCCCTTTTCCTTTCTTCCATGGCCTTCTGTCCTCCTCTATCAAACTCTCCATTGTCCAACCCTGTATCTCATTCACCAATCTACTTCTCAGATCTTTACTTTATCCGCCCCCTCCTGTTTCTACTCCCTTGTGGTTCTCTCTCTCCTCCGCAACTTTTAAATCTACTCCTCGTGTTTTCTTTTTTTCCAGCCCTGCTGAGCACTCTCAGCGCGGAACATGGACGGTACTTTTTTTTTCCAGAGATGTTGCCTGGTATGCCGAAAATCTCCAGCATCTGCAGATTATCTCTTGTTTGTAAATCTCAACAGGTTGCGCCCCGTATGATCGATCAAGCCATACTCGGGATCTACGGGAGATTCCCAATGAGCTGAAAGGTAAGTGAAGAAACAGTTTTTTCCATCAACGGTTCATATTTGTGTGTGGCCGTTCGTTGATGGGACTCGGTGATCTGACCAGGTAAATTTTATCACTATGACACAGTACTTAGAAAGGCACATGGAAGAATGTTTGCCGGGAGGAGAGTTTTCAAACTACGTTATGAGGAACGATGCAGAGAGTTTGGGCCCTTGGGGAAAGGGGTCACACTACTCTCTTGCCTGCAACTACAGATGCCCCCATCGGGTTCAGAACAGACAAAGGAGGAGGAAAAATCTGGGAAATCCCGCACCCCCAAATTTCTAAACCTATCCGCATCTCCTTCCCCGCTGCTGAACATCCCTCATCCTATATCATTATTCTAAACACCCTCAGTTCCTTCAGATCATCATTTCTTCGCGTTGGACGTCTATTGAAGTTTCAGTCTCAGAATAACAACAGCTTCCCTTTAAATTGAAAACCAGGTACAATTTTAACTCGTCTGTCCAACCCCGAAACAGCATATGAGCCCCACTCCGTTCACATCTGCACTCGCTTAGTTCGCCCAGTCCTACAGTTATCCAATTTAATTTTCAGCTGAATAATTTTGGGACCTCCATCTGGAGACAGCGTTACTGGGGGAGAGATGGGGAGCAACGTCCACAGAAGGCGAACTTCGTGTGTTGCTAGTGTGCGATGGAACATGTGAAAGGGTAGACGATGTGAGTTAGGACAGAGACATCCAGTGTTGAGGGTCTGCGCCAATGAAGGTGGAAAGGGCTGATGAAATCTACAAAATAAATATTGTAATTAATTAAAAAGCGACCGTCTCGGTAAGAAACTCTCTACACCAGGAAGCATATTGTGTCTGCGAAAATGGAGCCTGGGGCAATGCATTGACGCACGAGTTTGTAAGGCTTCATATTCACAGAATGTTTTGGATCACTCGAAGCCACATGTAACAGAGAGGAGAGCAAAGGAAAGACAGATATTGCAAAATTTATTCATCTTGAAGCAGCCCATGTTTTATTTGATTATTCGAAAGTCTTAAACAGAAACATGAGGGATCCCGACCACAAGCCTGTGTGAGCCTCCGTCCCAGAACAGATTCCATGTATGTTATAGGAGCAGAAATAGGGAAATCAGTAAGTTTAGAAACACCTCTCTTTCTCTGTCTCTTCCGTGTGTGTGTAATTATATATATATATATCTTCAGTCCATATTCGGACAACTTACCCCAGTTTCTCTGCTCCGTGGATGCGGTACATCCGTACAGTTTGCTTGCTAATCTGTTCTTCATGCTACTTGCCAAGGGAACAGACACGGCTTTGAAATTCCCACACCTACTTCTGATCATGAAATAGATTCTCTCCCGGATCATTGAAGAACATCTTCCCTACTGCTGTGGTATTCTCTAAGCAACTGCTTCTGCAATCCATGTTTTCCAACGCTCCCAAACTCACCCGAATACATTGAATAGACGAACACTGAGAAAGCATGTCTGTATTACTTTTCACCAGATCACTGCTGTTTTCGTCAAAACTCTAAACTCTATAAGAGGATGACATTAACACTATTGCCTGACCGCTGATAAATGGTGAAGACTAACCTGACCTTTTCAAGATTCCGTTACTCGGAGAAAACCCTTATACAGTACAGCTGATGTTTCGAAATCCGAAGACAGACCTGGCTCGGTGGGAACACGCTATGAGACACCACACACACCCGGCAGGGTCCTGATACACTGGGAGATCCCGCTCAACCCTTGCAGGGTCCTAACACACTGCGAGATGCCACACACCGCTGCCAGGGGGCAGACAGGCTGTGAGACCACAAAAAAAACCCTTGGCAGGGTCCTGACGCACTATAACCCCACACGCCCCTTACAGGGTACTGACTCTCTGCGAGGCACCCCGGGAAAGGTACTGACATACAGTCTGACCCAACATAGCCCTGGCAGGATCCGTAGAACCTGTGAGACCCCACTTTCCCCGAGCAGAATCCTTACACACTGTGAGACCCCAGAAGCTACTGGTAAGGACCTGACACACTGCTAGATACCACATTCCCATGGCTGGGTAGTGACATACTGCGAGACCCCACTCTCCACTGCTAGGGTTTACATACACTGTGAGACCCCAGAAACTACTGTTAGGGACTGTAACATTACGAAACACCAGACACTCATGTCAGGTTACAGAAACACTGCGAGACACCACACACCCCTGGAAGGGTTCGGACACACTGTGAGATTCCACACACCCCTGTCAGGATCGTGACAAACTGTGAGAGCCAACACACCTTTGGCATGGTTCCGACACACTGCGAGACCCAAAGCACCTCCAGCAGTGTACTGACACCCTCCTGGCAGGGTCTGACACAATAAGAGACACCACACACCCCTGGGAGGGTACTAACACACTGCAAGACCCCAGAAACTACTGGTATGGACCTCAACATCGCGAAACACCACACACTCATTTCAAGTTACAGACACACTGCCAGACACACACACACACCACTGGCAGGGTCCGGACGCACTGTGAGACCCAAAGCAACTCTGGCCGGGTATCGACACACACCTGGCAGGATCTAACACAATAAAAGACACCACACAACCCTGGCGGGATTCTGACACACTTTAAAACACCACACATCCCTGACTTAGTAATTACACTGCGAGATTCAACACACATCAGACAGGACACTGACACACTGCGAGACCCCACACACTCCTGTCAGTGTCCACACCGAAGACACCACACACACTTGGCAGGGTCCTGACCCGGAGATCCTAAAAACACATGACAGGTTCATGGCAGACTGTGAGATCGCACGCACTCCTGGCTTGGTCCTGATGCACTGTGAGATCCCACCCACCTCTTGAAGGGTACTGACGCACTAAGAGATACAGACAGGGTCTGACACACTATAAGACCCCACTCTACCCTGGCAGAGTTCTAATACACTGTCGGCCGCCTCACACCTATGGTGGAGTCCTACCACACTGTCAGACCTCTCACATCCCTAGCAGGTTCATGGAAACATAGAAACACAGAAAACATACAGCACAAAACAGGCCCTTCGGCCCACAAAGCTGTGCCGAACATGTCCCTACCTTAGAACAATCTAGGCTCTATTTTTCTAAGCTCCATGTAGCCATCCAGGAGTCTCTTAAAAGATCCTACTAGGCCGAACACACCTGGCAGGGTCCTGCAACACGGCGGGACCTCACACCGTGCACTAGCGGGGTACTGAAACACTGTGAGACCGCACAAACCCCTATGTTGGTCCTGATATTGTGAGATCGAACACACACCGGGCAGGGTACGACAGTGTGATATCCTATTCTGCTCCTGACAGTGTCCTGGAATACTGTGGGGCACCACACACGCCTGGCAGAGTCCTGACAAACTGTGAGATTCCACACACCCCTCGTAGGGTCTACACACACAGCAAAACCTTCAATCTCCTGTCAGGGTGCATATACTCTTCACTGTAATACCCCACACACACCTGCTAGGGTACTGACATACCGTGAGAGCGCACATATTCCTGACAACATCCTGACGCACTGTGAGGCTTCGCCCTGCCGTGGCAGTGTCCGGACACACAGTAAAACACCACATACTCCTGGCCGGATGCTATACGCACTTGGCTGGGTCATGACGCACTGAAATCCGACACACCCTTGGCAAAGTCCTGACACACGACCAAACACCACGCAACACTGGCAGTGTATTGACGCGTTGCGAGATACTACACACCACTGCCAGGGTGCTGACCCACTGTGACACGCCACTCACACCTGGCCGAGTCCTGATACGCTGTCAGACTCCACACACCCCTGGAAGGGTACTGTCATTCTGTGAGACTCCACACACCGTTGGCACTCCTGGAAGAGTCCTAACACGCTATAACACCACAAACCCTGGCAGAGGTACTGACCCTGTGAGACCCCCATACACTCCCGGGAGGTTAATGACGCGATGTGAGACCCTGCACAGCCCTGGCTGGATCCTGACCCACTGAGAACCCACAATCCCTTGGCAGGGTCCTGACACACCGTGGGACCCCACACACACACGCACACTTGGTAGGGTCCTGACCCACTTTGAGACCCCAGACCCCCTTTCCAGTGTACTGACAATCTGCAAGAGCCACACACCGCTCAAGGTGTCCTGACATAGAAACATAGAAAATAGGTGCAGGAGTAGGCCATTCGGCCCTTCGAGCCTGCACCGCCATTTATTATGATCATGGCTGATCATCCAACTCAGAACCCCGCCCCAGCCTTCCCTCCATACCCCCTGACCCCCATAGCCACAAGGGCCATATCTAACTCCCTCTTAAATATAGCCAATGAACTGGCCTCAACAGTTTCCTGTGGCAGAGAATTCCGCAGATTCACCACTCTCTGTGTGAAGAAGTTTTTCCTAATCTCAGTCCTAAAAGGCTTCCCCTCTATCCTCAAACTGTGACCCCTCCTTCTGGACTTCCCCAACATCAGGAACAATCTTCCTGCATCTAGCCTGTCCAATCCCTTTAGGATTTTATACGTTTCAATAAGATCCCCCCTCAATCTTCTAAATTCCAACGAGTACAAGCCCAGTTCATCCAGTCTTTCTTCATATGAAAGTCCTGCCATCCCAGGAATCAATCTGGTGAACCTTCTTTGTACTCCCTCTATGGCAAGGATGTCTTTCCTCAGATTAGGGGACCAAAACTGCACACAATACTCCAGGTGTGGTCTCACCAAGGCCTTGTACAACTGCAGTAGTACCTCCCTGCTCCTGTACTCGAATCCTCTTGCTATAAATGCCAGCATACCATTCGCCTTTTTCACCGCCTGCTGTACCTGCATGCCCACTTTCAATGACTGGTGTATAATGACACCCAGGTCTCGTTGCACCTCCCCTTTTCCTAATCGGCCACCATTCAGATAATAATCTGTTTTCCTATTTTTGCCACCAAAGTGGATAACTTCACATTTATCCACATTAAATTGCATCTGCCATGAATTTGCCCACTCACCCAACCTATCCAAGTCACCCTGCATCCTCTTAGCATCCTCCTCACAGCTAACACTGCCACCCAGCTTCGTGTCATCCGCAATCTTGGAGATGCTGCATTTAATTCCCTCATCCAAGTCATTAATATATATTGTAAACAACTGGGGTTCCAGCACTGAGCCTTGCGGTACCCCACTATGACACAATGTGAATCCCTTTACACACCTGACCAGGTTCCTGTCAAGGTCGTTGCACGCTGTGAAACCCTATACACACTTGGCAGGGTCCTGACACACTGTGAGTCGCACGCCCTTTTGAAAATCTGTCTTCGGGTATACTTTACCTGCAATTAACTGATCCGCACTTCATCCAGAACCTGAATGAAATTGGAATTTGCCTTTCCCGAATTCAGGACATCAATACTCCAGCCAACGCCATGCCTTTCCCTAACTAATTCGCATGGTCCTTATGTCCGGAATGCTCTGCCACTGACAATGCCCAGCGACACCATGTCCTGCAAATTAGGTTCAATGGCAGATGCAGAATAGGAAAATAAACCTTGTTGGAAAGACAGGAAGGGCTGCGTAAGTGATCGTTGTGGAATTGTTGGGGATGAGAAACTCAAGGGAAACGGTGGAAGCTGGAAATCCAAAGCAACACGCACATAATGCTGGCAGCATGTTTCAAGACCCTTCACCCAGAGTATGAAATGTTGGGTATGAAGCGTATATTTTAATGGTTAAGGTAGTTGAAAATTGAGAGTTGATCAGTACATGGACATGTAATGCTCTGTCCTGGATGAAGACTTGGGTGAGAAACGTGCAGAACTGATAGCTCTGTATTCCAAACCAATATTTCAGATTTGAGAGTGGAGGTACAACCACTGGAGAGGTTTAATCATTGATCTAGGGAATTTCTCAGCTGCCCTCAATGAGGACATACTGGAGTGTTTAACCACTGAGGCAAAATGGGGAGAGCTCAACAATAAGATAGATGCAACCGCTGAAGGGTTTTTTTTTTACTGAACATCTCCCAATAGTCGTCAGGAGATAGAGGAACTGATATTCAGGCAAATTCATGAAAGATGCATAAGCGCTGCCTGTTGTCGTAGGTAATGTTAACTCTCCCTGTGCTGATCAGGACTTAACATACTCTTTACGTCTTTTGTTAAGTTTCGGAATCTGCAATGGCAGGATGCGTTCTTGGACAAATATGTTTATTGTCCAACGAGAGTCATAATGCAGCTGACATTGGGATGTGATTCTGGCAAGGTGCTCGGGTTTCAGTGGGAGAGGTTTCGCGAACAGTGAATACAACTCAACTTCTAAGAGGGTTATGAATAAGGAAAAGTCGGCAGCTTAGGTGCTTTGTGTTTTACGAAAATTACATTGAGGAAGGCAGATTAAATGGTAGGGATTAGGTTGGAAGCAGCTGTTAATGGCCAAATTTCTACCTGGCATGTGAGAGTTGTTTGCGTATCAGTTGATCAGAATTTTGAGTCGACATTTTCCAAAGTGAAATCGAGACCGGGATGGCAACGTCCAGGGACTTTGGCGAGAGATGTTGTCAGATTATTCCAAAAGGGAAAGTTAAGGTTTCTGAAGCTGAAGTGAAACACTGAGTTGTGGAGAGTGAAGAAGTTTGTTAAAGAATCGAGTGTATATGGATCAGTTGCAGATGCATATGGGGAAATAGCAAATGGAGGTTAATCCAGAGAAGTGTGAGGTGTTGTGGTTCAGCAGGTCAAATGTATGGGGGAAGTATGGAATAAATGTCAGGACACTAACATCATTAATGTATAGAGGGATCTTGGTGTCCATGTCCGTAGCTCCGTGAATGTGGCAACAGAAGTAAATGAAGAAGACACGACCAGATAGTTCCCTTCATTGTGTGGAGCCATGTAAAAGTTCATTATGTTGCAGCCTTATAAAAGATTGGTTCAGCTGTACTTGAAGTATTGCTTGAATTCTGTCGTCGCATTACAAGAGAGAATGTGGACGCCTCAGAGAAGGTGCAGAAGAGTTGTACCAGGATGCTGCCAGCATTCGAAATCATCCTGATTTTCAAACGTTTGTTTCCATTTAAGTCACATATCTCCAGCATTAATTCTTCCCCTTCTCCATAGATGTTGCCAGATCTATTCAGTATTTCCAGTACATACTGTTTTGGAGACACGAACCCGCAGATATGCAATTTCAAATAATGTGCTGGAGGGACTCCGTGAGTTGTGCAGCATCTGGGGTGATAGTAGGGAGGAGATACTATCAATATTTAATGTAGAAACACAATCAGTCTGATTCCTCTTGCTGAGATGTTGGCATCGTATCCCTCTTCCGTATGCCGGTGCTGATGGACGTGCAGTAGTTATATTTTTTTTTTATTTGTATCAACGTGTGGGGTGGGTGGGGGCTGCAGCAGTGATTTTCCGACCTGTCTCTTTGACAGAAGCCTACCTACCATCGAGGACATATATGCGGAAAAGGGACAATGACACCATGAAGGATCCCAGCTAACTTGCTCATGGGCTGTTTGCTGCGCTCCCGTGAGGAGACAATGCACTATCCACAGCAGGGTCCCCAGACTCAAAATCAGCTAGTTTCCTCAAACAGCAACACTGATCCGCACCTTCCACAAATAAGCCACCCGTAACAACTAACAACTCCCACCACCAGCACTACTTTAAAATTTTCTGTCAGGACCACCTGAAGTCACAGTTATTCCTGTATCTTAAGTGTTTACACGTTTTATGTTTTTCTTTAATTGCCTTCTTTATGATATTGAGTCTTTTGTGCTAACAATTACGTCCTTCTGCTTTACACTTGTGTGCACCTTGAATCTTGATTCTGCTGAATATTTCCAGCACGTTCCCTTTAGGAGACACGAGATTGCAGATCTGAAGTCTCAAACCATCTGCTGGGGGAGCACAGAGACTTGGGCAACATCTGTGGTAATGGCAGTGGGGTGGGGGGCAAGGGAGGATTTGTCTGTGTCTGTGTCAAAATGCTGACTGTCTCAGTCTGCCTACCGAGACATTGACAATTCTTCCTCCACCCCTGCTCCCAGCACACTTGCTGATCAACAAAGCCATTTTTTTGTTTTTAAATTATAATCAGTGATGCTCACTGCCACTTTCTCTCTCTCCATAGGCCACTTCGACACTGGGGTTTTCAAAGTTTCTTCCAAAAGAACAATGTTAGCTGTAGCAGTAGCGGGGGCGTGTCTCGTATGGGACACAGTTAAAATCTCAGGGGCTTGTGTTTATCTGGGCTATGTCTCTCTGTCCAATAAGGGGCCTGTTAACCAAATTTATTGTACTGTATGGACATCCTCTGATAGATTAAATTAAGACAATAATTCTTGTGCACGAAGTTCTGATTTGAGGCATTTAATAGTTTGACAATTTTCTCTGTTCCCATGGAAGATGTTCAAAAGAAACACAGGGAGACTCTGCGGGCGCAAACTGAAACACTGAGAGTGAACACGATCCTGGGCGAGAAGGTGAAGGTTTTCCAGCTGGTTGATCGATACGCTGAGCTCACGGTCATTTCCACAGTTCGAGATCGGAGACTGGTGGAACATGAGCTGCTGGCAAGAGGCAGAGACCACGAGGGGAGGAGAGAGAAACATCTCCACAGGGAGCTGGAAAGAATCCGGGCTGATCAGTTGTTCCAGAGCAGCTTTTCCCACAGTAAATCTAAATCTGGGAGTTCGGCAGCAGTGGCCGGAGCCCCAGCGATCGGGAAAACAACAATGGTACAAAAGATTGTTTATGACTGGGCCACGGGGAAAATATACCAACAATTCCAATTTGTCTTCAGTTTCAAATTCCGCGATTTAAACTCAATCAACTGTAGAATAAACCTGAGGGAACTGATTCTGGATCAGTATCCTTACTTCGGGAAGTTACTGACAGAGGTCTGGAAGAACCCAGAGGGATTGCTGTTTATATTTGATGGTTTGGATGAATTCAAGCACAAAATCGATTTTGCTGACAGTCAGAGAGACACAGAACCCAAGCACCAGTGCCCAGATCCTGAGTGGTGGTGTGAAGTGTCTGACATTGTGTACAATTTAATCCAGCACAAGCTACTCCCAGGGTGTTCAGTGCTGGTGACCACCCGTCCCACTGCGTTACATTTATTGGAAAAGGCGAAGATCAGTCTGCGGGCTGAAATCCTGGGATTTGTTGGCGAGGAACTGAAGAAATATTTCGTCAGGCATTTTGTAGATCAGTCGGTGGCGATAGCTGTTTTCAAAGACGTTGAGGAGAACGAAATTCTGTACACCATGAGCCACAACCCCTCCTACTGCTGGATCCTTGCTCTGGCACTGGGTCCCTTCTTCACCAAAAAAGATAGACACCGGCAGCGAGTTCCCACGACCATCACCCAAATCTATTCCTACTATATTTACAACATCCTGAAAAACCACGG
The DNA here is from genome assembly GCF_963921235.1 of Mobula hypostoma. NCBI lineage: Eukaryota > Metazoa > Chordata > Chondrichthyes > Myliobatiformes > Myliobatidae > Mobula > Mobula hypostoma. The sequence goes on along the minus strand of NC_086127.1, from coordinate 7,014,217 downwards.
CCGTGAGATTGAGAGCCCACGTGATGTGTTACACAGGGTTGGTCAGATGGCGTTCAGAGGACTGTGTGATAAGCAGATTATATTTACAGGTGGAGATTTGATAAACTACAATCTACAGCCTTCCCAGTTCCTGTCCGGGTTTCTGATGGAGCTTTTGGAAAGAGAGGATTCTGACGGCTGTGTGGTGTACACATTCCCACACCCCACCGTCCAAGAGTTTGTAGCTGCACTCGCACATTTCCTGACTCCACATACCAAGGATAGCCTGGGATTGCTTATTGAAGCCCACAGCATGACGGATGGACGATTTGAGGTATTTCTCCGTTTTGTTGCTGGTCTTTCCTCACCCACGACAGCTCGGGTCCTGGAGGAGTTTCTGGGTCCACTTCCTCATCAAACAACCTGCCGGGTGATTGACTGGGTGAAGAGCGAGATTGAATGCCAGACTGGAAACACTACGAGCAAAATAAATAAAAGAAGCCTCCTGAACGCCTTGAACTACCTGTCTGAGTCTCAGAATCGCGGACTAGCCCAAGCCACACTGGAATCTGTAAAAACACTTTCATTCATTGGACTGACACTGACCCCAATTGACTGTGCGATCCTGTCTCATGCCATCGGACTCTGCGATACAATAAACCACCTTGACCTCTGGAACTGCCACATTCAGTGTAAGGGACTGGAGCGGCTGTTGCCCGGGCTGCACAAGTGCAAGGATCTGAGGTAAGGTGATTTACCAATCACTCCGAACTGTAAAACTGGTCCGTTGTCTTGTTTGAATGTAATTTGAATTTGGGTAAAACTGTAGTAAATCAGATTGTGAAGAATTGTGACTAATGGCCAGCCGATCGGTCAGTAATTCCCCGAGGATGGGGTGATTCTGTAGTTCCCTGTGAAGGGATGGTGGAGATTTCATCAGATCAGTGAACACGGTCAGTGGTTTAATGGTAATAAATCACAGGAATGGCCGTGTTTCTCTCTGTCTGTGACAAGACCAGTGACAATGTTCTTTCTCACTGTTATTGGCACCCAGACCGATACTGACTGCAAGAGGTGTCTCGGATATTCATACTTTCTTCCTGCTGAGGAACAAGAGAGGTTCAGCGGAATGTCCCAGTGAGAGGGAGAGAACTACCTCTGTGAGAGTGCCCTTCCCTCGCCCTTCCCCTGGTGTGACTATCACCATCACTCCAACTGTGTGTCATTGCTTACTACCAGATACCTAGCCCCCCATATGGGCATCTCCTTCCTCGATTGTTGGCCTATTTCCACATCTCTCCGCTTTTGAGATCATATTCTATCATCGCCATACTCCTGTGGGATCTTTTACCCATTCCCCTTCTTACTGTTGAATCTCCCTTCTCCATTCCCCTCCTCCTGTGGGATGTCTCTTCCCATCTCTTTTCCTCTGGTGGAGGTCTCTTCCACCATAGTCCATCGACATTTTCCCACCCACAACTCCTCCTTACAGTGGGACTTTCACCTACCCTTCAACTCTGCGCCTCTGACACTCTCACATCAGGAACATTTGTCTAACTGTGGGAAAACGAGCCGGCCGATGGGTAGGTTACCGGGTAACACCAGCAACTATATGACTGACACACGGTGAATTCCCTGGATGGGATGGGTGAACAGCGAGGGACATTGAAGAGATGGGAACTCTGATCAGTGATTTACTGAAAGGTCTATTGTTTCCTGAGATATCCGAGTGAGAAAAATTCTCTCAGACCCACGACTTTGTTCATCAATTTGCCTCTTCTGTTTAGACTTGATTCGAATGACCTGGGAGTTTCAGGAGTGAAACTGATGTCTGCGGTTCTGAGAAATCCGGAGTGTAAAATACAGAAACTGGGGTAGGTACCAGACTGTGGGAGACTGTGTTTACATTTCTGACTGTCTGACACTGAACGTTATTATGATCAGTAATTGCGTTGCTGATAAACTCTGGGGATTTGTACCGTCTCCTGCCTCTGTGTCTTTCACTATCAATCTCTTTCTCTCTCTCTCCAGGCTGTGGAATGTAGGTCTCACAGATTCTGGTGTCGAGGATCTCGTCTCCGCTCTCAGTACAAACCAGTCAGTGGTAGTGCTGAACCTGGGATCAAACTCGTTCACAGACCGATCTGTCCCCGCTCTCCGCCATCTCATACTGACACTTCCGAGGCTGGAGTGGATCGTGTAAGTGGTTGTGTTAATGTTTTCTGCTGATATTTGTTTGTGCGTGTTGGTGAAACATTAACCCCAGTCCCCTGTTACTGACACAGTGTAATCTGTTTATTTGCTCTTTATTCTTCCATCTGTTTCAGGCTGTGGGCGAATCGGTTCAGTTGGACCGGAGAGGAGGAACTGAGGTCTTTGCGGGGACCCAGACCCGGTCTGAGAGTGACTGTGTGAGCAGCTGAATCTGTCAACATCCCCGCCCGCGTGTTGGGATATTTTGGCCGATTGCCCGCCCTAATGGACCAGATTGTAACGGACCCCGGCTTCAGCCGAGCGCTCGGTGACAGTTCCATATACGTAAATTCCCCCCTCCCCCCCCCCCCCCAGCGGCGCTGCTTCACTGGACGTCCAGGTCCCAGTGCTGCCCCCAGGGGGACCCTGGGGAATTACACAGACACGAAGAGTCCGGGGATGGGGCTCAGTCAGGGGCACCAGTGTCCCGGGCGGGATTATGCTGGGAGAGAATCCTTTTGCTCACTTTGTCGAGGACGGTACATTCTACAGTGTGTTCGATATAATTATATCGCAATGACCCTGGAACAGCAGCGATCTGGTTCTCTGCCCTGATTTTGTAATAATCGGTTCCCCGATCCAGAGTGACAGTGAGAAACGAGACTGATCATTCAACGAAAAACAACAGAAAATCTGCAGATCTGCAGAACCCTGCAGGCCTCTCCACGTTTCAAGCTCCCGCCCCGTGTGCTCTCATTGCGTTGCAGGCTCGAAGGGCCGAATGGCCTACTCCTGCACCTATTTTCTATGTTTCTATGTTTCTATACCCACCCCCAGTACACATCCTATAACTCTGCATTGTCTATCATCTCTTTGCCCATCTAAAAAACTCTTAACTGTCACTAATGTATTGGCCACAATCACCACTCTTGGTAGTGCATTCCCATCACCCACTACTGTCTATGTAACAGACCTGCACTTCACAGCTCCTTTGTAATTACCCATATCTCACCTTAAATATATCCCTTCTGTTATCTGATATTTCAACCCCGGGAAAATAGATACCGTCTATCTTCTATACCGATGTATCTAATAATCTTATAAAACTCTATCAGATCTCCTCTCGGCTTCTTCCACTACGGAGAAAATAATCTCAGTTCGTCCAAAATCAGTTATAATCCATCCTCTCTAATCCAGGCAGCATCCCGGTTAACGTCTTCTGCGTGTTCTACAAAGACTCGAGATTTTTCCTCTGATCCGGCCACCAGAGTTAAATGGATTACTCCAGGTGCCATCTCATTGGATCTTTGTAAAACGCTCCATGTTGGTATCTTTCCAAGAATATCACAAACTCTTATCTAGGAAAGCAGCTTCATGTGCAGCACCGTGTCAAACGACTTCCGAAAATCCAAGTAAACAACATCCACCGACTCTTTTTTTGTCTATACTGGCTGTTAATTCCTCAGAAATAATTGGAATAGATCTGAGAGGCAAAATTTCCTAAGGAAACAATGCAGTCTTTGGCTTATTTGATCATGTATCCCGAAACCTCACCCTCCGACATTTTCCCAACCATAAAGTTACACCAACTGGCTGATAATTTCCTATTTCCCCCCCCCCCCCCCTTCTTAAGGAGTAGAGTGACATCTGCAATTTTCTAGTCGTCAGGAGTCATTCTGGATTCAACTGTTTCCCAAAGGGCACTGTCAATGTCTCAGCAATACCTTTAGTTACTTTTTCAGAATTCTGAAGTATTTTGCATCCGGCCAGGTGCCTGATCTACCTTCAGACCTTTCAGCTTCTCAAGCACCTTCTCATTAGTGATGCCAACTCAGTTCTGCTCCCTAACACTCTTCCATTTCCGGTGGACTGCTGGTGTCTTCCCCAGAGACGACTGGCGCAAGATAGTTGTTGAAATCTCCCGCCATTTCCTTCTACGCCCCATTACGACCTCTCCTGCATCACATCCACAATAGCCTCTCTTTTCCTCTTTTTATCTCTGGGGAAGAAAAGGGTTTTCGTAAACTCAGACACTTGTGGGAGAGGAGAGGGTCTACGCTGTGAGGGGTGCGTTGAGCGAGAAGGGAGCGCTGAAGAGGGAGGGGTACAGAAAAGCGGGAGATGTAGGGCAGGTTCCATCTCATTGGCTCTTCCCTCAACCCTGGAATGTCTGCACAGCATAGATGCATACATCAGGATGTTCTTTATCTCAGCATTTAATATCACCATCTACTCAAAACTATTCAATAATCTCCAAGACCTTGGTCTCAGCGCCTGCCTGTTTAATTGGATCTGAGATTTCCTTATTTGCAGACCCCATTCAGTTCGGATTGGCAACAGCGTCTCCTCCACGATTTCCATCAGCACAGGTGCACAACAGGGCTCTGTGCTTAGCCCCCTGCTTTACTCGGTTTACACCTATGACTGTGTGGCTAAGCACAGCCGAAATTCCATATTCTCGTTTGCTGATGGAACCACTGTTGTGGGCCGAATCAAAGCTGGCGATGACTCAGCATATAGGAGAGAAATTGAAAATTTGCCGGAGAGGTGCCAGGAACCTCTCAGTCTATGTCACCAAACGTTGACTGAGTAAGTCAATGGAGAGGGTTAGGAACTTTTTATTCGTTGGTGTTAATATTTCAGGGGACCTGTCCTGAGCCCAGCACGCAGATGCAATTGTGACGAACGCACTGCAACTCCTCTATTTCCTGAAGATTCTGCGGGGGTTCGGCATAACATCTAAAACTTTCACAAACCTCTATGGATGTGCAATGGAGAGTGCATTGACTGGATGCATCACGGCCTGTTATGGAAACTACAATGTGTATAAACCGAATATCCTACGAAAGATAATGGATTCGGCCCAGTAGCTCACGGGTAAAGCCCAGCAGACCGTTGAACACATCTACCTGAAATGCTCTTGCACGAAAGAAGCATCCATACTCAAAGATCTTCAACAACCAGCCGAGACTGTTTTGTCGCTGTTGACAGCAAACAGAAGTTACAAGAGCCTCAAGACACGGACCAACAGGTTCAAGAACAGCTACCACCCCACAGCCATAGGGGTCTTGCATAGAGGGGTTAACTATTCTTACTTGTTCATCCATTGAGATAATCCCACAATCTCACTTTAAGGACGTTTCAGTTTGTTATTTCATATTCTGATTATGTATTAATGCACATTTTTTTTTGTGTTCTGCACTCTGGTTGATGGTTCATTGATCTTGCTGTAGTAACTATAACATCGATTTACTGAGAATGTCCACAGGAAATGAATCTCAGGATTGTATATGGTGACATATAAGTACTTTGATAATAAAGTTTACTTTGATCGCTAAGAGGGTGGGACTGAGATACATTGGCTTTGTATAGATGTCCCTCTGGCAGAGAGAGAGAGAGAGAGACGGGGGGGGAGAGAGAGAGAGAGAGAGAGAGAGAGAGAGGAGAGAGGGAGGGAGGGAGGGAGGGAGGGAGAAGGGGACAGAGAGAGAGAGGGGAGAGAGAGAGAGAGAGGGGGAGAGAGAGAGAGAGAGAGAGAGAGAGAGAGAGGGGAGGGAGGGAGGGAGGGAGAAGGGGGCAGAGAGAGAGAGGGGATGGTTATTGCACGCATATCCCTCTGAGAGAGAGAAAAGCTGATACTTCAGCTTCATGGAAATTCCCCTGACAGAATGGGACCGAGAGACTCAGGTCAATGTATAGATATTCCACCGACAGACTGGGACTGAGAGATACCGGTCAGTGTAAGGATATGCCTCTGAAGAGGGGGACTGAAAGATGTTGGTAAGCATGAAGATATTCTCGAGTGAGATGGACGATAAGACTCTGAGTCAGAGTGGCTGAAAGAGTCCGGCTAGTTTATAGATCACCTCCGAGAGAAAGCGAGAGACTGAAAGACACTGACCGGCGTACTGATATCCGCCGAGATAGAGGGAGTGGAAGACGATGGTCAGTGTACTGAAATACCCCGAGCGACAGGGACTCAGAATCACTGTTATCTCCGAGAAAGAGTGACTGAGCGAAACCTGTCAGTGAACAGAGGAGAGATAGTAAGAAAGACGGAGACAGGGGGAGGGAGAGGAGAGAAAGCGAGCGAGAGGAGACAGTACAGAATGAGAGGTGAGAGGGAGAGAGGGGGAGAGGAGATGGGAGGAGAGGAGAAAGAGAGAGAGAGAGAGAGAGAGAGAGAGAGAGAGAGAGAGGTGGGGGAACAGGTCAGCAGGATGAGAGGTGCCTTGATTGAAATGTACAAGATGACAAGAGGCGTACACAGAATGGACAACCAGGCTTGGAAATGGCAAATAGGGGAGGACGGCATTTAAAGGTGATTGGATAGTTGTTTTTCACGCAGAGCGTGGAACGTCCGTGGAATGTGCTACGGGTGGTGATAGAGACTAATAGAAGACGGACGTTTCCTAGATATGCACATGGATGACAGGAAACTGAGGACTTTGTGGGAGAAAAGGGTGAAATTGATCTTGGAGTAGATTAAACTTTCGGCATAACATCATAGGGCCTGTAATGTCTGATTCTGATTTTGATCCCGACTGACTCCTGCTCCCGTTACTAATGCTCATATGTTATGAAAGGCACCCTCACCCCAGATGAACTTATACCTCCGGCTCCTGAGCTCCGTTTGCCCCCAAACACTCCCCTACCATCACCATAGAACGTTTTTCCCCTCATGAGGCGAATAGCTGTCTGCGGGAGAAAAGGAGAGGGGGCGTGTTACTTATCTCACTTTGTACCACTGTACCTGAGAGAGGATGAGTGAGAAAGAGACGGCGACAGATAGAGATAGGGAGGAGTGAGGCAGAGAAATGTACCGAGAGATAAGAGGGGTGTAATATTGAATGGGGAAGATATCAAGAAAGTAAAACATTGACATGCAGGGAGATAGAGAGACACCAAGAGGGACAGGGAGATAGTGAGAGGGAAAAGGGGAAACGCCGAGAGGTAGAAAGACAGAGGAGCTCAGAAACATGTTTAAAGAGAGCGGGAGCTGAAGAAATATTTAGGAAGCAGAAATATCAAGAGTGAGTGAGATAGAGACACTGAGAAAGATATGTAGAGAACGACGGTGAGAGAGACACGGACAGACAGACCACTGATACACAAACCAAGGGGAAGGCAAAGACTACCATCAACTTGAACTGCCCCCACCCCTTCAGCTCATAGACTCTCGGAGACTCTCCACAACAACCCGCTCAATAGTCTTGGCAAAGATGGTAGAACTAGAGTCTGACTTGGGGGAAGTGAGAGAGAGTGAAAGAGATAGAATGAATGTTAAGCAAAATGAAAACTACCAATCGATCTTCTCCTTGGACAATGTAACTGCTATGACAACGACAGAGAGACACCAGTCAGTGTATAAATCTCCGGCTGGGAAAGAAAGAGACTGAGAGACACCAGTGAAAGTGTGGATTCATCCCTACGAGAGAGGGACTGAGAGAACCTGGTCAGTGTGCAGATCAATGTACAGATACCCCGCGGGGAGAACGAAAGTCTGGGAGACAAGGGTCAGTGTATGGAAATGCACTGAGAGAGAGGGATTGAGAGAGAATGGCCAGAGTACAGATCTTTCCTGAGAGAGAGTGAAGCATTGAGAGACACCGTTCAGTAAATGGATATACCCTCGGAGAGAGACTGAGAAACCCCAGTCAGGGTACAGATATCCATCTGAGAGAGAGAAAAGACCGTGAGACACCAGTCAGTGTAGTGAAATGCTGTGTGAGACAGAGAGACTGAAAGACAATGGTATGTTTATGGATATACCCCAAGGGTGTAGAGAGTTTGATTGTACGAGTATTTCTCCGAGAGAGAGGCTGAGAGGCACCGGAGAGAGGGACTAAGTCAACGTACTGATATCCCGCTGAGAGCGGGCTAAGAATCAAAGGTAACTGTACAGATCTCATTCTGTGAGAGGGGAACTGAGAGACATTGATCAGTATACAGATGTTACCCTGAGAGAGAGGGACTGAGAGACACCGTTCAGTGTACAGATATCCTCCTGAGAGAGAAGGACTGAGAGACACCGGTCAGTGTACAGACTTTCCCCTGAGAGAGAGAGACTGAGATACCAGTCAGTATACAGATATCCCCTGAGAGAGGGACTGAGAGACACTGGTCAGTGTACAGATATCCCTATGTGAGAGAGGGACTGAGAGACACCGGTCAGTGTACAGACTTTCCCCTGAGAGAGAGAGACTGAGATACCAGTCAGTATACAGATATCCCCCTGAGAGAGAGGGACTCAGTGACACTGGTTAGTATACAGGTATCCCCTGAGAGAGAGGGACTGAGAGACACTGGTCGGCCCCGACAGAGAGAGGGGGACTGAGTGACACTGTTCAATGTATAGGTCTCCCCTAAGTAAGAGGACAGAATCAGAATCCGTTTTAATATAAACGGCATATGTAGTGAAAACTGTTCACTGAGCGGCAGCAGTACAATGCAATACATAATACAGATAAAAGGTAAACCAGTCACAGTAAGTATATATCTGCGTATAAAGCAGTTAAATTAAAATCGTACAAAAACAGAAATAGTAAAATTGAGGTAGTGTTCATTGGTTCAATGTCCATTTAGGAATCGGATGGCAGAGGGGAAGAAGCTGTTGCCTAATCGCTGAGTGTGTGACTTCAGGCTTCAGTCTGATGGCAACCATGACAACAGGGCATGTCCTGGGTGCTGGGGGTCATTAATGATAGCTGTCGCCTTCCTGTGGCATCGCTCCTTGAAGACGTCCGTGATGGGGCTGAACCAATTTAGAATTCTCTGCAGCTTTTAACAATCCTATGCGGTAGCACCACCCTTCCCATCCCCATACCGGAGGGTGATGCGGCCAGTTAGAATGCACACCACTCTGCATCTGTAGAAGTTTGCGAGTGTCTTTGGTGACATAATAATTCTTCTCAAACTCCAAATGAAATATAGACGCTGTCGTGCTTTCTTTGCATCGGTGTGCATCGATATGTTGGGTCCAGGATATATCCTCAGAGATATTGATACTGGAGAGAAAGGCTGGGATATATCAGTCAGTATATGGATAAACGGTATCTAAGCTTGCTGATGACACTAAATTGAGTGGAAAAGCAAGTTGTACAGAGGATATGGAAAGTGTGCAGAGATATATAGATAGGGTCAGTGAGTGGGCAAGGGTTTGGAAGATGGAGCGCGATATTGATAAATGCAAGGTTATCCGCTTTGGTAGGGAAAATGGAAGATCATATTATTATTTAAAAAGTAAAAGATTGCATCATCAACTCTCTCTCTCTCTCTCTCTCTCTCTCTCTCTCTCTCTCTCTGTCTCTCTCTCTTTCTTCCATCTCCCACTCTGACATTCTCGCTATCTCTCACTCACTTCCATCTCTCGTTCTCTGTCTGGTCTGGAGCATATATATGTCTGGAATATACATATCCAACTCGCCCTCCACCCTCTCATGTTGTCTTCATCCCACCCAAAGGAACTCAGTATCAGAAAAAACACCGTGCGAGGGGTGTTGGTGAGGTTAAAGGCGAAGGCTCAGTAAATGATTGCACTAGAAGTAATGGGACAAAATTTATCTCTCGCTGTTGGTAGTAGGAAATCTCCGTCAGTGGTGCTGAGGTCGCAGCGACGTTGGATGATTAAAAGAAGGGGGCGTCAGAGGGCATATTTTCGTTCTCTCCGACAACACTCAGTAGGGTGTTGTTATGAGTTCCGTGCAGGGCATGGGTCTCTGAAGCGGATATGGTGCAGTTGGAATGAGAGGGTTCAAAGTGGCAGGTGGAATATCGTGTGAATAAATGTCGGCATCTACTTTGGAGCAGAGGGGAGTCATTATTGAATGAGTAGAAATCTGTTGGTGGTGATGTCCAGTTCTGAAGCTGTGCTCGAACCCTGGGGGAAAGAATCGCCGACTCACTGCACAGGTGGTGCCGGTTTATATTCCCTGGCAGCTTGACTACAGAAATTAGAAAGGTGTATTCTAATTGTGTGCGGCGTTTTGGCAAATGCCCCGCAGTATAGGTAGATAGATAGATAGATTGATTGATCAATGGACAATGGCTCAAAGGCTGAAGACAGAGATAATGTTTTCCCTGACTCACGGGATGTGAATCATAGATCGGCTCTGCCATCACCAGACAAACTCTGAATGAGATTTATTGTCATTGACTTATGACTTGATGTCTTGCTTTGTCGAACAGTACAGCTTGGGGACGAGAAGTCTGTAAATTGGAATAAATAATATTAACGTCAGACAGCATCTGTGGGAAGAGGAAATTCTGACACTTTAGATCCAGTGGATCGCCTCAAATAATTCACCTCATTTACAAATTTTGGAGTGACCACTTTCAGCTAGAAAGTGCTGGGGGTGCTGGAACCTAGAATGCGCTGCAGAGGGTGCTGGGTGCAACAGTGCGTGGATGAAGAGACCATCCCACTATCGAGACGAACATTCTGAAGTTGCGTCCTTCTAGTCAGATATTGGGTAATAAAATGGTTTCAGCGGGTCGAAACGTTTGCTTGTTGTACAGCCCTGTGAATGGTCCTTTTCCCATGGGAAATGCTGGGTAATGACTGATCCTATTTCCCAAAAGGTGACCATGCTTCCTGTGTTTCTTCTGGTTGCCTCGCTTGTCGTCGAGGTTGACTTGACCGAAAGGTAAGATCTGAGCATAGTTCCATTCCTTCCACAGCCCTACATCTGTCGCTCTGTCCCGATTCCTTGCCCAGCTTGCTCCCTCGTCAGCCCAGCCTCCGCCCTGGTCTGTTTCGCCTCCGTCTGTGCCTTGGCTGCCTCGCTTCCCTCCCCAACTTCACATTCCTCCACCTACTCCACCTCTCCCATCTGACCCGCGTAAATCCAGTTTCGCCTTGCTACGTATCCAGTGAAGAGAACGCCAACGGGATGGTAGAAAGAAACATTTGCGCTTTGTCACGTCAGTAACATAGAAACATAGCAACATAGAAAATAGGTGCAGGTGTAGGTCATTCGGCCCTTCGAGCCACGACCGCCATTCAGTATGATCATGGCTGATCATCCAACTCAGAACCCTCTACCTGCCTTCTCTCCATACCTCCGATCCCTTTAGCCACAAGGGCCATATCTAACTCCCTCTTAAATATAGCCAATGAACTGGCCTCAACTGTTTCCTGTGGTAGAGAACTCCACAGATTCACCACTCTCTGTGTGAAGAGACTTTTCCTCACTCGGTCCTAAAAGGCTGCCCCTTTATCCTTAAACTGTGACCCCTTTAGAATTTTATACGTTTCAATAAGATCCCCCCTCAATCTTCTAAACTCCAGCGAGTATAAGCCTAGTCGATCCAGTCTTTCATCATATGAAATTCCTGCCATCCCAGGAATCAATCTGGTGAACCTTCTTCGTACTCCCTGTATGGCAAGAATGTCTTTCCTCAGATAACGGTAGACGCTGGGTAACATACAGTACGAAATCTACGAACCGCGCTCCTTTGTCGAAGGAAATTCGCTGTCAAAAAGTCGAACCATAAAGAGAGTAACTCCTGCACGTCGGAGAACCAACCAATTCAACACGTCATCGGTCGGCCGCATGCGCTCTCGCCACACGAAGCGCAATGTATCTGATAGAGTACACTTCCCAGTATCTCCACTCCTCAGACACGTTTTCTACGGTGCGACGTCCTGTTTTTAGTCCCAATCCTACCCCAGTAACATCAACTTTCGCAACCCAGAGCGCTTCTCCCGCTCCTCAGACTGTCTCCACTCACCAATCCTATGGCCTCGTCCACCTTCCCACGCCTCTGTCCATGGGACACACTTCTGCCCAGTGCAACCTACACAGACCCGTCTTTCATCCAAGCTCTGCGTACCTTCCTGATGCCCGCATCACTTCCTATCGCTGCAGCTCAGAATCCCACACCAACATAGCTTTCAACCAACACCCCCACCCCACCCCTCGGTGCGTCGCTCCCTGTTACACTGGTGCTTTTGAACTGCAAGCCCGTGTCCTGCGCCGGCTCCCTTCTGATGAGCCATGGATCTGTGAAATGTGTGTGATACCTGATTCCGGTGCTGGAATTGAGCTGTTCATTTCTCTCAATGTGTTCCTGTTTCCAGTTATTGCCTGGGATATGATGTCCTGTGGCCCACTGCGGTTTATCGGGTAATGGGATCGTGAACGGCACTGTACCGTCCCGTCGGGCACCCCACACCCCTCTCTACGTCAGCTGCATCTGTTCATTTACCCTGATGGCCCGTCTCCGGGCAACCTCCCAGCAGCGGATCATAGCTCACCGTCTTAATCTGAGCCTCCAATTACCAGTCAGTTCCCGGCACAAATCACATTCTTCAGGCACAGCCATGCGCAGGTCCCTTCTCGTCACGCTGCATTAGGACCCAGAGATGAATCCTATCTGACCCTTCGTCACTGGGTCTGAGCACCGGAACTCCTTACTCCTCAGCACCGGGGAGGGGGCGGTCAGACGGAACAGGGGGACTGCAAGCAATTACCTCCAACTTTAGCCTGGGAGGGAAGGTGTGAAGGGCAAATTAAAAATGACCGGAAGGCTGTCCAGACTTTGGAGGGTGCACAGAGGAACTATACTAGGATGTTGACTCAATTAGAAGGGAAGGGAAGGATATGGAGATTGCGTAGGGAGAGCGAATTAGTTCACAGCATTTGATTACAAGTTTAATTGACTCGGCACAATAAGGTGTTCCGAGGGGCCAGTTCCCCAGATGTCGTGTTCGGTGTTCTAGGTTCTACTTGTCCCAGATATATTGAAGCATACGGTAAATCAGTCGTTGACATCGGCGCACAATATGTTCTGAGGCCACTTTGTGGGCAGTTCGCAAGGGTCGTTTTTTCGCACAGTGAATGCTGATGCAAGGTGCGTATTAAGTCCGTCTGCCACTTTTCTCCCCAATTACAACCTCTGCAGCATTATTTCCCAGCACTCCCACCGGTCTTCTTGCATGAAGGGTTGGTCAGCGACGGAGAATGAGAGAGAGTTCCTGCGCCTGAAGTCAAAGCAACAGACCTGCCTTCCCTTACGTGGAAGGTAGAGGAAAGGCAAGGGCAGAATCGAGCTGCAGATCGTTTGGGAATTCCGATGGCGGCATTGCACAAGTAACCTGTCTGCTCTGAAGAGAAAACATTTGCTGGAATTAAGTCCTGGGGAAGTGGCAGCCGAACAGCGGTTACGAAAGGGGACATTGCCCAGGCGGACAAGATGAAATACCGCAGTGTCTCTCCTACTGAAAGAATGGCCCAAGTTGGAGCTGAGAAACCAGATCCTCCACCGGGTCACATCTCCCCCAGACAGGCCTCGGCATTCCCAGCTGGTTCTGCCTGAGAAATATTGGAGGATTGATTTGAGGTCACCTCATGATGATTCCGGCTATTTGGGGGTTGACAAGAACTCTGGATTGCAGGGAGCGCGGTTCTACTAGCCCCGAATATAGTATAGCGGAATTCGATAGTTACTGAAGTCCTGCCTTCGAGGTGTAGGGCCGCTCCATTCTCCCACACGCAGAGTGCAGGTCCATTTGATCTGGGGTGTATGGAGCCCGATGCCAGCAACATTGAGAATATCTTGATTATTGCGGAATTCTTTCCTACCAAGGATTAGAGGGCGTCCAGCATGGCCAAACTGTTATGGCAGAAATATTCCGTTTACTATGGCCTCCCCAGATCAGAGACGTTGTTTCGAGAGCAGCTCATACATGAGTTACTGAGCATGCTTGGAGTTGAGAAGTCGAGGTCGACGCCTTATCATCCTGAGGGTGATCTCCGGCCCTAGAGGTTCAATCGGACCTTGCAGACATGCTCGGAACCTTGGAGATTAGCAAAAAAGAACGTAGAGTCTGGTCCACTACTACAACTGTACACAAAATGAAGTAACCGCGTATTCGCCGTATTATCTGAGTTTGGGCGCGAAGCGAGGTCGCCCATTGACCTCTGTTTTGGGACTGGCCAGGAAGATGTACAGCAGAAGACTTATCTAAAGTATGTGTTTGATATTAGAAGAGAGCTGCATAAAGGTATATGAACTATCTGAGGTCTCGTCTACCGAGCTGAATCAAGGAAATAACAGGCGGAGTGATAGAGAGGTTAGGTAATCCCAACTAATGACCGAGACATCATAAAGAATTTGAGACTACCTGGCAAGGATATGTTGGCGAACTGCTGGGCGGTGGGACTACCTGGGAAGGATAACTTTGGGAACAGCTGGGCGGTAAGTGGAGAGTCAGAAGCCAAACGTACCAGTTTTCCGGGTGAAACCAAAGTGGGAATGGGCCTGTCAAGGATTTCCATCGGAACCACCTTCAATACCTTGGACAAGTAGTACGTGTTGACCCAGAGCCTCACCTGGACCCTTCACCCAGTAAGAGGAACAACAGCGGGAATGAACAGACCGGACCCCACTTCTGAATATGATACAGAGTCGGAGGATGAGGAAGTGGGGGTGTGCGTAGTACCAGATAAGTAGGGTCTTATTTCAATTTTGGGAAAATTACTGGAGTAGAGTCTTCAAAATAGGATTTATCAGCATTTGTAAACAGCATTGAATAAAGATATTCAGCATGGCTTGTGAAGGGGATATCATTCCTCATGAGAAGTTGCAACAATGCACATTCTGTCGAAAGGTCTGGCAGATAAGGAGAGGTACTGGGGTGGTCTATCGGATTATATCCTTAGAAAGCAGTGACACAGGGTCCAAAGGTGTGGGTAGAGTAGACCTCCGAACAGTAATCAGGATGTATGATATAAATTACAACGAGAGGTAGAAAATGCATGTATGAAGGCCAAACTTCCGATAGGTATGCGGGAATTCAATATCAGGTCGGTTAGGAAAATCAGGTAGGATGCTGAATCCCAAAAGAGGGAAGTTGTAGAATGCATATAATATGGTTCCTTAGAGCAGGGTGTGGTTGCGCCTTCTGGAGAAAAGGCTATTCTGCATTAGTTGTGTGCAAAGCACCAGTATCCATTGAGGAGCTTGAGATAAAGTAACACTTACTTAACTATTGAATCTGTTGAATTAATTGCTACAGACGGCTGCGAAGGCCATGTCATTAAGTACATTTAAAGCAAAGGTTTAAAAGTTCCTGATTACTCAGGTCATCAAAGGCTACAGGGAGAAGGCAGTAGAATGGGTGTGAGGGAGATAATAAAACAGTCATGATGGATTGGTGGAGCAGGATCGATCGGCCGAGTGGCCTGATTCTACAGCTATGCCATATGGTGTTATGTTCTCATACAGACAGACAATAGAGTGAAAGAGCACAGCGAGATAGAAACCATAGAAACCATAGAGAAACTACAGCACAGAAACAGGCCTTTTGGCCCTTCTTGGCTGTGCCGAACCATTTTCTGCCTAGTCCCACTGACCTGCACACGGACCATATCCCTCCATACACCTCCCATTCATTTATGTGTCCAATTTATTCTTAAATGTTAAAAAAACAACCCGCATTTACCACCTCGTCTGGCGGCTCATTCCATACTCCCACCACTCTCTGTGTGAAGAAGCCCCCCCCCCCACCAATGTTCCCTTTAAACTTTTCCCCCATCACCCTTAACCCACGTCCTCTGGTTTTTTTCTCCCTTTGCCTCAGTGGAAAAAGCCTGCTTGCATTCACTCTACCTATACCCTCTATCAAATGTCCCCTCATTCTTCTACGCTCCAGGGAATAGTCCTAAACTATTTAACCTTTCTCTGTAACTGAGTTTCTCAAGTCCCGGCAACATCCTTGTAAACCTTCTCTGCACTCTTTCAACCTTATTTATATCCTTCCTGTAATTTGGTGACCAAAACTGAACACAATACTCCAGATTCGGCCTCACCAATGCCTTATACAAATTCATCATAACATTCCAGCTCTTATACTCAATACTTTGATTAATAAAGGCCAATGTACCAAAAGCTCTCTTTACGGCCCTATCTATCTGTGACGACACTTTTAGGGAATTTTGTATCTGTATCTCAGATTCCTCTGTTCTACTGCGCTCCTCAGTGCCTTACCATTAACCCTGTATGTTCTACCTTGGATTGTCCTTCCAACGTGCAATACCTCACACTTGTCTGTATTAACTCCATCAGCTGGTCCAAGTCCCTCTGCAAGCTTTGAAAAACTTCCTCACTGTCCACTACACCTCCAATCTTTGCATCATCAGCAAATTTGCTGATCCAATTTACCACATTATCATCCAGATCATTGATATAGAGGACAAATAACAATGGACCCAGCACTGATCCCTGTGGCACAACACTAGTCAGAGGCCTCCACTCGGAGAAGCAATTCTCTACTACCACTCTTTGGCTTCTTCCATTGAGCCAATGTCTAGTCCAATTTACCACCTCTCCGTGTATACCTAGCGACTGAATTTTCCTAACTAACTTCCCATGGGGGACCTTGTCAAAGACCTTACTGAAGTCCATGTAGACAATATCCACTGCCTTCCCTTCATCCACCTTCCTGGTAATCTCCTCAAAAAACTCCAATAGATTGGTCAAACATGACCCACCAAGCACAAGGCCATGTTGACTCTTCCGAATAAGTCCCTGTCTATCCAAATGCTTGTAAATTCTGTCTCTTAGCACTCCCTCCAATAACTTACCTACTACCGACGTTAAATTTACTGGCCTATAATTTCCCGGATTACTTTTCGATCCTTTTTTAAACAACGGAACAACATGAGCCACTCTCCAATCCTCCGGCACCTCAACTGTAGACAGCGACATTTTAAATATTTCTGCCAGGGCCCCTGCAATTTCAACACTAGTCTCCTTCAAGGTCCGAGGGAACACCCTGTTAGGTCCCGGGGATTAAGGACCTCCTCCTTTACAATCTGCACAGTTTCCATGATCTTACTACTTGTTTCCCTTAATTGCATAGACTTCATGCCAGTTTCCTTAGTAAATACAGATGCAAGAAACCTATTTAAGATCTCCCCCGTTTCCTTTGGTTCCGCACATAGCCGACCACTCTGATCTTCAAGAGGACCAATTTTATCCCTTACAATCCTTTTGATCTTAATAGACCTGTAAAAGCTCTTTCGATTATCCTTCACTTTGACTGCCAAGGCAACCTCATGTCTTCTTTTAGCTCTCCCGATTTCTTTCTTAAGTATTTTCTTGCACTTCTTATACTCCTCAAGCACCTTACTTACTCTCTGTTCCCTATACATGTCATAAAACTCCCTCTTCTTCTTTATCAGCGTTGCAATATCCCTTGAGAACCAAGGTTCCGTATTCCTACTCAGTTTGCCTTTATTCCTGACAGGAACATACAAACTCTGCACTCTCAAAATTTCTCCTTTGAAGGATTCCCACCTACCGATCACATCTTTGCCAGAGAACAACCTGTCCCAATCCATGCTTTTTAGATCCGTTCTCATTTCTTCAAATTTGGCCTTCTTCCAGTTCAGAACCTCAACCCTAGGACCAGATCTATCCTTGTCCATGACCAAGTTGAAACTAATGGTGTTATGATCACTGGAACCAAAGTGCTCCCCTACACAGACTTCCGTCACTTGTCCTAACTCGTTGCCTAACAGGAGATCCAATATTGCATCCCCTCTAGTTGGTCCCTCTATATATTGATTTAGAAAACTTTCCTGAACACATTTTACAAACTCTAAACCATCTTGACCCCTAACAGTATGGGAGTCCCAATCAATATATGGAAAATTAAAATCCCCTACCACCACAACTTTATGTTTCTTGCAGTTGCCTGCTATCTCTCTGCAGATTTGCTCTTCCAATTCTCGTTGACTATTGGGTGGTCTGTAATACAATCCCACTAATGTAGCCACACCTTTCCTGTTTCTCAGCTCCACCCATAAGGACTCAGTAGACAAGCCCTCTAATCTGTCCTGCCTGAACACTGCTGTAATATTTTCCCTGACAAGCAATGCTACTCCCCCACCTTTCATTCCTCTGCCTCTATCACATCTGAAACATCGGAACCCTGGAATATTAAGCTGCCAGTCCTGCCCCTCCTGTAGCCAAGTTTCACTAATTGCTACAACGTCATAATTCCACGTGTCAATCCACGCCCTCAACTCATCCGCCTTCCCCGCAATACTCCTAGCATTAAAATATATACACCTCAGAAGATTTTTACCACCACTCACAACCTTTGTATTAGTGGATTTGCTTGAACTTTTAACATCATTTATTTTCACCACAGCCACACTGTCGGCTCTGGCATTCTGGTTCCTATCTCCCTGCAAATCTAGTTTAAAGCCTCCCCAATAGCATTAACAAACCTCCCTTAAAGGATATTGGTCCCTCTGTAGTTCAAGTGTAACCCGTCTCTCTTGTACAGGTCCCCCCTGCCCCAGAAGAGGTCCCAGTGATCCTAAAATCTGAAACCCTGCCCCCTACACCAGTTCCTCGGCTATTGGTTCATTCTCCAGATTCTTACCCTCACTGGCAGGTAACACAGGTAGCAATCCTGAGATTGCCCCACTTGAGGTCCTGCTTTTCAACTTCCTACCAAGCTTTCTATACTCACTCTCCAGGACCTCCTCACTCTTCCTTGCCTTGTCATTGGTACCAATGTGCACCACGATATCTGGCTGGTCACCCTCCCACATCAGAATGTCATGCAAGCGATCAGATACATCCTTAACCCTGGCACCCAGGAGGCAACAAACCATCCTGGATTCTCTGTCACGACCTCAGAACCTCTTATCTGCACCTCTAACTATCGAGTCCCCCATCACTACCGCTCTCCTTTTTTTCCCACTCCCTTCTGCACTGCAGAGCCAGACTCAGTACCAGAGATCCGGCTACTGCAGTTGTCCCAGGTAAGTCATCCCCCCTAACAGTATCCAATGCGGTATACTTGTTGTTGAGGGGAATGGCCACAGGGGAACCCTGCTCTGCCTGCCCTTTCCTATTCCCTCGTCTGACAGTGACCCAATTTCCTGTCCTCTGCTCCTTTGGCGTAACTACCTCCCTGTAGCTACTATCTATAATCTTCTCATTCTCCAGAATGATCCGCAGGTCATCCAGCTCCTGCTCCAGTTCCCTAACGCGGTTTGTTAGGAGCTGCAGTTGGATGCACTTCCTGCAGGTGTCGTTGTCAGGGACACCGGAGGGCTCCCTGACTTCCCACATCCTGCAAGAGGAGCATTCCAACATCCTGCCTGGCATTCTCTCTACTCTAAACAATCTGAACAAAAAACTTACCGGCAACACACATCAAAGTTGCTGGTGAACGCAGCAGGCCAAGCAGCATCTATAGGAAGAGGCGCAGTCGACGTTTCAGGCCGAGACCCTTCGTCAGGACTAACTGAAGGAAGAGTGAGTAAGGGATTTGAAAGCTGGAGGGGGAGGGGGAGATGCAAAATGATAGGAGAAGACAGGAGGGGGAGGGATAGAGCCGAGAGCTGGACAGGTGATAGGCAAAAGGGAATACGAGAGGATCATGGGACAGGAGGTCCGGGAAGAAAGACGGGGGGGGGTGACCCAGAGGATGGGCAAGAGGTATATTCAGAGGGACAGAGGGAGAAAAAGGAGAGTGAGAGAAAGAACGTGTGCATAAAAATGAGTAACATCTCCGTAACTTCCGCCACCTCCAACGGGATCCCACCACTAAGCACATCTTTCCCTCCCCACCTCTCTCTGCATTCCGCAGGGATCGCTCCCTACACAACTCCCTTGTCCATTCGTCCCCCCCATCCCTCCCCACTGATCTCCCTCCTGGCACCTATCCGTGTAAGCGGAACAAGTGCTACACATGCCCTTACACTTCCTCCCTTACCACCATTCAGGGCCCCAAACAGTCCTTCCAGGTGGGGCATCACTTCACCTGTGAGTCGACTGGGGTGATATACTGCGTCCGGTGCTCCCGATGTGGCCTTTTATATATTGGTGAGACCCGACGCAGACTGGGAGACCGCTTTGCTGAACATCTACGCTCTGTCCGCCAGAGAAAGCAGGATCTCCCAGTGGCCACACATTTTAATTCCACATCCCATTCCCATTCTGACATGTCTATCCACGGCCTCCTCTACTGTAAAGATGAAGCCACACTCAGGTTGGAGGAACAACACCTTATATTCTGTCTGGGTAGCCTCCAACCTGATGGCATGAACATTGACTTCTCTAACTTCCGCTAGGCCCCACCTCCCCCTCGTACCCCATCTGTTACTCATTTTTATGCACACATTCTTTCTCTCACTCTCCTTTTTCTCCCTCTGTCCCTCTGAATATACCTCTTTCCCATCCTCTGGGTCACCCCCACCCCCCCGTCTTTCTTCCCGGATCTCCTGTCCCATGATCCTCTCGTATCCCCTTTTGCCTATCACCTGTCCAGCTCTCGGCTCTATCCCTCCTCCTCCTGTCTTCTCCTATCATTTTGCATCTCCCCCTCCCCCTCCAGCTTTCAAATCCCTTACTCACTCTTCCTTCAGTTAGTCCTGACGAAGGGTCTCGGCCTGAAACGTCGACTGCGCCTCTTCCTATAGATGCTGCTTGGCCTCCTGCGTTCACCAGCAACTTTGATGTGTGTTGCTTGAATTTCCAGCATCTGCAGAATTCCTGTTGTTTGCGTTTAAAAAACTTACCGGAACCTTTTCTGGACTCTGCCTGTTCTCGTCGAAACCTGTTGAGCCAAAGCCGTCCCACTCTGACTCAGTCCATCTCCGATGATCGCCGCTGTATATGGTGTCTGCTTTTAAACCTTGGCGCGCTACGTCACGCGCCTGCGCAGTGCAGACCCTTCTCCCCGAGCAGTGTTTAAAAAAAACACGACTTTTTCTACCCGATTTCTTCACTCCCTTCTTCTCAGCTGCTTGCTTCGACTGAAACTAGAACTAGATACAGTATGACATCTACTCCAGTTGACCCATCCATATACTATGTCAGGAAACCTTTCTCGACACAGATAACACATTCACCTACATTGAAACATCTTCGAGTAAGGAGGTGGGAATCATTATTAGGAAAGTTTAAATAACCAGTGATGCCAACCCTGATATATTTGCACCGTCCCAAAAAGGTGTGAGCTTTTCAACTGCTCATTGTCCCGGTGGCCATTGCGGGGGCAGTGTGTTGCTAGTGGGCATGCATATCGAATACTCCCAGAGTAATTGTTCCCTTCCTGCTTCTTACCCTCACCCACACCGAATCTATGGAAGGTCTCTCCACCATATCTTCTGTTTCTGTAGATGTAATACCATCCCTGATTAGCAATAACACTTGTCACCCTTTCACCGCCTTCCACATGCATTTTGAAACAACTAAACCCTAGAACATTAAACAACCAATCGTGGTCTTATAAGTCAAGTCCGTGTCATGGTACCATGTATGCACTGAACTATGTCCTCGGTTACTTTTATTCTTAATACTTCTTGTATTAAATTAATCACATTTCAACCCATCCAGCTGACTATATAATGCCCTGTCCACAGCAAATCATTCCACAGTCTCTCTGAATATTGCATCTACTTTTAAATCAACTGCTCCATCTTCTGAACTAACACTGGGTTTCTCCCCCATCTGCCATCCGAGATAAACCGATCCCGGCAGCTGCAGAAG
Organism: Mobula hypostoma; assembly: GCF_963921235.1. Classification (NCBI taxonomy): domain Eukaryota; kingdom Metazoa; phylum Chordata; class Chondrichthyes; order Myliobatiformes; family Myliobatidae; genus Mobula; species Mobula hypostoma. The sequence continues at coordinate 6,992,524 of NC_086127.1, read as the reverse complement.
ACCTGCCTGCAGGGACATTGGTTCATCTCAAGTACGGATATATCGCTGGCTCAAATGGGAACATAGCTTCCTTCCAATACCTATTCCTGTTCAATTCAGGTTTATAGGTACTGTCAATTTAATTTGTAGAAATGTACTTGACGAGACTTGCGTATGTAAATGAAAATTACTGGTTGGCGTTTGTTAGATAGGACAGAAGGAAATGTGCTATTGAGACGGGTTTTTTTCTCCAAAAGGCTTGCTCTCAGCAGAGGCTTACACAACGATATCCTCGGGGGTAAGTATATCATTGCAGCTTGCAACAGCCAGAGGAATCAAGGACGTGTTGCTGTAGTTCATGGTCATTCCACATTTCTGCAATCATTGCAGCACAAAGCACTTGGGGCATCTGGTAAAGGGAGGAAATTGTCAACCCATTTTGAGATGATTATGATGTAACACAACCAAACAAGGAAACATCAGATCTGAATAAAACCTACTTCAGAAAGTTCAAGACCATGAAATAAGCCAGCATTCTGAGAAGATGTGAGTGGCTTTAAAGAGTTGGACTGCTGACAGCACCTTACCAGACATGGCATTATTGCAACTGACTCTGACAGAGGCATAACCGGTACTCCTGGGCACATTCAGTCTCACTCCAGCTATTTCTTACGTTCCGTTGTGCAGATATGTAATTTGTAAAGGACCAGTCTTTGAGTAAATGAGACTCACCAAACTTTCTCCGGACTGAATCAATGGAAACCCTGACCCAGAAGGGTTCTCTCCAATTGATGTTATCAGTCCTCGGGCTGGTTCACTTGTTGTATTTCCTTTTTCTTCAGTTGGGGCTTTTCTTCCGATAAATCTCTCACCGTAGGCCAAACTTTAACCAGAGAGATAACGAGGCACGTTAAGAATTCAAAACAGAACAAAACATTTCTTCTCAATGTTTCCAAAAGCAAATCTCACTGAAATTTAAATGTTAACGACAAATATAAATATCTCTGTGTGCAAATCTGTAATTATCCCTCACGCTTCACAAAACCTGATAAGGGATAGGAAAGAGTCGTCGTTCAGTCGTGATAAGACATTAGATATAGGAGCAGAATTGGGCCATTCGGTCCATCTGGTATGCTCCAGCATCTCATCATGGTTGATGACTTTTCCCACAAGCACCATATTTCTGCCTTCCTCCTGTAACACTGAAGCCACTTAGCTATCAAGAAAATATCAAACATTGCCATAAGTATACCCAATGACAGCGTCCACCATATATGTGGCAACAAATTGCACAGATCAACCATGCTTTGGTTCAGAACAAAAGAAAAATATCTTTTATCTTAGTTTTAAAAGAAAGTTGTTTTCTTTTATTCTCAGGATGTGCTCACGGACCCCAGTCTCTCGGACATATGGAAACATCCTCTCCATGTTTACTGTATGCAGGCTTTTCAGCATTCGGTAGCTTTAAATAACTACTCCCTCAAACTTATTCCATCCCTCTGAACTCCATTGAATACAGCCCCTGAGCCAACAAATTCTCCCTATACTTACGGACTATCATTCCGGACTCAGATGCACCGTATTCTTCTTCCATGCACTTATAGTCATAGTCATAGTCATAGCAACTGTAACCGGCAGTATGCGCACATTATGCTGCGTGCTATTGTGGAGAAAATGTTGCGCCAAACTGAACTAACTGGGGTCTGCATGCAACGAAACTGTGGATTCAGTTGCACAAGGGAGGTGTGAGGTCATTAGCAAACCAGAGAAAATCCGCAGTTGCTGGAAATCCAAGCAACACACAAAATACTGGAGGATATCAGTAGGCCAGGAACATTCTATGGAAAAGATCAAAAATTCTTCAGGTAGGCATCCCTGGAAGAGACTTCGCAGAGCAGTAAGATTTAAACTACTTCAGGGCTGGTACCTCTTTCCATGGATGTTGTCTGGCCTCGTGAGTTTCTCCAGCAATTCATGTGTGTTTCAGACCTTTTTATTAGTTTTGAGAGGATGATATTATCGACCTATAGTATTATAGACCCATCAGCGAGTTGCTGGACAGCGATGGAGCTGGATTTATTCTGCACTGCTGTTGTGTTGTCACCTTGCCAAGACGGTGCTCTGTCCAACGAGTGGAGCGAATGATTATCGGATGTTTTCATTGAATCATTGGACATTGGTAACAGAAAACTACATGTCCAGTTCGCTGGTTCATTGGCGAGACCGACGGTGGGGGAAGTGCATTATTTCGGCTGTAGCCAGCTCTAGGTCCTCGTCGCAGAATCGCATTGGACCAAGCAGTCTGTTGCCACCACGCAGGGGAGAGAGCAAGGGTCGGGATGGGCATTCAGGAATCTTGCTGGGTGGGGGGCTGAATGCTCCTGTCAGAGCTGCCCTCCAGCGTTCGCTCTGTGCTGCCCTCCAGTGTTTATTCAGTGGACGCGCAAGTTGAACGAGGACAATCGGCAGTTGTGCTACTCACGGGGATGGGCTATATTTCTTCCTTTGTGACTGCATGTCTTCTGCAACAATATGTTCTATTCGTGCAATCTTCTATCTGCTGTGTGCTTTTGGTAATCAAAGGAACGCAATGAACTTACTTGAACACCAGCATCTTGTCAATCTCCTTCTACACTATCCACAACTCCACCAACCTCCAGATTATCTACAAACTTACTGACGCCAACCTTCCGCTTCCTCACCCAAGTCATATCTTCATAGCACTCAAAAGGCAGGGGGTCCCAAAACAGATCTCTGCACAACACCACTGGTCACTAACCTCCAGGGAGAATACGTTTCATGCACATCTATTGTCTGCCTCCAGTGGGCAAACCCGTTCTGAATCCACTGGCCAACTTTATATCGATACCATGCCTACTGAATTTCTACCATGGTGATCCATATCAAATACCTCACTAAAATCCATTAATATCATCCCAGCTTCTCTACCGAGCTTTCTCACTTTCTCACGGAATTCAGCCAGCCTTGTGAGACATGACCTTTCCCCTGACAAAGCCATGCTGACGACTCTAATCAGGCTATGCTTCTCCAAACTCTCTTCAATCCAGTCTTTAAGGATCGTGTCCACCACTGAAGTAAGATTCGCTGCACAATAATTTTCAGTGTTATCCTTACTCCATTTCTTGAACAAAGAAATAATATTTTCCACGTTCCAATCCTCTGACACTACTGCTGTGGCCGGCAACGTTCCCCTATCTTTTTTTAACAGCTATGCGGGCAACCATTGTTCTGAGCAAGAAATGTTACCACAGCCTGAAAACTGCGCGGCGTGAGAAAATGCTGCTCTATTTTAGAGGCAACACCTTTGTTGTAGTTCAGAGCAGCAGTCGAGGTATTTTTTGTTAGTCGTACAACAGTTCCTTTTCTAAGTTCAAAAATGGTTACATTTGCCATAGCAACAGTTTCAAAACCTTAACGTTCTCTTAACATCATCAGGAAATCAATTACCTGAGTGTTTATACACAGTTTGAATGATTTGAATAACAGGCGCAATATCGACGCCAGAAGTAATAGATACGAGGAGATCTTTCACACTGTCACTGCTATAAACGCTATTGAAAAGAAACTGTGACAGTAACTTTTTTTTCTTTTCCCACAGCACATCGGTTCCCAATTTATGCACCGGCGATTGAACCTGATAGCATCTTGAATCCCCTTCGCCAACTAATTAGTTTGGGGACTAACAGAGGGCTGTCGGGAAAGAGCGGGGCAATGGAATTAATTTAGGTACAGGCACATTGGATCGCTACTTTCAATAATTTGCTGCTTGCAATACTAGATCGAAATTTATATGAAATCATATTATTATGTAAAATTAAATTCCAGCTGTGCGTCAAAATGGCTTTGTGCACGGGAGCATGTGTGCGGTGCAGGGAGAGAGTCGGGCAATGGGATTAATTTGGGGACTGACGCAAGACTGTGGGATTAGTATGGGGACTGACGTGGAGTTGTGAGATTAGTTTAAGGACTGTCACGGGGCGGTGGGATTAGTATGGGCACTGACACGGGGCTGTGGGCACAGAGTGGGGCTTTGTGATTAATTTCCGGACTGACAGGAGGTAGGACAACAGTGGGGCAGTGGGATTAGTTTGGGACGGATACTGGGCCTCTGACATTCGTGTTTATTCCTCCTACGCTGCTGGAACAGAGCGAATCACACTAAAATGTTAATTTCAATGCATGTTATGAATGTCTTGGATAAGTAGTTCAAGTGATCAATCGAGATGAATTAAGACCTTCCAGAGCCGTCCCGCTTTCTACTGTTTCTCTATGCTCTCGTCATTATCTTTCCTCCGGCTCGCTTGCCCTCCGCTGTATCCCTGTCTCCATTTCTACCCAAATATTCTCTGCGCCCAGCGTCTTTATGACTCCCAAGTCTGCTCACATCAAGTGTCCCTCGCATCTGTCTCTCCAACTACCCCGTCTCTCGCCCCATCTCCCAATCTCGCCGTCTCTCAATATTCCCATCTCTCAATCTCCCCGTCTCCCAATCTTCCCGTCCCTCAATCTCCCCGTCTCTCACTTTCCCCGTCTCTCAATCTCCCCATCTCTCAATCTCCACGTCTCCCAATCTCCCCGTCACTCAATCTCCACATCTCCCAATCTCCCCATCTCTCACTCTCCCCGTCTCACAATCTCCCCGCCTCTCAATCTCCCCGTCTCCCAATCTCCCCCTCTCTCACTCTCCCCGTCTCTCACTCTCCCTATATCTCAATCTCCCCGTCTCTCAATCACCCCGTCTCTCAATCTCCCCGTCTTCAATCTCCCCATTTTTCAATCTCCCCCTCTCTCAATCTCCCCGTCTTCAATCTCCCCATTTTTCAATCTCCCCCTCTCTCAATCTCCAACGCCTCTCTTCCCCCACTTTTCCACCCGGTTCCTCTCACACCCTCAAGCTCTCTCTCTCCCTTGACAGATTCGCCCTTCTCAACTCTTCCCCAGTTCCTTCCCAGCAGTGCCCTCTCCCCCAGTTTCTCCCTCTCTTCCTAATCTGCCTCCACAATACAACCCAATGTGTCCCTGTGATCCTCTCCACCCCCTTCCTTTGCTTCCTCGTGATCTGAATGCCTGCAAGTTCCAAAAGTTCCACACTTTGAAGGCTAAGATTATTTGTCTTGGAAGCTTTTGTGTCTTTGTCTCCATCGCACACTGAAAGGGAGGAGTGTTATCCTGGAATGATCACGGGGAAAGATTCAATGCCGGTCAGTGAATGAGGCATGGGTGTCGGCCGAAACTGGAGAAGGGAAGTGTTAGTGAGAGAAAGCGGAGTGTGCTTGAGTAAAAGGTAAAAGGAGACCGAGAGTAGGGAGTGCAGGGTAAGAGAGGGTGGAGGAGCGAGGCTGAAAGAGAGAGAGGGAGAGAAAGAGGAACGCGTGGTGAGGTGTTAGGGAGGGGTAAAAGAGTGGTGAGTGATGGGTCGGAAGGGGAAGACGGAGAAGATGAGCGGACTGTGGAGGGAAGAGGGAAGAAGATAGTGAGGGATTTGCACTCGCTCCAACAGGCTGTTGGGTGGAGTTTGATTCTCTCTGTTCGCACACAGTAAACCTTCTAAGCGTATATATTCAACAATAAAAACAGGATTCAGCACTCTATCGGATCATATGCTATTCCTGTCGGATGTGCGCACCACTAAACATGAAGGAAAGTACAAACTAGAAATACGAAGAAATTATAACCGCAGAGCAAAATCTCAACCAATGGGAGGGAATGACCCTCCATGGACGGTATCCCCACCAACTGAGCAGAAGTGATGTTGACAAGGAAGCGGGCACCGCCTGGCTCAGAGTTAAAGACCTCATCACAGAAACAGAGTGGTTTGTTCTGACAGTAGAGACTAACACAAAAATATATCAAAAATACGCAATAAAAGACCAACAAATTGAACAAGATAAATGCAGAAAATTCCAACAGAGACAGAAACAATCTAGCACATTCCAGGATCCTCCAGCAGTTTAACTCAATCTGATTACTCACACTCGCATGATCAATTGGCAAAGACCATTCAACAAAATCTTTCTTTCAACACAGGCTCATGAAAAGTATACCACATATTACTATAAATACAGAGCTGTTCCAGTTTTAGAGTCAGACTCCCAAGACTATATTATGTCCAATCTATTTCTACAGATAGGACAAAACATAATACCCGCCCGGATATAACAGTACAGGCTAAACAAGAAAGGACAACTTACTTCATCGATATCTTTATTCCAAATACACACAACATTCTGCAATCAATCCGTGAAAAAAAACCTGAAATATGCAGACTTCCAAGAGGAAATTTAAAGACTGTCGACGTGAACTGTGTATATATCGCCGCAATTTTAACGTCTACAACTGGTTTTGTTCCGAAGTCACTGCACGGTAACATTCAACAATTAAACCTAGGCTATAACACTCCTGTGAATCTCCAGAAAGCCACAATACGAAACAGCATTGGAACAGTCCGAAACTCCCTGTCAATTGAGAAATGAGTGAGTTTGGCTATCTCCGCAAGTTAGGGTTTGTCAGATTTAGCCGAGAAATAATAATACTAATAGTAACCATGTGATTTTGCTGGAGTGACTACCAAGGAGATTCATCAAAATCTTGCTTTAAGATGCAAACTCATGGAAGATACTATATATTGCTATTAATAGAATCCTGATCTAGTTTTAGAGTCAGAGCCCTATAATTATATGACGACAGATCCATTATTAGAGATAGGGAAATACATGATACCCGTCCGGATATAATATCACAGGATAAACAAGCAAGAACAACTTACTTAATAGGAATGGCCAGTCCAAACGCAGACAAAGCACAGGAATCGGGAAGTGAAAACAACCAGAAATATGCTGACGTGAAAGGGGGGAATTGGAAGACGATGGAACATGTCTCCGTTGTAAAATCTTCAGCTGATTTCACGTAAAGTAACTACACAACAACATTAAACAATTGGGCACACGGCAATATTTATGTAAACCGGAATAATAAACACGACTACAATCGCTTGAAAGGTCACTGCAATTGAGAAACGAGTGTGCTTGTCTATGTCGGCGCGTCAAGGTTTCTCAGATTTAGTTGAGAATTAAAATAATAAACATACCGGAGGAAATGCACAGGAGATTCAACAATTAGTTTTCTCTGATGGAAATTTATTAGAAATCAGGAAGTGAGATGACATTCTTTCCCTGAAGCAGTGTCGGCATTGGGGCTTCCCATGGAAATCTGCATAACTGGGAGAGCAGTGCCCGAGTTCTGTAGTGTTAAGCATTTCTCCAAACACGTTCATCTAAAGCGAAGGGCAAGTGCAAGGTTTACTGTGAGTTCGTGTGAACTATTGACTTTATTTTTCGTTTCATCCCTCTGCAAGACTTTACAGTAATGCAGAGTTAAATTTCCGCCGACTTGGTTTTGAATGCCCCCGATCCTGGCCCGCTCTGTCATTATCAAACTGAACGTGGCGGTGACGAGATCGGGAATCTGGTGAAAAATATGAAAATAAAAGTTCGGATAAGTTTAATAGTTGGTAGGAAGTGGAGGTCGCGGGATGCGGGTGCCGGGCATTCCGTTCCTGTTTCGTGTCTCTCTCGGGTTCTGAACCAATTTTATTCTCGACATGTTCTCTGATGATCGCTGGTTCTGTGGGTGTCAGGATGGAAAACAGTGCGACTAACTCCGGGAATAACTTAGATATTTTGTTTATACACTAGTTGAATAATTGACGTGAGCGGATATTTCACTGCGCCGATGAACTGCTCTCTGAACTTGGACTGAGTCACCCCATAAATAAATGTGTTTGTGCAGCAACTTAATAGCAGCAGAAAGTCTGAGGTGTATTCAAATATGTATTCTGAGGAGTTGTATTCATGTTGATTCAGTCCAGCGATTGTATTATAAAGGAATTCGGCAACATCTGCCGACCACAGGATGATGAAGCTTCCGGAGATGGTGAGAAGTAAGATTACAGACCTCCTCCTGCTCTCCATCTCCGGGTCATTCCGGTTTTCCGCCTTTTTCTGACCTATCAGCCCCTTCCGTACGCGACTAGTCACTAAAACATGCCTAACTGTCAGACCGTTGAACAGTAGTATCAATGCGAACGGGAGTAATGGGTTTATAACGGTAGAAAGCCACCTATATCCAAGCCACCCGGGATCCGTATAGTAGCTCGGCTTTCGAATGCAGTCCCAGGGTATATTGTCGGTCACTTTAAAGGGTTCGTATATAAAGAAGTGGGGCACGTTGCTAAAAGAGAACACAACGCCTGCGGTTGTCAGAACCAGAGCCGCAGTTTTCCCGGTGCAGTACCTGGCTTTCAGCTTCTGGCAGCAGATGGTGACAAAACGGTCAAACGTGAAAGTGACGGTGAACCAGACAGAACATTTTATGGCAGCCAGTCCCAGGACGGAGATCATACTGCATACGGGGGTGATGTCTAGGAAAGTCCCGGGGAAGTAAATATAACTGATCCGCCACAAGATGACTTGAAAGATGATGGATAGTAGATCAGCCGTTGCCATGGCAAACAGGTAGCGAGTGGTGCAGGTGGAGAGGCCGCACTTTTCCCGGGACAGGATCACAATTGCCACTAAGTTCACTGGGGGAACAGCAACAATAGTAAGGGAATTACTGTCACGCCGCTCGGTGAGACTCGGGGGAGAAATAAGCTGAGTATTGACAACAATCAAACTTTGCAGACAACTTATTTCTCCAGGTTTCAAAGGTGTAAAGCTGGAACCGCGGTTGCCTCAAACGCGTACATGCTGGGTGAAAGGATACGACACACGGTACTGGCCGATGAGCAGGATTTGGGAAGAAAGCATTGTCAACTGATCACCGACGGCGGATTGAAGAAATCAACATAAATCTCCCACCATCAGGTTCTTTACTAATATGTATAGCCCGAATACCTCGGCAACGTTGCCCGCGATGTTGATTCCCCCGTTCCCGTCGCCTATGTTCTGTCACTCTGTGCATACAGCTAAGCCCCGGCTCCTTCGCCTCCGTACATTTATTTTTCTCAATCGCGTGTCTTTGTCTCCTCCTCCTCGACCCGTTTGTTCGCCGCCCACAAGGGGCCCGCTTGCCTCGCTTCTTTTTAAATTCTGCAGCTGATCCTGACCGCATTCCTTCACATTATGTCAAAGTATCTGATCAGTCAGCTCCAGTTTTAGATTTCAAGGATATTGCCTGACGCTAGGGACCGTTCATCTATTTGGCACGTTGGATCTTCAAACATCCAATTCCAAAGGAAAGACGATATAGGTACTTCAAAACAACTGCCTCGTTTAGGGGTTGCTCCAAATTACTGAAACATTATTCTCAATAGTTCAATGTTTATTGTATCAGAGCGAAGTATCGCATGAACCTTAACACGCCTGACCTCTAGCGGACACTGCTGGGTTGGCACCTAACCTCCTCTTCACTGCACGGATAACGGGGCGTGGAAACAAACCCTGGTACTCTAAAACGCACAAAGTCACTTCTTGTTTTTAATGTTCAGAACTCCTGATGGTTCGGAGTTTAACTCACGAGTGATGCCAGCACGTCCCCGTTCACTTCAAGCTTGCAGCAATTTTTAAAGCACAGCGCTATATCTTTTAATTTGAATTTAAAGCATATTCAGCTATTGGTACGGAATAATACAAAGTAATTCACAAAGGTGACGAGGTCTCTGGATTATCGGAATTTACTTTGCCAGCACTTTCGTATTGATGAATCCACTTTGCCGATCGTCCACTCAACATCTGTTTCAACTGCCAGCTTAGTTTCAGCCGAGGCCACAGACTTGTCAGCAAGGCAACTTCTGAACGAACAGATAGTTTTGTCACAATGTCTGGACCACAATCACTGATACACCGGCATCACAACGCTGTCGTTAAGTGATCCGTCCGAAGACCGCACGCTCAGAGTTGCAGATATTAGTTCGCCTGTGAGCTTACCAGGAACGCCAATAACAGCGATGATCATGTAATATATCTTGCTCGCACGGTAAAATGCTCCAAGCATGCTGTCTGAGGCTCAGCCTGTCTTTCCAACTGTTCACAATCCCGCTGAAGAAAATCTGAGCTAACGAATCTCCTCGGTCACTCATTTATACTCGCTCAGGACACTGATAATTCAATACTGCACAAGGCTGACGCGTCATCCAACAGCTGGGATAAAAATAAACATGCTGTCATTCCAGTAAAATCCCAATTGTGAGGAGGTATGCAGAGCATGACATGAAATTCCAAAATATGAAAGACGAAGAAATGACGATCTGAGAAGTCAGGGACTGTTGTGGCGAAACTCTCTCAGGCTCACCTCTCAGCTTCATGATCGTTATTGTTGATCCTGTCCATTCCTCGGTTCCATGGACTTTGTCATCATAGACCAATGCTATACCGTCATTCGGCTGCTCTGTTTCAATCTGGGAATTGTCTCGGTTATAGGTCTTGCAGTAGCAATACAAAAGAATTTTGATACTTTCCTGTAATATAGTAATTAGCCTCAAACTAAAATAGCATCCAAGCTTCCGAACATACTGAACGCATCAAATTCATTGCAGTGCATACAACATGCTGGAGGAGTTCAGCAGATTAAACAGCATCTTTGGAAACAAATAAACATTCGACATTTTGCGGCCCAGATAATTCTTCAATTTAATTAACACGTCTTCGACCACCTCAGCTCCATCCACAAAAAGCGGAATTTCCCAGTGCCGGCCATTTCAATTCCTATCCCCATTCCTTGTCCGACATGTGGGTCCAAGGCCTCTTCTTCTGCCACGAAAATAAGGCCACTATCACGCGGGAGTAATAACACTTTATATTCTACATGGCCTCCAATCTTATGGCATGTACGTGGATATCTTTATCTTCAGATGGGTCACCGCTTCTTTCCATCTTCTTCATTTCCCCGCTCTGCCCTCCTACTCTTCTCCTCGCCTGCCTGTCACCACCCCCCGGCCGGTGCACGTCCTCTTTCTCTTTCTCCCTCCCCCTTCCCGTTCTCCCTTGAACCACTCTCCTCTCCAGTCAGATTCCGTCTTCTCCAGCTCTTTAACTTTTCCACTTACTCTCTCCCAGCCACTTGTTTCGCCACGCCGCCCACCCCACTTCCCCCGCACCGGCCTTCGCCTATCAGGTTCCTGTCCTCCTCCTCCCACGTCCTTTTTTAGTTTGGCATCTTGTCCCTCCCTTTGCTGCCCAGTTCAGCGATCGCCAGCATTCTGATCATTTCCACAGATGTGCCTGTCCTGCTGAGCCAGCATTTTGTATGTACATCAAATTCATGCAGTTCTTCACAGGGAAAACAACTCCCACCAAAGTAATTCAATCACCGTATAGGTGACCCCCGCATCGGTGCAAATGCAAAAGCCGACAGAGATCTCCATTCATTTTATGTGTAACAACAACCATAATTGTTTTGCCGATGCACTAATTTGATATCATTGTTGACAGTGCAGTAGATATTTCTATTTACATATTTGATAGCCTGAACCGCACTGTCACTGTAAATACAACACAAAGTTACATATTCTGTTTCTTCTTCATGACGTGCTGCCTCGATGCATTTATGGTCTAAACCGACTGGCAGGTCAGATTTCACTCTGTCCGGATACCCGTTGCAATAATGGGCAAATTGGTCACTCGTTATGGGGTGAAATTGATCAGTTTGTCAGATGGACAGAGAGGAGCAGAAACGAATCAAAATTCAGGTGAATGCTGAGCCCCGTCCGTAGATGAGTTCGGCTGGAATATACACAAAGAGTGACGGGGTTCTCGGGAGCGCTGATGTAGAGCAGGGCAGGGAAATGGAAGTTCAAACCTCAATGAAGGTGTGGATGTGGATTGATTAGATTAGATTAGATTAGATTAAGTTAGATTCAACTTTATTGCCATTGTGCCGAATACAGATACAAGGCCAAAGAAATTCAGTTAGCAGCTGACCATAAATGCAAAGAATAGTGTTATTTACAAAATAACTGCGAATAAAAAGTAAGTGCTACAACACACAAATATAAAAGTACTGAGACAGTACAATACGGGTGCAATACTGCTTAGCGCTGTGATGTGAGTTTCAACAGTGTCACAGCCTGAGGGAAGAAAAAATTCCTGTGCCTGCTGGTACGGGAGCGGAGACTCCTGTAGCGCCTACCGGATGGGAGGTGTCATGGTCCGTTCCGTGAAGTCCGCATTCCTGTTCACGGTCCGGTCTATCGATCTTTATTCCAGGTTTTCCATTGTTCTGTTGGGTGCTCTAATTCAGGCACATGATTCTCGTTTGGACAGACAAGTAAATACCTCCGGAGACCAGGGCTTGGCGGCTGGATTGTTCCATGTCTGAAGCCCTTCCCTTCCCTTCACCTTCCTCCAGAAGCCTCGCCTGAAGCCTTTCCTTGCCTTGCCTCACCTGAAGCCTTGCTCGCCTGTAAACCTCGCCTGCAACCTTTGCCTGCACCGCTGTCAAGTTCAACCGCCGGAGCAAGATAAGGAACTGTCTATCGTTGTTTTGAACTGTCTCTGTGTCCACGCCGTCTCTAGGTTGGTCCGGCCGTTTGCCGCTACCTAGTATTTGGAACTGTCTCGTTGTGTTCAGCATTCTGTGTATAAGTCCCGGTCCTACGTTCTGTTCCCAAGGAGGAGTCCCGGGTCTGTGTTATGTGTATAAGTCCCGGCCCTACGTCCTGTTCCAAAGGAGGGGTCCCGGCTCTGTGTTCCATGATCCTGTCTCTCAGGATCAAGGCTCTGTGTTCTGCATTCCTGTGTCCTAAGAACAGTAAGGCTCAAGGCTTTCCGTTCCTGTATCTTCCTCGACCAAGGCCCTGCGTTCCTGTCTCTCCCTCGACCAAATCAAGGCTTCGTTTTCTCGCTCAGCCCCGTGCTGCAATTCCCTCGTCCCGTCCTGGAGTCTCTCCTCCTGTCCAAGAACTTCGTCTAGTCCAAGCCAAGTCCAAGAACCCTGTCTAGTATAAGCCTCGTCGAAGAACCTCGTCTAGTCCAAGTCCTGTCCACGTCAAGGCTTTGTATTCCCGTCCTGTCTATATGTCTCGACCAGTCCTGTAGCCACGTCATGTCCTCGTCAAGATCCGGGGTCCGAGCCCGAGTCAAGACCCAGGTTTCGGGTCCTTAGCCAGTCTCTGGCTCGGACTCCTTCTCCAGGTTCCAAGTTCCTAGTTCTTCGTCCAGATACCGCTTTCCTAGTCTAGTCCTAGCCCTGGCCCTATATCCTAGCTGCATCCAGGGCCTGTGCCATGTCCAGCATCGGTTCTTCCTGTCACACCTTGTTACCTTGATAATCCTAGTCCTGTTCCGAGTAGCTCAGTGTCTGTGCCTTGCATTTGGTTCCGCCATCAACGCCTCCCCCCACCACACACATACCTCCCCCCCCCCGCCCTTATGACAGGAGGAGAGTAAAAAGTCCACGGTTAGGATGAGATGCATCCTTCATAATGCTTTTCACCCTGCCCAGGCAACGTTTATGGTAGATGTTCTCGATGGTGAGCAATTGGGTGCCGATCATCCTCTGGGCAGTTTTCACAAACACGCTGGAATGCTTTGCGGTCCGATACGGGACAATTGCCATACCACACTGAGATGCAGTTTTTGAGTATGCTCTCAATGTGTCAGCGGTAAAACTCCTTCAGTATCCTGGGACAGAGTTGAGCTTTCTTCATGTTCCGCAAGAAATGAAGGCGCTTATGATCAGGATGGAGAAGTTCAGCATCAGCTGATATCCTCGGATATGTGGACACCAGGAAATTTGAAGCTTGATACACGCTGCACTACAGTTCCGTTGATGTAGATGGGGACGTGAGTGTGGCTCCTAGCATGCCTGAAGTCCACAATGATCTCCTTGGTCTTCTGGGTGTTAAGGGCCAGGTTGTTGTCGGCACACCACACGGCCAGGTGCTGGACCTCGTTCCTGTAGGCCGTCTCGTTATCCACTCTGATCAGACCAACCACCGTGGTGTCGGCTGCGAACTTGATTATGGAGTTAGAGCCATGTACAGGAACGCTGTCATAGGTGAAAAGGGAGTACAGAAGAGGGCTCAGCCCACAGCCTTGAGGCAAGCCGGTGTCGAGGGTGAGAGTGGAGGAGGAGAGGATGTCTAACTTAACTGATTGGGGTCTGTTAGTCAGAAAGTCCAAGATCCAGTTGCAAAGGGATGAGCTGATATCAAGCTGGCGAAGTTTGGCGATCAGCTCGGAGGGGATCACGGTATTGAATGCCAAACTAAAGTCAATGAACATAATTCTGTTGTAAGAGTTGGGGCTGTCCAGGTGGGTCAGGGCAGAGTGATGTGCGTGGAGATGGCATCATCTGTTGACCTGTTGGTGCGATAGGTAAATTGATGGGGGTCCAGGGTAGTGGGCAGACAAGATTTCAGATGGGATAGAACCAGTCTCTCAAAGCACTTTGCAATGATGGGGGTGAGTGCAACTGGGCTAAACTCATTCAGGTCCGTGGCAGTGAAATGTTTCGGCTCCGGCACGATGGTGGCAATCTTGAAGCTTGTGGGGACAACTGCCTGGGCCAGGGACAGATTGAAAATGTCCGTGAAGACCCCGGCCAACTGCCCTGCACAGACTCTGAGCACACAGCCAGGTATTCCATCCGGACCAGCTGCCTTCCGTACATTCACGCTGCTCAGGGTGGCGCAAACATCGGAGGTGGAAAGTGAGAGAGGCGGTTCACCAGGTGGGAGATCTGCTTTGAGGGTGACTTCCTTGTTCTCTCGGTCACAGCGAGCGTAGAAGTAATTGAGCTCATCAGGGAGTGAAGCAGAGCTGGAAGGGGGCATAGTACTAGGTGGTTTGAAGTCGGTAATAATCTGTATGCCATGCCATATGCTCCTCGATTCGCTGTTTGCATGTGTGTTTAGCCTGAGAGATTCCCCTCCTCCGCTTCGCCAGGGCTGAGATGTAAGCCTCCCGATCTCCAGACCTGAAGGCTGAATCCCTGGCTTTGAGCAGGAGGCGAACTTCTATGTTCATCCACGGTTTCTGATTTTATTTTATTTTTATTTTATTTTTAACTTTTATTTGTTTTTGTCATGTCACTCTATCTGCAAACTTGATTGATAATGTGGTGTTCAATACATTCCGAATACCTGTCGAGAAGGATCACGATTCAATAGTATTTAATATTGCTCTAATTAGAGCATCTTTACGTCTCTGCTCCCCATAAGGCATGGATGTGATTGCAGTGGAGCCGATGCACATGCGTTTCGTCAGGAAGTTACCAAACACGCATTATTTCAGATATCAGCGGAGAACCCATCGTTCTCTCTTTGAAACGGTGGTGGAAGAGGTATTTCACACTGCGTTGAACTTCCAGCATCTCCATATTTTCTCGTATTTGTGATATCACCTCAGTTATGTTACACTTTAGGTTATTACTTTCTTTACTCTTTTGCGAAGAAGTTGATATGATAAATTTCATTGAAATACTGATTATTTAAAGTTCAACAGCAACGGATAACGTCTTAACTAGTATCTCTGCAGTCTCCCAGCTCACATTCTCTTTATGACGGCAGGGCTCCTTCCAAAGCGCTTCGTCCTCTTACACCCCAACGGATTGCTCCTGGTTTCGATGACGACTGTAAATTAGCCCATGACTGAGTTAGGTCGAAAGCAATAAAGAACACGCAGAGAAGGATACAGTGGAATAAGACAGGGAATGGAACCAATTAGCCAAATGACCGATTACCGCGTCGGAATCGCCGGAACCCACCATTGTAGAGTAATCCGCATCGGGAGCACCGAATCTCACACTAAGCAAATCGGGATTCAATTACTTTTTCAATTATTTTTCCACTAACTTTCCACTTTCAATGCTTCGTTGTGAAGAATTTATAGACAACTGATTGTAAGTTTCTATAAGTAATTGCTAGCAACAAACACACTAAACCCTGGAGGAACTCAGCAGGCCAGCCAGCAACTATGGGAACAAGTACAGTCAAGTTTCGGGCCGAAACCGTTCTACAGGACTGGAGAAAAAAAACTGAGGGGTAGATTTAAAGGCAGGTAGTCCTGGAGACAGAAACACTAAGTGATACGTAAATGCTAACTTTTTATTGTTGGAACTATCATATTATTGATGACTTTAAATACTGACATTTTGCGAACAGAATACATATTAACGTGATATCATCTCAGTTTTGTTTCAATTCAAATTATAACTTTCTTTATCCTGATATGAACAAGTTGACATGATATATTTCATTGAAATACAGAATATTTGATGTTTAAGAGCTACTGATCAGCTGGAAACGTCTTAACTATTGTTTCTGCTGTCTCCTAAGGAAATGGTGGTAGACCAGAGGAGACCTAAGGTACCAGTGACCCCTCTCTCCATCCAGGGGGTCAGGGTAGACATGGTGCAGGATTACAAATACCTGGGGATACCAATTGACAATAAACTGGACTGGTCAAAGAACACTGAGGCTGTTTACAAGAAGGGTCAGAGGCGTCTCTATTTCCTGAGGAGACTGAGGTCCTTTAACATCTGCCGGACGATGCTGAGGATGTTCTACGATTCTGTGGTGGCCAATGCTATCATGTTTGCTGTTGTGTGCTGGGGCAGCAGGCTGAGGGTAGCAGACTCCAACAGAATCAACAAACTCATTTGTAAGGCCAGTGATGTTGTGGGGATGGAACTGGACTCTCTCACAGTGGTGTCTGAAAAGAGGATGCTGTCCAAGTTGCATGCCATCTTGGACAATGTCTCCTATCCATTACATAATATACCGGTTGGGCACAGGAGTACATTCAGCCAGAGACTCATTCCACCGAGATACAGCACAGAGTACCATAGGAAGTGTCATGGTCCGGATCGGGGTCCCTTTAAATTTAGCTTGTTTATGTTACGATCCGGACCGTTGATTCCCTGTTTTCCCGTGTCCCTCGACTTTGGTGATTAGAGGCAATTAACACGCGGCTGAACGGGTAGTTTATAGTCTCCGCCTTTCAGCCGTTCGGGGCGGAAGCGGCTGCAAGGTCACGGCGTGCCAATGTCATCTGGCCGGAGCAAACCTAGTCTCCGCCCGAAGTGAGTGCCGGTAATTCGCCTTTCCTCACCGGAACAACCCAGTCCAGTTACCTCGCCGAAGCAAGCCTGCAAAGTTTCCTCATCAAGGTGGATCCGTCAGTTATCCGGCCGGAGAGAATCAAGAGCCGCTGTCTACTGTTCCCGGGCCGAGTCGAGAGCTCGGCACTACCCGGAGGTTCCAAGCACCAAGTCCTGGCTCCGGCGGCATCCAAGTACCAAGTCAAGTCCTGATCCTAGCGGGCTGTGATTCCTGTCCTACCCCACACCCCCCGTCTGAATCCCTTCTCTGCTCCTCTCGCCTGCAGCCCCCACCTGCACTTCGGTCTAGTTCCATCACCGGAGCTAGGTAGGTACTGTCTGGTGTTCATTCGTGTTGGTCTTGTCTTGTCTTATCCTCGACTACGTGGGGTAAGTCAGGCCGTCTTGCCGTTGCCCGGCGGAGGGTCATGAGTCACGGCCCTATGTCCTGTACCCAAGGAGGGGTCCCAGCTCTCTGTTCTGTGTGGGAGTCCCGGCCCTATGTCCTGAACCCAAGGAGGGGTGCCGACTCTGTGTTCTGTGTATGTGTCCATGGTTCCATGTACCTGGTCTCCCGAGACCAAGGCTCTGTTTTCCATGTTGCTCCTCTCCCTAGCCCATGTCATGTCCATGCCTGGTTCTGGGGTCCTAGCCGGAGGCAAGACCCACGTACTGGGTCCTTGCCCAGCCTCGGGCTCAGAGTCCATACTCTAGCCTCTTCATGTCTCCTCTGGTTCTGGGAGTCGATTCCGAGTCCCAGCTCAGACCCTTGGTCCCAGCCTAGTCATAGTCCTCAGTCCTTGTCTAGTTCGCTACTCCTACTCCTGCCTAGCTCTCCTGATATCGAACAATAAACTAAATTTATTTAACCTCACAAGATGTGTCTTGCATTTAGGTCCACCATTGCTCCAAATGCCCCGCCACTGTGACAGGAAGTCATTCCTGCCTGTGGCCATCAAACTTTACAACTCCTCCCTTGGAGGGTCAGACACCCTGAGCCAATAGGCTGGTCCTGGACTTACTTCATAATTTACTGGCATAATTTACATATTACTATTTAACTCTTTATGGTTCTATTACTATTTATTATTTATGGTGCAATTGTAACGAAAACAAATTTACCCCGGGATCAATAAAGTATGACTATGACTATGACTAAATGACAAAATATTTGGCAATCAATGAAGTACTTGTTAGAAACAGTAACCAACATTAAGCGGGCAAATGTATTGCAAGTGGCAGTGATGCAGGGGCAAAAGTTGACCAGGACAGTCAGAGAACTGATCACTCTTCAATATTTGTATTGAATTTTCTAAACTCCCTTCAACAGATCTCAATTTAATGTATCTTTTACGAGAGTATTATCTTTGAGGATGCAAGAATATTTATCTTCCAACTCAAATATCCTCTGAGATAATATGAGAAATTCAGTTGAAATTCCTTCAAATTAAGCAATGGATCTTAACAAAGAGTTACAATTGAGCACAGCAGACGTTTATTTTGCTAATTTCATTGGTAATGGTAATTGCAAAACATCCATGGAAAATATGCATATTTACATTTTCTTTTATTCTTTCAGATAAACGCACATTATCTACAGGAAATGATTGATACAGGAAAAAGAGATGGCATGCTGTTGTGGGAAGCATTTCAATGCAATCCACAGAAACATGCACAAGGTGCAGGAGGACCTCAGCAGGTCAGATACCATAAATTGTTACATACCTCATGGATATCTTGTGACTGTCTTATGAGGATGATGCAATGGTGCTCTGGAGGTCACCAGATGTAATTTTCCCGCCGATGTGAGGTCACGTGATGCCCTGTTACCACCAGCTAGTAGACCAAGTGTAGACCCCTGGTGACGCAGTTAGTTTCCCAGTTAGAACGCTTGCAGGAGACTCCGCTCCATTGCGTATTTGCCTTATGACGCAGTTTCGATTTAAAACGTAGTTTTACATTCTATGGTAAGGTACAAAAGCGCTGGACCGGCACTTTAACCAATTTCTGCCAGGTTTGTTGATGTATCTTTTCAGTAGTATTGGAGAGTGAAGACAGGAACCTGAAGGAGTCGTTCGACGGTTGAAAGGATCGACCATTATTGAATTCGTTCAAGAAAGAGTAATTTGCATGAGATAGCCTCTGCTAAAAGCGGCAGAAAAGGCTGCGTAGGATCTATTATCCAGAGGGACTGTCAGTGCCTTTAAACCGTTTTATTTCCGTCGTCGTGATCCTGCGGACAAGGCAGGATCCGGCTGGGACTGGCGTGACGTCAGGTCTTTGAGGAATTCTTTACTTCAGGAAAGTCTCTCCTAATTGACTGTATAAATCTCTTGGACTTTCGAATTTACCATTCTAAGACCTGTGTTTGCATTTATCGCTTTAAGAACTAGTACTGAGTGGCGGTTTGTTAAATGGCAGCATAGCAGTTAACTCCCGGTTAAGATTTTCGAATTTGTTTATTTTTCCATATTGAGCAGAGTTCAATAAATGTTTGATTGTTTTATAAAACCTGACTCAATTCAATTCTTGAGATGGAGAAATTGAAGTCCCAGAATCAGTCCTCTGGTTCTAGGAAGCAGTTTGCAGCGAATCGTGAGGTTATTTTGGCTTCTCCATTTACTGAGACAAAAGTGGATAAATATTTCCACATTTCGAAAATCTTGCTCCGAGTTTAAAGTGGCCGAAAGAGTAATGGCCAGTCATGTTAGAGTTGAATATAAGGGAGAGCACAACAAGTTTATACAGCTTTAAATGCTGAGTAAGCACTTGATTATGATACTGTGAAGCAGCATATATTGAAGGCGTATGAGTTGGTTCCGGAGGCGCAGAGAGAAAGATTCAGAAATTTGAAGAAATCTGTGGAAAACTTTTACGTGGAATTTGCTTCCGAGAAATCTATGTGTTTTGAAAGATGGATTTGCTCTAAAAATGTGAATGGGGAGTATAATAAATTAAAAGAGTTGATTTTGCTGAGAGAATTTAAAAGGAGCATTCCTTTTGAAGTGAGGACATACTTAAATGAAAGGGACACTGCTACGTTGCAGGAGTCTGCTAAATTAGCTGATGAGTATACTTTAATTCATAACAATAAATTTCCTCCTGGTAGGACTTTTAAAAGGAAAAATAGCACAGAGAGTCAAGGTAAACCAGAAATTAAATCTGAAGTTAGTGATCAAGGTAAGGATGAAGGGAGACATTTGAAGGAAAGACGTTTTGATGTTATTTGTAATGATTGTGAGAAACCTAGACATGTAATAGCTAACTGTTATCGATTGAAAAAGAAAGAGAAGGAAGCAGTCCTAGCTGCTTGTGTGCAGCAAATTAAAACACCTGTAAATTCATAGAGTTTGATAAATACTAATGAAGGTTTGTCAGAGTCCGACCAAGTTAAGAGGGGATATGAACACTTTATAACCGAAGGATTTGTATCCTTGAAAGCGGGATTCAATCCTGTACCAATAAGAAAACTTAGAGATACTGGAGCTTCTCAATCACTAATGTTAGACAGTGATCTAAAGTTTAGTGATGAGTCTGACATTGATAAAGTAAACTATACAAGAGGAGTTGGGAGTGCCCTTACGCCTGTACATTTACATGGAGTAAATTTAAGGTCAGGGTTAATTACAGGGGTTGTTAAAATAGGACTACAACCCAGTTTACCTGTAAATGATGTTGCTCTACCTTTAAGGAATGACTTAGCAGGTGGACCAGTTTTTCCCGATGTATATTTGCCAATAAAGATGAAAAGCAAAAATAGAAGATTATTAAATTGGAGTTTAATGTTACAGGAGTATAATATTTTGACTACTCATATTAAAAGTAAAGATAATGTGATCGCTGATTCTCTATCTATATGTTAAATGTACCATGTAATTAAATTTTATACAGTGAGATTTTAACCTCTGTAACACTCCTACTGTATAATAGTTTGTAAGGTGCTGTATGATGATATTGTGTGTTGTCATTTTATACATTTTTTCCACCTAAAAGATCAATTTTTTAAAGGGAGGTGTTACATACCTCAGGGATACCTTGTGACTGGCTTATGAGGATGATGCAATGGTGTTTTGGCGGTCACCTAATGTAATTTTCCCGCCGATGTGAGGTCACGTGATGACCTGTTACCACTAGGTATATAAGTGTAGACCCCTGGTGACGCATTAGTGTTCCAGTGAGAACGTTAGCCAGAGACTCCGCTCCATTACGTATTTGCCTTATGACGCAGTTCCGATTTAAAACGGAGTTTTTCGATCTATTGTAAGGTACAAAAGTGCTGGACCCGCAGTTAAATGGCCGCATAGCACTTAACTTCCGGTTAACATTTTCGTTTGTTTATCTTTTATATATTGAGCAGAGTTTAATAAATGTTTGATTGTATTATAAACCCTCACTCTACCCAATTCTAGATTCATCGTTGCCGGTCACGTGACAAAGTGGAAATAAACAAACTGACAACGATTCGGGCCGGGACTTTTCTTCAAAACCGGAAGGGTAGGGGGAAGATGGCAGAATTTTTCTTAAAAATTAGGAATAAAGAGGCGGCCAAGGGGAAAGAGGCTCGCTGGAAGCTCTCTTCCTTCAGTTAGTCCTGACGAAGGGTCTCGGCCTGAAACGTCGACTGCGCCTCTTCCTATAGATGCTGCTTGGCCTGCTGCGTTCACCAGCAACTTTGATGTATGTCGCTGGAAGGTGATTGGTCAAGCCAGTCAGACGAGAAATATAAAGGGCTGGCGATAAAAGAATCTGACAGGAGTAGATCAGAGGAAAATGGGACAGAGGATGGGCGTCAAGGGGAGGGGATTAGCGGGCGAGAAGAGGTAAGAGACCAGAGTTAGGAGGAGAAAGAGACGGGAGGGGAAGAGATTTTTTTTAGCAGAAGCGGAATCGATATTCATGCATTCAGGTCGAAGGCTAACGGGAATTGAGGGTGGGCATTTGCCTATCACCAATACCCAACTCAATGGTGTTCCCCCTGATAGCTTCTCACTTCAGATCTCTCCCCTCCTGTCATCCACCACTTTCCGGCTCCATCCAGAACAGCCCCAAGTTACACATTTATTGTTCAGAAACGGCAGAAGGACTGGCCTGGCCAGGGGCCTGGCAACGGTGCGGTGTGAAGCGTGGGAGACCGTGCACTGTGTTTGATGTAACTGAATGTGCACTTGTTAACTTTGGAAATCAGTTGGTGAGAGAAGATCGGTAAGAGCAATGGTCTGTCTTTGTGTCTGGAATAAATGCCGGCTGTGATGGGGATGATTATAAGAGTTGGAATACACCCAGGAGGGAGATTGGAGAACCTGTCCCGGGGGAAGGTTATACCAGGGGACCACACTGCGACTTGTTTAAACTACTGATAAGGCAGAATTAACGCGTGAGGTGTCCCGACACTGAGGTGAATTCTCCCCAGAATTGAGTTTACACCACGACTGCCCTAGTGCGGGGAAGACTCGGAGCTGAATTCTGCACTGAGAAGCTTGCACCCGAGTGTGTTCCGTGAAGAGATTGATGCGAAATAAGGACCCGGACGTGGATCTAACGCCAAGTCGTTCATCGCTATTCATGGCAATTACAGCTATCGCTTGGAGGGTGAAATTTCTGTTCGGGCACTCCACAATAAGGAGTTGGACTGCTGGTCACAAGGCGAGTTATTGACCAGAGTGCCCCCACTGTCGGGAGCTGATCAATTTATCGTGATGTGAAGCTTGCGCTCGCCATCTACCCACAGCCCAGGGTGATGGGATATTTTAAAGCAGTGAGGAGTCTACTGGATGATATTCCCCATCGCAGAGCGAGATCAATACAGCTGGTTTCAGCGACAATTCCACATTTGAACAGACCCAGGGCAGGGAGAGTTGGTAATATTTTGTCCCACAGTAGACCTTATGCAAGGTGGTCCCGAGGGCGGAGGGAGACTTTATTATCGGTCATGGCTCAGAGATTACACAACGTTTCCCATTAAGAAAGGAGATGGGACTATTGGAGAAATTTAACGGATAGCGCTGTGATAGTCGGATCTCACGTAACTGGCGTTCAATGGGACTGTAAGCTCAGGACAGGCGTCTGGGAGATCAGATTGACATGTGGGAAGCTGGAGTTTGGGCAGGCGACACTGCGGCAGCCTCGGGGTACCACAGTGCGCGGCTTTATTAATGAACCGAAGTACTGAGCTGAGCGGATATTTCACCGCGATCTTCACCTGCTTCCTGAACTTGGATTGAGTCACGGCGTAAATAAATGTGTTCGTGCAGCAGCTGAAGGTGCTCAGGAAAATCCCGACTTGGTTGAAGATCCATTCAGAATCACTGAAATCTGTTGCTGTGCCTGTGGTCTGATAATAGGTGACATTTAAAACATACGTCAATCACAGGAGGATGAAACTACCCGAGAGGGTGAAGAGCAAAACCACAGATCTCGTCCTCTTCTCCATCTCCGGGTCAATAATGTTCTCCTCTTTGTTCTGACCCCTTAGGCGCTTACGGACTCGACTGGCCACTAAAATATGCTTGGCTCCAACTTGAACTTGAACTCACGCAGACATCTCTACCCAGCATGCTCTGGGACTGGGATACTCTTTCCTGCAGGGCGACGTGCAATATATACGATAAATACGTACAATGACTGTGAACTAGCGATTAATAAATATATATGCATAAAGTTTGAAATGGATGGAATGTGGCGATTTACTGCTTATTTATTGATTGAAGTGGTTATTGTATTTTAGTTGTTGTAATGAATTGTTGTCTGATTTTGCACATTCAAACACAATTCTGCTCACGTTTCCGTCAGACACGCATGAAAAGGAGATTCAGTGCCGGATGTATTGGGTGTCAAACACTGAACTGAGGGTTGCAGAGAACACGGATCAGGGTGAAATCTCATCACACTACCAAACACACAAAAACACCAGGGTACAGTGAGACTATAGTAGAGAACTGCATTCACAGTGTGCTCCTCCGACACAACTGCAGATTCTGCTCTCTTTCAAGCCACCGCCGCTCCATAAGGTGTTAATACTGAGAGGACTGAGTTAAGGTCTCTGTTCTCGCGGATGTTGTCTGCTTATTGCAGGTTGAAGGACGTGGTGAGTTAACTGTCTTTACAGCACTGCCTGCTCACTCCGAGCACGGCTCAGACCAGATTGAATTCCGGGGCGCTCAGCGTGAACTCTCCCGTTCTCCTTGTAATGGCAGCATTTCCGCGAGGTGCTCCGTTCTCTGTCCGTCACGAAGCAGCCACGTATTTTCAGCTCAGTTGATGGCTGCACATTTACGCCAGGGTGCGGGGTTCACTATCGAAAGGAGTTTGGCGGTGACGAGAGGGGGAGTCTGGTGAAAAAAAAAATGTAGGATACGTTTAATAATTGGCAGGAGGTGGAGGGCGCAGGTCACGGGTGCCGACGGGTTTGTTCCCGTGTTGTGTGTCTCTCTCGGGGTCCAAGCCAGTTTTATTCTCCCGGCTGCCATGTTCTCCAATCACCGACAGTTCTGTTGTGTCGAGATGGAAAACACTGCGACCACCTCTGAGAATAACTTAGATATTTTGTTTATTAACCAGCTGAATAATTGACGTGAGCGGATATTTCGCTGCGCTGATGAACTGCTCTCTGAACTTGGACTGAGTCACCCCATAAATAAACGTGTTTGTGCAACAGCTTAATATCATCAGCATGTATCCGGACTGTTCAACTATGTATTCTGCATCGTTGTAATTATTTTGATCCAGTCCAGCACTGCTGTTATAAAGGTATTCGGTAACATTTACCGACCACAGTATGATGAAATTTCCAGAGATGGTGAGAAGTAAGATCACAGATCTCCTCCTGCTCTCCATCTCCGGATCACTGCCGTTCTTCTCCTTGTTCTGACCCCTCAGCCCCTTACGAACGCGACTCGTCACTAGAATGTGTCTGACTGTCAGAGCGTTGAGCAGTGGTATTAATATGAACGGGAGTAATGGCGTTAGAACGGTAGAAAACATTCTGTATCCCAACCACCCGGGATCAGTATAGTAGCCAGGCCTTCGAATACAGTCCCAGGGTATATTGCCAACCACTTTCACAGGACGATATCTGAAGAAATGGGGCACATTCTTAAAGCAGAGCAGAACGCCGGTTGATGTCAGAACCACAGCCGCAATTTTCCCGGTGCAATATGTCGATTTTCTCTTCTGGCAACAGATAGCGACAAAGCGATCAAACGTAAAAGTGACGGTGAACCAGACAGAACTTTCTGTGCCGGCCAGTCCCAGGGCAGAGGTCGCACTGCACACGGGGGTGATGTCCAGGAAAGTCCCGGGGAAGTAATAATAACTCACCCGCCACAGTACGACGTCAAAGGTGACGGCGAGTAGATCCGCCGTTGCCATGGCCACCAGGTAGCGAGTGGTGCAGGAGGAGAGTCCGCACTTTCTCCGGGACAGGATCACAATCGCCACTAAATTCACTGAGGGAACAGCGAAAAAAAAGCAAGTTTATTTCCGGCTCTCGGCTGTGGGTCTCAATACAGAGATAATCTGGAAATTGAGAACAAACAAACCACATTTCTGGAGATTTAAGAGGTGTAAAGCCGGGTGCGCAGACACTTCAGACGAGTGCATCCTTGGTGAAAGAGTGCGGCCCTCGGCACTGCAAGAGGAGTAGCGCTTGGGACGTAGGTCTTGTCAATGGATCGCCGAGTGCGCTTTGGAGAAATCAATATAAATCTCCCACCATCAGGTTTTCGCAAGATTACCAACGTTAGCAACCTCGGTAACATTCTCAGCGACAGTGATTGCTGCGTTCCCGTCAACTATAGTCTGGCAGACTCAGCACACCGGCAAACCCCCGCTCCCTTCGCCTCTGGTCATTGACAAATTTCAAAGCGATTTCTGTTCTCCCGTTCAATTGTCTTCGACTCCCCGTTTGTTACCTACACACAGTGGCCTTGCTTGGCTCGCTTCTTTTAAATTCTGCAACGACTCTTGGTCGGAAATCCTTCACACTCTGTCAGATAGTTCCAGTTTTCGATTTTAATGGTTCGACCTGTACCGCTGAAAGTTGCAGGTACTTTGCATGTTAATGATTAAAACATCCAGTTTCTAAAGCAAAGATGATACAGGCACTTCAAAACATCTGCCTCGTTTAGGGGTTCCTCCAAATTACCGCAGCATTAGTCTAAATGGTTTGATGTTTTCCGTTCCAGAGCAGAGTATCTCATGTACTTTACCCCATCCGCCCTCTAGTGGACACCGCTAGGTGCCCCTCCATTTCACGGATAATCGGCCGTGGAAACAAACCCCGCTGCACTAGAACGTAATCAGATCCTTATTTGCATTTTCGAAACTCCCGAAGAACCGGAGTCGAACTCACACGTAATGTCTATTGCTCTCTCCTGAATCTCTCCGGGGATTCGCTTCTCGCGTTCCAGTTGAACCTGCAGCAATTTCTTAAAATAGTGCGCAATAGATTTAATTTGCTATCAATCAGGAATAATACCGAGTAAATTTGCCGAGTGCACAGGATTATCGGAGGTTACTCTGACAGTGGGTGTTGCATTGATAAACCAAAACTGCTTGCCGTGAATCCTTAAAATGAACCCATCTCCCATATCTTCCTCTCTGTATCTATCTCTACTGCGTTTTCATTTTCAGCCGCGGTCTCGGATTTTACTTCGGGGAACTTCTGAACGAACACGGAGTTTTGTCACAATGTCTTCACCAGGATCACAACGCTGTCGGTAACTGAACGAGCCCAAAGACCCGACACACAGAACTGTAAACGTTCGTTCTTACCAGGAACACCAATAACGGCAATGATCAGGAAAAATATTCTTCTCACACTGTAAAACGTTTCAAGCATGTTGTGTGAGATTCCGCCGGTCGTCCAGCCGCCCGCCAACTCGCTGAAAGAAAGAACAACTCTGAGCTGACGACTGTCTCCGGTCATTAATTTATACCCGCTCCAGCAGACTGATTATTGAACACTACACGTAGCTGCTGTGTTTTCCAACCGCTGGGGTAAAAATAAACATGATGTCATTAAAATAAAATCCCAAATGTGATGGAGTATGGACAGCTCAATGCGAAATTTTAAAATCTCAGAAGGAAATAGTGAGGATTCGAGAAGTCAGCGAACGTTGTTACGAACCAGTCTTAGACTCACCTCTCGGTTTATTGTTTGCTGTTCTTGAACCAGCTTCCATCCAAGTTCACACCCGTATAAAGCAAAGTAATTCAGTCAGCGTACACATGACCCTTGAATTGGTGCAAATGTGGAGACCGACAGAGCACATGCATCCATTACATTTGTTTTACAGATGCACTAAATTGCGAGTTCTACAAGTCTATGTCACTGTCATGGTCCGGTCCGTGGACTCAGGACTTCGGGTCTTCCTGTTTATCTTGTCAAGATTCCCTAGGAGCAACCTGCCGGTGGAAGGCCAGAGCGGCCACTTGCCATCTTTAGGCCGCGTTAGTGAAGCATCGCTTCATGGAGCCTTGCTATCGGTAATCGGAGCGGTGCTTGCGGTATGGATTCGTCCGTTTCTCGGGCCAGCTGTCTTCTCCTCCGTGGGGTAAGTCAGGCCATTCTTCCGTTGCGCTGGAGGGAATCTGTCTTGTCTTGTCCTCGTCTCCGTGGGTTAAGTCAGGCCGTTCTGCCGTTGCCCTGCGGGGGAACCTGTCTTGTCTTTGACTCTGTTGGGTAAGGCCGGCCATTCTGCCGTTACCCGACGGATGGTCCTGTCCCGCCTTTGTGTGGAGAAGAAGTTGAGTCCCGGCTTGTCTAAGTATAAGATCCGGCTCTATGTCTATGTACTGCCCTGTCTCATGTTGGTGTCGTGTTAAAGATGAGTCCCGACTTTTCGAAGGATTAGTCCCGGCTCTATGTTGATGTACAGTTCCCAGTCTGTCTCCAAGTTCCAGCCTCCGAGTTATCAGCCTCCGCATCTCAACACCCAAGACCCCAGCTTCAATCCTCAAGACCAAGACCACAACCTCAAGCCTCAGGACCAATACCCCAGCCTCAAACCTTAAGACCAAGACCCCAGCCTCAAGCCTCAAGACCAAGGCCCAGCCTCAAGCCTCATGACCAAGACCCAAGCATCAAGCCTCAAGACCAAGACCCCAGCCTCAAGCCTCAAGATCAAGACCCCAGCCTCGAGCCGCAAGCCTCCAGACCCCAGCCACGTCCCGTCCTATAGTCATGTCATGTCCTTGCCTGGTTCTACGGCCCGAGCCCGAGGAAAGACACAGATTCTGGGTCATTGTCCAGTCTCTGGCTCGGAGCCCAAGCCCAGGCTCCTAGTGCATAGTTCCTATTCTGGGTTCCCTGTCTTGTCCATGTCCTAGCCCAAGTCTGCGTTCTTGTCCCTATTCTAGTCAAGTCCTGTTCCTTGTACTTCAGTGTCTGAGGCTTGCATTTGGGTCCATTAACAGCGCCCCATTTGTGACAGTTACTGTTTCAGACCAGGAAACAACATCCGTCACGTGACTCACGCTGGAGGAAATAATGGGTCATAAACTGCCAAATGTCTATGGCCAAAACAGGTCGATCTATACAAGCCAATGACGGGTGGAGGCATTAGTTGTCGTAGTATAATGGCGGGTGAATCACTTCTCAAAACTGTGCGAGAGTTCCTGACTGCGTAAGTATCCATGGTCGAAACCATCCGTGCAATATTATAGAGGAAATACCTGTGTGTACACAGTAGATTCCCCTTATTCTCAACCAAAATCCAATGAATAGGAAAGGTAATACATTGGAAATAGATTCTTCACTGGCTAGTAGTTCCTTTCCACACAGATGTAGTCTTCATAATTCTGGCTTGGGATCATCCGCTTTGGCGATGGTTTGTCTGCAAATTTGGCGCTGCCTATTCTCCTGCATTCCTCTATTCGTTTCCTTTTGCTTATCAGATCATTCTGTTGTTTCGATTTCATTCAGACAAGCACGCCCGACTGACCTGTGTCAGATTCTCTCTGCATCAGGCCCGGGGCTCTGTTTCATGCCTCCTTCTCCCAGACTTGTGATCCAGATCATTTCTTTTGCACTTTCCAACTCAGACTGGATCAAACTAGACCAACCAGTTGAGCCAGGCACGGGGCCCAGGTGACCAGATCACAGCCTGTTCCTTCTGGAAGCCTGCAATTTAACATTATGAGCAGTGTTTTGTCCGAATATGGTCTCAGGTTTAGCAGATCATCAGCAGGAATAAAAAACACTCATTATGTCCACGTTTACTAGCTCTGATTAGGCCTTCCCTGAGCAAGAGCCAGCTCACCAAACAGTTCACCTAATGGCGGCTGCAAATACAGTCTCACAAAATGGAACCTCCATTCCTGCGACCACAAGAATGGCAAAAACAAAAACATTTTGTCTCCATCCACTACCCTTACCTCATTCCTACTTACTGACTTGCAGATTATAGTTCATTGTGTATAACGTATCTCTATGTCCCTCCGTCTATCTGACTGTCTATCCCTATGCCTGTATGTCTTGTTACGTACCGATAACTGGGTTGCCAAACCAGCAGAAATGGACCACTAGTTGGAGTCTGGTTTCACAGAAAGTAATAAAGTTTTATTAAAGAAATAAGTGACACAGTACTCTAATCGTAGGGATATAAATGCAACAGGTTAGCAATGATAAAACACACATCTACACAGAACTAGGGCAATAGGAATCAACTAAGCTCTATCGCAGTTTAGGGGTAAAATGATCAGTCTCAAGTGACGCAGTGTTCAGTTCAGTTTAGTACAGTCCGCAGTGATCGCTGTTGTGCCGTTGGAGAGAGAGAGAGAATGCAAATTTTGATTCAAACAGACCTTTGATGTTCTTCGCAGTTAGCTTTCGGGCGAACATTTTTATGTCTTCTGTGGTCACCTACTGTGACCCCCTCTGTTCCGCATACGACCGTTAATCTGCGGTGAACCCGGCACCCAGGCAAGGGCGGACACACACACCAGGTTCACGCCGATCGTCCCTTTTCACCCTGTCAGTCTATGGTCGGTTCCCTCGAACCAGACCTCCAACTTCCACCAACTTGTGGAGGCACACTTCCAGGGTCTCGTTATCTCGTGAACTCGTGGTGTCCTATGCCTTAGCGAACCTGTTCTTTTTATTCCCCCCCCCCCCGCCCCCCGCTGGGGTATCGCCTGTCCATCAAACTTCAAACAATTCAGGTTCAAAGCAACCGGTCTGTCAATATTCTGAAATGTGTTTCTTTCTCTTTATTCTCTCTCTTCTCTCTTATTAGCATTTTGAATGTTTCTCCATTGTCTCACTTATCTCTCTCTCATTAGCATCAATCTTCTGATAAATTGGTTCTTCGTCACAGTCTGTCCTTAGTTCAGTCTGTCCGTCTGTCTGCCTACCTCCCTGTCTGCCACGTGTTGCTGAATGATACATTGCGACTTTGATCGAGTGGAGTTGGAAATACAATTTTCTCGGTCTTACTGAATCGACATCAATAAGATGGATATGCTCTGACATGGGAATGGCGTCAGTTTACTAACCTGATATGTCGACGTGATCGAACCAACCTTGACTGACAGCTCGCACGACTTTGGAATTTTGGAAGAAGATGGAAGGCCCGTTGGAAACACAGACTACGGCACGACGAACATGCTACAAAGCTTCGGCCTGCGGTCAGGATCTAATGCGATTGCTTAATGTATGTGGTCGTACATTTACACGTTGGGACACACAGCCTCCATTCACGGTAGCATTAATTATTCTCGTTAATACACACACACACACACACACACACACACACACACACACACACACACACACACAAACACACACACACACATATAAACACAAATACATGGAAGCTGAAATGAAGTTAATGTTTGTAAATTGTTTATCTTAAATTATATTTGTCTGTTCAACAATTCTGCACAAATCTTTCCATCAAACGCATGATTTCGTTCATAGAATCCTAACGTAATGCAGGACGACTAAACGCACATACACGCCTCAATACACTTTCAACCGGGCAAGCTCTGAAATTCCGCCGGTTACCCCGATGCACCTCCACGTAGAGCGAATAAAACTGTCCCGTGTCTACAATTAAATGTCACTGCTAACTATCTCGCAGTGAGTTACTTCCTCTACCTTGAATGTAATATTTACATTATTGGCATTTCGGTTCAATTCTAAAGCTCCTTTTCCATGGGACGTCCTATGGAAAAGGAGCTAAGGAGCTGGTGGTAGACCTGAGGAGAGCTAAGGTACCGGTGACCCCTGTTTCCATCCAGGAGGTCAGTGTGGACATGGTGGAGGATTACAAATACCTGGGGATACGAATTGACAAAAAACTGGACTGGTCAAAGAACACTGAGGCTGTTTACAAGGAGGGTCAGAGCCGTCTCTATTTCCCGAGGAGACTGAGGTCCTTTAACATCTGCCGGACGATGCTGAGGATGTTCTACGAGTCTGTGGTGGCCAGTGCTATCATGTTTGCTGTTGTGTGCTGGGGCAGCAGGCTGAGGGTGGCAGACACCAACAGAATCAACAAACTCATTCGTAAGGCCAGTGATGTTGTGGGGATGGAACTGGACTCTCTAACGGTGGTGTCTGAAAGTAGTATGCTGTCTAAGTTGCATGCCATCTTGGTCAATGTCTCCCATCCACTACATAATGTACTGGGTGGGCACAGGAGTACATTCAGCCAGAGACTCATTCCACCGAGATGCAACACTGAGCATCATAGGAAGTCATTCCTGCCTGTGGCCATCAAACTTTACAACTCCTCCCTTGGAGGGTCAGACACCCTGAGCCGATAGGCTGGTCCTG
The DNA here is from genome assembly GCF_963921235.1 of Mobula hypostoma. NCBI lineage: Eukaryota > Metazoa > Chordata > Chondrichthyes > Myliobatiformes > Myliobatidae > Mobula > Mobula hypostoma. The sequence goes on along the minus strand of NC_086127.1, from coordinate 6,960,705 downwards.
GACTTATTTCATAATTTACTGGCATAATTTACATATTACTATTTAACTATTTATGGTTCTATTACTAATTATTATTTATGGAGCAACTGTAACGAAAACCTATTTCCCCCGGGATTAATAAAGTATGACTATGACCATTTGGCAAATTGTATTCTGAGGCAAAGTGATGGCCTTTCCTAAATATTTTTGTAGTTTCTGACCTTCAATGGATTTATTAAAACTGCTAACATTATTTTCTTCACCTCTGAGACAGATTACCCAGTGAATCCGCTGAAATCTGCAGGTGTTTGCGCATTCTAACTACTGAGGGTACTTGACTATGGAGACATGGCTGATGTATGCACACGGTCGGCATTTCAGGCTTCCAGGATATGAATGCGTTAATGAAGATGAAATTAAGTGAGGAGAAGAGTTTCACACTTGACTGTCGAGATCTTCACGGGAGGTCATTGGGAAAATATAGAGCAGCCATGGAGAAAAGGACCAGCTAATCTTCTCGGATCAATAGAAACAAGGATGATGTAATGCAAAGTTAAAATGTCCAAGTAAATTTAATGTCACAGTCCCTATATGTCACTATATTAGTAGAGCACTGAGATACATTTTATGAACGACAAATCCCAGAAATTCAGCAACCAAAGCAGAATCAATGAGGGACAGCACCCTCAGGGGTGGACAATCAGTGTGAAAAAAGTGTGTTGTAAATACTAAGACAACTTTAGCATTTAAAAGAAATTAGCAATCCAATACCAGGTGGATAACACAAGAAATATATCAAAACTACACAGTAAAGGGCCAACACATTCAAGACGATAAAAGCAGAAAATGCTCGCAGAAAACCAGAAACAATCCAGCTCATTACACGGTCCTCTAATGATTAATTCCATCTGATTACTTACACAGATGGCAAGCATAATTCACTAAAGTCTTTCATAAAAATGCAAGCTCTTGAAAGATATCTTGCATTACTAAATGTACAATCCTGATCCCGTTTTGGAGTCAGAGACATACAATTCTATTTCGACGAATCCATTATTGCAGACATGGAATACATAATGCCGGTCCTGATATAATATTACAGGGTACGTTGTCCCAATTTTATATCTATAACTGGTTCCATCCCAATGTCACTACACAGTAGCATGGAACTAGTAGGCAAACGGCAATATTTGAATCAATCTACAGAAAGCCACAATATTAAGCACCACTAGAATCGTTCGAAACCTCCTGGAGAATTTCAAATGTGTGTGTTTGGCTATGCCTACGTCTCAGGTTTTACTAGCGTAAGCTGAGAAAAATTAAAAACACAGCAATAATAATAATACTGTGAAATTCCAACATCTCATGAGCATTGGAGGACTATGACCATCCTGGCTATTAACAACCAAAATAAGAGCAGCCACTCTTATCAAAACAGACGGAGACATTTTTTTCAGGAAGACCACTGTGGTTTTGTCCCGCTTTAATCCCGCTCTCTAACTTACTGAACTGGGAGAAAGTCGTGTATCACATCAGATACAATCAAATGAAATATAGCTTGACACACCTCCTATATATGGACGATTTGAAATTTTTACGCTCCTTCATCAGATTTGAACTAAAGCAATTAACTCAAAATGTAGAACTACAGCTAAATGGCAAATGTGGAAAATACAATGTACACACGAACGCATTTGGATTACAATGTCTCGGACAGAAGGAGGTAGAGGAATAACAGACAAAAAAAAATTCACATCATTCAGATAATGCTTCCTAAGATATATTTTCTCCAACAAAAACAAGATTTATTGCTGCATGCAAGTAAATGCAATTCTGATCTCACCTGCACAACACTAAACATAAATGAGAGCACAGCCCCTAGAAATGAAGAAATTATCACTATTGAATACGAAGTTAACCAGTGGGAGATTATGACCCTCCATGGAAGACATCTCCCACATCTGTGCAGACTAGATGTCGACAAGGAAGCGCCGATCGCCTGGCGCAGATTTGGAGACCTCTCCCCGGAAACGGAAGGGTTCGTCATAGAAGTACAGGTCCAGGTGATTCACAGAAAATAATAATTAAAAATACAAAATAAAAGACCAACAAATTGAAGCCGATTAATGCAGGAAATGCAGGGAGAGAAACATGAAAAATCCAACACATTACAAGATCCTATAATCGTTTACTTCAATCTGATTACTTACACAGTGCCGATCAAATGATAAACATCACTCACCAGAAATATTGCTTTAAATTGGAAAGTCATAAAAGAAGCCACACCTTATTAATACAAGCCTGAACGTGTTTAAAAGTCAGATTACGATAAATTAAATTGTGACCGGTCTGTTATTTCCAACATTCCTAATAAGTTTGATTTTCTACCAAAGCTTTGACGTGCATTTCACACCTTGAGTGTCTCTTGTCACCTTTCTCCGCCTGTAGCTGTAATCAGAATTAGCGAAGATATGGCTTGTAAAATGGCCAAACGCTATTCGAGATCGCTTTGTACAAATCACCACCCTCTCATCCATGTTACAAGTAGAGTTCGCGTCTTTCCTCATATTTCGTGAACAAGAAGCATTCCCTCGGTTTTGATAGTACAGACCCTACCTGAAACGCTTCCTGATTTTGGTCTGAAATCTTCCTCCAGTCAGACTCCACCTATGGCCCCTGTGTACTTGATGATGGATTAATTTTGATATTTCCTGAGCTGTTATCCATCTTACTTCTACTCAGAATGATTTTGAACACCTCTATTATGTCTCCTGGTATTTTATGTCTACCTGTGCTAAAAAGATTTAATTATTTCAATCTTTCTGGATAGCTTATCACCTGCAGAAATGGAATGAGTCCAGTCGCCCTTCTCTGAACTGTTTCTGATGCCTTCTCATCCCTCACTCAAATTGGAGATCAAGGCGGTACACAGCACTCAAGGAATGGCCTCACCAGCGCGTTATGAAGCCTTTTAGGACCGAGATTAGGAAAAACTTCTTCACACAGAGAGTGGTGAATCTGTGGAATTCTCTGCCACAGCAAACTGTTGAGGCCAGTTCATTAGCTATGTTTAAAAGGAAGTTAGATATGGCCCTTGTGGCTACAGGGGTCAGTGGGTATGGAGGGAAGGCTGGGTTCTGAGTTGGATGATCAGCCATGATCATAATAAATGGCGGTGCAGGTTCGAAGGGCCGAATGGCCTACTCCTGCACCTATTTTCTATGTTTCTATGTTTCTATGTTTAACGAGGATGTCGCTGGCCTTGAACTCCACTGAGCGCATTATATAGACCGATACTCCATTAGCCTTTCTGATCGTTTCTGCGCATTGTCCAGATGTTGATGGTGATGAGTCTACCAGGACGGCCGAAGCCTTTTCATACAGCGCACTGTCGAACTCAAGACCCCCATTATATATTTACATCTAATATTCCGACGTCCGAAATGTAATACTTCACATTTACTTACATTAAGTGTCCTGTCAGTTATCTGCCCACACCTGGATATTGTTCAGATCAGATTGGTCGCCACCACCCGCTGTTTTCTGTTTTTGAGCCAATTCTGCAGTCATCGCACACCTTACTCCGAATCCCTGCGTCTTGTAATTTCATAATTAACCCCTTGTGGAACACCTTGTCAAAAGCCTTTTGAAATGATATCAACCGTTCAAAGGTTATCATAAAGTTATTTTCCTCTTCACAGAACAGACTATCAGTAAATCATGATTTCCCCGTTCTGAACCAATGCTGGCTTTTTGCGAACATTTCCTGTTCTTATCAGTGTCTTTTCCAACTCATTCTTTATGGTTGTTTCCATTATCTTACCTATATACACGTTAAGCTTCCTTGTATATAGTTACCAGGGTTAGTGTGGAGACCCTACTTATATACTGTGACAACGTTACGCATTTCCACTCCTTCGAGATTTCATCAGTCAACAATAACTTCTGCAACATACATATCAGTGGTTTGTATGTACAATCACATGACTCTTTAAGTACCCTTGGATATCGGTTGTATGGCCTGGAGATTTATTAACTTTCAGCATTCTCAGCTGAATCAGGACCTCGCTTTCTAAGATCTCTGAACGCCTTAACACAAACGTATTTTTCTCAAGACTTACTCTCATATTGCTAACATCTTCGCAGGTAAATATTTCATTAATATATCATGTGTACATACAACTATTGATGCTTCTGGACACAGCTTCAGTGATGTCCCTGGAATCATCGGGTGTTTCGGGTCTTTCAACATCATACAACCTTCTCCAGGTGACCCAGCCGGGGCTGATCAGACCCCAGCTTGTGTCCAGATGGCTAGCTACTTATGACTCCATGGCTCCCCTCTTTTGAGCCACAGCCATCTTGAGGCCCTCTCTGCCGCATTGGTGGTACTGCGGATGGCTCTCCTCTTCCTCTCTCCCTCCATGCCTAAAATGCTGAAGGCTCTAACTAAAGAATTGGCTACGAATCCCCTACAACCACCCTCCACTGGGAGACACCTCGCTCTCCATCCAGCCTGCTGACAGTTGCTGACCAGTCTTGCGTACTTGGAGAGCTTCCTTTCAAAGGCCTCTTCCAAGCTATCTTCCCATGGGACTGTCAGCTCCAGCAGCACCACTTGCTTAGTAGACTCAGACAGTAGGACAATGTCTGGTCGCAGGGTGGTGGCTGCAATATGTTTGGGGAACTTCAGCTGCCCTTCGAGGTCCACCAACAGCTGCCAGTCCCTTGCAGAGGTCAGAATGCCTGCAGATGTTCTTTTGGCAGGCATTGGCTGCTCCCCAGCTCTGACAAAGGCAATGATCTGCTTGGAGGGTCGGGACCGCTTTGCCCACTCAACTCCTGCGCTGATGGCTTCAGCGATGGTCTTCAGGACCTGATCATGCCTCCACCTGTACCGTCCCTCACCAAGTGCCCTTGCACAGCCGCTGAGGATGTGCTCCAGTGTTCATCGCTTAGAGCACAGTGGGCACGCAGATGACACTGCCTTGCCCCATGTGTGCAGGTTTGATGGGCTTGGAAGCACATCTTACACTACCTGGATGAGAAATTGGATGCGGTGTAGTTCGGCTTTCCAAAGATCATCCCAGGTCAATTTCCTCTCAAGCGCATTCTACAATCTTGTCCAAGCTCCCTGTTGCTTCATTCCCACTGCCTTGCAGGCTCTCATCTCCTCCACTACTGCTCTCACCTCCTCCTGATCTGGACGACACCTTTCCTTCCCTCTTGTGTCCATTTGGGGAGTTGGAAAGGATCCTAGCCCATCTCGGCCTCATGTGACCACTCCCACCAGCCTTCTGTGACGCAGCCTCGCCTCTGCCTCCTGAACAGCTTCCTCTGCCCTTCACTTCCTGCCAGTCCTCACTTGGATCCCTGCTCTATTCTTGGTTGGTACAACTGTAACGAAACCCAATTTCCCTCGGGATCAATAAAGTATGTCTATCTATTTACCTTCACTCCATTAGTAAAGACTATAGTTCCAGACTGAATGTGGGTGTGGCACAGGTCCCAGAACGGTTTCCAAATCTGTTACGTCAGCGGTGGTAATGGGGATTATTAAGACTGATACTACACAACAAAACGTTCATTTAATCTGAATCCTACCCTGGGTCAGAGATGGAAGGCGAGAAAACGTGGAAATCGTTGGTGGTGTGGTGACGTCACGTTTTAAATGTGTTGATATTGCGGACGATACATAACTTCTCGTGTCTGTTTGTTTTCAACTCGAAAGGGTTTCTTAAATGTTGTCTGATTCTAATTATACATTATTTGTTAGCTGTTCAACACTGAAAATTATGTCGTGTTTTGAACATTTAAAGTATTGCACTAGATCTGGACATTTGTGAGTTCACTTGAAAGAGAAGAGGAGATAATGCGTGCGTGAATGAAGGGTGGACAGTCGTCTGTTTGTTAGGTTTGTATTGAAAGGATGTTTGAGTTAACCCCCAGTTTCACAATAGGATGTGTCTGTCTGAAAATGACTGTTTCTTTGCGTGAAATACATTTGCAGGAACTGATGTGAATTTTAGAGATTAGTGTATGTGGGCCTCAACCATACACATCTATCTTCCCTCTATCCTTTAGAATATTCGATAAGGATTTTCGGCGGAGGAATGGAGTTCACCGACACGCTTCCTCTTTTGACCCTGACCTGTCCCACCCTCTCTCTAGTCATCTTCCTGTCCTTCATATACCTTAAGGAGACTCTCCCAGCCGTCCTCTAGCAGTAATAGAGGCGATTAGTGTGCTTTTCAAGAAAAATGGGAACATATAATGAGAAGAGCGGCGAAGTTGTTCTTGGCCTAACAAGGCGGGACTAAAAGTCGCTTCGCGGTATAGTTTATCGGTGGAGAGAACAGAGTTTACCGACTTTGGCTCAAAAGGCTTCAGTGACGATGCACAGTTGAGTCGTTGTTGAACAAAAAGTCACGAAACTAAAACTGATTCAATAAAGAAAGGGAGATGCTGGATCGGGTGACCTGCTGTGCAAATTGGCAGAGGTAAAGAAGATTAGAGAGTTCAATGCGTGGCTCAAGATTGGTGTGGGAGAAGTGGGTTTGAATTCACGGGAAACTGGCACCAGTATTGGGGAAGGAGGGAGCTGTTCCATCGGGATGGGCTCCACACGAACCGTAATGGGAATTGGATCCTGAGGAATTGTTAACTAGGGTTGTGGATTATCACAGTGGATAGGGTTTTTAACGAAATAGCGGGGGGTAGTTTCAACAGATTGGAGAAGTATGGATAAAGTAAAAGAGGAACGTGTAGATAAAGAAAAACTAAAAACAAAACCTAATCGAAAGAAACGAATGAGTGTAGTGCAGAAAGGTCAAGTGGATGAATGACAAAGATTACTAGATTTTAAAGACGCAATGAGTGAAAGGCACTTTATCTGAATGCCCGTAATATTTGAAATAAGGTCAGTGAATTTGTGGCACGAACCACTGGTAGTAGTTGTCTATAGGCTACCGAATAATAACATTACAGTGCCACAGGCAATGAACAGAGAAATGTCTGAAGCAAGTAAGAATGAAATTGTCGCGGGGACTTAACCTTGCACATAGATTAGGTGATGGGGACTTAATTGAAGTGCATAAATAATAGCTTTCTTGAACAGCATGTTACTGAACCTCTAAGGGAATGTGTTATCTTAGATCTGGTGCTGAACAATGAAACGGGTAAAATTAGCCATCATGTGGTTAGGGGTCGACTTGGAAAGACTGCTCAGAATATGACTGAGTTTCTCATATAAATAGATCCATCTAAAACCAGTCTCCCATGCATAAGCACGGGAGCCTACAACGGAATGAGGAAGGAGTTGGATGGAGTATACTGGCAACGCAGTTCCATAAAAGGACACACGCAAAAGGCAGGTAACTGGAGGCAAGTCAGTTGTGAAAATGCTTGAAGCTATCATTAAAGAAGAAATAGCGAGGCATCTGAAAGAAAAGGATCCATCAGGCAGACGCAGCATGGATTCCGCAAAGGCAGGTCCCGTTTGACAAACTTACTGGAGTTGTTTTTATTGTGTGTGTATATATCAAGCGCAATGGACAGAGGTGAACGGAGGGACGTTACTTACTTGGATTTCTAGAAGGTGCTCGTCAGGGTGCCGCATAAAAGACTTATCCATAAGGTAAGAATGCACAGAGCTTTGGGGTGATGTATTAGCATGGATAGAGGATTGGTTAACCAATAGAAAGTAAATATTGGGCAGTTATGCTCTATCTTTCTGAACTGGTGATCCGCGGAGAGATCTGTCGCCTGATCCGTTTCACTTTCTATTACTAGTCCGCCTGTCCGCATATTGTGCCAGGTCTCCTTCCTGGACACAACTGACAAATCCTGTCATATCTAAACCTTCCTACCCTGAGAAACTGCCAATGAATATTAGGGAAGTTTAAGTTGTCTTTGATAACCTTCTTGTTAATATGGCACCTGTCTAAAATCTTTTTCCCGATCAGTTCCTCGCTGTCCCTGTTGTTGTTTTTTTATGATGACGTGAGGGGAGGTGTCTGTATGGAATACTGTCAAACGACTCCCAATACTCCCTTCCTGCTTCTGAGTTCTACTCGCAGTCTATCAATGGACAATCTCTCCACAGTGTCCTCCCTTTCTTCAACTGTGATTCCGGCATACTGTCCCTGTTTTGAAATGGCATTCCTTTTACCCGACTCTGTCCGCCTGAACCCGGGAGAGTCCAGAAGCCATTCCCGCCCTTGTGATTATCAAGTTTCTGCGAGAGTTTGGAGTGTACTTCAATCTCTATAACAATCACGCCTGCCCATTGAACGTTTGCGGAGTTTCCCACCTTAAACGTGTGAGGTATGCAAGATTTCGTGGCTTTTTCGATTTCAGGATGATCAGGCACATGACTGTTTAACTTTAGGGCATATCTTCCAAAACTACTAATTTAAAAAACTGTTTTATTTGAAAAATCTTTTGAATTGCAATTGGACGTCGACCTTATCTACACAGATGGCCATTTAATGTAAAGACATTCTTCATTCCATTTTTGAGCTCTTTTCTGAATTTCCTCTGTGTCAGTGTATAGATACAAGTATTGGTGCACATACTGAGGATTTGCAACATGTACCCAAACTGCTGTAGGATATATACCGGGGAATTCAAATGTCTGTCCTGATAAAAGTAGTTTTGAGATTGCCACTTCAGAGAACGGGCGACATAGGGCATCCAGAATAATATGAAATTAGCTGATATAGCAAACAACAATATCATCGATTTCCGACGATTTTCCACCTCGGTATCCTTCTGATTATCGCCGTTGTTCCGTAGTCCTCTGCGGACTCTATTTGCCGCAATGATATGCCTCACTGTTAACACATTGAACACTAGAATTAAGCCGATTGGTAGCAGCGGTGTTAAAATGCTGTCCAACAATTCGAATATTTTCCACACGGGTGAAGTAGCGTATTCCAGTGTGAAGACGCAGCGCCACGGCGTGTTGTCAATGATGGCGTAAGGTTCAACGGCAAAATAAAACGGGACACATTTCCCGCAGCTCACTATAACCACGGTCACGATCACCACCGTCACTGTTCCCTCGGTGCAGTATCGCTCCCGCAGCTTTCGGCAACATATTGCGATGAAGCGATCGAAGGTAAAACTGACCGTAAACCAAACAGAAGAGTCCATCGTTACATTCCTGAGTACAACTGTCAGCGCGCAGACAGGAGTGATGAGCAGGTATCTGGAATAAGTGTAGATATAGTTGACCTGTTCCACGAAAGCAACGACGATAACCACCATCAGATCCGCTGTTGCCATTCCAACCAGGTAACGGGTGATGCATCTGGAGAGTCCGCATTTTCCCCGAGAGAGGATCACAATCGCCGTTAAATTAACTGCAAGAAATTTGGGAGAAAATAAACAGAATTGTCGTTAGTTGCAACTGTCTGAATATCCACCATTCTTCCGATGCTCTGCAGGGTATGTTTTATCTTGGAAGAGAAAAGCAGGAATCCATGGTGTGTGGGCTCCGGCTGCACAATAATAACGGACTGGAGAGGCAGTGAGCTTCCGACAGTGTCGAGCGAGGCATCCGATTTCCACCGCTCGCGTACTGGTGAGAAGTTCATCCTCCATAAACAACACCAGCTTCATGACTGGAGATGAAAATTCTGAAGGTGTTATATGTAGTGAGAACAAAGTAAAATCAAGGAGATTTAAAGCATTAATTATAATTTACTGACTTGTGTCGAAAATAAAAATATAGAGACATCTGGCCAGTCGTTTCAGAAAGCTGTCGTGTTGTTGTTTAAGGCCGAAGTTGTCTGTATTGATAGAGACACCGGCCGAGGAACACATAGACCAACATGCTTCAGAAACTATGTCAGTGTCGGCGCCAAGGTAATTGACAAAAGAAAAAAACAATCACATCGGAAAAAATGTGGAAAATTAAAATAAAACTATCAGAGGTTTGAATTCTCCATTGTGGGAAACACAATTCTGTATCTTACCCGGGACGCCAATCGCTACAAGGGTAGGGTAGAAAACAGCCGCGATGTCGTAAACCGCTGGGTATCCCATATTCAGTCAAGTGTACGGAACGTTCCTGCTGCTCATCTGAACCGGGGATCGGTTTGACAGAGTTATATGTAAGAGACAGCAATTCCACTGAGACAATTAGTGTGGTTATCACATCAGTCACGTTAGAAGAATCCAGCTACAAAAACACTGACAATGAAAACGTTTCCCCTCACTCTGTCACCGTGCTATAAATTCACCTCCTCAAGGGATGTTACAAGTTATTTACTTCAAAACAAAAGATAATACGAGCGTTACCAAGTTAATTTCCAAGTCACCTGGCTCCAGCTGCTGAAATGGGACAGTTTCTGATCAGTCCGGTTTCTAACACAGGCAGTATTCTTCAACAATCAACTTCAAACAGATTTATCTCCGCACATTTGGCAGAGCGGAGTCGATCCTAAAATTGAGGGCAGGAGCTTAGCTTGGCAGGTGAAACGGAATAAACTTCTTTATTGATGGGGAATAAAAAAAATCATTCTGTCCTTCCGTTTGTTCCAGTCACTTCAAGTGATTTGAGTGCTGAAAGTCACAGTGACGGATCACAATGAAACTCACTCTACGTATGTTCATCTGAGCTTATCAGAGAGATCAGCAGTAATATTCCAGGGATATTTGATAGTCAAAGGTACCCGCCCACACGTCATTAACCGCGGTTTATGGACTGATTAATAAAGATTCTTTCCCAGCACACACGTTCAGCACACTGCTGAAAGACCTGACCACTTTAACCCCCGCCCCTGACGTGTGTCAAAGACATTAGCCAGAGCTGCCACAGTCATACCAGCATTTCTGCATCCATATTCGGTCTGAGCAGAAGTAGAAACTAAAATCTGTGATCTATCCGGAAGTTTCCAGGATATTATTTGCCACGAAGACCGGATCGAACACCACAAGGCTGAAAGTCCCAAATGTTGTTTATGTTCCCATGAAACACTGATGAGACACGACAGTTTATTTTTCAGGTGAATCTCGCACTTGACTTCAAATTTTCATTCAGAGACATCAAACTAAAGCAACGTGGATCTGGTTTAGCAGAGAGTGGATGGTTGATTATTTGACTGTGACAAGTGTTGGGTTCGTTTTTATTTGTCATCTATATTAATGATTTAAATGTTAACGTAGAAAAGTGGATCAGAAAGCTTGCGGACGACTCCAAGATTGAGGGTGCCCTGTAGAAGCCGGATAGTTAGATAGATAGATAGATAGATAGATAGATAGATAGATAGATAGATAGATAGTACAACATCACAACTCTTGCACTCAGTGCCCTAAATAACGAAGGAAAACGTGACACGCCTTTCTTTTCCGTCTTATCCACCGGCGGCAAGACTTTCCTATATTCTACCCCGAGGTCTCTCTGTTCTGCAGTGCATACAGTATAATCATCTGCCCTGGTTTAACTGACGAAAAGGAAAACCTTTGCATTTGTCTGAATTACATTCCAGCTTTCATTTCCGTGCCCATTTTAACAGCTGAGGTACAATCAGTGGCCTCTTCGTTCATTACAGTTTCTCATTGAGGTCTCAGAAGGACCCAGGGCATTGTTAAGAATCCCTACCACCCACACCATATTCTCCTTGACGCGCCACCGTCAGGAAGGAGGTCAGAAGCATCCGGACTAAGGCTGTATAAGAGCTTCTGAGACTAAAGAATACTTGACACCACCGGGACCTCGTCACTCCAAAAGCGAACTGTTTACTGTCTACTGTTTACTCCTTACCTATGATGCGCACTTAACATGCAATTTGAAATATATTGTATGAATTTGCATGTGGTAACATTTTGTTTATTTTGTGTTGTGTGTGATAGATGCACTATGTCTCTGTTTCTATGTTACTTCATAGATATCTTTATTCCAAATACACACAACATTCTGCAATCAATCAGTGAAGAAAACCTGAAATATGCAGACTTCAAAGAGGAAATTTAAAGACTGTCGACGTGAACTGTGTATATATTGCCGCAATTGTAACGTCTACAACTGGTTTTGTTCCGAAGTCACTGCACGGTAACATTCAACAATTAAACCTAGGCTATAACACTCCTGTGAATCTCCAGAAAGCCTCAATACGAAGCAGCATTGGAACAGTCTGAAAGTCCCTGTCAATAGAGAAATGAGTGAGTTTGGCTATCTCCGCAAGTCAGTGTTTATCAGATTTAGCCGAGAAATAATAATACTAATAGTAACCATGTGATTTTCCTCGGTGAATACTAAGGAGATTCAACAAAAACTTGCTTTAAGATGCAAACTCATGGAAGATACTATATATTGCTATTAATAGAATCCTGATCTAGTTTTAGAGTCAGAGCCCTATAATTATATGACGACCGATCCATTATTAGAGATAGGGCAATACATGATACCCGTCCGGATATAATATCACAGGATAAACAAGCAAGAACAACTTACTTAATTGGAATGGCCAGTCCAAACGCAGACAACGCACAGGAATCGGGAAGTGATAACAACCAGAAATATGCTGACGTGAAAGGGGGGAATTGGAAGACGATGGAACATGTCTCAGTTGTAAAATCTACATCTGATTTCACGCAGAGACACTACAGAATAACATTAAACAATTGGGCACACGGCAATATTTATGTAAACCGGAATAATAAACACGACTACAATCGCTTGAAAGGTCACTGCAATTGAGAAACGAGTGTTCTTGTCTATGTCGGCGCGTCAAGGTTTCTCAGATTTAGTTGAGAATTAAAATAATAAACATACCGGACGAAATGCACAGGAGATTCAACAATTAGTTTTCTCTGATGGAAATTTATTAGAAATCAGGAAGTGAGGTGACATTCTTTCCCTGAAGCAGTGTCGGCATTGGGGCTTCCCATGGAAATCTGCATAACTGGGAGAGCAGTGCCCGAGTAGTGTTAAGCATTTCTCCAAACACGTTCATCGAAAGCGAAGGACAAGTGCAAGGTTTACTGTGAGTTCGTGTGAACTATTGACTTTATTTTTCGTTTCATCCCTCTGCAAGACTTTACAGTAATGCAGAGTTAAATTTCCGCCGACTTGGTTTTGAATGCCCCCGATCCTGGCCCGCTCTGTCATTATCAAACTGAACGTGGCGGTGACGAGATCGGGAATCTGGTGAAAAATATGAAAATAAAAGTTCGGATAAGTTTAATAGTTGGTAGGAAGTGGAGGTCGCGGGCTGCGGGTGACGGGCATTCCGTTCCTGTTTCGTGTCTCTCTCGGGCTCTGAACCAATTTTATTCTCGACATGTTCTCTGATGATCGCTGGTTCTGTGGGTGTCAGGATGGAAAACACTGAGAGTAACTCCGGGAATAACTTAGATATTTTGCTTATTAACTAGTTGAATAATTGACGTGAGCGGATATTTCACTGCGCCGATGAACTGCTCTCGAACTTGGACTGAGTCACCCCATAAATAAATGTGTTTGTGCAGCAACTTAATAGCAGCAGAAAGTCTGAGGTGTATTCAAATATGTATTCTGAGGAGTTGTATTCATGTTGATTCAGTCCAGCAATGGTGTTATAAAGGAATTCGGCAACATCTGCCGACCACAGGATGATGAAGCTTCCGGAAATGGTGACAAGTAAGATTACAGACCTCCTCCTGCTCTCCATCTCCGGGTCATTCCGGTTTTCCGCCTTTTTCTGACCTATCAGCCCCTTCCGTACGCGACTAGTCACTAAAATATGCCTAACTGTCAGACCGTTGAACAGTAGTATCAACGCGAACGGGAGTAATGGGTTTATAACGGTAGAAAGCCACCTGTATCCAAGCCAGCCGGGATCCGTATAGTAGCTCGGCTTTCGAATGCAGTCCCAGGGTATATTGTCGGTCACTTTAAGGGGTTCGTATATAAAGAAGTGGGGTACGTTGCTAAAAGAGAACACAACGCCTGCGGTTGTCAGAACCAGAGCCGCAGTTTTCCCGGTGCAGTACCTGGCTTTCAGCTTCTGGCAGCAGATGGTGACAAAACGGTCAAACGTGAAAGTGACGGTGAACCAGACAGAACATTTTATGGCAGCCAGTCCCAGGACGGAGATCATACTGCATACGGGGGTGATGTCTAGGAAAGTCCCGGGGAAGTAAATATAACTGATCCGCCACAAGATGACTTGAAAGATGATGGATAGTAGATCAGCCGTTGCCATGGCAACCAGGTAGCGAGTGGTGCAGGTGGAGAGGCCGCACTTTTCCCGGGACAGGATCACAATCGCCACTAAGTTCTCTGGGGGAACAGTAACAATAATAAGGGAATTACTGTCACGCCGCTCGGTGAGACTCGGGGGAGAAATAAGCTGAGTATTGACAACAATCAAACTTTGCAGACAACTTATTTCTCCAGGTTTCAAAGGTGTAAAGCTGGAACCGCGGTTGCCTCTAACGCGTACATGCTGGGTGAAAGTATACGACACACGGTACTGGCCGATGAGCAGGATTTGGGAAGAAAGCATTGTCAACTGATCACCAACGGCGGATTGAAGAAATCAACATAAATCTCCCACCATCAGGTTCTTTACTAATATATATAGCCCGAATACCTCGGCAACGTTGCCCGCGATGTTGATTCCCCCGTTCCCGTCGCCTATGTTCTGTCACTCTGTGCATACAGCTGAGCCCCGGCTCCTTCGCCTCCGTACATTTATTTTTCTCAATCGCGTGTCTTTGTCTCCTCCTCCTCGACCCGTTTGTTCGCCGCCCACAAGGGGCCCGCTTGCCTCGCTTCTTTTTAAATTCTGCAGCTGATCCTGACCGCATTCCTTCACATTATGTCAAAGTATCTGATCAGTCAGCTCCAGTTTTAGCTTTCAAGGATATTGCCTGACGCTAGGGACCGTTCATCTATTTGGCACGTTGGATCTTCAAACATCCAATTCCAAAGGAAAGACGATATAGGTACTTCAAAACAACTGCCTCGTTTAGGGGTTGCTTCAAATTACTGAAACATTATTCTCAATAGTTCAATGTTTATTGTATCAGAGCGAAGTATCGCATGAACCATAACACGCCTGACCTCTAGCGGACACTGCTGGGTTGGCACCTAACCTCCTCTTCACTGCACGGATAACGGGGCGTGGAAACAAACCCTGGTACTCTAAAACACTCAAAGTCACTTCTTGTTTTTAATGTTCAGAACTCCTGATGGTTCAGAGTGTAACTCACGAGTGATGCCAGCACTTCCCCGTTCCCTTCAAGCTTGCAGCAATTTTTAAAGTACAGCGCTATATCTTTTAATTTGAATTTAAAGCATATTCAACTATTGGTACGGAATAATACCAAGTAATTCGCAAAGGTGACGAGGTCTCTGGATTATCGGAATTTACTTTGCCAGCACTTTCGTATTGATGAATCCACTTTGCCGATCGTCCACTCAACATCTGTTTCAACTGCCAGCTTAGTTTCAGCCGAGGCCACAGACTTGTCAGCAAGGCAACTTCTGAACGAACAGATAGTTTTGTCACAATGTCTGGACCACAATCACTGATACACCGGCATCACAACGCTGTCGTTAAGTGATCCGTCCGAAGACCGCACGCTCAGAGTTGCAGATATTAGTTCGCCTGTGAGCTTACCAGGAACGCCAATAACAGCGATGATCATGTAATATATCTTGCTAGCACGGTAAAATGCTCCAAGCATGCTGTCTGAGGCTCAGCCTGTCTTTCCAACTGTTCACAATCCCGCTGAAGAAAATCTCAGCTAACGAATCTCCTCTGTCACTCATTTATACTCGCTCCAGCACACTGACAATTCAATACTGCACAAGGCTGACGCGTCATCCAACAGCTGGGATAAAAATAAACATGTTGTCATCCCAGTAAAATCCCAATTGTGAGGAGGTATGCAGAGCATGACATGAAATTCCAAAATCTGAAAGACGAAGAAATGACGATCTGAGAAGTCAGGGACTGTTGTGGCGAAATTCTCTCAGGCTCACCTCTCAGCTTCATGATCGTTATTGTTGATCCTGTCCATTCCTCGGTTCCATGGACTTTGTCATCATAGACCAATGCTATACCGTCATTCGGCTGCTCTGTTTCAATCTTGGAATTGTCTCGGTTATAGGTCTTGCAGTAGCAATACAAAAGAATTTTGATACTTTCCTGTAATATAGTAATTAGCCTCAAACTAAAATAGCATCCCAAGCTTCCGAACATACTGAACGCATCAAATTCATTGCAGTGCATACAACATGCTGGAGGAGTTCAGCAGATTAAACAGCATCTTTGGAAACAAATAAACATTCGACATTTTGCGGCCCAGATAATTCTTCAATTTAATTAACACGTCTTCGACCACCTCAGCTCCATCCACAAAAAGTGGAATTTCCCAGTGCCAGCCATTTCAACTCCTTTCCCCATTCCTTGTCCGACATGTGGGTCCAAGGCCTCCTCTTCTGCCACGAAGATAAGGCCACTATCACGCGGGAGTAATAACACTTTATATTCCGTCTACATGGCCTCCAATCTTATGGCATGGACGTGGATATCTTTATCTTCAGATGGGTCGCTGCTTCTTTCCATCTTCTTCATTTCCCCGCTCTGCCCTCTTACTCTTCTCCTCGCTTGCCTGTCACAATCCCCCGGCCGGTGCACGTCCTCTTTCTCTTTCTCCCTCCCCCTTCCCGTTCTCCCTTGAACCACTCTCCTCTCCTGTCAGATTCCGTCTTCTCCAGCTCTTCAACTTTTCCACTTACTGTTTCCCAGCCACTTGTTTCGCCACGCCGCCCACCCCATTTCCCCGGCACCGGCCTTCACCTATCAGGTTCCTGTCCTCCTCCTCCCACGTCCTTTTTAGTTTGGCATCTTGTCCCTCCCTTTGCTGCCCAGTTCAGCGATCGCCAGCATTCTGATCATTTCCACAGATGTGCCTGTCCTGCTGAGCCAGCATTTTGTATGTACATCAAATTCATGCAGTTCTTCACAGGGACAACAACTCCCACCAAAGTTCGCACCGGTATGAAGCAAAGTAATTCAATCACCGTATAGGTGACCCCCGCATCGGTGCAAATGCAAAAGCCGACAGAGATCTCCATTCATTTTATGTGTACCAACAACCATAATTGTTTTGCAGCTGCACTAATTTGGTATCATTGTTGACAGTGCAGTAGATATTTCTATTTACATATTTGATAGCCTGAACCGCACTGTCACTGTAAATACAACACAAAGTTACATATTCTGTTTCTTCTTCATGACGTGCTGCCTCGATGCATTTATGGTCTAAACCGACTGGCAGGTCAGATTTCACTCTGTCCGGATACCCGTTGCAATAATGGGCAAATTGGTCGTTCGTTATGGGGTGAAATTGATCAGTTTGTCAGATGGACAGAGCGGGGCAGAAACGAATCAAAATTCAGGTGAATGCTGAGCCCCGTCCGTAGATGAGTTAGGCTGGAATATACACAAAGAGTGACGGGGTTCTCGGGAGCGCTGATGTAGAGCAGGGCAGGGAAATGGAAGTTCAAACCTCAATGAAGGTGTGGATGTGGATTGATTAGATTAGATTAGATTAGATTAAGTTAGATTCAACTTTATTGCCATTGTGCCGAATACAGATACAAGGCCAAAGAAATTCAGTTAGCAGCTGACCATAAATGCAAAGAATAGTGTTATTTACAAAATAACTGCGAATAAAAAGTAAGTGCTACAACACACAAATATAAAAGTACTGAGACAGTACAATACGGGTGCAATACTGCCTAGCGCTGTGATGTGAGTTTCAACAGTGTCACAGCCTGAGGGAAGAAAAAATTCCTGTGCCTGCTGGTACGGGAGCGGAGACTCCTGTAGCGCCTACCGGATGGGAGGTGTCATGGTCCGTTCCGTGAAGTCCGCATTCCTGTTCACGGTCCGGTCTATCGATCTTTATTCCAGGCTTTCCATTGTTCTGTTGGGTGCTCTAATTCAGGCACATGATTCTCGTTTGGACATACAAGTAAATACCTCCGGAGACCAGGGCTTGGCGGCTGGATTGTTCCATGTCTGAATCCCTTCCCTTCCCTTCACCTTCCTCCAGAAGCCTCGCCTGAAGCCTTTCCTTGCCTTGCCTCACCTGAAGCTTTGCTCGCCTGTAAACCTCGCCTGCAACCTTTGCCTGCACCGCAGTCAAGTTCAACCGCCGGAGCAAGATAAGGAACTGTCTATCGTTGTTTTGAACTGTCTCTGTGTCCACGCCGTCTCTCGGTTGGTCCGGCCGTTTGCCGCTACCTAGTATTTGGAACTGTCTCGTTGTGTTCAGCATTCTGTGTATAAGTCCCGGTCCTACGTTCTGTTCCCAAGGAGGAGTCCCGGGTCTGTGTTATGTGTATAAGTCCCGGCCCTACGTCCTGTTCCAAAGGAGGGGTCCCGGCTCTGTGTTCCATGATCCTGTCTCTCAAGATCAAGGCTCTGTGTTCTGCATTCCTATCTCCTAAGAACAGTAAGGCTCAAGGCTCTCCGTTCCTGTATCTTCCTCGAGAAAGGCCCTGCGTTCCTGTCTCTCCCTCGACCAAATCAAGGCTTCGTTTTCTCGCTCCGCCCCGTGCTGCAGTTCCCTCGTCCCGTCCTGGAGTCTCTCCTCCTGTCCAAGAACTTCGTCTAGTCCAAGCCAAGTCCAAGAACCTCGTCTAGTCTAAGCCTCGTCGAAGAACCTCGTCTAGTCCAAGTCCTGTCCACGTCAAGGCTTTGTATTCCCGTCCTGTCCATATGTCTCGACCAGTCCTGTAGCCACGTCATGTCCTCACCAAGATCCGGGTACCGAGCCCGAGTCAAGACCCAGGTTTCGGGTCCTTAGCCAGTCTCTGGCTCGGACTCCTTCTCCAGGTTCCAAGTTCTTAGTTCCTCGTCCAGATACCGCTTTCCCAGTATAGTCCTAGCCCTGCCCCTATATCCTAGCTGCGTCCAGGGCCTGTGTGATGTCCAGCATCGGTTCTTCTTGTCACACCTTGCTACCTTGATAATCCTAGTCCTGTTCCGAGTAGCTCAGTGTCTGTGCCTTGCATTTGGTTCCGCCATCAACGCCTCCCCCCACCCCCCTTATGACAGGAGGAGAGTAAAAAGTCCACGGTTAGGGTGAGATGCATCCTTGATAACGCTTTTCGCCCTGCCCAGGCAGCGTTTATCGTAGATGTTCTCGATGGTGAGCAATTGGGTGCCGATCATCCTCTGGGCAGTTTTCACAAACACGCTGGAGTGCTTTGTGGTCCGATACGGGACAATTGCCATACCACACTGAGATGCAGTTTTTGAGTATGCTCTCAATGTGTCAGCGGTAAAAGTCCTTCAGTATCCTGGGACAGAGTTGAGCTTTCTTCATGTTCCGCAGGAAATGAAGGCACTTATGATCAGGATGGAGAAGTTCAGCATCAGCTGATATCCTCGGATATGTGGACACCAGGAAATTTGAAGCTTGATACACGCTGCACTACAACTCCGTTGATGTAGATCAGCTGCTCCGCTGCTCAGGGTGGCGCAAACATCGGAGGTGGAAAGTGAGAGAGGCGGTTCACCAGGTGGGAGATCTGCTTTGAGGGTGACTTCCTTGTTCTCTCCGTCACAGCGAGCGTAGAAGTAATTGAGCTCATCAGGGAGTGAAGCAGAGCTGGAAGGGGGCATAGTACTAGGTGGTTTGAAGTCTGTAATAATCTGTATGCCATGCCATATGCTCCTCGATTCGCTGTTTGTATGTGTGTTTAGCCTGAGAGATTCCCCTCCTCCGCTTCGCCAGGGCTGATATGAAAGCCTCCCGATCTCCAGACCTGAAGGCTGAATCCCTGGCTTTGAGCAGGAGGCGAACTTCTATGTTCATCCACGGTTTCTGATTTTATTTTATTTTTATTTTATTTTTAACTTTTATTTGTTTTTGTCATGTCACTCTATCTGCAAACTTGATTGATAATGTGGTGTTCAATACATTCCGAATACCTGTCGAGAAGGATCACGATTCAATAGTATTTAATATTGCTCTAATTAGAGCATCTTTACGTCTCTGCTCCCCATAAGGCATGGATGTGATTGCAGTGGAGCCGATGCACATGCGTTTCGTCAGGAAGTTACCAAACACGCATCATTTCAGATATCAGCGGAGAACCCATCGTTCTCTCTTTGAAACGGTGGTGGAAGAGGTATTTCACACTGCTTTGAACTTCCAGCATCTCCATATTTTCTCGTATTTGTGATATCACCTCAGTTATGTTACACTTTAGGTTATTACTTTCTTTACTCTTTTGCGAAGAAGTTGATATGATAAATTTCATTGAAATACTGAATATTTAAAGTTCAACAGCAACGGATAACGTCTTAACTAGTATCTCTGCAGTCTCCCAGCTCGCATTCTCTTTATGACGGCAGGGCTCCTTCCAAAGCGCTTCGTCCTCTTACACCCCAACGGATTGCTCCTGGTTTCGATGACGACTATAAATTAGCCCATGACTGAGTTAGGTCGGAAGCAATAAAGAACACGCAGAGAAGGATACAGTGGAATAAGACAGGGAATGGAACCAATTAGCCAAATGACCGATTACCGCGTCGGAATCGCCGGAACCCACCATTGTAGAGTAATCCGCATCGGGAGCACCGAATCTCACACTAAGCAAATCGGGATTCAATTACTTTTTCAATTATTTTTCCACCAACTTTCCACTTTCAATGCTTCGTTGTGAAGAATTTATAGACAACTGATTGTAAGTTTCTATAAGTAATTGCTAGCAACAAACACACTAAACCCTGGAGGAACTCAGCAGGCCAGCCAGCAACTATGGGAACAAGTACAGTCAAGTTTCGGGACGAAACCGTTCGACAGGACTGGAGAAAAAAAACTGAGGGGTAGATTTAAAAGCAGGTAGTCCTGGAGACAGAAACACTAAGTGATACGTAAATGCTAACTTTTTATTGTTGGAATTATCATATTATTGATGACTTTAAATACTGACATTTTGCGAACAGAATACATATTAACGTGATATCATCTCAGTTTTGTTTCAATTCAAATTATAACTTTCTTTATC
Organism: Mobula hypostoma; assembly: GCF_963921235.1. Taxonomy (NCBI): domain Eukaryota; kingdom Metazoa; phylum Chordata; class Chondrichthyes; order Myliobatiformes; family Myliobatidae; genus Mobula; species Mobula hypostoma. The sequence continues at coordinate 6,939,698 of NC_086127.1, read as the reverse complement.
CTGATATGAACAAGTTGACATGATATATTTCATTGAAATACAGAATATTTGATGTTTAAGAGCTACTGATCACCTGGAAACGTCTTAACTATTGTTTCTGCTGTCTCCTAAGGAAATGGTGGTAGACCAGAGGAGAGCTAAGGTACCAGTGACCCCTCTCTCCATCCAGGGGGTCAGGGTAGACATGGTGCAGGATTACAAATACCTGGGGATACGAATTGACAATAAACTGGACTGGTCAAAGAACACTGAGGCTGTCTACAAGTAGGGTCAGAGGCGTCTCTATTTCCTGAGGAAACTGAGGTCCTTTAACATCTGCTGGACGATGCTGAGGATGTTCTACGATTCTGTGGTGGCCAGTGCTATCATGTTTGCTGTTGTGTGCTGGGGCAGCAGGCTGAGGGTAGCAGACACCAACAGAATCAACTAAGGCCAGTGATGTTGTGGGGATGGAACTGGACTCTCTCACAGTGGTGTCTCAAAAGAGGATGCTGTCCAAGTTGCATGCCATCTTGGACAATGTCTCCCATCCATTACATAATATACCGGTTGGGCACAGGAGTACATTCAGCCAGAGACTCATTCCACCGAGATACAGCACAGAGTACCATAGGAAGTGTCATGGTCCGGATCGGGGTCCCTTTAAATTTAGCTTGTTTCTGTTACGATCCGGACCGCTGATTCCCTGTTTTCCCGTGTCCCTCGACTTTGGTGATTAGAGGCAATTAACACGCGGCTGAACGGGTAGTTTATAGTCTCCGCCTTTCAGCCGTTCGGGGCGGAAGCGGCTGCAAGGTCACGGCGTTGCCAATGTCATCTGGCCGGAGCAAACCTAGTCTCCGCCCGAAGTGAGTGCCGGTAATTCGCCTTTCCTCACCGGAACAACCCAGTCCAGTTACCTCGCCGAAGCGAGCCTGCAAAGTTTCCTCATCAAGCGGGATCCGTCAGTTATCTGGCCGGGCAGAATCAAGAGCCGCAGCCTACTGCTCCCGGGCCGAGTCGAGAGCTCGGCACGACCCGGAGGTTCCAAGCACCACGTCCTGGCTCCGGCGGCATCCAAGTACCAAGTCAAGTCCTGACCCTAGCGGGCTGTGATTCCTGTCCTACCCCACTGTCTGAATCCCTTCTCTGCTCCTCTCGCCTGCAGCCCCCGCCTGCACTTCGGTCTAGTTCTATCACCGGAGCTAGGTAGGTACTGTCTGGTGTTCATTCGTGTTGGTCTTGTCTTGTCTTGTCCTCGCCTACGTGCGGTAAGTCAGGCCGTCTTGCCGTTGCCCCGCGGGGAGTCATGCTTGTCTTGACTTCGCCTCCGTGGGGTAGGTCAGGCCGTCTTGCCGTTGCTCTGCGGGGGGTCATGTTCTGTCTTGTCTTGTCCTCGCCTCCGTGGGGTAAGTCAGGCCGTCTTGCCGTTGCCCGGCGGAGGGTCATGAGTCCCGGCCCTATGTCCTGTACCCAAGGAGGGGTCCCAGCTCTCTGTTCTGTGTGGGAGTCCCGGCCCTATGTCCTGAACCCAAGGAGGGGTGCCGACTCTGTGTTCTGTGTATGTGTCCATGGTTCCTTGTATCTGGTCTCCCGAGACCAAGGCTCTGTTTTCCATGTTGCTCCTCTCCTTAGCCCATGTCATGTCCATGCCTGGTTCTGGGGTCCTAGCCGGAGGCAAGACCCACGTACTGGGTCCTTGCCCAGCCTCGGGCTCAGAGTCCATACTCTAGCTTCTTCATGTCTCCTCTGGTTCTGGGAGTCGATTCCGATTCCTAGCTCAGACCCTTGGTCCCAGCCTAGTCGTAGTCCTCAGTCCTTGTCTAGTTCGCTACTCCTACTCCTGCCTAGCTCTCCTGATATCGAACAATAAACTAAATTTATTTAACCTCACAAGATGTGTCTTGCATTTAGGTCCACCATTGCTCCCAATGCCCCGCCACTGTGACAGGAAGTCATTCCTGCCTGTGGCCATCAAACTTTACAACTCCTCCCTTGGAGGGTCAGACACCCTGAGCCAATAGGCTGGTCCTGGACTTACTTCATAATTTACTGGCATAATTTACATATTACTATTTAACTCTTTATGGTTCTATTACTATTTATTATTTATGGTGTAATTGTAACGAAAACAAATTTACCCCGGGATCAATAAAGTATGACTATGACTATGACTAAATGACAAAATATTTGGCAATCAATGAAGTACTTGTTAGAAACAGTAACTAACATTAAGCGGGCAAATGTATTGCAAGTGGCAGTGATGCAGGGGCAAAAGTTGACCAGGACAGTCAGAGAAGAACTGATCACTCTTCAATATTTGTATTGAATTTTCTAAACTCCCTTCAATAGATCTCAATTTAATGTATCTTTTACGAGAGTATTATCTTTGAGGATGCAAGAATATTTATCTTCCAACTCAAATATCCTCTGAGATAATATGAGAAATTCAGTTGAAATTCCTTCAAATTAAGCAATGGATCTTAACAAAGAGTTACAATTGAGCACAGCAGACGTTTATTTTGCTAATTTCATTGGTAATGGTAATTGCAAAACATCCATGCAAAATATGCATATTTACATTTTCTTTTATTCTTTCAGATAAACGTACATTATCTACAGGAAATGATTGATACAGGAAAAAAAAGATGGCATGCTGTTGTGGGAAGCATTTCAATGCAATCCACAGAAACATGCACAAGGTGCAGGAGGACTTCAGCAGGTCAGATACCATAAATTGTTACATACCTCATGGATATCTTGTGACTGTCGTATGAGGATGATGCAATGGTGCTCTGGAGGTCACCAGATGTAATTTTCCCGCCGATGTGAGGTCACGTGATGCCCTGTTACCACCAGCTAGTAGACCAAGTGTAGACCCCTGGTGACGCAGTTAGTTTCCCAGTTAGAACGCTTGCAGGAGACTCCGCTCCATTGCGCATTTGCCTTATGACGCAGTTCCGATTTAAAACGTAGTTTTACATTCTATCGTATGGTACAAAAGCGCTGGAGCGGCACTTTAACCAATTTCTGCCAGGTTTGTTGATGTATCTTTTCAGTAGTATTGGAGAGTGAAGACAGGAACCTGAAGGAGTCGTTCGACGGTTGAAAGGATCGACCATTATTGAATTCGTTCAAGAAAGAGTAATTTGCATGAGATAGCCTCTGCTAAAAGCGGCAGAAAAGGCTGCGTAGGATCTATTATCCAGAGGGACTGTCAGTGCCTTTAAACCGTTTTATTTCCGTCGTCGTGATCCTGCGGACAAGGCAGGATCCGGCTGGGACTGGCGTGACGTCAGGTCTTTGAGGAATTCTTTACTTCAGAAAAGTCTCTCCTAATTGACTGTATAAATCTCTTGGACTTTCGAATTTACCATTCTAAGACCTGTGTTTGCATTTATCGCTTTAAGAACTAGTACTGAGTGGCGGTTTGTTAAATGGCAGCATAGCAGTTAACTCCCGGTTAAGATTTTCGAATTTGTTTATTTTTCCATATTGAGCAGAGTTCAATAAATGTTTGATTGTTTTATAAAACCTGACTCAATTCAATTCTTGAGATGGAGAAATTGAAGTCCCAGAATCAGTCCTCTGGTTCTAGGAAGCAGTTTGCAGCGAATCGTGAGGTTATTTTGGCTTCTCCATTTACTGAGACAAAAGTGGATAAATATTTCCACATTTCGAAAATCTTGCTCCGAGTTTAAAGTGGCCGAAAGAGTAATGGCCAGTCATGTTAGAGTTGAATATAAGGGAGAGCACAACAAGTTTATACAGCTTTAAATGCTGAGTAAGCACTTGATTATGATACTGTGAAGCAGCATATATTGAAGGCGTATGAGTTGGTTCCGGAGGCGCAGAGAGAAAGATTCAGAAATTTGAAGAAATCTGTGGAAAACTTTTACGTGGAATTTGCTTCCGAGAAATCTATGTGTTTTGAAAGATGGATTTGCTCTAAAAATGTGAATGGGGAGTATAATAAATTAAAAGAGTTGATTTTGCTGAGAGAATTTAAAAGGAGCATTCCTTTTGAAGTGAGGACATACTTAAATGAAAGGGACACTGCTACGTTGCAGGAGTCTGCTAAATTAGCTGATGAGTATACTTTAATTCATAACAATAAATTTCCTCCTGGTAGGACTTTTAAAAGGAAAAATAGCACAGAGAGTCAAGGTAAACCAGAAATTAAATCTGAAGTTAGTGATCAAGGTAAGGATGAAGGGAGACGTTTGAAGGAAAGATGTTTTGGTGTTATTTGTAATGATTGTGAGAAACCTAGACATGTAATAGCTAACTGTTATCGATTGAAAAAGAAAGAGAAGGAAGCAGTCCTAGCTGCTTGTGTGCAGCAAATTAAAACACCTGTAAATTCATAGAGTTTGATAAATACTAATGAAGGTTTGTCAGAGTCCGACCAAGTTAAGAGGGGATATGAACACTTTATAACCGAAGGATTTGTATCCTTGAAAGCGGGATTCAATCCTGTACCAATAAGAAAACTTAGAGATACTGGAGCTTCTCAATCACTAATGTTAGACAGTGATCTAAAGTTTAGTGATGAGTCTGACATTGATAAAGTAAACTATACAAGAGGAGTTGGGAGTGTCCTTATGCCTGTACATTTACATGGAGTAAATTTAAGGTCAGGGTTAATTACAGGGGTTGTTAAAATAGGACTACAACCCAGTTTACCTGTAAATGATGTTGCTCTACCTTTAAGGAATGACTTAGCAGGTGGACCAGTTTTTCCCGATGTACATTTGCCAATAAAGATGAAAAGCAAAAATAGAAGATTATTAAATTGGAGTTTAATGTTACAGGAGTATAATATTTTGAATACTCATATTAAAAGTAAAGATAATGTGATCGCTGATTCTCTATCTATATGTTAAATGTACCATGTAATTAAATTTTATACAGTGAGATTTTAACCTGTAACACTCCTACTGTATAATAGTTTGTAAGGTGCTGTATGATGATATTGTGTGTTGTCATTTTATACATTTTTTCCTCCTAAAAGATCAATTTTTTTAGAGAGAGGTGTTACATACCTCAGGGATACCTTGTGACTGGCTTATGAGGATGATGCAATGGTGTTTTGGCGGTCACCTAATGTAATTTTCCCGCCGATGTGAGGTCACGTGATGACCTGTTACCACTAGGTATATAAGTGTAGACCCCTGGTGACGCATTAGTGTTCCAGTGAGAACGTTAGCCAGAGACTCCGCTCCATTACGTATTTGCCTTATGACGCAGTTCCGATTTAAAACGGAGTTTTTCGATCTATTGTAAGGTACAAAAGTGCTGGACCCGCAGTTAAATGGCCGCATAGCACTTAACTTCCGGTTAACATTTTCGTTTGTTTATCTTTTATATATTGAGCAGAGTTTAATAAATGTTTGATTGTATTATAAACCCTCACTCTACCCAATCCTAGATTCATCGTTGCCGGTCACGTGACAAAGTGGAAATAAACAAACTGACAACGATTCGGGCCGGGACTTTTCTTCAAAACCGGAAGGGTAGGGGGAAGATGGCAGAATTTTTCTTAAAAATTAGGAATAAAGAGGCGGCCAAGGGGAAAGAGGCTCGCTGGAAGCTCTCTTCCTTCAGTTAGTCCTGACGAAGGGTCTCGGCCTGAAACGTCGACTGCGCCTCTTCCTATAGATGCTGCTTGGCCTGCTGCGTTTACCAGCAACTTTGATGTATGTCGCTGGAAGGTGATTGGTCAAGCCAGTCAGACGAGAAATATAAAGGGCTGGCGATAAAAGAATCTGACAGGAGTAGATCAGAGGAAAATGGGACAGAGGATGGGCGTCAAGGGGAGGGGATTAGCGGGCGAGAAGAGGAAAGAGACCAGAGTTAGGAGGAGAAAGAGACGGGAGGGGAAGAGATTTTTTTTAGCAGAAGCGGAATCGATATTCATGCATTCAGGTCGAAGGCTAACGGGAATTGAGGGTGGGCATTTGCCTATCACCAATACCCAACTCAATGGTGTTCCCCCTGATAGCTTCTCACTTCAGATCTCTCCCCTCCTGTCATCCACCACTTTCCGGCTCCATCCAGAACAGCCCCAAGTTACACATTTATTGTTCAGAAACGGCAGAAGGACTGGCCTGGCCAGGGGCCTGGCAACGGTGCGGTGTGAAGCGTGGGAGACCGTGCACTGTGTTTGATGTAACTGAATGTGCACTTGTTAACTTTGGAAATCAGTTGGTGAGAGAAGATCGGTAAGAGCAATGGTCTGTCATTGTGTCTGGAATAAATGCCGGCTGTGATGGGGATGATTATAAGAGTTGGAATACACCCAGGAGGGAGATTGGAGAACCTGTCCCGGGGGAAGGTTATGCCAGGGGACCACACTGCGACTTGTTTAAACTACTGATAAGGCAGAATTAACGCGTGAGGCGTCCTGACACTGAGGTGAATTCTCCCCAGAATTGAGTTTACACCACGACTGCCCTAGTGCGGGGAAGACTCGGAGCTGAATTCTGCACTGAGAAGCTTGCACCCGAGTGTGTTCCGTGAAGAGATTGATGCGAAATAAGGACCCGGACGTGGATCTAACGCCAAGTCGTTCATCGCTATTCATGGCAATTACAGCTATCGCTTGGAGGGTGAAATTTCTGTTCGGGCACTCCACAATAAGGAGTTGGACTGCTGGTCACAAGGCGAGTTATTGACCAGAGTGCCCCCACTGTCGGGAGCTGATCAATTTATCGTGATGTGAAGCTTGCGCTCGCCATCTACCCACAGCCCAGGGTGATGGGATATTTTAAAGCAGTGAGGAGTCTACTGGATGATATTCCCCATCGCAGAGCGAGATCAATACAGCTGGTTTCAGCGACAATTCCACATTTGAACAGACCCAGGGCAGGGAGAGTTGGTAATATTTTGTCCCACAGTAGACCTTATCCAAGGTGGTCCCGAGGGCGGAGGGAGACTTTACTATCGGTCACGGCTCAGAGATTACACAACGTTTCCCATTAAGAAGGGAGATGGGACTATTGGAGAAATTTAACGGATAGCGCTGTGATTGTCGGTTGTCACGTAACTGGCGTTCAATGGGACTGTAAGCTCAGGACAGGCGTCTGGGAGATCAGATTGACATGTGGGAAGCTGGAGTTTGGGCAGGCGACACTGCGGCAGCCTCGGGGTACCACAGTGCGCGGCTTTATTAATGAACCGAAGTACTGAGCTGAGCGGATATTTCACCGCGATCTTCACCTGCTTCCTGAACTTGGACTGAGTCACGGCGTAAATAAATGTGTTCGTGCAGCAGCTGAAGGTGCTCAGGAAAATCCCGACTTGGTTGAAGATCCATTCAGAATCACTGAAATCTGTTGCTGTGCCTGTGGTCTGATAATAGGTGACATTTAAAACATGCGTCATTCACAGGAGGATGAAACTACCCGAGAGGGTGAAGAGCGAAACCACAGATCTCCTCCTGTTCTCCATCTCCGGGTCAATAATGTTCTCCTCTTTGTTCTGACCCCTTAGGCGCTTACGGACTCGACTGGCCACTAAAATATGCTTGGCTCCAACCTGAACTTGAACTCACGCAGACATCTCTACCCAGCATGCTCTGGGACTGGGATACTCTGTCCTGCAGGGCGACGTGCAATATATACGATAAATACGTACAATGACTGTAAACTAGCGATTAATAAATATATATGCATAAAGTTTGAAATGGATGGAATGTGGCGATTTACTGCTTATTTATTGATTGAAATGGTTATTGTATTTTAGTTGTTGTAATGAATTATTGTCTGATTTTGCACATTCAAACACAATTCTGCTCACGTTTCCGTCAGTCACGCATGAAAAGGAGATTCAATGCCGGATGTATTGGGTCTCAAACACTGAACTGGGAGTTACAGAGAACACGGATCAGGGTGAAATCTCATCACACGACCAAACACACAAAAACACCAGGGTACAGTGAGACTATAGTAGAGAACTGCACTCACAATGTGCTCCTCCGACACAACTGCAGATTCTGCTCTCTTTCAAGCCACCGCCGCTCCATAAGGTGTTAATACTGAGGGGACTGAGTTAAGGTCTCTGTTCTCGCGGATGTTGTCTGCTTATTGCAGGTTGAAGGACGTGGTGAGTTAACTGTCTTTACAGCACTGCCTGCTCACTCCGAGCACGGCTCAGGCCAGATTGAATTCCGGGGCGCTCAGCGTGAACTCTCCCGTTCTCCTTGTAATGGCGGCATTTCCGCGAGGTGCTCCGTTCTCTGTCCGTCACGAAGCAGCCACGTATTTTCAGCTCAGTTGATGGCTGCACATTTACGCCAGGGTGCGGGGTTCACTATCGAAAGGAGTTTGGCGGTGACGAGAGGGGGAGTCTGGTGAAGAAAAAATGTAGGATACGTTTAATAATTGGCAGGAGGTGGAGGGCGCAGGTCACGGGTGCCGACGGGTTTGTTCCCGTGTTGTGTGTCTCTCTCGGGGTCCAAGCCAGTTTTATTCTCCCGGCTGCCATGTTCTCCAATCACCGACAGTTCTGTTGTGTCGAGATGGAAAACACTGCGACCACCTCTGAGAATAACTTAGATATTTTGTTTATTAACCAGCTGAATGATTGCCGTGAGCGGATATTTCGCTGCGCTGATGAACTGCTCTCTGAACTTGGACTGAGTTACCCCATAAATAAATGTGTTTGTGCAACAGCTTAATATCATCAGCATGTATCCGGAGTGTTCAACTATGTATTCTGCATCGTTGTAATTATTTTGATCCAGTCCAGCACTGCTGTTATAAAGGTATTCGGCAACATTTACCGACCACAGGATGATGAAATTTCCAGAGATGGTGAGAAGTAAGATCACAGACCTCCTCCTGCTCTCCATCTCCGGATCACTGCCGTTCTTCTCCTTGTTCTGACCCCTCAGCCCCTTACGAACGCGACTCGTCACTAGAATGTGTCTGACTGTCAGAGCGTTGAGCAGTAGTATTAATATGAACGGGAGTAATGGCGTTAGAACGGTAGAAAACATTCTGTATCCCAACCACCCGGGATCAGTATAGTAGCCAGGCCTTCGAATACAGTCCCAGGGTATATTGCCAACCACTTTCACAGGACGATATCTGAAGAAATGGGGCACATTCTTAAAGCAGAGCAGAACGCCGGTTGATGTCAGAACCACAGCCGCAATTTTCCCGGTGCAATATGTCGATTTCCTCTTCTGGCAACAGATAGCGACAAAGCGATCAAACGTAAAAGTGACGGTGAACCAGACAGAACTTTCTGTGCCGGCCAGTCCCAGGGCAGAGATCGCACTGCACACGGGGGTGATGTCCAGGAAAGTCCCGGGGAAGTAATAATAACTGACCCGCCACAGTACGACGTCAAAGGTGATGGTGAGTAGATCCGCCGTTGCCATGGCCACCAGGTAGCGAGTGGTGCAGGAGGAGAGTCCGCACTTTCTCCGGGACAGGATCACAATCGCCACTAAATTCACTGAGGGAACAGCGAAAAAAAAGCAAGTTTATTTCCGGCTCTCGGCTGTGGGTCTCAATACAGAGATAATCTGGAAATTGAGAACAAACAAACCACATTTCTGGAGATTTAAGAGGTGTAAAGCCGGGTGCGCAGACACTTCAGACGAGTGCATCCTTGGTGAAAGTGTGCGGCCCTCGGCACTGCAAGAGGAGTAGCGCTTGGGACGTAGGTCTTGTCAATGGATCGCCGAGTGCGCTTTGGAGAAATCAATATAAATCTCCCACCATCAGGTTTTCGCAAGATTACCAACGTTAGCAACCTCGGTAACATTCTCAGCGACAGTGATTGCTGCGTTCCCGTCAACTATAGTCTGGCAGACTCAGCACACCGGCAAACCCCCGCTCCCTTCGCCTCTGGTCATTGACAAATTTCAAAGCGATTTCTGTTGTCCCGTTCAATTGTCTTCGACTCCCCGTTTGTTACCTACACACAGTGGCCTTGCTTGGTTCGCTTCTTTTAAATTCTGCAACGACTCTTGGTCGGAAATCCTTCACACTCTGTCAGATAGTTCCAGTTTTCGATTTTAATGGTTCGACCTGTACCGCTGAAAGTTGCAAGTATTTTGCACGTTAATGATTAAAACATCCAGTTTCTAAAGCAAAGATGATACAGGCACTTCAAAACATCTGCCTCGTTTAGGGGTTCCTCCAAATTACCGCAGCATTAGTCTAAATGGTTTGATGTTTTCCGTTCCAGAGCAGAGTATCTCATGTACTTTACCCCATCCGCCCTCTAGTGGACACCGCTAGGTGCCCCTCCATTTCACGGATAATCTGCCGTGGAAACAAACCCCGCTGCACTAGAACGTAATCAGATCCTTATTTGCATTTTCGAAACTCCCGAAGAACCGGAGTCGAACTCACACGTAATGTCTATTGCTCTCTCCTGAATCTCTCCGGGGATTCGCTTCTCGCGTTCCAGTTGAACCTGCAGCAATTTCTTAAAATAGTGCGCAATAGATTTAATTTGCTATCAATCAGGAATAATACCGAGTAAATTTGCCGAGTGCACAGGATTATCGGAGGTTACTCTGACAGTGGGTGTTGCATTGATAAACCAAAACTGCTTGCCGTGAATCCTTAAAATGAACCCATCTCCCATATCTTCCTCTCTGTATCTATCTCTACTGCGTTTTCATTTTCAGCCGCGGTCTCGGATTTTACTTCGGGGAACTTCTGAACGAACACGGAGTTTTGTCACAATGTCTTCACCAGGATCACAACGCTGTCGGTAACTGAACGAGCCCAAAGACCCGACACACAGAACTGTAAACGTTCGTTCTTACCAGGAACACCAATAACGGCAATGATCAGGAAAAATATTCTTCTCACACTGTAAAACGTTTCAAGCATGCTGTGTGAGATTCCGCCGGTCGTCCAGCCGCCCGCCAACTCGCTGAAAGAAAGAACAACTCTGAGCTGACGACTGTCTCCGGTCATTAATTTATACCCGCTCCAGCAGACTGATTATTGAACACTACACGTAGCTGCTGTGTTTTCCAACCGCTGGGGTAAAAATAAACATGATGTCATTAAAATAAAATCCCAAATGTGATGGAGTATGGACAGCTCAATGCGAAATTTTAAAATCTCAGAAGGAAATAGTGAGGATTCGAGAAGTCAGCGAACGTTGTTACGAACCAGTCTTAGACTCACCTCTCGGTTTATTGTTTGCTGTTCTTGAACCAGCTTCCATCCAAGTTCACACCCGTATAAAGCAAAGTAATTCAGTCAGCGTACACATGACCCTTGAATTGGTGCAAATGTGGAGACCGACAGAGCACATGCATCCATTACATTTGTTTTACAGATGCACTAAATTGCGAGTGAGGTATTTAGTTATTCGACAATATGAACTACACGTTCACTGTAAATATAACAAAACGATATTGAGTTGTCTGATCTCAGCAGCACACACCAAGCGCCTGTCACTGCGTCCGATACTGGGTGCAGTGATAAATCACTGTGTCGCTGGTCATGGGATGAAATCGATCAGTTTGTCAGACCGTCAGCGAAGGGCAGGCAGGGGTCAATATTGAAGTACGTGGTGAACACCTTCTTATGGATGAGTTGGGCGCTGATATTCACAGAGTGACGGGGTGCTCAGTACATTCCGGACACCTGCCTTCACTGACCGGAAAGGTCGTGATGCAATAATATACAATATTGGTCTGATTAGAGAATTGTACCGACTCTGCTCCCCAGCAGTAAATAATGTGATTGCTCTGGAGCCGATGCGAGGTATTTCACCAGGAAGATGCCGAACATGGATCATTTCCGATATCAGTCGAGAATTTGTCATTCCATCCTTGAATCGGAGGAGGAACAGTTGTTTCATACAGAGTTTAAAATTATTAGCGGCATAGATGTGATTAGTAGAAGTAACCATTTCTCCATCTCAGCTGTATCTCATACGAAGGGAATGGGTTCGGTGGAACTGTAAGTTTTAGCGTAAGTTTGCGTAAGGTGTTACCTTTCCGTGTTTCATTTTAACTTGAGAAATTGACGCAGAGATTAAGTTACACACCTGCTGACCGAGGCTGCTGCACTTTCAGTGCTGACAATGATGGCTCCACTGCGTTAGAGAGAGAGGAGAAAAAGAAACAGCAGAGTTATGTCTCCACAGTCACGTGTTTGACCGTGAGCTCCTTGTTTCTTCACATGTTAATACTGAATCAATTCGGATTCTGACTTCTTTTTCTCAGACTGCGGTCTTCTCCACTGGCACCGTGAGGCAGAATATTACTGAGAGGAACGGCAACTCATCCTCCAACTGAACGCCTTCCAGAGATTGGGATTGAACTGTAATTTATTTTTTTCTTACACAGGCTGAAATGCCCTCTCGTAGTTTCTATGTCTCCTTTTCGTGCTGGTACGACAAAACCCGAAAGAACGGACAGTATTTCATTTTCACAAAGATTGAATAATGCTCCATATTCTAATTTAGCTTTCACGGCCGCACAATATCCACGTTGAAAATCGGCACACTGACCGCTTGTCCAAGTTCCGAGGGTGAATGTTCACTAGTGTCTTTTGACCCCAGAGTCTGTGTCACCGGGAGAGTTCTACAAGTCTATGTCACTGTCATGGTATGGTCCGCGGACTCAGGACTCCGGGTCTTCCAGCTGTCCCTTGTTTCGGTTGAGTTATTCATAGACACCTGATTCCCATCTTGCAGCTTGGAATATAAGTAGCCTTAGGGTTGAGTGCGGGCTGCCGGTTTGTCTTGTCAAGATTCCCTAGGAGCAACCTGCCGGTGGAAGGCCAGAGCGGCCACTTGCCATCTTTAGGCCGCGTTAGTGAAGCATCGCTTCATGGAGCCTTGCTATCGGTAATCGGAGCGGTGCTTGCGGTATGGATTCGTCCGTTTCTCGGGCCAGCTGTCTTCTCCTCCGTGGGGTAAGTCAGACCATTCTTCCGTTGCGCTGGAGGGAATCTGTCTTGTCTTGTCCTCGCCTCCGTGGGTTAAGTCAGGCCGTTCTGCCGTTGCCCTGCGGGGGAACCTGTCTTGTCTTTGACTCTGTTGGGTAAGGCCGGCCATTCTGCCGTTACCCGACGGATGCCTTTGTGTGGAGAAAAAGTTGAGTCCCGGCTTGTCTAAGTATAAGACCCGGCTCTATGTCTATGTACTGCCCTGTCTCATGTTGGTGTCGTGTTAAAGATGAGTCCCGACTTTTCGAAGGATTAGTCCCGGCTCTATGTTGATGTACACTTCCCAGTCTGTCTCCAAGTTCCAGCCTCCGAGTTATCTACCTCCGCATCTCAACACCCAAGACCCCAGCTTCAATCCCACAAGACCACAACCTCAAGCCTCAGGACCAATACCCCAGCCTCAAACCTCAAGACCAAGACCCCAGCCTCAAGCCTCAAGACCCAAACCCCAGCCTCAAGCCTCAAGATCAAGACCCCAGCCTCAAGCCGCAAGCCTCCAGACCCCAGCCACGTCCCGTCCTATAGTCATGTCATGTCCTTGCCTGGTTCTACGGCCCGAGCCCGAGGAAAGACCCAGATTCTGGGTCATTGTCCAGTCTCTGGCTCGGAGCCCAAGCCCGGGCTTCTAGTGCATAGTTCCTTGTCCGGGTTCCCTGTCTTGACCATGTCCTAGCCCAAGTCTGAGTTCTTGTCCCTATTTTAGTCAAGTCCTGTTCCTTGTACTTCAGTGTCTGAGGCTTGCATTTGGGTCCATTAACAGCGCCCCATTTGTGACAGTTACTGTTTCAGACCAGGAAACAACATCCGTCACGTGACTCACGCTGGAGGAAATAATGGGTCATAAACTGCCAAATGTCTATGGCCAAAACAGGTCGATCTATACAAGCCAATGACGGGTGGAGGCATTAGTTGTCGTAGTATAATGGCGGGTGAATCACTTCTCAAAACTGTGCGAGAGTTCCTGACTGCGTAAATGTCCGTGGTCGAAACCATCCGCGCAATATTATTGAGGAAATACCTGTGTGTACACAGTAGATTCCCCTTACTCTCAACCAAAACTCAATGAATAGGAAAGGTAATACATGGGAAATAGATTCTTCACTGGCTGGTAGTTCCTTTTCACACAGATGTAGTCTTCATAATTCTGGCTTGGGATCATCCGCTTCGGCGATGGTTTGTCTGCAGATTTGGCGCTGCCTATTCTCCTGCATTCCTCTATTCGTTTCCTTTTGCTTATCAGATCAATCTGTTGTTTCGATTTCATTCAGGCAAGCACGCCCGACTGACCTGTGTCAGATTCTCTCTGCATCAGGCCCGGGGCTCTGTTTCATGCATCCTTCTCCTAGACTTGTGATCCAGATAATTTCTTTTGTCCTTTCCAACTCAGACTGGATCAAACTAGACCAACCAGTTGAGCCAGGCACGGGGCCCAGGTGACCAGATCACAGCCTGTTCCTTCTGGAAGCCTGCAATTTAACATTATGAGCAGTGTTTTGTCTGAATATGGTCTCAGGTTTAGCAGATCATCAGCAGGAATAAAAAACACTCATTATGTCCACGTTTACTAGCTCTGATTAGGCCTTCCCTGAGCAAGAGCCAGTTCACCAAACAGTTCACCTAATGGCGGCTGCAAATACAGTCTCACAAAATGGAACCTCCATTCCTGCGACCACAAGAATGGCAAAAACAAAAACATTTTGTCTCCATCCACTACCCTTACCTCATTCCTACTTACTGACTTGCAGATTATAGTTCATTGTGTATAACGTATCTCTATGTCCCTCCGTCTATCTGACTGTCTATCCCTATGCCTGTATGTCTTGTTACGTACCCATGACTGGGTTGCCAAACCAGCAGAAATGGACCACTAGTTGGAATCTGGTTTAACAGAAACTACTAAAGTTTTAGTAAAGAAATAAATAACACAGTATTCTAATCGTAGAGATATAAATGCAACAGGTTAGCAATGATAAAACACACATGTACACAGAACTAGGGTAATAGGAATCAACCAAGCTCTATCGCAGTCTAGAGGTAAACTGATCAGTCTCAAGTGACGCAGTGTTCAGTTCAGTTTAGTACAGTCCGCAGTGATCGCTGTTGTGCCGTTGGGGAGAGAGTGAGATTGCAAATTTTGATTCAAACAGACCTTTGATGTTCTTCGCAGTTAGCTTTCGGGCGAACATTTTTATGTCTTCTGTGGTCACCTACTGTAACCCCCTCCGTTCCGGATACGACCGTTAATCTGCGGTGAACACGGCACCCAGGCAAGGGCGGACACACACACCAGGTTCACGCCGATCGTCCCTTTTCATCCTGTCAGTCTATGGTCGGTTCCCTCGAACCAGACCTCCAACTTCCACCAACTTGTGGAGGCACACTTCCAGGGTCTCGTTATCTCGTGAACTCGTGGTGTCCTATGCCTTAGCGAACCTGTTCTTTTTATCCCCCCCCCCCCGCCCCCCGCTGGGGTATCGCCTGTCCATCAAACTTCAAACAATTCAGGTTCAAAGCAACCGGTCTGTCAATATTCTGAAATGTGTTTCTTTCTCTTTGTTCTCTCTCTTCTCTCTTATTAGCATTTTGAATGTTTCTCCATTGTCTCACTTATCTCTCTCTCATTAGCATCAATCTTCTGATAAATTGGTTCTTCGTCACAGTCTGTCCTCAGTTCAGTCTGTCCGTCTGTCTGCCTACCTCCCTGTCTGCCACGTGTTGCTGAATGATACATTGCGACTTTGATCGAGTGGAGTTGGAAATACAATTTTCTCGGTCTTACTGAATCGACATCAATAAGATGGATATGCTCTGACATGGGAATGGCGTCAGTTTACTAACCTGATATGTGGACGTGATCGAACCAACCTTGACTGACAGCTCGCACGACTTTGGAATTTTGGAAGAAGATGGAAGGCCCGTTGGAAACACAGACTACGGCACGACGAACATGCTACAAAGCTTCGGCCTGCGGTCAGGATCTAATGCGATTGCTTAATGTATGTGGTCGTACATTTACACGTTGGGACACACAGCCTCCATTCACGGTAGCATTAATTATTCTCGTTAATACACACACACACACACACACACACACACACACACACAAACACACACACACACATATAAACACAAATACATGGAAGCTGAAATGAAGTTAATGTTTGTAAATTGTTTATCTTAAATTATATTTGTCTGTTCAACAATTCTGCACAAATCTTTCCATCAAACGCATGATTTCGTTCATAGAATCCTAAAGTAATGCAGGACGACTAAACGCACATACACGCCTCAATACACTTTCAACCGGGCAAGCTCTGAAATTCCGCCGGTTACCCCGATGCACCTCCACGTAGAGCGAATAAAACTGTCCCGTGTCTACAATTAAATGTCACTGCTAACTATCTCGCAGTGAGTTACTTCCTCTACCTTGAATGTAATATTTACATTATTGGCATTTCGGTTCAATTCTAAAGCTCCTTTTCCATGGGACGTCCTATGGAAAAGGAGCTAAGGAGCTGGTGGTAGACCTGAGGAGAGCTAAGGTACCGGTGACCCCTGTTTCCATCCAGGGGGTCAGTGTGGACATGGTGGAGGATTACAAATACCTGGGGATACGAATTGACAATAAACTGGACTGGTCAAAGAACACTGAGGCTGTTTACAAGGAGGGTCAGAGCCGTCTCTATTTCCCGAGGAGACTGAGGTCCTTTAACATCTGCCGGACGATGCTGAGGATGTTCTACGAGTCTGTGGTGGCCAGTGCTATCATGTTTGCTGTTGTGTGCTGGGGCAGCAGGCTGAGGGTGGCAGACACCAACAGAATCAACAAACTCATTCGTAAGGCCAGTGATGTTGTGGGGATGGAACTGGACTCTCTAACGGTGGTGTCTGAAAGTAGTATGCTGTCTAAGTTGCATGCCATCTTGGTCAATGTCTCCCATCCACTACATAATGTACTGGGTGGGCACAGGAGTACATTCAGCCAGAGACTCATTCCACCGAGATGCAACACTGAGCATCATAGGAAGTCATTCCTGCCTGTGGCCATCAAACTTTACAACTCCTCCCTTGGAGGGTCAGACACCCTGAGCCGATAGGCTGGTCCTGGACTTATTTCATAATTTACTGGCATAATTTACATATTACTATTTAACTATTTATGGTTCTATTACAAATTATTATTTATGGAGCAACTGTAACGAAAACCTATTTCCCCCGGGATTAATAAAGTATGACTATGACCATTTGGCAAATTGTATTCTGAGGCAAAGTGATGGCCTTTCCTAAATATTTTTGTAGTTTCTGACCTTCAATGGATTTATTAAAACTGCTAACATTATTTTCTTCACCTCTGAGACAGATTACCCAGTGAATCCGCTGAAATCTGCAGGTGTTTGCGCATTCTAACTACTGAGGGTACTTGACTATGGAGACATGGCTGATGTATGCACACGATCGGCATTTCAGGCTTCCAGGATATGAATGCGTTAATGAAGATGAAATTAAGTGAGGAGAAGAGTTTCACACTTGACTGTCGAGATCTTCACGGTAGGTCATTGGGAAAATATAGAGCAGCCATGGAGAAAAGGACCAGCTAATCTTCTCGGATCAATAGAAACAAGGATGATGTAATGCAAAGTTAAAATGTCCAAGTACATTTAATGTCACAGTCCCTATATGTCACTATATTAGTAGAGCACTGAGATACATTTTATGAGGGACAAATCCCAGAAATTCAGCAACCAAAGCAGAATCAATGAGGGACAGCACCCCCAGGGGTGGACAATCAGTGTGAAAAAAGTGTGTTGTAAATACTAAGACAACTTTAGCATTTAAAAGAAATTAGCAATCCAATACCAGGTGGATAACACAAGAAATATATCAAAACTACACAGTAAAGGGCCAACACATTCAAGACGATAAAAGCAGAAAATGCTCGCAGAAAACCAGAAACAATCCAGCTCATTACACGGTCCTCTAATGATTAATTCCATCTGATTACTTACACAGATGGCAAGCATAATTCACTAAAGTCTTTCATAAAAATGCAAGCTCTTGAAAGATATCTTGCATTACTAAATGTACAATCCTGATCCCGTTTTGGAGTCAGAGACGTACAATTCTATTTCGACGAATCCATTATTGCAGACATGGAATACATAATGCCGGTCCAGATATAATACTACAGGGTACGTTGTCCCAATTTTATATCTATAACTGGTTCCATCCCAATGTCACTACACAGTAGCATGGAACTAGTAGGCAAACGGCAATATTTGAATCAATCTACAGAAAACCACAATATTAAGCACCACTAGAATCGTTCGAAACCTCCTGGAGAATTTCAAATGTGTGTGTTTGGCTATGCCTACGTCTCAGGTTTTACTAGCGTAAGCTGAGAAAAATTAAAAACACAGCAATAATAATAATACTGTGAAATTCCAACATCTCATGAGCATTGGAGGACTATGACCATCCTGGCTATTAACAACCAAAATAAGAGCAGCCACTCTTATCAAAACAGACGGAGACATTTTTTTCAGGAAGACCACTGTGGTTTTGTCCCGCTTTAATCCCGCTCTCTAACTTACTGAACTGGGAGAAAGTCGTGTATCACATCAGATACAATCAAATGAAATATAGCTTGACACACCTCCTATATATGGACGATTTGAAATTTTTACGCTCCTTCATCAGATTTGAACTAAAGCAATTAACTCAAAATGTAGAACTACAGCTAAATGGCAAATGTGGAAAATACAATGTACACACGAACGCGTTTGGATTACAATGTCTCGGACAGAAGGAGGTAGAGGAATAACAGACAAAAAAAATTCACATCATTCAGATAATGCTTCCTAAGATATATTTTCTCCAACAAGAACAAGATTTATTGCTGCATGCAAGTATATGCAATTCTGATCTCACCTGCACAACACTAAACATAAATGAGAGCACAGCCCCTAGAAATGAAGAAATTATCACTATTGAATACGAAGTTAACCAGTGGGAGATTATGACCCTCCATGGAAGACATCTCCCACATCTGTGCAGACTAGATGTCGACAAGGAAGCGCCGATCGCCTGGCGCAGATTTGGAGACCTCTCCCCGGAAACGGAAGGGTTCGTCATAGAAGTACAGGTCCAGGTGATTCACAGAAAATAATGATTAAAAATACAAAATAAAAGACCAAGAAATTGAAGCCGATTAATGCAGGAAATGCAGGGAGAGAAACATGAAAAATCCAACACATTACAAGATCCTATAATCGTTTACTTCAATCTGATTACTTACACAGTGCCGATCAAATGATAAACATCACTCACCAGAAATATTGCTTTAAATTGGAAAGTCATAAAAGAAGCCACACCTTATTAATACAAGCCTGAACGTGTTTAAAAGTCAGATTACGATAAATTAAATTGTGACCGGTCTGTTATTTCCAACATTCCTAATAAGTTTGATTTTCTACCAAAGCTTTGACGTGCATTTCACACCTTGAGTGTCTCTTGTCACCTTTCTCCGCCTGTAGCTGTAATCAGAATTAGCGAAGATATGGCTTGTAAAATGGCCAAACGCTATTCGAGATCGCTTTGTACAAATCACCACCCTCTCATCCATGTTACAAGTAGAGTTCCCGTCTTTCCTCATATTTCGTGAACGAGAAGCATTCCCTCGGTTTTGATAGTACAGACCCTACCTGAAGCGCTTCCTGATTTTGGTCTGAAATCTTCCTCCAGTCAGACTCCACCTATGGCCCCTGTGTACTTGATGATGGATTAATTTTGATATTTCCTGAGCTGTTATCCATCTTACTTCTACTCAGAATGATTTTGAACACCTCTATCATGTCTCCTGGTATTTTATGTCTACCTGTGCTAAAAAGATTTAATTATTTCAATCTTTCTGGATAGCTTATCACCTGCAGAAATGGAATGAGTCCAGTCGCCCTTCTCTGAACTGTTTCTGATGTCTTCTCATCCCTCACTCAACTTGGAGATCAAGACGGTACACAGCACTCAAGGAATGGCCTCACCAGCGCGTTATGCAGCTTAACGAGGATGTCGCTGGCCTTGAACTCCACTGAGCGCATTATATAGACCGATACTCCATTAGCCTTTCTGATCGTTTCTGCGCATTGTCCAGATGTTGATGGTGATGAGTCCACCAGGACGGCCGAATCCTTTTCATACAGCCTACTGTCGAACTCAAGACCCCCATTATATATTTGTATCTAATATTCCTGCGTTCGAAATGTAATACTTTACATTTACTTACATTAAGCGCCCTGTCAGTTGTCTGCCCACCCCTGGATATTGCTCAGATCAGACTGGTCGCCACCACTCGCTGTTTTCTGTTTTTGAGCCAATTCTGCAGTCATCGCACACCTTACTCCGAATCCCTGCGTCTTGTAATTTCATAATTAACCCCTTGTGGAACACCTTGTCAAAAGCCTTTTGAAATGATATCAACCGTTCAAAGGTTATCATAAAGTTTAGTTTCCTCTTCACAGAACAGACTATCAGTAAATCATGATTTCCCTGTTCTGAACCAATGCTGGCTTTTTGCGAACATTGCCTGTTCTTATCAGTGTCTTTTCCAACTCATTCTTTATGGTTGTTTCCATTATCTTACCTATATACACGTTAAGCTTCCTTGTATATAGTTACCAGGGTTAGTGTGGAGACCCTACTTATATACTGTGACAACGTTACGCATTTCCACTCCTTCGAGATTTCATCAGTCAACAATAACTTCTGCAACATACATATCAGTGGTTTGTATGTACAATCACATGACTCTTTAAGTACCCTTGGATATCGGTTGTATGGCCTGGAGATTTATTAACTTTCAGCATTCTCAGCTGAATCAGGACCTCGCTTTCTAAGATCTCTGAACGCCTTAACACAAACGTATTTTTCTCAAGACTTACTCTCATATTGCTAACATCTTCACAGGTAAATATTTCATTAATATATGATGTGTACATACATCTATTGATGCTTCTGGACACAGCTTCAGTGATGTCCCTGGGATCATCGGGTGTTTCGGGTCTTTCAACATCATACAGCCTCCTCCAGGTGACCCAGCCGGGGCTGATCAGACCCCAGCTTGTGTCCAGATGGCTAGCTACTTATGACTCCATGGCTCCCCTCTTTTGAGCCACAGCCATCTTGAGGCCCTCTCTGCCGCATCGGTGGTACTGCGGATGGCTCTCCTCTTCCTCTCTCCCTCCATGCCTAAAATGCTGAAGGCTCTAACTAAAGAATTGGCTACGAATCCCCTACAACCACCCTCCACTGGGAGACACCTCGCTCTCCATCCAGCCTGCTGACAGTTGCTGACCAGTCCTGCGTACTTGGAGAGCTTCCTTTCAAAGGCCTCTTCCAAGCTATCTTCCCATGGGACTGTCAGCTCCAGCAGCACCACTTGCTTAGTAGACTCAGACACTAGGACAATGTCTGGTCGCAGGGTGGTGGCTGCAATATGTTTGGGGAACTTCAGCTGTCCTTCGAGGTCCACCAACAGCTGCCAGTCCCTTGCAGAGGTCAGAATGCCTGCAGATGTTCTTTTGGCAGGTATTGGCTGCTCCCCAGCTCTGACAAAGGCAATGGTCTGCTTGGAGGGTAGGGACCGCTTTGCCCACTCAACTCCTGCGCTGATGGCTTCAGTGATGGTCTTCAGGACCTGATCATGCCTCCACCTGTACCGTCCCTCACCAAGTGCCCTTGCACAGCCGCTGAGGATGTGCTCCAGTGTTCATCGCTTAGAGCACAGTGGGCACGCAGATGACACTGCCTTGCCCCATGTGTGCAGGTTTGATGGGCTTGGAAGCACATCTTACACTACCTGGATGAGAAATTGGATGCGGTGTAGTTCGGCTTTCCAAAGATCATCCCAGGTCAATTTCCTCTCAAGCGCATTCTACAATCTTGTCCAAGCTCCCTGTTGCTTCATTCCCACTGCCTTGCAGGCTCTCATCTCCTCCACTACTGCTCTCACCTCCTCCTGATCTGGACGACACCTTTCCTTCCCTCTTGTGTCCATTTGGGGAGTTGGAAAGGATCCTAGCCCATCTCGGCCTCATGTGACCACTCCCACCAGCCTCCTGTGACGCAGCCTCGCCTCTGCCTCCTGAACAGCTTCCTCTGCCCTTCACTTCCTGCCAGTCCTCACTTGGATCCCTGCTCTATTCTTGGTTGGTACAACTGTAACGAAACCCAATTTCCCTCGGGATCAATAAAGTATGTCTATCTATTTACCTTCACTCCATTAGTAAAGACTATAGTTCCAGACTGAATGTGGGTGTGGCACAGGTCCCAGAACGGTTTCCAAATCTGTTACGTCAGCGGTGGTAATGGGGATTATTAAGACTGATACTACACAACAAAACGTTCATTTAATCTGAATCCTACCCTGGGTCAGAGATGGAAGGCGAGAAAACGTGGAAATCGTTGGTGGTGTGGTGACGTCACGTTTTAAATGTGTTGATATTGCGGACGATACATAACTTCTCGTGTCTGTTTGTTTTCAACTCGAAAGGGTTTCTTAAATGTTGTCTGATTCTAATTATACATTATTTGTTAGCTGTTCAACACTGAAAATTATGTCGTGTTTTGAACATTTAAAGTATTGCACTAGATCTGGACATTTGTGAGTTCACTTGAAAGAGAAGAGGAGATAATGCGTGCGTGAATGAAGGGTGGACAGTCGTCTGTTTGTTAGGTTTGTATTGAAAGGATGTTTGAGTTAACCCCCAGTTTCACAATAGGATGTGTCTGTCTGAAAATGACTGTTTCTTTGCGTGAAATACATTTGCAGGAACTGATGTGAATTTTAGAGATTAGTGTATGTGGGCCTCAACCATACACATCTATCTTCCCTCTATCCTTTAGAATATTCGATAAGGATTTTCGGCGGAGGAATGGAGTTCACCGACACGCTTCCTCTTTTGACCCTGACCTGTCCCACCCTCTCTCTAGTCATCTTCCTGTCCTTCATATACCTTAAGGAGACTCTCCAAGCCGTCCTCTAGCAGTAATAGAGGCGATTAGTGTGCTTTTCAAGAAAAATGGGAACATATATTGAGAAGAGCGGCGAAGTTGTTCTTGGCCTATCAAGGCGGGACTAAAAGTCGCTTCGCGGTATAGTTTATCGGTGGAGAGAACAGAGTTTACCGACTTTGGCTCAAAACGCTTCAGTGACGATGCACAATTGAGTCGTTAATGAACAAAAAGTCACGAAACTAAAACTGATTCAATAAAGAAAGGGAGATGCTGGATCGGGTGACCTGCTGTGCAAATTGGCAGAGGTAAAGAAGATTAGAGAGTTCAATGCGTGGCTCAAGATTGGTGTGGGAGAAGTGGGTTTGAATTCACGGGAAACTGGCACCAGTATTGGGGAAGGAGGGAGCTGTTCCATCGGGATGGGCTCCACACGAACCGTAATGGGAATTGGATCCTGAGGAATTGTTAACTAGGGCTGTGGATTATCACAGTGGATAGGGTTTTTAACGAAATAGCGGGGGGTAGTTTCAACAGATTGGAGAAGTATGGATAAAGTAAAAGAGGAACGTGTAGATAAAGAAAAACTAAAAACAAAACCTAATCGAAAGAAACGAATGAGTGTAGTGCAGAAAGGTCAAGTGGATGAATGACAAAGATTACTAGATTTCAAAGACACAATGAGTGAAAGGCACTTTATCTGAATGCCCGTAATATTTGAAATAAGGTCAGTGAATTTGTGGCACGAACCACTGGTAGTAGTTGTCTATAGGCTACCGAATAATAGCATTACAGTGCCACAGGCAATGAACAGAGAAATGTCTGAGGCAAGTAAGAATGAAATTGCAATTGTCGTGGGGACTTAACCTTGCACATAGATTAGCTGATGGGGACTTAATTGAAGTGCATAAATAATAGCTTTCTTGAACAGCATGTCACTGAACCTCCAAGGGAATGTGTTATCTTAGATCTGGTGCTGAACAATGAAACGGGTAAAATTAGCCATCATGTGGTTAGGGGTCGACTTGGAAAGAGTGCTCAGAATATGACTGAGTTTCTCATATAAATAGATCGATCTAAAACCAGTCTCCCATGCATAAGCACGGGAGCCTACAACTGAATGAGGAAGGAGTTGGATGGAGTATACTGGCAACGCAGTTCCATAAAAGGACACACGCAAAAGGCAGGTAACTGGAGGCAAGTCAGTTGTGAAAATGCTTGAAGCTATCATTAAAGAAGAAATAGCGAGGCATCTGAAAGAAAAGGATCCATCAGGCAGACGCAGCATGGATTCCGCAAAGGCAGGTCCCGTTTGACAAACTTACTGGAGTTGTTTTTATTGTGTGTGTATATATCAAGCGCAGTGGACAGAGGTGAACGGAGGGACGTTATTTACTTGGATTTCTAGAAGGTGCTCGTCAGGGTGCCGCATAAAAGACTTATCCATAAGGTAAGGATGCACAGAGCTTTGGGGTGATGTATTAGCATGGATAGAGGATTGGTTAACCAATAGAAAGTAAATATTGGGCAGTTATGCTCTATCTTTCTGAACTGGTGATCCGCGGAGAGATCTGTCGCCTGATCCGTTTCACTTTCTAGTACTAGTCCGCCTGTCCGCATATTGTGCCAGGTCTCCTTCCTGGACACAACTGAGAAATCCTGTCATATCTAAACCTTCCTACCCTGAGAAACTGCCAATGAATATTAGGGAAGTTTAAGTTGTCTTTGATAACCTTCTTGTTAATATGGCACCTGTCTAAAATCTTTTTCCCGATCAGTTCCTCGCTGTCCCTGTTGTTTTTTTTTATGATGACGTGAGGGGAGGTGTCTGTATGGAATACTGTCAAACGACTCCCAATACTCCCTTCCTGCTTCTGAGTTCTACTCGCAGTCTATCAATGGACAATCTCTCCACAGTGTCCTCCCTTTCTTCAACTGTGATTCCGGCAT
This sequence comes from Mobula hypostoma, assembly GCF_963921235.1. Taxonomy (NCBI): domain Eukaryota; kingdom Metazoa; phylum Chordata; class Chondrichthyes; order Myliobatiformes; family Myliobatidae; genus Mobula; species Mobula hypostoma. Next base: position 6,914,826 of record NC_086127.1, on the reverse strand, counting down.
ACTGTCCCTGCATTGAAATGGCATTCCTTTTACCCGACTCTGCCCGCCTGAACCCGGGAGAGACCAGAAGCCATTCCCGCCCTTGTGATTATCATGTTTCTGCGAGAGTTTGGAGTGTACTTCAATCTCTGTAACAATCACGCCTGCCCATTGAACGTTTCTGCAGTTTCCTACCTTAAACGTGTGAGGTATGCAAGATTTCGTGGCTTTTTCGATTTCAGGATGATCAGGCACATGACTGTTTAACTTTAGGGCATACCTTCCAAAACTACTAATTTAAAAAAATGTTTTATTTGAAAAATCTTTTGAATTGCAATCGGACGTCGACCTTATCTACACAGATGGCCATTTAATGTAAACGCATACTTCATTCCATTTTTGAGCTCTTTTCTGAATTTCCTCTGTGTCAGTGTATAGATACAAGTATTGGTGCACATACTGAGGATTTGCAACATGTACCCAAACTGCTGTAGGATATATACCGGGGAATTCAAATGTCTGTCCTGATAAAAGTAGTTTTGAGATTGCCACTTCAGAGAACGGACGACATAGGGCATCCAGAATAATATGAAATTAGCTGATATAGCAAACAACAAGATCATCGATTTCCGACGATTTTCCACCTCGGTATCCTTCTGATTATCGCCGTTGTTCCGTAGTCCTCTGCGGACTCTATTTGCCGCAATGATATGCCTCACTGTTAACACATTGAACACTAGAATTAAGCCGATTGGTAACAGCGGTGTTAAAATGCTGTCCAACAATTCGAATCCTTTCCACACGGGTGAAGTAGCGTATTCCAGTGTGAAGGCGCAGCGCCACGGCGTGTTGTCAATGATGGCGTAAGGTTCAACGGCAAAATAAAACGGGACACATTTCCCGCAGCTCACTATAACCACGGTCACGATCACCACCGTCGCTGTTCCTTCAGTGCAGTATCGCTCCCGCAGCTTTCGGCAACATATTGCGATGAAGCGATCGAAGGTAAAACTGACCGTAAACCAAACAGAAGAGTCCGTCGTTATGACCCGAAATACAAGTGTCAGCGCGCAGACAGGAGTGATGAGCAGGGATCTGGAATAAATGTAGATATTGTTGGTCTGTTCCACCAACGCGACAACGATAACCACCATCAGATCCGCTGTTGCCATTCCTACCAGGTAACGGGTGATGCATCTGGAGAGTCCACATTTTCCCCGAGAGAGGATCACAATCGCCGTTAAATTAACTGCAAGAAATGTGGAGAAAACAAACAGAATTGTCGTTAGTTGCAACTGTCTGAATATCCACCATTCTTCCGATGCTCTGCAGGGTATGTTTTATCTTGGAAGAGAAAAGCAGGAATCCATGGTGTGTGGGCTCCGGCTGCACAACAATAACGGACTGGAGAGGCAGTGAGCTTCCGACAGTGTAGAGCGAGGCATCCGATTTCCACCGCTCGCGTACTGGTGAGAAGTTCATCCTCCATAAACAACACCAGCTTCATGATTGGAGATGAAAATTCTGAAGGTGTTACATGTAGTGAGAACAAAGTAAAATCAAGGAGATTTAAAGCATCAATTATAATTTACTAACTTGTGTCGAAAATAAAAATACAGAGACATCTGGCCAGTCGTTTCAGAAAGCTGTCGTGTTGTTGTTTAAGGCCAAAGTTGTCTGTATTGATAGAGACACCGGCCGAGGAACACATAGACCAACATGCTTCAGAAACTATGTCAGTGTCGGCGCCAAGGTAACTGACAAAAGAAAAAAACAATCACATCGAAATAAATGTGGAAAATTAAAATAAAACTATCAGACGCTTGAATTCTCCATTGTGGGAAACACGATTCTGTATCTTACCCGGGACACCAATCGCTACAAGGGCAGGGTAGAAAACAGCCGCGATGTAGTAAACCGCTGGGTATCCCATATTCAGTCAAGTGTACGGAACGTTCCTGCTGCTCATCTGAACCGGGGATCGGTTTGACAGAGTTATATGTAAGAGAGAGCAATTCCACTGAGACAATTAGTGTGGTTATCACATCAGTCACGTTAGAAGCATCCAGCTACAAAAACACTGACAATGAAAATGTTTTCCTCACTCTGTCACCGTGCTATAACTTCGCCTTCTCAGGGGGGTGTTCCAAGCTATTAACTTCAAAACAAAAGATAATACGAGCGTTACCAAGTTAATTTCCAAGTCACCTGGCTCCAGCTGCTGAAATGGGACAGTTTCTGATCAGTCCGGTTTCTAATACAGGCAGTATTCTTCAACCACCAACTTCAAACAGATTTATCTCCGCACATTCGGCGGAGCGGAGTCGATCCTAAAATTGAGGGCAGGAGCTTAGCTTGGCAGGTGAAACGGAATAAACTTCTTTATTGAAGGGGAATAAAAAAATCATTCTGTCCTTCCGTTTGTTCCAGTCACTTCAAGTGATTTGAGTGCTGAAAGTCACAGTGACGGATCACAATGAAACTCACTCTACGTATGTTCATCTGAGCTTAGAGAGAGATCAGCAGTAATATTCCAGGGATATTTGATAGTCAAAGGTACCAGCCCACACGTCATTAACCGCGGTTTGTGGACTGATTAATAAAGATTCTTTCCCAGCACACACGTTCAGCACACTGCTGAAAGACCTGACCACTTTAACCCCCGCCCCTGACGTGTGTCAAAGACATTAGCCAGAGCTGCCACAGTCATACCAGCATTTCTGCATCCATATTCGGTCTGAGCAGAAGTAGAAACTAAAATCTGTGATCTATCCGGAAGTTTCCAGGATATTATTTGCCGCGAAGACCGAATGAAACACCACAAAGTGTCAATACGTGATATTAGCACGGAAATTGTGTGCTGAAAGTCCCAAATGTTGTTTATGTTCCCATGAAACACTGATGAGACACGACAGTTTATTTTTCCGCCGAATCTCGCACGTTGACTTCAAATTTTCATTCGGAGACATCAAGCTAAAGCAATGTGGATCTGGTTTAGCAGAGAGTGGATGGTTGATTATTTGACTGTGACAAGTGTTGGGTTCGTTTTTATTTGTCATCTATATTAATGATTTAAATGTTAGCGTAGAAAAGTGGATCAGAAACCTTGCGGACGACTCCAAGATTGAGGGCGCCCTGTAGAAGCCGGTAGGCCATCCAAGCTCGTAGTGTGATCTTGACTGGCTGGGAAGAGGGTTGGGAAATGGCGGCGGAATTGAACACAGGCAAGAGTGAGGTGGTCTGCGTTGGGATGAGAAATGGCAGCGGAGGAAGACGCGCATACTGAACGGTAGGACTTTAGTGTGCAATATTTTTTTTAAGGATCTGGGATTACAGATCTTTAATTCCAGGAAAGCGGCATCACAGGCAGATTGGTTGGCATTGAGAGCTCTATTCTCATTGGCTTTTAGAATCACTGCACTGAGTGCAGGAATGGGACGTTATGTTGAAGCTGTACAACACCTTATGAGGCCGTAGGGAGAATATTGTGCGTTGTTCGGGTCACCTACCTACAGTTTACAACAACTAACAAGCTTCAAAGTGCGCAGCGCCTATCTGAAAGGTAGAGTTCGGGAACTGAGGACAAGAGTAATAGGGAAAGTTTGAACAGATGAGAAATTTTTTAGTCGGAGAGCAGGAAAATGAGTGGAAATCTCACAGAAGTATACAAGATTATGAGAGTTATGGATAGGGTGAATGAACGCATCATGTCAGTGAAATATGTAAGAGAGGCATGCGGTTATTCCCTCAAGGGTGTCGAGCGAGTGTGGAAGGAACCGTCCGCGTCAGTAGTAGATGTGGTTTCAATTGTAACATTTTAATGAAGGTTCTGTAGGTACGTGGATGAGAGACGGACGGAGGGTGCAGATAAACGGGAGGAGGCGGAAGATCACAGCCGGATGACCTGGCTGGACAGAAGAGCCTCTTTCTCTGTAGTAATAATCTATGACTCGATGACTCTATCAGTCCCATTTCCCCACTCAGACTCTTCTCATTGTCCATTTCCTCGCCACTCTAAGTATGTGCAGAACTGAGGATGTGTTCAACTCATCCTTCAATCACACTTCCTCTGCTCTTGCTGTGAACCACCCCGGGCCTATTGTGGAACTCGTACCGATAAGCGGCTCTCGGCTTGTTGGGGAAAAAAAGGCACACCTCTCTGTATCCATTGTGGAACTGGTATCGATGTGCAGCCTTCGGTTGACTCGGGAAAGTCACACCTCCCTGTATGCATTGTGGAACTGGTATCGATGCGCAGTCCCTCGGCTCACTGTAGGGAGACTCACCACTCTGCATACATTGTGGAACTCGTGCTGATGCGTGGCCATCGGCTCAGTTTATAAATTCTCAGCCCTGATACGCGCTTCCCGCCCCCCACCCTCCCCACCCTCATACTTTAAATACCATTTGAGAGACTGACTGCGCTAGTCTCACTATTTGACTCAACTTTTCTGAATGTTTTTTATCCAGTTCATTTCAATTCGTACTCCGCCATTTTACTGCGGACTGCGCCATTATTCAACTTATCGGGTTAATTGAATAATATATCCACGCTCGCGATGGTTTTATTCATTTCGTTGTAACCGAGTCATCATTTATTATACGTCTCCAGTTGCTCCTCCGATGGCAGTAATTAGCTTCTCTGGTGCACGATTGCAGTCTGTCAAGTAGCGAATGGAAAGAGGTAGGCCGATGAACAGTGACGGACGAAGATACATTTTTCGGCAAAGCAGGTTTCTGACTCGCACGGGAACTCTGAGGTGCCGAGGTTTCCCTGCAACTGTGGTCGTTGGTCCAGACGCTGGAGGTGCGGCCCGGACGAGCACTGTAGGTGGCACACACTGCCGAGTGAAATATGCCAAGCGGTTTCCTTTTCCGGGTGGCATCAAAATTCCTATCGACTTACTGAAGATTTATTCTCCAGTAAAGTGGGGAAAATTCCATCATAATCTTATTCCATGCCATGTCTGAACAGAAACTTGGTCATTTTAACTGGCGAGTCACAGAGCAAGTCTCCACCGTGAATCTCTGCGTCCTGTTGCAAATCACTTTGCCAATCAACCTGGGATATCCTATGTTCCAGCCACAGATCCCCAGATCCATTTGGATTGTTATACTGGGAATTGTTTAGATGTTCATTCGCTATTCAAAAGGCATCGGTTTCGGAGGGTCAGTGTGAAGCGATGATGTTCCACAGTGCGGTACCCCAACCTACATTAGGTCTCAACAATGTGGAGGCTGTCACACCGGGAGAACCGGATACTGTATAACCGTTCGAACTGAAAGGACAGATTTTCATGAATGGAGGTTGGTGAAGGACGAGGTGTAGTTGCAGGTGGACTTGTTACGCATGTAGAGGTAAGTGACAGGAAGGAGGTCAGTAGGGAGGGACAGTGGAGAAGTGAGTGATGTGGAAACTGATACCTGCCGAAAGCAGAGAAGGCGGTAGGAGTGGGGTAGGGGATTGCATCATCGTAAGATCCCACAGAGACGGAGGACGTTACGACGGATGATACGTTCGTGGTGTAGTAGGTAACGACATGAAGAACCTTTTCCCACTCGTGCTGCGGGAGGATGGTATGTGGGCAAATTCTCTAGAAAGTAAGACATAAATCTCGAGAAATTCTCAGCCCTTACCGGGAGATCATTTCGTTCAGTCATACGAAGGCCAGGCAAATTTTGCGGTAAAATCCAAAGACTGGAACCTGCAAAATAATTGTGATCACTATCTGAGGTAAATGAAAATACGGGGAAACCGCGCCAAACTTCCGGCGCGGGTGGATGGTTTGTCAGGTCCTTCAACGGGAGATGTCCGAGAGCTTTGGGTCGAATTCATGTGCTAGAAAGTGTTGCTCTGCCAACTCTCCATAAATTCCAGGTGGTGTCTCTGCGTTGAAAACAATTGCTGTCATTGTCGGCGTGTATGTGTTGACTTCGTGCTGGTCAAATAAATATGGTGAACATTTATTATGCTACACGTTATCAACGACAACCAGAACTAAATTACTAACGACTCAGGGACACGTGGGTCTTCCACCTTCAGGTCGACGTATACATTTACTACATCTTCCCTGCCAAAAAAGAAAACTTCCTTTCTTTAACAGAGAACCATTGTGCTCTGCTGAATTTACAATAAGAACTGACACCTGTTTGGCGCTGCCTGTTCATGTTATAAAGATACTAGCTCTTAAACTTGTTCAACATAAGCAGCTGAGCCAGGGAAAAGAAAAGAAACTACAGGAAACCATATTTTCTCCAAGATCCTTACAATGTTATCAACATTCTTTTTTTTTCTTTTTAAATCTTTTTATTGAATAAGTATACAAAAAGGTAAGCCATATAGACACTAATACACTGTTAGAATATAATAAAATTACAGGAGATATTAATGCAAAAAAAATGATACAAACAATGTAATTTAAACATAACATACTAAGGTAACATAATAGTATACTAATTTTTATATATCAATAGAGAAAAGGGATAAAAAACCAAAAAAAAACCCACCGTGTAACTAACTAAAAGCAAAGCAAAGCAATGGGCTAACTTGGAACCAAACAGAGTTAAAAAACTTAAAATCACGTCCTCAATCCCGACCTCCATTAAAAACAGTAAAAAAAAACAAGAAGGGTATAAAAATATAGTGCAAAAAAAGAGGAGAAAAAAATTACATTAAATGAAAATATTGAATAAAAGATCTCCAAGTCTGTTCAAATTTAAGTGAGGAATCATAAAGATTGCTTCTAATTTTCTCCAAATTCAAGCATAATATCATCTGAGAAAACCAAAAAAAAGGTAGTTGGAGCATTAAGCTCTTTCCAATGTTGTAAGATACATCTTTTTGCCATTAAAGTAAGAAATGCAATCATTCTACGGGCTGAAGGAGAAAGATTACTGGAAATTTTAGGTAGTCCAAAGATAGCAGTAATAGGGTGAGGAGAGATATCTATATTCAATACCTTGGAGATAATATTAAAAATGTCTCTCCAAAAAGTTTCCAGAGTCGGACAAGACCAAAACATATGAGTTAAAGAGGCTATCTGCCCCGGACATCTATCACAAAAAGGATTAATATGAGAATAAAAGCGAGCTAATTTATCTTTGGACATATGTGCTCTATGAACAACTTTAAATTGAATTAGGGAATAGAAACATAGAAACATAGAAAATAGGTGCAGGAGTAGGCCATTCGGCCCTTCGAGCCTGCACCGCCATTTATTATGATCATGGCTGATCATCCAACTCAGAACCCCGCCCCAGCCTTCCCTCCATACCCCCTGATCCCCGTAGCCACAAGGGCCATATCTAACTCCCTCTTAAACATAGCCAATGAACTGGCCTCAACTGTTTCCTGTGGCAGAGAATTCCACAGATTCACCACTCTCTATGTGAAGAAGTTTTTCCTAATCTCGGTCCTAAAAGGCTTCCCCTCTATCCTCAAACTGTTCTGGACTTCCCCAACATCGGGAACAATCTTCCTGCATCTAGCCTGTCCAATCCCTTAAGGATCTTATACGTTTCAATCAGATCCCCCTTCAATCTTCTAAATTCCAACGAGTACAATCCCAGTTCATCCAGTCTTTCTTCATATGAAAGTCCTGCCATCCCAGGAATCAATCTGGTGAACCTTCTTTGTACTCCCTCTATGGCAAAGATGTCCTTCCTCAGATTAGGGGACCAAAACTGCACACAATACTCCAGGTGTGGTCTCACCAAGGCCTTGTACAACTGCAGTAGTACCTCCCTGCTCCTGTACTCGAATCTTCTCGCTATAAATGCCAGCATACCATTCGCCTTTTTCACCGCCTGCTGTACCTGCATGCCCACTTTCAATGACTGGTGTATAATGACACCCAGATCTCGTTGCACCTCTCCTTTTCCTAATCGGCCACCATTCAGATAATAATCTGTTTTCCTATTTTTGCCACCAAAGTGGATAACTTCACATTTATCCACATTAAATTGCATCTGCCATGAGTTTGCCCACTCACCCAACCTATCCAAATCACCCTGCATCCTCTTAGCATCCTCCTCACTGCTAACACTGCCACCCAGCTTCGTGTCATCCGCAAACTTGGAGATGCTGCATTTAATTCCCTCATCCAAGTCATTAATATATCTTGTAAACAACTAGGGTCCCAGCACTGAGCCTTGCGGTACCCCACTAGTCACCGCCTGCCATTCTGAAAAGGTCCCGTTTATTCCCACTCTTTGCTTCCTGTCTGCTAACCAATTCTCCACCCACACCAATACCTTACCCCCAATGCCGTGTGCTTTAATGTTTAGCACAAATAGAGGAAGTATTGACCAATTGTAAAATCTGCCCCCAGTCATCCACAGAAATGATAAACCCCAATTCCTGTTCCCAATCTACCCTAATCTTACCAAATGGAGCTTTCCTAAGTTTCATAATAATATTATAAATCATAGCCGATGCACCTTTCTGACATGGATTAAGGTTAATTATAGTATCTAAAATGTATGTAGGAGGAAGCATTGGAAAGGAAGAAAGTATAGTACTTAGGAAATTTCTAACTTGTAGATATCTAAAAAAATGTATTCTTGATAAATTATATTTATTAGATAATTGTTAAAAAGACATCAGGGAACCATCTAAAAATAAATCCAAAAACCGTGAAATACCCTTAGTCTTCCAAATTTGAAAAGCACGATCCGTAAAAGAGGGAGGAAAAAATATGTTACCTAAAATAGGAATCGCTAGCCCAAATTGGTTAAGATCAAAACATTTTCTGAATTGAAACCAAATACGTAAGGTATATTTAACTATCGCGTTAGATACCTGTTTGAGGCGTTTCAAATCAAAAGGAAGAGAGGAACCTAAAATAGAGCCAAGTGTATAGCCCTGAACAGATTGTACTTCCAATGCTACCCAGTTAGGAATGGATAGTATATCCTGGTCAAGTAACCAAAATTTCATATGTCGAATATTAATTGCCCAAAAATTAAATCTAACGTTGAGTAATGCTAAACCTCCATCTCTCTTAGCTTTCTGTAAATGTATTTTACCCAGTCTCGGGTTTTTATTTTGCCAAATAAATGAAGAAATTTTTGAGTCAACTTTATCAAAAAAAGATTTTGGAACAAAGATTGGTAATGCCTGAAATATATATAGAAATTTTGGCAAAAAAAAATCTTAACTGCATTAATACGACCAATCAAAGTTAAATATAAAGGAACCCATTTCGATGAAAGTTGAGTAATATGGTCAATTAAGGGTAAAAAGTTAATCTTAAATAAATCTTTGTATTTACAAGTAATTTTAATCCCAAGATATGAAAAATAATTATTAATCAATTTAAATGGAAAGTTATGATATAAGGGAAGTTGTTTATTAATCGTGAAAAGTTCACTCTCACTAAGATTTAATTTATAACCTGAAAAGAGACTAAATTGTGCTAATAACTCTAAAACAGCAGGGATGGATTTTTGAGGATTAGAAATATATAAAAGTAAGTCATCAGCATAGAGTGATATTTTATGGGACTTTAAGCCCCGAGTTATCCCAGTAATATTTGGAGATTCTCGAATGGCAATTGCAAGAGGTTCTAATGCAATATCAAATAATAAAGGACTAAGAGGACAACCTTGTCGAGTGCCTCGAAAAAGAGGGAAAAATGGTGAGCTTAGAGAGTTAGTATGGACCGAGGCCACAGGAGAATGATATCACAGTTTGATCCAGGATATAAATTTCGAGCTAAAATTAAACATTTCAAGCACCTTAAATAAGTAAGGCCATTCTACTCTATCAAAAGCTTTCTCAGCATCTAAAGAGATAACACACTCAGGAGCATTTTGTGAGGGGGTATAAACAATATTTAACAGTGTGCGAATGTTATAAAAAGAGTAACGACCTTTAATAAAACCCGTTTGGTCTTCCGAAATAATAAAAGGAAGTACTTTTTCTAATCTGTTTGCTAATAACTTAGAAAAAAACTTTAGAATCAACATTTAATAAAGATACTGGTCTATAAGATGTACATTGAGCAGGATCTTTATCCTTCTTTAATATTAGAGAGATTGACGCTCTATTGAAAGATTCGGGAAGTTTACCACGTTTTAATGAAGCCTCGAAAACCCTACAGAACCAAGGGATTAATGAAGGTGCAAAACATTTATAAAATTACGGTAAACCCATCAGGGCCAGGAGCTTTCCCCAAATTCATAGAGGAAATAACATTCTTAATCTCATCCGTGGTAATGGGAGTATCTAACATAGAAGACATATCCTGTAAAATCTCAGGGAAGTCTAGGTTATCTAAAAAATCATTCATATATTTAGAGTCTCAACATTCTTCAAAAAGAACGCTTGTAATAATCTTTAAGGGATAAAATATGAGGCTCCATGATTCAATGAACAATAACACAACAGGAGTTTACTTATGTGCTCGTTCAGTACCTTGTAGCTGATGCGCCAGAGGACGTGATCACACAAATTGACTCTGTGGCTTTTGACTCCTGTGGATGAAAAAAAGCAAACAAACCGAGCTGGCTTGTCAGCTTGCAGACGTTCCGTTACACAGCTAGGCAACATAATCAGAGCAACTTCGAATGAACTGTTGGTGAACTGCGTTGTTCGTCTTTGATGTGTCCCGTTTGTTGTGGGTAGCCTCCTACCAGTCCGTCCAGTATAATGCATGTCGCAGTTGACACATGGAATTTCACATACGGTGTTCGTTCTCTGCGTCGTAGGTCTTTTACACGAACAATTTAGATCACCAACATTTCATTCGAAGTTGCAGTGATGATGCTCCCTTGTTGGGTAACGAAGCGTCTGCCAGCTAGCCAGCCAGTACGGCGAGCTACGCAATAACAAGATCCTCAGCCGAGCTACAAATCTTTTCCAACATCTTAAACAATCACAGAACACAAGGTCCGTTGGAAGGTACTGAAGATTGAATCTCTTCATAGAAACGTGCAACAAGTACGGGAGATATGATGCTCTGTTGAAGTTGTACAAGGCTATGGTAATGCCGAATATGGAGTATTGCATGTGTTCTGGTCACCCACCTGCGTGACCGATATCAATGATTCTGAAAGAGTGCAGCCAGTCAGCACACTTTCTGCACACAGCCACAGAAGTTTGTGAAGGTTTTCGATGACGTGCCGAACTGCCACACAATCCTGAGGAAGTGGAGGCGCCGTCGTGCTTTCTTCGCTGTAATATTTCTATGATCGATCCAGGGCAGGTCCTCTGAGATGGCGACATTCAGGAATTTAAAGTTATAGACCCTCCCACCTCTGATCCTCCGATGAGGACTGGTTCATGGACTCTGATTCCCCTCTCCTGAAAACTACAATCACTGTCTTGGTCTTATTGACATTGAGTGAGACGTTGTTGTTATTACACCACCCAGCCAGGTATATGTTGTCAGAGCTGTACATAGTCACACAGTGATAGGCGTAAGGCGAGTAGAGCACTAAGCCCCCAGATCTCCGGTGCCCTGAATGGGGTCAATGGTAAATGCTTCAGATACCGTTTGTAAAACGAATGGTACAACAACGTGACCTGCGACCCGGTGTCGAGTATGGCTTTGGCATAACTGCACTCTATTCGTAGCGACACACTGGAGTATGGACCCACTTAGCCTTCAGGAATTGGGCCCTTCGCTTTCGGGGGTTCCTTGGTACATTGCTGGGAACGTGTTCACCCAGACTCACCACGGCGTTCCCTCATTGGGTCTCCTCTAGGTTTCCCCAATGACTCTCCCTGCTGAGGTACCCGGGGGCTCACTCTCCTTCTGGTGTGACACCTGCTGCCTGCAGCCCTCTGCATTGTTGGTCCCCTTGGGGAATCCGCCCCCCCCCCACCCTGTCAGCTCCATCATATGGGGGGGGGAAGGAATCACACCCACTGATAACAGCCGACGTATCTCCGCTCTCAGCTCTGCCACAATCTCCTCTACCGGCTCCGGAGTAGGCTATCTGTGATCATTTCGCCGCAGGGGAATACTACCGAGGACTGTACCCTGCTGACGGAGTCCTCCCACGCCTCCGCCGCGTTCTCCACTTCCTGTACCTATCTGACCAGCTCAACAAAAGATGGAGGGGGCGCGCGTCTTACGAGACTGTCGAAGACCACAAGCAATCCTGTTTCTATGTTTCCAAAAGGACCAGCTAATCTTCTCGGATCAATGGAAACAAGGGAGTTCTCTGCTTAGTTCTGGTCGCCTCACTACAGGAAGGACGTGGAAACCATAGAAAGGGTGCAGAGGAGATTTACAAGGATGTTGCCTGGATTGGGGAGCATGCCTTATGCGAATAGATTGAGTGAACTCGGCCTTTTCTCCTTGGAGCGACAGAGGATGAGAAGGGACCTGATGGAGGTGTATAAGGTGATGAGAGGCATTGATCGTGTGGATAGTCAGAGGCGTTTTCCCAGGGCTGAAATGGTCGCCACGAGAGCGCACAGGTTGAAGGTGCTGGGGAGTAGGTACAGAGGAGATGTCAGGGGTAAGTATTTTACGCAGAGAGTGATGAGTGCGTGGAATGGGCTGCCGGTGGTGGTGGAGGCGGATACGACAGGGTCTTTTAAGAGACTTTTAGATGGTGGTCTGCATTAAAACGAGAGCCGCGCCAGCCATGTTATCAAACCTCCGCCCACAATCGCAATTTCAACAGTACTTAACAGTGGAATTAACAATTCATCCGGAGTACAAATATCTGCCCCAGGGTTCACTGCTCAGGATAATCACACAGCATCTAATGGAATCAACGCCGAACGTAGCCCCCACAATTGCAACTCTCACTTCGGCTAGCGGCTTAATATGGGGGGTGATAACCCCCTACCCGGCCAAACTTAAGAAATCTCGTTTGGGTGGACGCTGCGCGATGTGGCCCCGTTACAATCAGTACCCTGAAATAACAAGTAGTACACAATATGCGATTAAACGATTAAGCTTTATATTTCTTACTTTGACCATATAGTTAGTAAACAAACCAAAAAATGGTGGGGGGGGGAAGGCCCAATTTTATTACACAGTCTATTGCGCAATGTTGGAGCTCACTGATAAGTCGATCGTTCACCATCGACCCCCTCCGATCGTCGCTGCCCTTCGGACCCTCGCTCATAGCCCACCCCGTCCGGCGGTCTACAGAATCTCTCCATTCGCGTCTTCTCTCCTCAACTGTCCCCGGCAAAAGACCACGAAAATCTCTCTTCCAGCTCACAAGAAAGAACAACGGCATTCCAAACCCCGTTATCTCCAGTCATAACCCAAACACTGCTGCTACAGAGAAACCATTACATAATCAGTAAAACCTTACAGCGTGTTACACAGCAGTGAAACACTACAGCATGTTAGACAGAAAACATCGTGCAGTTTTGCGGACGCCTGCGTATAATCGGCCCCTTGTGTTTGTCATCTATATCAGCGATCTGATAGATAATATGATAAACCGGGTCTGCAAGTTTTCGGATGACAGCAGGACTCGATGGGCAGTAGACAACATGTGTGGCTGATGGTATTTAATACAGGTAGGTGAGTGGTGTAGCACCTTGGGGGGGACAAACCGTGGGAGGATTTACACAGTGAACGGTAGGGCATGGAGTAGAGCGGTGTGACAGAGGGATCTGGGAATACAGATCCATAGTGGAGTCACAGGTAGACAGGGTCATAAAGAGAACCTATGGTACTTCCGTTTTCATATATCAATGTAATGAGTACAGGAGCTATGATGCCATGTGAACTTACACAAGGTGATGACAATGCCTAATATAGAGTGTCCAATGTGTTCTGGTCACCTACTTGCATGAACGATATTGATGATTTTGAAAGACTTCAGACGACATTTACAAAGATGATCCCGGGACTGGAGGACCAGAGTCGCTTGGAAATTTGAGTAGGTTAAAGATAGGCACCGATACCGTCAAGCGTCGGGGTCAGGTAGGGGGAGATCTGTTAGAGATGCACAAATGTATGAAGTGTATAGACAGGATAAACGCAAACTTGGTGTTTTCCACTGAGGCTGGTTGAGGGTAGAACTAAAGTTCAGAAGTTTAAGCTGAAAGGTGAACTATTTAAGTGCAGTAAGTGGGGGAAGTCATTTTCACAGGATGGTGGGACTGTGGATCGAGCTTCCAGCGGAAGTGCTGGATGCCCGTTTGATTTCAACATTTAAAAGCAAATTGGATAACAGCTTGAATGGGAGGGTCCAGGCGCAATATCCACGGGACGAGGCCGAATATCGGTTCGGCACTGAAGAGTCTGTTTCAGAGCCGTACTGCTCTATGAGTCTCCGCTCTGTGACTCTGTTACCGAGTGCAACTGCGGGATGTTCTCCAGAGGGGTAAGTGTACCTCCGTCAGGCTGGGTGTCGAGTGACATCCGTAGCGGCCCTCTTCCCATTTCTCCCATAATCTGTTGTTCAGAGAAATGCAAACCGCGTTTTGCGTGCAAATCCTGCCCCCCGAGTTAGGCAGTGCATTGGCAAAACAACAGGTGATGTCCAAAATGAAACTTGGAATGACCTTCTGAACTTGGCCGCTCTGGACCTGACCTTAAGTAAGCGCAGGGACTCCGCTGATTGACCCTGTGATCGACCGGCCCAGCGCTTAACATCTCAGGCAGCAGCTGTGGAGGATTATGGACAGCTGATCTTGCGGATCGAGACACCTTCATGGAATCCACGGTACACAGATCTTCGAGTAGGGTATCGCTGCGCACAATTAACCATTTTATTCTCATGCACATGCAAAGGGTTTCGACAATTGGTACCACAGTGCTTCCTGATAGACCATTAATCCCAAATCCCCGACACGCAGATATTTCAGTGGCTACAATTACAAGCCAACGCACAGCCGAAAGCCAAGTTATTGATACAGGTTTCCAAATGCACAATTCTTCCGCCTGCGACATGACCCGCCCCTTCACCTTGTTCAGACTGTATAGTAGCTGAATGCCCGCAGTATTCCTTCTGTAATCTGCTGTTTCATGAAGTGTCAAAGACCCCCGCCTTCACCCCGCCCCGCCCCCCCCCCCCACCCGCTTCTGCATACTTCTCTGTCTGAACACGAGAAGAGTGCGCTTCGGGAATAGCTCGCCATGTGTAACCCGGTGATTTACTGCACACGTGCAGTTCTGCCGCACTGCGCATTACATCCCAGTTCAGCGGCTGAATACGCAAGTTATCTCCTTCCCTGCATCAATTCAGAATTCCCCGTCAAGTTAACCCGCCGGAGAGAGACTGGAGCCTTGTCGCGTCAAGATAAGGAACAATCTATCGTTGACTTTGGAACTGTCTCTTTGTGTCCTCCTGTTTAGTGTTCCGTGTCTAGAAGAGTCCCGGCCCTACGTCCTGTTCCCAAGGAGGGGTCCTGACTCTATCTTCCGTGTACGAGTCCCGACCCTACGTCCTGTTCACAAGGAGGGGTCCCGGCTCTGTGTTTTGTGTTCCAAGTTCCAGGAGCCGTGTTCCAGTCCTGTCCAAGTCAAGGCTTCATGTTCTCGTCCTGCGCTGGAGACCGTCGTCCTATGCTGGAGTTTCTCGTCCTGTGCAGGAGTTCCCTCGTCCTGTGCTGGATACTCCCCATCCGAATCTCCAGCAGTTTACCTCGGCAAGTATCCTCAGCAGTCATCCCGGCTCTGCATCCTAGAAAGGGTCCCGCGGCCCTGCGCTCCAGGAGGATTCCCAGCCCCGTACCCAAGAGCCTAACCAAGCCGAGTCCAAGAGCCGAGCCAAAACTAGTCCAAGAGCCACGTCTTGTCCTGGAGTTCCTCGTCCTGCCCTGGAGTCCCTCCTCCAGTCCAGGAGTCCCTCGTCTAGTCCAAGCCACGTCCAAGAACCTCGACCAGTCTTCGTATTCCCAGTACTATCTGGTGTCCAGTCTGTTCCTAGTCCCGAGTCCTCGCCTGGATCCGGATTCCGAGCCCGAGTCAAGACCCATGTTCCGGGTCCCTGTCCAGTTTCTGGCTCGGAGTCCTAGTCCAGGCTCCTAGTTCCAAGTTCCTCGTCCAGGTCCCGCGTTCCTAGTCCAAGTCCCAGCCCAGGCCCTGTGTCCCTGTCTAGTCCAGGGCCTGTGTCCGCGTCCAGTTTCATTTCGTCCCGCTTCTTCCCTTGCTTTCTTGACAAACCTAGTCCCGTTCCTAGTACTTCAGTGTCTGTGTCTTGCTTTTGGGTCCGTTCCCAGCGCCCCCTTGCAACACTTCACCGTCTGACAGTGTCATGCAAACAGCATTTTCTTTTTCCTATATTTATATTGGATGATCCATAACTGAGACAATTTCCAGAGCAAAACAGGGCAGCCGAATGACGGTATAGCATTGGTCTATGATGACAAAGTCCATGGAATCGAGGACTGGACAGGATCAACAATAACGATCATGAAGCTGAGAGGTGAGCCTGAGAGAGTTTCGCCACAACAGTCCCTGACTTCTCAGATCGTCATTTCTTCGTCTTTCAGATTTTGCAATTTCCTGTCAAGCTATCCATTCCTCGTCACAATTCGGACTTTATCGGTCCTCTGCCGCTCCCCTCTTCAATCCTGACGAAGGGTTCCGGCTCGAAACGTTGACTGTTTGTTTCCACGGATGCTGCCTGACCTGCTGAGCTCCTCCAGCATGTTGCTCGGAATTTATTTGAATGGTATCATGTGTATTTCTGCCCCAGCTCTTGGCAGACACGTTAGCTTTGTGTACCCAGCCAACACACTTTTCGTCCCTCTTCCTTCCGGGAGAAGGCTCAGGACCTTGAAGACTCGTAGGGCCAGATTTGGGAACAGCTTCTTTCCGACTGTGATAAGACTGGTGAACAGATCCTGACCCGGATCTGGGCCGGACCCTCCAAATACCCAGACCTGCCTCTCGGTTTTTCTTTTTGCACTACCTTACTTTCCCTTTTCTATTTATGATTTATATTTTAAATTTTTAATATTTACTAGTTTTAACTATTTTTAATTTTTTTAATATTTAATGTTTGTAATCCAGGGAGTGTGAAGCGCAGAATCAAGTATCTCTGTGATGATTGTACGTTCTAGTATCAATTGTTTAGCAACAATAAAGTATAAAGTATTGAATTCATTCAGTGTGCTGGAGCCGGTGTAAATGAATGATCATGGAGATTCATCGGCTCAGTTTCCTCAGCGAGATGGCAGGCTGAATCTCACACAGTGTGCTTGAAACATTTCACCTTGCGAGGAAGACACATTACTTGATCCTCACCGTTACGGTTTTCCTGGTAAAGTAAAACACAGGCGAACTAACAGTTTCTGCTCTGTGCGTGTGGTATGTGAACTCGTTACCGACAGCGATGTGATGCCGGTGAGTCAGTGAGTACGGTGCAGACATTGTGACAAAACTCTCTGCTCGTTCAGTTTAATCCGTAACTTCGGCTGGAAATAAGCCGGCGGTTGGAACAGGCGTAGGGTGCAAGATCAGAGAGATGGGTTTATTCTGTGAATTTATGACAGGGAGTTTTGATTTATCAATGGAAAGCTGCTATCAAAATTAACTCCGATTATCCACGTGCTCTGAACCCATATGGGCGACTTGGCGTTATTCCGTATCGATAGTGCAACACGTTCTCAATTCAGATTTAAAGGTACTGTGCTGTACTGTGTTTTAAGAAATTGATGCAAGTTTCAGGGGAACGCAGGAAGGGAAACTCGGGTGAGATTTAGGGGAAGGCAGTAGACATATTCGCATATTACACCTGGGACTGTGTTGGAAAGCCGAGCTACCGGGTGAGTGGGATTTAGATGCTTGGCTACTGTTCTAACGCCATTACTCCCGTTCGTGTTCATACTACTTTTCAAGTCAGGCACACTTCAGTGACTTGTCCAGTTCGTAAGGGGCTGAGGGGCCAGGAAAAGGCGGAGAACCGGAGATGGAGAGCAGGAGGAGGTCTGTAATCTTACTTCTCACCATCTCCGGAAGCTTCATCATTCTGTGGTCGGTGGATGCTGCCGAATTCCTTTATAACACCATTGCTGGACTGAATCAACATGAATACAACGCTTCAGAATACATATTTGAATACACCTCAGACTTTCTGCTGCTATTAAGTTGCTGCACAAGCACGTTTATTTACAGGGTGACTCAGTCCAAATTCAGAGAGCAGTTCGTAAACACAAAATAATCTGCGGATGCTGTTGTCAAAGGAACACTCACAATGCGCTGGAGGAACTCAGCAGGTCAGCAGCATCAGTTGAAAAGATTAGTCGACGTTTCGGGCCGAAACCCTTCGTCAGGACTGAATGAAGAACTTTGGGGAGTGTTTGAAGAATGCTGGTAGTTGTAAAAAACAGTAATTTGAAAGACAAAGTGGTGGGGGAGGGGAGGCAGGGAGGTGATTGGTAGGAGAACAATGCACAGTAGTAGAAGGAGGCAGAACTATGAGGGAGGTGATGTGAAATAGGGATAGAGGAAGGGAGGGGGAGGGAATTACCGGAAATTGGAGAATTCTATGTTCATACCAAGGGGCTGGAGACTACCGAGACGGTATATGAGGTGTTGCTCCTCCAACCTGAGCTTAGCCTCATTATGGCAGTAGAGGAGGCCATGTATGGACATATCTGAATGGGAATGTGAAGCAGAGTTGAAGTGGGTGGCTACTGGAAGATCCTGTCTGTTGTGGCAGATGGAGCGGAGGTGCTCGATGAAGCGGTCCCCCAATCTGCATCAGGTTTCACCGATGTAGAGGAGACCGCACCGGGAGCATTGGATACAATAGATGACCCCAACAGATTCGCAAGTGAAGTGTTGCCTCGCCTGGAAGGACTGTTTGGGGCCCTGAATGGTGCCAAGAAAGGAGGTGTAGGGACAGGTGTCGCACTTGCGCTTACAGGGATAAGTGCCGGGTGGGAGATCCGTGGGGATGGACGTGCGGATAAGTGAGTTGCAGAGGGATCAATCCCTGCGTGAAGCAGAGAGGGGTGCCGAGGGAAAGATGTGAGTGGTGGGGTCCTGTTGAAGGTGGCAGAAGTTGCGGAGGATAATGTGCTGGATCCGGAGGCTGGTGGGGTGATAGGTGAGGACAAGGGGAACTCTGTCCCTGTTGTGGTGGCGGGAAGATGGGGTGAGGGCCAAAGTGCGGGAAATGGAGGAGATGCGGGTGAGGGCATCATTGATCACCGTAGAAGGGAAACCACGATCCTTAAAGAAAGAGGACATTTGAGATGTCCTGGAATGGAAAGCCTCATCCTGGGAGCAGATGCGGCCGAGACTGAGGAAATGGGAATAGGGAATGGCATTTTTGCATGTGGCAGGGTGGGAAGAGGTATAGTCAAGGTAGTTATGAGAATCAGTGGGCTTATAGAAGATGTCAGTGGACAGTCTGTCTCCAGAGATGGAGACCGAGACATTGAGAAAGGGGAGAGAAGTGTCAGAGATAGACAAAGTGAATTTGAGGTCTGGGTGGAAGTTTGAATTAAAGTCGATGAAATTGACGAGCTCAGCATGAGTGCAGGAAGCAGCACCAATGTAGTCGTCAATGTACCGAAGGAAAAGTTGGGGAGCAGTACCAGAATAGGTTTGGAGCACAGACTGTTCCACATAACCAACGAAGAGGCAGGCATAGCTGGGGCCCATGCGAGTTCCCATAGCTACACCCTTAGTCTGAAGAAAGTGGGAAGAGCCAAAAGAGAAGTTATTAAGTGTGAGAAAAAAGTTCTTCCTTCAGTCCTGACGAAGGGTTTCGGCCCGAAACGTCGACTAATCTTTTCCACTGATGCTGACTGACCTGCTGAGTTCCTCCAGTGCATTGTGAGTGTTTCAGAGAGCAGTTCATCAGTGCAGTGAAATATCCGCTCACAGCAATTATTCAATTAGTTGATAAACAAAATATCTAAGTTCTTCTCAGAGGTGGTGACAGTGTTTTCCATCCTGACACCACAGAACCAGCATCGATCAGAGAACGCAGCAACAGTGGGAGTGAAACAGGTTTACATCCCGAGGGAAACACAGCTCGGGAGTAGGCACTTCAGTGCCCCAGCCCACAAACTCCACCTCCTACAAATTATGAAACTCAGCCTACCTTTTCTATTTATTTTTTTACCATACTCCCGCTTTCGTCACCAACAACCCCTATCGGTAATGACAGAGCGGGCCAGGATCGGGTGGGGGGGTCATTCAAAACCAAATCGGCGGAAATGTAACTCATTCGTCACTGTAAACTCTTCCTTAAGAATGAAGCAAAAAATAAAGTCTATAGTCCACACAAACTCACAGTAAACCTTGTCGTTCGCGTTAGATTAACATGTTTGGAGAAATGCTTAACACTACAGAACTCCTGCGTTTTGCTCCCAGCTATGCAAATTTCTACGGGAAACCCGCCAATGACTACTCTGCTTCAGGGAAAGAAAGTCATCTCATTTCCTGATTCCTAATAAATTTCCATTAGAGCAAACTAATTGTTGAATCTCCTCTGCATTTCCTCCAGTATGTCTATTATTATTATTATTATTTCTCTGCTAAATTTGATAAAAATGTGACTCGCGGACATAGACAAGCACACTCACTTCTCAATTGACAGGGACTTTCGGACTGTTCCAATGCTGTTTTGTATGGTGGATTTCTGGAGATTTACAGAAGTGTTATCGCCTAGGTTTATTTGTTTAATGTTACTGTGAAGTGACTTTGGAACAGAACCAGTTGTAGATGTTAAGATAGGGACAATATCTATACAGTTCACGTCTGACAGTCTTTCAATTTCACCTTTCAAGGTCTGCATATTTCAGGTGTTTTTCAGATTGTTGTGTGCGTTTGGAATGAGGATATCTATTAAGTCGGTTGTTCTTGCTTGTTTAACCAGTAATATTACATCCGGGTGGGTATTATGTATTGTCCTACCTGTAAAAATAGATCAGTCATAATATAGTCTTATGAGTCTGACTGTAAAACTGGATCAGTTCTGTATTTATAATAATATATGGTATATTTTTCATAAGTTTGTGTTTTAAAGCAAGATTTTATTGAATGCTGTTTACCACTAGATCGTGCCAGTGTGAGTAATCAGATTGAGTTAAACTGCTGCAGGATCCTGGAATGTGTCGGATTGTTTCTGTCTCTGTTGGAATTTTCGGCATTTACCTTCTTCAATTTGTTGGTCTTTTATTGCGTATTTTCGATTTTTTTTTGTGTTAGTCTCTACTGTCAGAACAAACCACTCTGTTTCTGTGATGAGGTCTTTAACTCTGAGCCAGGCGGTGCCCGCTTCCTTGTCAACATCACTTCTGCTCAGTTGGTGGGGATGTCATCCATGGAGGGTCATTCCCTCCCATTGGTTGAGTCAGTGGTCTTCTGTGTGCTGACGGTGACAGACTTCCCAGGACGGGCCTCGTCTTCCACGCTCTCTTTGCCACGGTTGAATTCAGCAACCCACTTCTTCACCATGTTGTCAGAAGGGGCTCCCTCCCCTAGCGTTGCCACCATGTCCTCGTGGACCTCCTCGGGTGATAGGCCCTTGAGACCGAGGTAGCGGATGACTGCACGAAGGCCAATGTTGTCCATTTTCTCAGACAGTGCTTACTTGCAAATTTCAATTATCTGAAACAGGAATACCACAAAAGTTATTTATTTCAAACTTTCTGCATAATCACTCAAAGAGTTGATCTGCACGTGCACGTAACGTGATCTGCTTCTACCTTAGGCCACGAACTTATCAAACACCCCTCGCAATTTCTTCATATTTCTAGTTTGTACTTTCCTTCAGGTTTAGTGATGTGCAGTTCCAACAGGAGTATCACACGCTCTCATTGAGTGCTGAATCCTGTTTTTATTGATGAAAATATACCCTTAGAAGGTTTACTGTGAGTGGACAGAGGGAATGGAACTCCCCCCAGCAGCCTTTGAGAATGAGTGAGTGCAACTCCCTCACCATCTTCTTTCTTCCTTCTCTCCGCAAACAGCTCATCTTTTCTGCCGCCTCCTTCCTACCCATCACTCATCACCCTCTCACTCCTCCCCACATAATCCTCTCAGCCTCATCCCTCCATTCTCTCTTACCCTCCCCTCCCTACTCTCCTGTCCCTTTCCTCTCCCACCCTTCTTCCTCACCTCACCCCACTTTCTCTCACTCCCACTTCTCTTCTCCCCTTGCTGTCTACGCCCGCTGGCCATTCACAATGAGTCTCTCCCCGTGTTCACTCCAGAGTACCAACCCTCCCGTTCGACGTGCGATGTTGACAGAGGCACAACTGCCTCCAAGACAAATATTCTCAGTTCAAAGATTGGGACTTGCCGGCATTCAGAGCAGAGTGAAGCAGAACGGAGAGGGAGAGAAGCGGAGGGAGATGGGGAGAGAGAGAGAGGAGAGAGAGGTGAGAGACAGGTGCACACGAGACAGGACATCTGGTTCACGGAAGCAGACTGCGGGTTGGTGCGGAGAGAGAGAAAGACTAGGGAGGGACTGGGGAGAGAGGCACTGCTGGAGAGAAACTGGTGCAGAGAGCCAAACTGGGGGGGGAGGGGGTGTAATTTGGGGTGTGAGAGACACTGACGGCACAATGGGTTGGGGTGGGGAAAGACTTAGAGAAGAGAGAAACTGGGAATGTGAGAGAAACAGGGGGACATTCAGGGACAAAAGCCGGGAAGGGAGAGATGGGCAGGAAGAGAGATGGACGTGGGGGAGAAGGAAACGCAAAGAGAGAAACCAGGAAAGGGAGACGGGCAGAGAAAGACATCGGGAACATAGAACATAGAACAGTACAGGCCCTTCAGCCCACAATGTGGTGCCGACCCTTAAACCCTGCCTCCCATATAAACCCCCACCTTAAATTCCTCCATATAACTGTCCAATTTAAAATTCACTAGTGTATCTGCCTCCGCCACTGACTCAGGCAGTGCGTTCCACGCACCAACCGCTCTCTGAGTAAAAAACCTCCCTCTAATATCCCCCTTGAACTTCCCACCCCTTACCTTAAAGCCATGTCCTCTTGTATTCAGCAGTGGTGCCCTGGGGAAGAGGCGCTGGCTATCCACTCTATCTATTCCTCTTATTATCTTGTACACTTCTATCATGTCTCCTCTCATCCTCCTTCTCTCAAAAGAGTAAAGCCCTAGCTCCCTTAATCTCTGATCATAACGCATACTCTCTAAACCAGGCAGCATCCTGGTAAATCTCCTCTGTACCCTTTCCAATGCTTCCACATCCTTCCTATAGTGAGGTGACCAGAACTGGACACAGTCCTCCAAGTGTGGCCTAACCAGAGTTTTATAGAGCTGCATCATTATTCAGAAGAGGAGAGGAGAGAGGGGAGAAGAGATGCGGTGGAGAAAAAGACGTGAGAGACAGGGAGATAAACGATGGAAAGAGAGACTTGATGTAAGCACAGTCTGGTGTCAGAAAAACTGGGAGTGGAGAATGTTTGGGCAGAAAGAGAGACAGGTAAGGAAGAGAGAGCCGGGGAGAGAGATACAGAGGAAAGATAAAAATGAGGGTAAATAAACAGGGGAGGGGGAGAGGGGGAGAGGGGGAGAGGTGCGGCGATGAGGAGAGAAAGTGGGCGGGGGGCCGAGAGAGCGAGAAAAAAACAGCGAAATAAAGAGAGTGGAGGAGAGAAAGACAGGAGAGAGTATGCAGGGGAGATGGATATAGACGGGTGAGAGACGATGAAGGGAAAAATGACAGAGGGAAGGAGACTGGGATGAGAGAATGGAAGGAGAGATGGAGAATGGGCTGGAGAGACCGGAGAGAGAGAGGCAGTATAGGGAGTGGGAGACAGAGAGACAAAGAGACAGAGAGGAAAAGAGAGAGACTGGGAAAATGTGGAAAAGAGAGAGGGGGTAGAGAGAGGGACATGGGGAGGGGGAGGGGGAATGTGCCTGGCCTGCTGAGCACCTCCAGAATTTTGTATAACTTTGATTTCCAGCAGCTGCAGATTTTCTCTTGATTCCGATTGGTCTTCTTCAATAGGGAGGCCGCGCGTGCCCAGTCTCCATTCCCGGGGCCCAGTCTCCATTCCCGGGGCCCAGTCTCCATTCCCGGGGCCCAGTCTCCATTCCTGGGACCCAATACACCCCAAACTCCTGTGTGGCCTTTCGTATCTACCACAGACTTCTGTCCCAGGTGCTAAGGGAGCTGAGGTAGCAGGAGGAGGGGAATCGTCCCGGGACTGTGTACATCGGGGCCTCGCTCCCCTTTCGGGCCCAGGAGGGACAGGAGGAGGGGAATCATCCCAGGACTGTGTACATCGGGGCCTCGCTCCCCCAGGAGGGACAGGAGGAGGGGAATCGTCCCCGGACTGTGTACATCGGGGCCTCGCCCCCCTTTCGGGCCCAGGAGGGACAGGAGGAGGGGAATCATCCCAGGACTGTGTACATCGGGGCCTCGCTCCCCCAGGAGGGACAGGAGGAGGGGAATCGTCCCCGGACTGTGTACATCGGGGCCTCGCCCCCCTTTCGGGCCCAGGAGGGGCAGGAGGAGGGGAATCGTCCTGGGACTGTGTACATCGGGGCCTCGCTCCCCTTTCGGGCCCAGGAGGGGCAGGCGATCGAGGTTGGACCATTCAGCTCAGAGTCGGCTTCCCGGGAGGTGGCGGAAAACTTTAGCGGACGGGGTGGAACCCTCCTCACGGTCAGAAGAGTCACGGTAGCTCTCTCTCCGTCTCATCCTCTCCTGGCGAGCGGAGGATGCTGATACCCACTTCTGAGACCTGATAGCGTCCTGAGGTCAAAGGTGAGGGGACGGAGGGTTGGAGATTTACTTCAGCATTGGACGGATTCATGGGGCCAGGGGTGGGAGGATCGAAACAGCCACAACCCCCCCCCCCCAGGTTGCTGGGACTGGTGGGGCCAGTGAAACTCCAGGGCTGAGGATTCTGTGGTCCAGAGGTGAAAGGAAGTGTGGGGTGAGAGTACAAAATGAGGGGGAGGGCCGTGTGGGGAGGGATCCTTGATGGAGAGGTGGAAGTCACTGTATGGACTTAATTTAGCTCGACAGATTACTTTAAATACTCATGGAACGATACACACCAAAGACTGTTGCAAAGTACAACAAAATTGATACCTCAGACTGATTCACTCTGTTCCAGCAGCCTCACTTCGTAAACAAGGAACGCGTGTCAGTCTCCAAACTCATCCCACACTCTCGGGTCAGCAGTCTTCTGTCACTTCCCAAATTAATCCTACAGTCTTGTTCAAGTCCCCAAACTAACCCAGAGTCTCGTGTCAGTTCCCATACAAATCCCAGTCTCGTGTCAGTCCGCAAACTAATCCCACATTCTCGTCTCAGTAGTCAAATTAAACCCACAGTCGCGTGTCCATTATCAATCTAATCCCACAGTCTCGTGTCAGTCCCCAAACTAATCCCACAGTCTCGTGTCCATCCCGAAGCTAATCCCACAGTCTCGTGTCCACCCCGAAGCTAATCCCACAGTCTCGTGTCCATCCCGAAGCTAATCCCACAGTCTCGTGTCCATCCCGAAGCTCATCCCAGTCTCGTGTCCATCCCCAATCTAATCCCACAGTCTCTTGTCAGCAATAAACTTAATCCCATAATATCATGTCAGTAGTCAAACTAGTCACAGAGTCGCCTGTCAGTCCTCAAACTATTCCCACAGTCTCGTGTTAATCCCCACACTAGTCCCACAGTATCGTGTCCGTCCCCAAACTAATCCCACATTCTCGTGTCAGCCTTCAAACTAATCCCACATTCTCGTCTCAGTAGTCAAATTAAACCTAGTCTCGTGTCCATCCCAAATCTAATCCCAGTCTCGTATCCATCCCAAAACAAATCCCACAGCCTCGTCTCCATCCCCAAACTAATCTCACAGCCTTGTGTAAAATCCCAGACTAATCCCAAACTAATCCCACAGTGTCATGTCAGCCTTCAACCTAATCACACAGTCACGTCTCAGTAGTCAAATTAAACCTGCACTTTCGTGTCCATCCCCAATCTAATCCGAGTCTCGTATCCATCCCCAAACAAATCCCACAGCCTCGTGTCAGTCCCCAATCTAATCCCAGTCTCGTATCCATCCCCAAACCAATCCCACAGCCTCGTGTCAGACCCTAATCTAATCCCAGTGTCGTGTCAGCCTTCAAACTAATCCCAGTCACGTCCCAGTAGTCAAATTAAACCCACAGTCTCTCGTCCATCCCCAATCTAAACCCGCAGTCTCGTGTCCATCCCCAATCTAATCCCAGTCTCATATCCATCCCCAAACAAATCTCCCAGTCTCGTCTGCATCCCGAAACTAATCCCACAGTCTTGTCTCAGTAGTCAAATTAAACCCGCAGTCTCGAGTCCATCTCCAATCAAATCCCAGTCTCGTGTCCAACTCCAAGCTAATCCCAGTCTCGAATGAGTCCCCAAACTAATCCCAGTCTCGTGTCCATCGCCAAACCAACCCCACAGCCTCGTGTCAGCCCCCAAACTAATCCCACAGCCTTGTGTCTGTCCCCAAACTAATCTCACAGTCTCGTCAGTCCCCAAACTAATCCCACAGCCTCGTGTAAGATCCCAAACTAATCCCAGTCTCATGTCAGCCTTCAAACTAATCCCATATTTTCATCTCAGTAGTCAAATTAAACCTGCAGTCTCGTGTCCATCCCAAATCTAAACCCAGTCTCGTATCCATCCCCAAACAAATCCCACAGCCTCGTGTCAGTCCCCAATTTAATCCCAGTCTCGTATCCATCCCCAAACAAATCCCACAGCCTCGTGTCCATCCCCAAACTAATCCCACAGCCTCGTGTCAGATCCCAATCTAATCCCAGTGTCGTGTCAGCCTTCAAACTAATCCCACAGTCACGTCCCAGTAGTCAAATTAAACCCGCAGTCTCGAGTCCATCTCCAATCAAATCCCAGTCTCGTGTCCAACTCCAAGCTAATTCCAGTCTCGAATGAGTCCCCAAACTAATCCCACAGTCTCGTGTCCATCCCCAAACTGATCCCACAGTCTCGTGTCCATCCCCAAACCAATCCCACAGCCTCATGTAAGATCCCAAACTAACCCCACAGTCTCATGTCAGCCTTCAAACTAATCCCACATTTTCATCTCAGTAGTCAAAGTAAACCCGCAGTATCGTGTCCATCCCCAAACCAATCCCACAGTCTCGTGTCAGTCCACAAACTGATCTCACAGTCTCGTGTCAGTCCCCAAACTGATCTCACAGTCTCGTGTAAGATCCCAAACTAATCCCAGTCTCATGGCAGCCTTCAAACTAATCCCACATTCTTGCCTCAGTAGTCAGATTAAACCCTCAATCTCGTGTCCATCCACAATCTAATCCCACAGTCTCGTGTCAGTCCCCAAACACATACCACAGCCTTGTGTCAGTCAAACTAATCCCACAGCCTCGTGCCTATCACCAAACTAATCCCACAACCTTGTGCCAGTCCTCAAACTAATCCCAGTCCCGTGTCAGCCCTCAAACTCTTCCCACAGTCTCGTGTCCATCCACAAATTAATCCCAGTCTCCTGTCTGTCCCCAAGATGATCCCACAGCCTCGTGACCGTCCCCAAAGTGACCACTCAGCCTTGTGTCCATCCCCCAAACTAATCCCACAGTCTGTGTCAGTCATCAAACTAATCCTGGGCTGTACCCTCCAAATATCCGGATCTGCCTCTCGTTTTTTTTGCACTACCTTACTTTCCCTTTTCTATTTTCTATGTACAATTTATCATTTAAATTTTTAATATTTACTATTGATTTGTAATCCAGGGAGCGCGAAGGGCAGAATCAAATATCACTGTGATGATTGTACGCTCCAGTATCAATTGTTTGGCAACAATAAAATAAAGTAAAGTAATCCCACAGTCTCCTGTCTGTCCTCAAACAAGTCTCACAGTCTTGTGACCATTACCCAAATAATCCCACAGTCTCGGGTCAGCCTGCAAACTAATCCCACAGTCTCGTATCCATTCCGAAACTAATCCAACAAACTTGTGTCCATCCCTAAACTAATCCCACAGTCTCGTGTCAGTCCCCAAACTAATCCCACAGTCTCGTGTCAGCCCCACACTAATCCCACAGTGTCGTGTCAGCCCCACACTAATCCCACAGTCTCGTGTCAGTCCCCAAACTAATCCCAGTCTCGTGTCAGTCCCCAAAGTAAAACATTTCCCAGCTCTTTCCTAACAGCCCTGTTTCAGTCCCCAGACTAATTAATTAGGAAAGGGAATGGTGGTGCTATCAGCATGGATCCTCGCAACATAAATCAGACACAGATTTTGCTCTGGGAAATGTGGAGGTATTCTCAGCAGCACTTGCGCGGAGTTCTGGACAGGTTTGCCCCACTGAGGCAGAGCAAGGATAGTAGGGTGAAGGAGCCCTGGTTGGCAAGAGCTGTAGAACATGTACTGACGAGGAAGAAAGAAGCTGATTTAAGGTTTAGGATGCAAGGGTCGAAGAGAGCTGTAAAGGGTTACAAGATAGGCAGGATGGAACTGAAGAACGGAATTAGGGGAACAAGAAAGGCCTACTGACTCTCACAGCTATCTGGACTATCCCTCTTTTCACCCTGTCTCTTGCAAAAACACCATCCCCTTCTCACAATTCCTCCGTCTCCGCCGCATCTGCTCTCAGGATGAGGCTTTTCATTCCAGGACGAGGGAGATGTCCTCCTTTTTTAAAGAAAGGGGCTTCCCTTCCTCCACTATCAACTCTGCTCTTAGACGCATCTCCCCCATTTCACACACATCTGCTCTCACTCCATCCTCCCGCCACCCCACTAGGAATAGGGTTCCCCTGGTCCTCACCTACCACCCCACCAGCCTCCGGGTCCAACATATTATTCTCCGTAACTTCCACCACCACCAACGGGATCCCACCACTAAGCACATCTTCACCCCCCTCTGCTTACTGCAGGGATCGGTCCCTACGCAACTCCCTTGTCCATTCGTACCCCCCATCCCTCCCCACCGATCTCCTTCCCGGCACTTATCCTTGTAAGCGGAACAAGTGCTACACATGCCCTTAAACTTCCTCTCTCACCACCATTCAGGGCCCCAGACAGTCCTTCCAGGTGAGGCAACGCTTCACCTGTGAGTCGGCTGGGGTGATATACTGCGTCCGGTGCTCCCGATGTGGCCTTCTATATATTGGCGAGTCCCGACGCAGACTGGGAGATCGTTTCGCTGAACACCTACGCTCTGTTCGCCAGAGAAAGCAGGATCTCCCAGTGGCCACGTTCCATTCGCATTCTGATATGTCTATCCACGGTCTCCTCTACTGTAAAGATGAAGCCACACTCAGGTTGGAGGAACAACACCTTATATTCCGTCTGAGTAGCCTCCAACCTGATGGCATGAACATCGACTTCTCAAACTTCCGCTAATGCCCCACCTCCCCCTCGTACCCCATCTGTTATTTATTTATATACACACCCTCTTTTTCTCTCTCTCCTTTTTCTCCCTCTGTCCCTCTCACTATACCCCTTGCCCATCCTCTGGGTCACCCCCCCCCTTGTCTTTCTTCCCGGACCTCCTGTTCTATGATCCTCTCGTATCCCCTTTGCCAATCACCTGTCCAGCTCTTGGCTCCATCCCTCCCCCTCCTGTCTTCTCCTATCATTTTGGATCTCCCACTTTCAAATCTCTTACTAACTCTTCCTTCAGTTAGACCTGACGAAGGGTCTCGGCCTGAAACGCCGACTGTACCTCTTCCTAGAGATGCTGCCTGGCCTGCTGCGTTCACCAGCAACTTTGATCTGTGTTGCTCGGAGAGAGAATTGTTGCTTCCTGACCCACAGGATCAAATCCTCCCTTGTTTACAACTTTAATTTATGCCGGGACCCATTTTTCCCGGGCCACCCCCCTTTCTCCCACCTACCCCGCCTACGGTCCCACACCCTCCCCAGACCCACACATCCCCCCATAACCTCTCCCTGCTCACACGCACTGATTATTCTCGCCCAGCTTGGGCAACCACAACTAACTGATTCCACGGCCCCGGCTCGAGTGCAAAACTAAAACCGGGGCTGCCCGAAGGTCCCAGCCGTCCGGCAGAGCTCAGCACCGGCCCCGTCCCACTGCAACCGGCCCCCGGTTCACACTAACCCGAAATCGGCCCCTTCCTCACCGCCGCCCGAGCAGGACACCACCCGGCGATCGCCGGGGTCAGCACTGCGCCTGCGCGTCACGCAGGGAACCCGCGGCGCCACGCGTGGCCGGAGCTCTCCACAGCGCCACCAGTGGTCGGAGGTCCCCACATCGCCACAAGTGGTCGGAGGTCCCCACAGCACCACCAGTGGTCGGAAGTCCACGCGGCGCCAACTCCGACGGCCGGAGGAACAACGCCGGGAATTCGGCCGTCCGTCGCTTTCACCGGGACACCCCCGACCTCCACATGATCAAGAACAGCCAACTGAACGTGAGCGAACTTCGACGACCAAAAGACATCATTCTCATCAGCGATCAGCTGTCTGAATCACCGTTCTTGAGGAAGGGTCCGCATTGTCAGAGTATTTAGTTTATCAGGAGACAATGACTGCAGGAACGAGAGGTCATCTGTTGACCCCGCGGGAAATTCTGGTTAATATTACTGAAACCGTTGTTTAACAAAATATGAAAAAACGAGACAATCCACTGACAGAATCCACCCCAAACCAGATCACCCTGGAAAGTCATCCCCAAGGATATTTGGGGGTTTTGAAACCCACCTCGAGAGAAACACTACGCTGCCGTTCCACCAAAAAAAAACGGGCACAAAGCTGTGATAAAACCTGTGGTTAATTTTTGCTCCCACTGAAATCATAAGAAACGTCAATTAAATTGTCTTTAAATACATGCGCCCAGGGCTGCAGTGCTGCCGGAGCACCACTCCGGCACCTCTGTGAAAAAAAGTCAAAATAAACTGCGGCCGCATATTAAATAGAGGGAATTTTACGGAAGCGGGGGTTGAAGAGACGGGGTGGTGGCTGGTGGGGAAAATACCACTAATAACATTAGGACATGTGATCGTTTTTGAAGAAATTCTGGAGCTGTGACTGTTTTTTATTTAGGTATTTGTGAAATTCCTCCTCGCTCGACTCGTTGTCCCGGCATACCCTGCTGTAGCCTCCTGTCATTTCACAGATCCTCAGTCTCTCTCCAGCTCTCGTTGTTTGACCATTGTTCGGCGAGAAAATAAAAATCTTAGATCTTTTGAAAACTGGCATGTCGCTTGCCGACGTGGTCCGTAAGGTCGGTAAGACCGAATCGAGCATTCGCACAATAAAGCAGAAAGAAGCTGAAATTCGTGGAGGTGTTAGCTACCCCTACAACGGCAAGAATGGTTCGTGATAAAGTGCTTTCAAAGACTGAGAAAGCATTAAGTGTGTGGCTAGAGGACATGTCACAGAAGCGTATCCCTATTGATGGCAAAATTATGCGTGAAAAAGCACTTAGTAAGTCTACATCTGTGGTGGTCCGTGGATTATTCGCTAGTACAAAAGTAAATTTTTCTCAGTAACAACCCTATAGCTTCTAAGCAAACAACGTTAACTTCTTTCTTTCGTAAACAAGCTGAGGAGTGCAACAAGAATAACGTTAAAAGAGACTGGTAACTGTAAAAGTGACAAAAGCTGTGTTTTGCCTGCTTCTGGTTCAAATTTTCTAACCGGGTCCAAATGCAGTTCTGAAAGTAATGGTCCTTCAAAATCAGTTTTAGATTAAATTAGATTAGATTATGAGGACACGCAGTCCTCTTTTATTGTCATTTAGTAATGCATGCATTAAGAAATGATACAATTTGTTCCTCCAGAATGATATCACAGAAACACAAGACAAACCAAGACTAAAAAAAACTGACAAAAACCACATAATTATAACATATAGTGACAACAGTGCAAAACAATACCGTAATTTGATGAAGAACAGACCATGGGCACGTAAAAAAAGTCTCAAAGTCTCTCGAAAGTCCTATCATCTCACGCAGACGGTTGAAGGGAGGAACTCCCTTCCATGAGCTTCCAGCGCCACAAACTTGCCAATGCAGCATCCTGGAAGCACCCCGACCACAGTCCAACTCTGAGTCCGTCCGAAAACTTCGAGCCTCCGACCAGCCCTCCAACACCGAGCATCGAGCACCATCTCTGCCAAGTGCTTCGACCCCATACCCGGCAACAGGCAATAGGCAAAGCCAAGGATTTGGGGCCTTCCCCTCCGGAGATTCTTAATCTCAAACAGGGTTTATATCCCTGTTCAGATGTTTGGACTGAAGAAATGTGGAAGGAAAAGAAGTAAACTTATCCCTGGTTAGACTTCAAGGATGATAAACTTGGGTGTAAAGTATGTGCAAACAAAAGCAATCTGACACTTTTCACTTCCAAGGGTTTGAGGCTGTCAAATGCATGGCAGATATACCAAGTATCCTATTATGGAGCCGATCCAAGTCTTTCAGAAAAAAAAATTGTTGATCACAAATTATCAAAAGCTCACACTGCTGCTCTAAGGGTTGAAATTATAGCTAGTGAAGATTCTCTTAGAAAATTATGTGACACCATGAATGCTTCGCATCTAAAGGCAACTTGTTCAATTTTTCGTACTGCATATTATTTAGCTCAGAATGACAGACCATACTCTAATCACTTTGGCTTATTGGAACTTCAAAATTTTTACTACAATTCTCATTATCCTGATGTGATAATTTGGCACTGTCTTAAACACAGATTAGAACTTGCAGTAGGTGATTCGGTGAGAGATGTTCATGGAATAAATCATTTTCAATTATTTATGGACAAGTTGTACTCTGTTTACGGTAAATCACCTCTAAATCAAAAGGAACTGTCTGAATGTGCCTCTGAACTAGAACAACAAATTTGCAAAACAGGCCGTGTTCTGGGCACCAGGTGTGTGGCTAGCTCGTTTTGAACAGTTTCAGCAGTGCGGCAAAATTATGAAGCACTGTGTTTTCATCTTGAAAAAGCAATGAAGAATGAAACAAGATCTGGGAGTGACAGAAAAACCTATGAAGGACTGTTGAAAAGATTCTTCAGAACAGTTTCTATTGGACTGAGCTCTAACGTATGACACGTTGCATGAACTTGGTTTACTGTCAGAGTGTTTACAGAAACGCACTACTACGACTGTTTATGCAGACAAACTGACCCAACGGAGCATAAGATCACTGCATGGACTGAAAGACCAACCTGGTACAAAAACTCTAGAAGCTCAAGAGGCAGTTGAAAAAGGGAAGTTTGGAGAAATTACCTCAACAAGCAACAACAAAATTGTCTCCATTAATTTTCTACAGTTTCTTACTAGTCTTATAAACAATTTGCAGCACAGTATGTTCACGGCAACATCCTTGAAAGGTTCTCAAACTTCTAAACCTTAAAGTCTGTATAAATCCCTGCTAAATGAAGTGTGTGTCCTTGATAAAGATAACTGGCCTGCTGAAATACCACCTAATTATGGAGAAGCTGCAATATTATCTCTCTGCAAGAGGTTTAAGCTTTCTTCTTCCTCTGTAATAAATGCCTTCAGGGATTATGTGGAAGATCGTGGACGCCGCATCCCCCAAGATTTACGCCCATTACTGAGCTGTTCACAAGTTATTCCTATTAGTACTGCTGAGTGTGAGAGAGGATTCAGTCACATGAACTTGATAATAACAGCAACACACTCAAGGATTCTCATAGATCATGTATCAGCATTTATGTTTGTTATGGTGCTCGGTGCTCGGTGTCGGAGGGCTGGTCGGAGGCTCGAAGTTTTCGGACAGTCTCAGAGTCGGACTGTGTCCAGGATGCTGCATCGGCAAGTTTGCGGCACTGGAAGCTTGTGGCAGGGAGAGTTTCTCCCTTCTACCATCTGCGTGAGATGTTGGGGCTATCGGGACTTGAGACTTTTTTTTTACTGTGCCCATGGTCTGCTCTTTATCAAATTACGATATTGCTTTATGCTGTTGTAACTATATGTTATAATTATGTGGTTTTTGTCAGTTTTAGTCTTGGTCTGTCTTGTGTTTCTGTGATATCATACTGGAGGAACATTGTATCATTCTTAATGCATGCATTTCTAAATGACAATAAACGAGGACTGAGTGTCCTCATAATCTAATCTAAACTACAGGACCTCCTCTAGTTCAGTGGAAACCTGAGCCATATGTCACATTGTGGTTGCGGTACCACAGATCAGCAGGTGACACCTGGACAAGAGTTGCTTCAGACCCCCGAACACATATTACGCCCGACCCTTTGTGGGGATCATTGTGACAGGTCTCATTGGTGGCATTTGGTAAGTAGGTAATTATCTTTAAATTGGTAAAATACATGATTACTGTATTTTTCTTTTCTTGATTGCTAATTATATTTTATGATAATTAGTGAGAGCATCCGTGCAATACTTTGTCATATTATTAAATTAAGTATTATATGTTTTATTGTACCAGTTATATGCTGAAATGTAGTGATAGGCTATAATCTTGCTAATGTCTTAACTATCACTATATTTCCGTGGAGTTCTGGAATTCATATATTTCTTTCATCTTGGTTTAGTGCTTGACATTATAAGGAGCCCTATTCATATATATATATATATGTCACACACAATTTGTGTACCTGCTCATTACATGAATGGGGCAAGGAAGTTGCCCAGTACATGAAATGAGCAAGTACACAAATTGGGTGTGACATATATAGAGAGAGGATGTAGGAAATGGCAAGCATTTTGTCAGATCCGGCACCTAAAAAATTAACGCTGCACCCCTGCACGCGCCTCACATCACGCATGGGTTCCCCACACCGGGATCTGACGTCACGTGCCTGATGTCACACACACACACGTGCGCTGCTCGCGCTGAGACGATTTAACATAGTCATAGTCATACTTTATTGATCCCAGGGGAAATTGGTTTTCATTACAGTTGCACCATAAATAATAAATAGTAATAGAAATAGTAAGAGTAATATTACTATTAGTAAATAGTAATAGTCATAGAAATAATAAATAATAATAGAATAGTAATAGAAAATAGTCATAAATAGTTAAATAGTAATGCGTAAATTATGCCAGTAAATTATGAAATAAGTCCAGGACCAGCCTATTGGCTCAGGGTGTCTGACCCTCCAAGGGAGGAGTTGTAAAGTTTGATGGCCACAGGCAGAAATGACTTCCTATGACGCTCTGTGCTGCATCTCGGTGGAATGAGTCTCTGGCTGAATGTACTCCTGTGCCCACCCAGTACATTAGGTAGTGGATGGGAGACATTGACCAAGATGGCATGCAACTTGGACAGCATCCTCTTTTCAAACACCAGCGTGAGAGAGTCCAGTTCCATCCCCACAACATCATTGGCCTTACGAATGAGTTTGTTGATTCTGTTGGTGTCTGCCACCCTCAGCCTGCTGCCCCAGCACACAACAGCAAACATGATAGCACTGGCTACCACAGACTCGTAGAACATCCTCAGCATCGTCCGGCAGATGTTAAAGGACCTCAGTCTCCTCGGGAAATAGAGACGGCTCTGACCCTTCTTGTAGACAGCCTCAGTGTTCTTTGACACTGTCAATTTATTGTCAATTCGTATCCCCAGGTATTTGTAATCCTCCACCATGTCCACACTGACCCCCTGGATGGAAACATGGGTCACCAGTACCTTAGCTCTCCTCAGGTCTACCACCAGCTCCTTAGTCTTTTTCACATTAAGCTGCAGATAATTCTACTCACACCATGTGACAAAGTTTCCTACCGTAGCCCTGTACTCAGCCTCATCTCCCTTGCTGATGTATCCAACTACGGCAGAGTCATCTGAAAACGACTAGGCCAGCAATCAGTGATCCCCCCCCCCATCGCCCTCCCCCCCACCCCTGCTGGATCCACGAGACATGCTATTCCCATTGATGCGAAATGATGTCAATCATTGGCTATACCCAATAGCGGAGGTGGACCAGCCGAGTGGGCGTTACCCCCGCTGATCTCGTCTCCCACCCCCGCCCCACTCTTCCCGTCAAACTCGGACAAACTCCAAAGTAAAGGTCCTGCTTTATGATTTATTTCCATTTCCCTCCGAGGGAAGTTATGGGCTCTTGTGAAGCATCTCCCACGTCCGGAGTCTGATCCGTCGCTAGAGAGGAGACGGCTCGGCCCATCGGCTTCATGCCGGCTCACCAGGGAGGGATTCTGGCAGAAGAACAAGGGAGGGGGATTTTTTGAGAGGATAAAGATGTGTCAGAGGGGCCAGACAGGATAGAGTCTGAAAGGATGTTTGTCCCGGTGGGTGACGGGGTTGGAGCCCGTTGACAGCGGGGAGGGGACAGTATAGGGCTGATACTCTCTAAGGGACTCATCTGTGGAAATGTCTGTCCCCACGGTGGTGGGGAGCAGAGGGATTCACCACATTGGGAGGGAAAACACCGGCAGACTGTTGACATGTAAGTGAGGCCAATGGTCTGGGAAAAGTGGGGATAGGAGTTGTGTTGGGGGCAAGGATGGACTGGCCTGGGGTCTAATTGAATGACAGGACAGGCTGGAGGAGCCGAGAGGCCTGCCCCTCTTCCTGTTGTCTGTGTGTTTAATGGGAAGGAATAACCAGACCCTTCCCGGGCCCGCAGGATGTCCCATTCGGTGTTGTCGGGACCGGTGCTTGGAGAGCAGATGTTCGTTCCCAAACTGTGTTAACAGTTTGGCTGAGGGGCCACGTGCAACACAAAATCTATATTTATATATTGTTAATGACATAGAATTGTATAATTTATGTTCGGTTTGCTATCTGAATGTACTTGCCTGTGATGCTGCTGCAGATCAGTGTTTCTCAGTCCCTTTACCTTCCTGTACTTGCACACTTGGCAATAAATTCAACAGGAGCTGACAAAACTCAGTGAGCTGAGGTTCTCAGAAAATTGCACACTTCAGTGAAGGGTCCCTCCAGTAGTTCCAAAGCAGCAACCAGGCTGACTAATGTTTCCACACAATCAAACCAGGGAATTGGTTTATTAGTCTTTTATTTTAATTTTGCAATGCTTAATTTAATTTAACTAATTTAAATTACTGCAATTCTGTTTTTTTGTCTATTATAATGTATTACATTGTACTACTGCTGTAAAGACAACGAATTTCATGACATTTGCCAGCCTACTGCCCTCTACTGTGCCTATTGTCTTGTTTATTATTTATTGTAATGCCTGCACTGTTTTGTGCACTTTATGCAGTCCTGGGTAGGTCTGTAGTCTAGTTGAAAAACGCAAACACGGGGAAATCTGCAGATGCTGGAATTTCAAGCAACACAAATAAAAGTTGCTGGTGAATGCAGCAGGCCAGGCAGCATCTCTAGGAAGAGGTCCTGACGAAGGGTCTCGGCCTGAAACGTCGACTGTACCTCTTCCTAGAGATGCTGCCTGGCCTGCTGCGTTCACCAGCAACTTTTATGTGAGTTGTCTGTAGTCTAGCGCAGTTTTTGTATTGTTTCATGTAGCACCATGGTCCTGAAAAACGTTGTTTCGGTTTTACTGTATACTGTTCCAGAAGTTATGGTTGAAATGACAATTAAAAAGTGATTTGACTTAACTTGATATTAAGCCCGATTCTGTTGCCAAGTGGGAGATACGCCCACCAGTCACGTGATCCGGTTTCCCGTAGATCTGCGGCTTCCGCGGGTTGTTTTTCCAGGCCCCGCCCGCGCCCCCATGCCAAAAAAACGATCACGTTGCGCATGCGCAGTCCCGGGAGGGGCGATGTTTCGGTTCCCGTTCTGCATCGAAGCGGTCCGGCGGCGGATCGGAGTTGGAATAGGGAGCCGGGGAAGGGATGACTGTCTGCGGGAACAAGGGGCCCTCCGGAAAGTACTGGCAGTTCTAGACAATGTTTTTCACTGTCTTGGCTGAACAGAGGAGAACTTTTAGTAATAGACGAAGACAACTGCGCTGCTCCAAAGAACGCTATATTAGGTCATTCTTACCCTCGTCCATTACACTCCGTAATGAGCCGGGGAAGTGATTGACCCCCTTCCTGTCAGACCGTTGGAGGTAACTTATTTTTCTGTTTTTTTAACTTTTCTTCTAGTATCTGTATATCTGTGCACTCGTAATGCTACCTTGACAGAGTACTCTCCTTTGGGATCAATAAAGTATCTATGTAGCAGAAATCCCACCTCTCCCGAAAGTACCGAGAGTCTTCCGCATTTGAATAATGGCTCTCTGATGCCCGCAAATTATATACAATATAACGGAAATCAATCTTTTTGACAGCGACCGAGTGAGAGAAAGCGAGGGAGAGAGGGAGAGAGGGAGGGAGAGAGAGAGAGAGAGAAAGCAAGAGAGAGAGAGAAAGCAAGCGAGAAAGAGAGAGAGAGAGCGAGAGAGCGTCATGGCAGAGTGTTCCAAAAAAAGAAAATATAAATCGTACGTCACCCCAGAACTACACTAAAGTGTACCCCTGCCTAACAGGGGTCAAAAGTAATGACAGTGTTGCTCGCTGCACTGTTTGCAACAGTGACTTTTCTATTGCCCATGGTGGGTTAAGACTGTAAAAGGCATGTTGAGGTGAGTTTAACAGGCGTTATTCGTTCATTAGCATAGCTAATGTTATTTAAACTGGCTGGCCAGCTGCTAAGGAGCTACTCCATTGCAGACATCCCGCTTCTCCCGGAAGTCTCCCGCAAATTGATGGTGCTACCTCACTGAAATCAGTTTTTGTAGGGTGGGATGTCTCATTTAGCTATTTTGAAGCTGGTCCCGGGCGGGGAGGTCTGATGCTGGGCAGCGAGTTCCAATAACTTTCTCGACCTGTCAGCCTCGCCCGGCTTCCTGGACAGAACCTGCTGTTTGGATTCAGAACCAGCAGAGGATGGTGTTCCAAGGGACATTTTCTAGACAGAGGTTTGTGATTAGTGCTGTTCGGCAGGGATCTGTACTGGGACCCCTGCAGTTTGTGATCTATGTAAACGACATAGGTGAAAATGTACACGAGCTGGTTAATAAGTTTGCAGATGATACGAATATTAGTGGTGTGGATAGCTTAGATGACTGGTAAAGAATACAATAGGATATCCTGCAGATCAGTTGCACAGAAAAGGCAGATGGAGTTTAAGCCAGCCAAATATGAGGTTTTGCACCTGGGTAGGTCAAATATAAAGAGACAGCACACTGACAAATGCAAGACCTTTAACAGTGTTAATGAGAAGAATGATCCTGGGATCCACGTTCACAGCTCCTTGAAAGTAGCTCCACAGGTTTATAGGGGGGTTAGGAAGACAGATGTCATGTTTGCCTTTATTAGTTGAAGCAATTGTGTCAGGAAGATATGTTGCAGCTTTGTAAAATTATAGTGTTGCATATAGTTCCGTTCACCTCGTTATTCTGTCGAGATATCCCGACGAGGGTAGTTTGGACCCAAGTGCAGGAGCATCCGAGGCTGGAATAGGGACACCGTATCAAGCTGGAGTGTAGACTGAGCAGAAACTAAAAGCAACACGATATCTTGAGTTGTGCTTACGATTGAGAACTGAACCTCGGCTCAGGTTCCTGGTGCCCGAAACATGATTGTCAATTAGCGGGACAGTCCTGAACCCTTAAAGGCACTCCACCAGCTATCCATACTCCAAAGAGTTACATCATCTAAATCCCGGAAGATGGCGTGCTTAGGGGTGTCTCCTAACGGTTATAGGAAGGATATATTAGATACAACAGTTCAACTCTCTATGACAGGGGAACACACAGCATAGGAGAATAGTCCCTGGTTTATTATTTTGTACAGTATTATTACACATTGCTAAATTATTATTGTGTACATTATTCAAAGAGAGAGAAAACTTCGCATGGGTTGGGGAGAAAAGTTTTTTTTTAAAAAAGGAGTGTTTCGCGGGGCTCGGCGCATTAGAACAGTGAGTATGACTGTGAGGCCAGCTTTCTGTTCTGGGTGTCAGGTGTGGGATGTCCAGGAGACTTCCAGCCTCCCTGATGGACACACCTGCACCAGGTACGTCGAGCTGCAGCTCCTGAGAGACCGAGTTGGGGAACTGGAGCTGCAGCTCGATGACCTTCAGCTTGTTTGGGAGAGTGAGGAGGTGACAGACAAGAGCTATAAGCAGGTAGTCACCCTGGGGCAACAGGAGACAGATAAGTGGGTGACCATCAGGAGAGGGAAGGGAGGGCACCAGGTAGCGGAGAGCACCCTGTTGCTGTCCCCCTTAACAATAAGTACTCCATTTTGAGTGCTGTTGGAGGGGACGAACGACCTACCTCTGTCGCTCCAAGCAGAAAAGGCCAAGTTCACTCAACCTATTCCCATAAGAAACGCCCTCCAATCCAGGAAACATCCCTGTAAATCTCCACCGCACTATCTCTACAGTATCCGCATCTTTCCTGTAGTGAGGTGACCGGAATTGAACACAGTTCTCCAAGTGGGGTCTGACCAAGGTCCTGTATAGCTGTGACATAACCTCACAGCTATTGAACTCAGTCCCATGGTTGATGAAGGCCAACACACCATACGCCTTCTTCACCACACTATCAACCTGCGCAGCAGCTTTGAGTGTCCCATTAACACAGACCTCAAGATCTCTCAGATCCTCCACACTGCCAAGAGTCTTACCATTAATACTATATTCGGTCTTCAAATTTCACAGTCTGACCGCCTGTGGGAGGAGGCTGTTTAGTAGCCTTGTGGTTTTAGTTTCGATGCTCCTGTAACGTTTGCCTGATGGCAGAAGAACAAACAGTTCACGGAGAGGGTGTGAGGGGTCTTTAATGATGTACCATGTCTTTTGGAGGCATCGACTGTGAAAGAGGTCTTGAACAGAAGGTAGGGAGACCCCAATAACCTTCTCTGCTCCCCTAACCACCCTCTGCAAGGCTTTTTTGTCGACAGCACTGCAGCTGGAGTACCAGGTTGTGATGCAAAAGGTCAGCACGCTCTCAACCACGCCTCTGTAGAATGTAGTTAAGATGTTAGTGGGGAGTGATGCTTGTTTAAGCTTCCTCAGAAAGTGCAATCTCTGATGGGCCCGTTTCACAATCCCAGTGGTGTTCCTGGACTAGGTGAGATTGTCCGAGATCTGCACCCCAAGGAACTATTGATGTCTTCCACTCTGTCCACTGTGGAGCCACTGATGCTGAGGGGTGTGTGCTCAGGCTGAGACCGTCTGAAATCGACGATCATCTCCTTGGTTTTGGTGACATTAAGCATCAAGTTGTTATCCCTACACCAGCTCTCTAGGTGTTTGACCTCCTCCCTGTACATTGTTTCATCATTTTTGCTGATGAGCCCCACCATTGTGGTATCATCTGCAAATTTAATGATCAGGTTCTCCTTGAATCTGGCTGCACAGTCATGTGTTAGCAGTGTAAACAGCAATGGGCTAAGCACACAGCCTTGTGGGGATCCAGTGCTCAGTGTGATAGAGTCAGAGATGTTCCTGCCAACACAGACTGACTGTGGACTCTCTGAAAAGAAATCGAGAATCCAGCGACACATGGCAGTGCTAAGGCCAAGCAGCGACAGTTTCTCCACTAGTCTCTGCGGGATGATGGTATTGAACGCTGAACTGAAATCAATGTACAGGATTCTGGCATAAGTGTCTTTGTTGTCCAAGTGAGAGGGAACTGTGTGCAGTGTGGTGGATATTGTGTCCTCCGTAGAGCGATTTGGACGATAAGCAAACTGCAGAGGATCCAGCGATGAGGGGAGGCTGGCTGTGATATGAGGCTTGACAAGCCGTTCAAAACATTTCATCACTATGGGGGTCAGGGCAACAGGACGGTAATCATTCAGACAGGCTACAACTGATTTCTTTGCTACAGGGATGATTGTGGAGGTTTTGAAGCATCTGGGGATAATAGCTTGACTAAGGGAGATGTTGAAAATGTCTGACAGGACATCTGCTAATACATCAGCACATTCCTTGAGCACACGTCCAGGGATGTTGTCGGGATCTCCTGCTTTTCGTGGGTTGACCCTGGCAAGGGTCCTCCGTGTTTGCTCTGGATCAGTGATTGGAGCCGACTGGTCAGATGGTAAAAAGGGGACTGGCTCTCCCCCTTGCTGTAGTGTTTGATGCTTCGAAGCGTGCAAAGAAATTGTTAAGCCTGTCTGGTACAGAGGCATCGCTGTCATCAGTTTTCTGCCTGATCTTGTAGTCTGTCAGAGCTTTAATTCCCTGCCACATCCGTCTGGTGTCACCTGTGTCACAGAAGTGTCCATGTATTTTGCCCGCGTAGGCCCTTTTCGCTTTCCTGATCCCTAGTGAAAGTGCAGACCTGGCTGAGCGAAGCACACTCCTGTCCCCCGATCTGTAGGCTGTCATGGGCCTTCAGTAGTGAACGCACCTCTGTTGTCATCCATGGCTTTTTATAACCACATGCGGTGAAGGTTTTCATCACAGTGACATCCTCCGTGCATTTGGCTGTGTAGCTGATTACTGCCTCCGCATACTGCTCAGTGTCTGTATGGTCGTCATAGGAGGCTGCTGTTTTGAATATATCCCAGTCTGTGTGCAAAAAACAGTCTTGTAGTGCTCAGGCTGCTCCTTTTGGCCAGACCCTTATCTCTCTTTTCTCTGCTCTCACATGTTTAAGCAGTGGTTTATATGCTGGTGTTAACATGACAGATACGTGGTCAGCATGGCCAAAATGGGGGCGGGGTGCTGCTTTGTATGCCTGTGGTGTGTTGGTATAAACCAAGTCCAGTGTGTTGTCTCCCCTGGTTTTGAAATCCACATATTGCAGGAATTTGGGGAACACGGTCTTTAAGCTGGTGTGGTTTAAAGTCCCCAGCAATCACCACGAAGCTGTCGGGATGTGTAGACAGTAGCTCACTGATGGCTTCATGTAGGCCTCCCAGTGGTTTGTTAGCATTAGCCTTAGCATTGGCACTGGGAGCTACGTAAACAGCTGCCACAAGCATGATGGTGAATTCCCTCGGCAGATAGAACGGCCGGTATTTCACAATGAGAAATTCAGCCAGCGGTGAGCAGTGTTTAGCAGCTACTGTAGCGTTCACACACCAGTCTTTGTTTATATAAACACACAGACCTCCTCCTCGGCTCTTACCGGAGCTAGCTGCCTCTCTGTCGGCACGAAACGATGTCATTCCCTCTAGCTGTATCGCCGCGTCCGGTATACTGTCATGGAGCCAGGATTCCGTTAAGACATACACACAGCAGTCTATAAATTCCTTGCGTGT
Source organism: Mobula hypostoma (assembly GCF_963921235.1). NCBI lineage: Eukaryota > Metazoa > Chordata > Chondrichthyes > Myliobatiformes > Myliobatidae > Mobula > Mobula hypostoma. The sequence continues at coordinate 6,871,850 of NC_086127.1, read as the reverse complement.
TTCTCTCAGCAGACGCAGTTCATCCAGCTTGTTGTCGATGGACCGGACATTTGAGAGCAGGAGGGACGGTACCGCTGGCCTGGTGGGGTTGCCGGCCCTCTTACCCCTCCTCTGTCTTCTCTCACAGCACTACCGCTTCCTCCTCCCTCGGGAAGCAGCCGGCTTGGTAGCGAATAGTAGTCCGTAGCAGCGTAAACTGTCCATGTCACACCAGAACTCGTCAGTTTTTCCGACATAGTATGCCCTGATGTTAACGAGCATATTCCGACTGTATGTTATGCGTCCAGGACAAACAGAACAAACACTAGATACACTTATCACTCCCCGAGGGGGCACTGCATCCATGCGCGCCGCCATCTTGAAGAATCTTTGTATCAAAAGCAAATTTAGCTGCACATTTCTTCCACTGAAGACTGATGCAAAATACGCATTCAGTCCCTCTGCCATCTCACTGCCCTATCACTCAAGTTCCCATCCCGCTGCCAAATTAGTTTAAACCCTCCTTAATAGCTCTATTAAACCTGCCTGCTAGGATATTGGACCCCTTTGGGTTCAGGTGTAACCCATCCTTTTTGTACAGGTCGTACCTCCCCCCAGAAGAGGCCCCAGTGATCCAGGAACCCGAAGCCCTGCCCCCTACACCAGTCTCTCAGCCACACATTAATATTCCTGATCAGGCATTTCCTGTGCTCGTTAGCATGTGGCACAGGCAGCAATCGTAAAATTACTACCCTGGAGGTCCTGCTTTTCAGCTTCCTACCCAACTCCCTGAATTCTCTCTTCAGGACCTCCTCTCTTTTTCTACCTGTGTCATTGGTACCGACGTGTACCAAGATTTCTGGCTGGTGACCCTCTCCCTTCAGAATACTCTGCACCCAGTCCAAGACATCCCATACCCTGGCACCTGGGAGGCAATACACCATGCGGGTATCTCTATCAGGCTGACAGAACCTCCTGTCTGTTCCCCTCACTATGGAATCCCCTATGACTACCACATTCCTCATCTTCTTCTCTCCCTTCTGCACCACAGAACCAGGATCAGAGACTCGAGCACGATGGTCGTCCTATGACAGGTCACCCCCGTCAACGGCATCCAAAACGAGATAATGATTACTGAGGGGGGTGGCCACAGGGGTTCTCTCTACTGTCTGAGCTCTTCCCATCCCCTCCCTGACAGTCACCCACTTATCTAACTCTTGCGGCCTCGGGGTGACTAACTCCTTGTAGCTCCTCTCTATCTCCCGTTCACTCTCCCTGATAAGCTGTAGGTCATCGAGCCACAGCTCCAGATCCCCAACACGGTCTCTCAGGAGCTGCATCTCGGAGCACCTGGTGCAGATGTGGCCATCTGGGAGATGTGGCGGAGTGAAGTTAAGATGGTGCTAAACGGTGACTTCTTTGCTTGCATCTTCGGAAACAGCTCTATTTCTGTCTTTAAATTTTTCCCTTTCAGGGTTCTTTTGAAGACCCTGACCTGGAGTTACAGGCTGACTTTGATTCTTTGCGGGAATGGGACCCGTTCTCAGGGTTTCAGGACTGGCCGTTATCTGACATGCCAAGGGTTCAGTTTGAGACTCCAGCTCGGATTTTGAAGCCTAAGATCTCGGGGCTCGGGAGACAGGGGGAAGGTGTTGACAATCAGTGTCACGGCGGGAGACCCGTGTGTCATCGGGGGAGTCAGAAAACCTTCTGCTGTGGGCCCAAAGACCTGGGATCTATGCGATCTTCAGGCACAGAGCTCGAGAAAAACGACATAACGGACCTTTAACATCGTAAACCAGCGAGTTGTTTGTTATGTCTCCCCGCTTGCTGGGAAAATAGAGATACCGCTTTCTCCCTTATTAGGGAGAGAGAGAGAGAGAGAGAACCTGTGGGATGTCAAATACCGGTGGAATGCGAAGTCTTCGGGGTAACTGCAAGCCTGTGTCTTTGTTATTGCTTTGCTCATGCTGGAATGCTCGGTGGTGGTGCTGATGCTTTTTTTTGCCGGTGGGGGTAAGGGGGATTGTTGCTCGCTGCCGCTTACATGCGGGAGGGAGGGGAGCTGGGGGGTACTTTGGGGTTCTTATGTTTAACTTTGGGGCACTTCTCTGTTTTCGTGGATGTTTCTGTAGAAAAAGCATTTCAGGATGTCTATCGTATACATTTCTTTGACATTAAATTCTTGGGATCAGTTTTGGAATTGGGGATCAAATGTTTAAATAAATCAGTGGGTGAGGATCATCTTAGAAGGTGGAAGACTGAAGTTTGTTCAAAAGGTAGAGGATGATAGTTTTGTAATGCAGAAAAGATAATTGCCAGAATAAAGAATGTGTGATTTCACTGAGTAAACGCTACATTTATATTTATAAGACAAGTGCCGCACAGCTTCTGCAGGTTCATGGCAGTCCTATGAGTAGTCCACTGAAAGAGAGGATAATGATCCTAAGATAAATATGATCGGCTCAAGAGGAGGGAGATGTTGGCCAGAAAGAACAACAGTCTACAAGTCAGTGAATTCAAATGAATCCAACAGTGGAAATAGACAATCCAGTTGCCTTTGTTCTTGCCATGTGATTGAAGGAGATGGGGGCTGCCATTTTGTGAAGCTGCCCTGCATCCTCCATTTTGTGAGCTGAAATTCCTTGGCTAAATTCATGTTTTAAAGTCGACACAATGAAGCTCCAGGTAATCTGCTAAACCAGAGATCTTTCTCAGATAAGCTGTGGGTTGTGTACAATGACAGGTTCGCAGAAGAAATCTCATTATACTCGGGATCTGGGTCACCTGGTTGGACTGCTTTGAACCAATCAGGGTCAAAGAAAGCAAAGAGCCATAAGTTACTCGATGTCACTTGCAGAAGGAGAGCAAGAACTGGATGGTGACTTGAATCAGAGCCAACAAGACGGTGTAAAAAGCTAGTCTGATAACCCATAGCTAACAACACTGAATGCAACATTTCAACTGGTAGGGAATGAATATAAAAGCTTCGGGTGCATTGGCGGCAATAACTCTTTAACTACTAGAGGCCAACCATGCTTATATGAGTATCCCACCAGTACGTGGGGATGAGATCGGGTACGCAAAGTACATCTGGTCAGCGTAGACTGTTTTCCTGGGTAATGCCTTCTCTCTTCATGGAGGTTCAGGGAATCCTTGTAGGTGTGCACACAGGTAATAAATTTTGTGAACCCACGTATTCTTTAGTTAAGACAAGAAAAATATCTCCTGGTGCTGTAGTTACAAATTTTCGCTGATCAGGATGACTAAAGTTCATCATGGGAGGCTAATCCAGAAGATTCAGATGCATGGAGTCCCTGACGAATTGGCTGTTTGGATTCAGACTGGCTTGCGTATAGCAGGCAAAGGGTAGTCATTGAAGGGACTTATTTGAGCTGGAGGTCTGTGATTAGTAAGTTTCTGCAGGGATCTGTGAGTTGGGAGCCCTGCTGTTTGTGAAATGTATAAGCGCTCTTGATGAAAATGTGGATGGGTGGGGTCAGTAAATATGTGGTTAATACCAAGATTGGTGGAGTCATGGACAGTGTAGAAAACTGGAAAATAATACAGCACGTAAAGTTATAAAACTCTGGTTAGGCCACATACTTTACTTTATTGCCGCCAAACAATTGATACTAGAGCATACAATCATCATAGTGATATTTGATTCTGCGCTTCGCGCTCCCTGGAGTACAAATCGATAGTAAATATAATTAAAATTTAACTTATAAATCATAAATAGAAAATAGAAAAGGGAAAGTAAGGTAATGCAAAAAAAAAAACCGAGAGGCAGGTGCGGATATTTGGAGGGTATGGCCCAGATCCGGGTCAGGATCTGTTCAGCAGTCTTATCACAGTCGGAAAGAAGCTGTTCCCAGATCTGGCAGTATTGCGTACAATTCTGGTCACCTACTATAGGAAGGATGTTGAGGCTTTGGAGAGGGTGCAGAAAGGATTTACCTGATTTAGAGGGCATGTGCTATCACGAGACGCCGGATCAACCTGGGTTATTTTCTCTTGGAGTGTCGGTGGCTGAGGGGAGATCTGATAGAGGTTTACGAGGTTATCAGAGGCAGTGACAGAGTGGACAGAGGGCATCTGATTCCCAGGGTTGAAATGCCAAATACCAGAGGGCGTGCATTGAAGGTGAGGAGGGTAGTGTCAAGGGGTATGTGAGGGGTAAATGGCAGATGCCTGGGATATGCTGCCTTGTCGGGTGGCAGAGGCAAATATAATAGAGGATCTTAAGACAGGTTTGGATAGGCTCGTGGATGTAAAGAAGGTGGGGGGATATGAACATGGTGTCGGGAGGAGGGATGAGAGTTTCTGTGTTTTTATTTGCTTTTTAGCTGTCCCTGAAGAACATTGTGGGTCGAGTAGTCTGTTTCTGTGCTGAACAGTTCTCTGTTGCCATGTTCTATGATTTTCACGCTCATGTGGGTGGAAAGGCTATTTCTGCAAGTGGTGTTCGATGCAGAGGGACGCCTGCATGTGGTGCTGCTTTTTTGCAACCTCTGCACCTGTTATCCTTGCTGGCAGAGACTGAGGGTGTAGGACAGGGGTCTCAACCTTTTATATGGCATGGACTGCAACCATTAACCAATGGCTCATAGACCCCAGGTTTGCTGGAGGATATGCAACTTCGCGCCATAAGTGGGGACTCAACATTTAGGCTGAATCTCTTGCACCATTTATCAAGGTCACAGATGCTGGCACTTGGCCTTGCCACGAGTTGTTGGCTCTTTCCCTTGATCGCACCCTGTTTCCAGTGTCTGTCAATCTCTGCTTTGAATGTGTTTAGGCTTCTTGTCCGAAACAGTCCGGCCTGGGAGTCACACCTGGGAAGAATTTGTTAAACTTGATCCCTTTCCCTCGAACTGACCTTCATTACCGCAGATGCCCCAGGAAGAAAAACGTCCTTGGTAGCATCCACATTCAGTTTGCCTGGATGTATTTCGGGCTAATTATTTAAGCAGGGATATACGGGCATTGAAAGCAGTCCAAAAGGGATGTACCAAGCTTTGTCATATAGTGACTAGCTGAAGGAAAAAAAAGATTTGTGTCTGATGTGGTTTGGGGAAATCAGAAATGAACATGGATATTGATTGTACACCCACCCAATTGAAAATCTCTGCCAAGTCCCCCGCCTTTCCCCTACCCACCTGACACAGCTGGAGCAATGTTAGAAGGAGGAATGAGAATGGGCAAATCGGGCTCCATCGCGTTGTACAAAGCACAACCAGCTGTAATGGCTGAAAGAGGTGTTTCACCTAAGGGCTGAGCGAAGGGACTTTTGAACAGCTGACATTTCAGGCTTTGAATATTTAGTTTTTCATGCTTTACAATTTTCCCTGTTTATCTGTGTGCTCTAATGTTTTAAAACAAAATAGCTGTTCATTCACAAGTAAAAGCTCTCAGTTAAGTTGATCGGACTGTCGGGTTGGGGCTGAATACCTTTTGAAGGCTCTCTATAGTCGAATCCAGTTAAGTGGGTCATCGATTAATCGCGGCAGCTGCTTTTTTTTTTGGGCGGGACATTACTTAAGGAACAAGAACAAATCCTTCGTTTATTTGGGGCACTATGCCGCTTAATTGGGACAGGAGACTGTTGTTAAACAACTTCTCACTAGCATCGGTCGCCTGCTTCATTGCTCTTTAACCTGGATTTGCATTTTGCAGATAGCAACACAACTGAAATGGGAGGAATATGCTCATGCTGCAAAACTCAGTCTGAACAGTGGCCGGATAGGGAAGCTGATCACCTCATAAACGCGAGTGACAGTGCAGCAAGTTCTCTGGACTCTGAACCATGCCAAGGAGATCCACCCGGGGGCGTCATTGCTCACCAAGGCTGTCCTTCTGACACAGATGTCCCAGAACCGTCTGGATGCTTTGAACATGAAGCAGGTTAGTCCATTGCAAGTAGTTGCAAGTTATACGTTTAGTACCTTGTCAAATGTTAGGTCAGAACTCTGACTAATTCTGCAATTATTGAAGAGATAGCATAATGTGTGGACATGTTAACCAAAGGCAGGCCTGTTTGAGTCGCCCGCTGAACCTTTTTAGAACATGTAGTTGGCAAAAGAGACGAGAGCGAGCCAGTGGGCATAGGATACAATGTGCTCGTCCCTCCCTTCCCTCGTTCATACAGCACGCCGCAACAAGACGGCGCCGCCAATACACGCTCGTGCCAAATTAACCTCGTGGCTCAAACACCCTTGGAATGTGGCTGGAGAGCGGAAACACATGTGGTCACCGGGGCAGCGTGTGGACTCTTTAGACAGAGGCAGACCACTGGGGCTGTGAAACATTACGCCAGCTGATGTGCCCTGATCCAGTAGGGCGTGGCCCGAGCTGCGCACACTGCTCCAAGTTAGGCCTCACCACCATCTTTATACTACTTCAAAATAACGCACCGACTGCTCCACTCAATACGTTGATCTATGTGCCAAAACCTATGTTTACTGTCTACCTGTGATGCCATGCTCGAGCAATTATGGATCTGCACTCTGTCCTACGACACTTCTCAGTGCCCTGTAGTTTACTGCGTAAGTACGACCCCGATTCGCCCTTCCGAAGTGCAGCACCCTACGTTTGGCTGCATCAAGATCCATTTGTCATTTTACAGTGGATCTTCGCCGGTAAATCCCTTCTGCACCCTGTCCAGGCCAGTCACACGCACTCTCCCATCTGTGACGCAAACATCATTCTGTGAAGTGTTTGACCCGAGGGAGGCGATGTCCCGGAATCGGGGCAGCGCACGACCCGGGGAGGGTGGGGTCGCGAGGGAGGGGACGATGAGTGACACAGTGACGGTAGGGTGCCCGGAGTAGGCCTGTGAATGCAATGTTACGCCAAGCGTGTAGGGTGGGGTCCTGGGAGATGCGATCATCGATTCATCCTGGGAAGTCTATAGCGGAAGGTGTGTGAAAGGGACCGTGAGTACAGGACAGGTGGGGGGCAGACCTCTCTCGGCTTGTCACACCAGGCAGACGCTGATACAGCAGCCCTGTTACTCAGGCAGGTCTGCAACTGACATCTGCTGCAGCTCTCGGGTGATCGCCGCAGGATGCCAGGTGATAGCCAGTTTGGGAACAGGACTGGGACCAAGCAAAGTGCATGGGTTTAGAGCATAGACCCCTTGGTTAATGGTAGGGGTCCATTGCACAAAAAGGTCGTAAAGCTCTCGTTTAGAGTGATGGGGAAAATGTTTAGAAAGGATTTGAGGGGAAAAAATGCACAGAGGGTTGTTGCAATCAGTAACGCCAGAGAGGATGAAATGTCCCCTCTGCCTTTGAGAGGTAACTGCCTGGACGACCGGCCCCGATGGCGTACCTGGTAAGGCTCTGAAAACCTGCGCCAACAACCTGGTAGAAGGATTCAAAGGCTTTTTTAATCTCTCATTGCTGCAGTTGGAAGTTCCCACCTGCTTGAAGAGAGCAGCAATTATACCAGTGCCCAAGAGCAGGGTGAGCTGCTTTAACGGCTATCATCGAGTAGCATTCACTTCTACAGTGATGAAGTTGTTTGAGCAGTTAGTTATGGCCAGGATCAACATCCGCCTGAGGACCTGGACCCACTGCAATTTGCCTGTCGCCGCAATCGGTCTACGGCCAATGTGATCTGATTGCTTCTTCACACGGACCTGGATTACACATTACACATTACAAATGCCTGTGTCAGCATGCTGTTTATTGACTATAGCTCAGCATTTAACATCACCATTCCTGCAGCTCTAATCGAAAAGCTCCAGAACCTGGGCCTCAGTATCCCCCTTTGTAACAAGATCCCCGACTTCCTGATCGGAAGACCACAATCTGAGCAAAAAGGAAGTAACATCTCCACTTTGCTGACTTAGCCCAACGGTCCACTTCCTCTACACCGAGGACTGTGTGGCGAGGGACAGCTCAGATGCCATAAGTAAGTTTGCTGACAATGCAACTATTGTTGGCAGAATTTCAGTTGATGTTGGGAGGGCTTACGGGAACGAGAAATACCAGCTAGCTGAGTGGTGTCACAGTAACAACCTTGCACTCAATGTCAGCCAGATCAATGAACTGATTATGGACTTCAGGAAGGGTAAGGTGAGGGAATACACACCAGTCCTCATCAAGGGGTCAGGAGTGGAGAGAGTGAGCAATTTCAAGTTCCTGGGTGTCAGTATCTCTGCGGGCCTAAGCTGAACCCAACATATCGATGCGGCCATAAAGGAGGCAAGATGGCGTCTATATTCACTGGGTGCTCGAGCAGGTGTGGCATGTTACCAAAAACACTCTCAATTTTCTGCAGAGGGACTGTGGGAGAGGGCTCTGACTGACTGCGTCACCATCTGGTGGAAGTGGGAGTGGGGGGTGTTGCTACTGTGCAGGATCGAAGTCAGCTGCAGATGGTCGTAACCTCGGTCAGCTCCATCATGGGCAACAGTCTCCATGGCAGCCCAGACAGTTTCAATGAGCGGTGCTCCAAAAACGCAGCGTCAAGCATTCAGGACTCCCATCACCCAAATCAGGCCCTCTTCTCACCGTGAGCATAGAAACCTGAAGCCACACACTCAGCAATTCAGGACATGTACTTCCCCTCTTCCATCCGATTTCTGACAGTACATTGAACCCATAGACACTACTTCACTCATTTTTCATTTATGTTTTTGCTCTCCTTATTTCACCAATATATTTTTACTGTAATTCAGTTTTCTATTATTATGTATTGCATTGTTCTGCTGTCGCAGTTACCAACTTTGTGACATATGCTGGTGATACTAAACCTGACTCGATTCTGATGTGTAATAAGACCAGCAAGGCATTGCAGGAATTGTGCTGATGGTCAGTATGTACATGATGGGCTGAATGGCCTGTTTCTGTCCTCCCTGACAGAGGGTAGTTTGTAGATGAGGAATCAGCAGATCGCAAAGCAGTGTTTTCCTTCAGATGATTATCGGCGAATCCTCGTTCTGTTTACAGCAGACAGCACAAAAGGTACGAGACAGCACGAGATGTATGCTATGTGCATACATCTATTGATGCTTCTGGACACAGCTTCAGTGATGTCCCTGGGATCATCGGGTGTTTCGGGGCTTTCAACATCATACAACTTCCTCCAGGTGACCCAGCCGGGGCTGATCAGACCCCAGCTTGTGTCCAGATGGCTAGCTACTTATGACTCCATGGCTCCCCTCTTTTGAGCCACAGCCATCTTGAGGCCCCCTCTGCCGCATCGGTGGTACTGCGGATGGCTCTCCTCTTCCTCTCTCCCTCCATGCCTAAAATGCTGAAGGCTCTAACTAAAGAATTGGCTACGAATCCCCTACAACCACCCTCCACTGGGAGACACCTCGCTCTCCATCCAGCCTGCTGACAGTTGCTGACCAGTCTTGCGTACTTGGAGAGCTTCCTTTCAAAGGCCTCTTCCAAGCTATCTTCCCATGGGACTGTCAGCTCCAGCAGCACCACTTGCTTAGTAGACTCAGACAGTAGGACAATGTCTGGTCGCAGGGTGGTGACTGCGATATGGTTGGGGAACTTCAGCTGCCGTTCGAGGTCCACCAACAGCTGCCAGTCCCTTGCAGAGGTCAGAATGCCTGCAGATGTTCTTTTGGCAGGTATTGGCTGCTCCCCAGCTCTGACAAAGGCAATGGTTTGCTTGGAGGATCGGGACCACTTCGCCCACTCAACTCCTGCGCTGACGGCTTCAGCGATGGTCTTCAGGACCTGATCATGCCTCCACCTGTACCGTCCCTCACCAAGTGCCCTTGCACAGCCGCTGAGGATGTGCTCCAGGGTTCCTCACCTGGAGCACAGTGGGCACGCAGATGACTCTACAGAATACCCTCAAGCATAAATTTTGCCTTGACATCAGCTCCAGATTTAATGCCTTGGTGTGGATTTCACAAATATGGAGGAAAAGAAGCAATAAAGAGTCAACACCTGAATTTTTTGAGGATGTAACTATGAAAATGGACAAGGGAGAGCCAGTGGATGTAGTGTACCTGGACTTTCAGAAAGCCTTTGCTAAAGTCCCACATAGGAGATTAGTGGGCAAAATTGGGGCACATGGTATTGGGGGCAGAGTACTGACATGGATTGAAAATTGGCTGGCTGAGAGGAAACAAAGTAGTGATTAACGGGTCCCTTTCGGAATGGCAGGTGGTGACCAGTGGGGTACCGCAGGGTTCAGTGCTGGGACCGCAGCTGTTTACAATATATATTAATGATTTAGATGAGGGAATTAAAAGTAACATTAGCAAATTTGCCGATGACACAAAGCTGAGTGGCAGTGTGAAATGTGAAGAGGATGTTATGAGAATGCAGGGTGACTTGGACAGGCTGGGTGAGTGGGCAGATGCAGTTTAATGTGAATAAATGTGAGGTTATCCACTTAGGTGGTAAGAACGGGAAGGCAGATTATTATCTAAATGGAATCAATTTCGGAAAAGGGGAAGTACAACGAGATCTAGGTGTTCTTGTACACCAGTCACTGAAAGCAAGCATGCAAGTACAGCAGGCAGTGAAGAAAGCTAATGGCATTCTGGCCTTCATAACAAGGGGAAATGAGTATAGGAGCAGAGGTCCTTCTGCAGTTCTACAGGGCCCTGGTGAGACCACACCTGGAGTACTGTGTGCAGTTTTGGTCTCCAGATTTGAGGAAGGACATTCTTACTATTGAGGGAGTGCAGTGTAGGTTCACAAGGTTAATTCCCGGAATGGCGGGACTGTCATATGTCGAAAGATTGGAGCGACTGGGCTTGTATACTCTGGAATTTAGAGGGATGAGAGGGGATCTTATTGAAACATGTAAGATTATTAAGGGATTGGACACGCTGCAGGCAGGAAGCATGTTCCCACTGATGGGTGAGTCCAGAACCAGAAGCCACAGTTTAAGAATAAGGGGCAGGCCATTTAGAAAGGAGTTGAGGAAAATCTTTTTCACCCAGAGAGTGGTGGATATGTGGAATGCTCTGCCCCAGAAGGCTGTGGAGGCCAAGTCTCTGGATGCTTTCAAGAAAGAGATGGATAGAGCTCTCAAAGATAGTGGAATCAAAGGTTATAGGGATAAGGCAGGAACTGGATACTGATTGTGGATGATCAGCCATGATCACAGTGAATGGTGGTGCTGGCTCGAAGGGCTGAATGGCCTACTCCTGCACCTATTGTCTATTGTTAAGTACAGCCACTGGTTGAGAGAGTTTAACGATATTGACTGGGATTCCCATGCTGTAAAAGGGCTGGATGGGATAGAGTTTCTCAAATGTGTTCAGGTAAGTTTCCGTAATCAATTGAGCCACCCAGTAACTCATTGACTTAACCCGAACCCCATCACAGGGCAATTTACATTGACCAATTAAACCAGCTACCGGTGCGTCTCTGGACTAGGAAGCAACCGGAAGAAACCCAGGCACACAGGGGTAGGAAAGTACACATTTGCTCACAGAGGACACCATAACTGGGCTCCAAGCTACTACACCCTGAACATCAATGGTGTCGTGCTACTGTGGTGTCCACGATGCTGTTGCTTTATTTGAGAAAGGCTCTAAAAATAATCTCAGGCATTTTAGGATGGTGGAGGTGACATCAGTAGGGGTAAGTTATTGGAAGGTATTCTAAGTGTTAGAATTTTGATAGAAATGGATTGATTAGGGATAGACAGCATGGCTGTCTGGTGGTGCGTCCTTTCATCCAGTTTTATAGAGTTTTTCAAGGAAGAACCAGGAAAGTTGATGAAAGAATATTTTCCATATGGATTTTGGCAAGGCCTTTTTTCATCTCACGGGGGATGAGCCAAGCTGGTTCGGCCACTTGGCATTCAAAACGGATTAGACGCTGGATATGCAGGAGAAGCCAGGTAGTGATAGTAGGTGGCTAGTTGTGTCTGGAGGCCTGTAGGTAGTGGTGTACTGCCAGGATTGCTGCTGGGTCCGTTGTTGTTTGTCATCTATATACACAATCTGGATGGTGGCTTTGTGGCTAAGTTTGCTGACGTTATGAAGATAGGTGGAGGGGCCGGTAGTGCTGAGGAAACAGAGAGTCTGCAGAGAGACTTGGATAGATTGGAAGAATGGGCACAGAAGTGGCAAATGAAATACAGTGTTGGAAAGTGTATAGTTATGCACTTTGGCAGAAGAAATAAACGGGCAGACTATTATTTAAATGGGGAGAGAATTCAAAGTTCTGAGATGCAACGGGACTTGGGCGTCCTCGTACAGGATACCCTTAAAGTTAACCTCCAGGTTGAGTCGGTAGTGAAGAAGGCAAATGCAATGTTGGCATTCATTTCTAGAGGAATAGAGTATAGGAGCAGGGATGTGATGTTAAGGCTCTATAAGACACTGGTGAGACCTCACTTGGAGTACTGTGGGCAGTTTTGGTCTCCTTATTTAAAAAAGGAAGTGCTGACGTTGGAGAGGGTACAGAGAAGATTCACTAGAATGATTCAGGGAATGAGAGGGTTAACATATGAGGAACGTTTGTCCGCTCTTGGACTGTATTCCAAGGAGTTTAGAAGAATGAGGGGAGACCTCATAGAAACATTTCAAATGTTGAAAGGCATGGACAGAGTGGATGTGGCAAAGTTGTTTCCCATGGTGGGGGAGTCTAGTACGAGAGGGCAAGACTTGAGGACTGAAGGGCGCCCATTCAGAACAGAAATGCGAAGGAAGTTTTTTAGCAGAGGGTGGTGAATCTATGGAATTTGTTGCCATGGGCGGCAGTGGAGGCCAAGTCGTTGGGTGTATTTAAGGCAGAGATTGATAGGTATCTGAGTAGCCAGGGCATCAAAGGTTATGGTGAGAAGGCAGGGGAGTGGGACTAAATGGGAGAATGGATCAGCTCATGATAAAATGGTGGAGAAGACTTGATGGGCCGAATAGCCGACTTCTGCTCCTTTGTCTTGTGGTCTTATGGATAACATGGTAAACTGGATTAACAGGTTTGCGGATGACACCAAGACTGGGGGTGCGTGGGCAGAGGGGAAGGCTATCAAAGCTTACAGCAGGATCTGGACCAGTTGAAAATTGAGGAAAGTGAAATGCAGAGAAGTGTGAGGTGTTGCTCTTTGGGATAACAGGCCAGGTTATAACCTGCACAGTAAACACTGGAGGGCAGTGTGGACTGCGATCGAACTGAATGATCTGGGAACACAGACACGTGATTCTTTACAAGTGTCATCACGGGTAGACGGGGTCGTAAAGGGAGCTTTTAGTACATTGGTCTTCAGAAAGTGAAGTGTTGTGTTCTAGGTCTTCGGATGTTGTGTTGAAGCTGAATTAGGTGTGGCCCATTTTGGATTATAATGTCTATGGGAAATACGTCAAAAATATTGAAAGTGTGCGGAAAGAAAGAATACAATGATGTTGCCGGGGACGTGGGGACCTGATTTAATAGAATAAATACATGCAGAATCTTTTTATTTAGGTTGGGTGAGACTAACAGTGGAGATCATGAGTTAAGGACGAAAGATGAAATGTTAAAGGGGAACAAGAAGGGGATCTGCTTCACTCACTGGGTGGCAAGAGTCTGAGACTGGCTGCCTGCAGAAATGGTGGATGCGGGTATGATTTCAACATTGAAGAGAAATCTGGGTAGGGCTATGAATGGGAAGGACATGCAGGGCTATGTTCCAGGTGCAGGTTGCTAGGTCTAGGCAGATTAATATTTTGGCTGAAAGGCCTGTTTCTGTGTTACAGTGTTCTGTGACTCGAAGGAATAACCGGGGGGTGGGGAGAGGGTAGAATCCCCTGGGGACTCTGGTGTGCATTAATGTACTGACTGGAAAGAGAGGCTTCCACAGTCATAGGGATTAGTGGCGTGTTCTCCAGGGAACAGCTGAAAATGCAGATAGCCATAGACCTCAGCAGCACAGAAGCAGCTCGTTGACCTGTCTACTCCCTGCCTCAGTCTATGAGCTATCCAGTCTCCCCTGTCTGAGTGTTTCCTTCTTTGGTAGTACCATACCTTCTCCTTTAATCCTTCTGCTCTGTTGTATCTAAAACAACGGAAATCTGGTGCATTAAGCTGCCAGTTCTGTCTCTCCTGCAACCAAACCTCACTAGTGGTTACTATTTCATTATTCCACATGATGATTCACGCTCTAAGCTTATCCGCCTTATGGTCAACACGCCTTGCATTAATATAGACACAATTCAGAGCAGTAACCAGACACAAGCAAGTGAAAATCTGCAGATGCTGGCAATTTGTGTGTGCTACTCAAAACAGTATTGCTTAACCTTAGGATTCTGACTTTATATAAAGGCCCAGCAACATTTTCCGCACAACCACTCCACGATCTGCCCTAGTACAGTGGTTTCCATCCCCTACAACTCTACTTAAAGCCCCTGAGTAGGAATCGTAAACGTACCCACAAGGATATTAGTCAAGTTAAAGTCCAATTGCCCTGTCAGTACAGGTCCCACCTTACCTGGAAGGGAAACTAATCTGAAGTCATACTTCATGCAATCTCTCCTTGGCTATGTTCTATTATCTTCCTATTTCTGACCTCACCAGTACGTGTCGCACACTCCTGACCCTGGCACCTGGGGGGCAACCTGCCATCCGGGATCTTTTTCTCATCCACAGAGCCTCCTGTCGGTTCCACTAACCTAGAGATCGCCTGTCACTACTGCTTCCCTGTTTTCTCCTCTTCTCTTCTGATTCACAGAGCCACACAGTGACAGAGACCAAACACCCATAGATTTCCTCTCTAGGTCAGTATACCTGCTACGGAGAGGAACGGCTCCAGGGGTACACTGCACCGGCTGCCTACCTGCTCACCGCCTCCTGGCGGACACCCAATTAACTGTGTCTTACACCTTAGGAATAACTTGTAGGCATCCGTTAGTCTCAAAATAACAGTTTCAAAATAACAAAAAAGGAAAAGGGCCTGGAGCAAAAGTTTGGGCACCCTACATAGCAGTACTTAGTAACACCCCCTTTGGCAAGTATCACAGCTTGTAAATGCTTTCGGTAGCCAGCTAAGAGTCTTTCAATTCTTGTTTGGAGGATTTTCACCCATTTTTCCTTGCAAGAGGCTTCAAGTTCTGTGAGATTCTTGGGACATCTTGCATGCAGTGCTCTTTTGAGGTCTATCCACTGATTCTCCATGATGTTTAGGTCGAGGGTCTGTGAAGGCCATGGCAAAACCTTCAGCTTGTGCCTCTTGAGGTAGTCCATTGTGGATTTTGAGGTGTGGATTTTGAGGTGTTTTTAGGTTCATTATCCTGTTGTAGAAGCCATCCTCTTTTCATCTTCAGCTTTTTCACAGATGGTGTGATGTTTGCTTCCAGAATTTGTTCGTATTTAATTGAATTCATTCTTCCCTCTACCAGTGAAATGTTCCCGGTGCCACTGGGTGCAACACAAGCCCAAAGCATGATCCATCCACCCCTGTGCTTAACAGTTGGAGAGGGGTTCTTTTCATGAAATTCTGCACCCTTTTTTCTCCAAACATACCTTTGCTCATTGTGGCCAAAAAGTTCTGTTCAAAAGGTTCAAAGGAACATCTAAACAAACCTGATGCATTTTGGAAACGAGTCCTGTGGACTGATGAAGATAAAATAGAACTTTCTGGCTGCAATGAGCAAAGGTATGTTTGGAGAAAAAAGGGTGCAGAATTTCATGAAAAGGACACCTCTCCAACTGTTAAGCACAGGGGTTTGATGTTCAAGGAGCCAACTGGGGCCGCACTGTGGACCCTGGAGCTCAGCACTCTGTGTCGTGCTGGGAAATACACGGTCAACGGGAACCCTTTACTCCCTGTGATGTCCACTGCACATCTCCACAGACCTGGGTGTTTAATTTGTGAGTGATCCCAGGGAGGGATGGAGATGAGTGGAGGAGAGGTCAGAGGATGAGAGAGAGTGAAGGGGAGGAGAGGAAGGAGAGCGGAAGAGATTAGAGACAGGGTAGGGGAGGACAGGAAATGAGGTGGAGGGAAAGTGAATTAGGGAGAGTGGAAGGAAGGGACAGGGTAGAGGAGGAGGGAGAGAGAAGGGGAGGGGAAGAGAGGAAAGAGGAGGATGAAGGTCGAGAACGGGTATGGGGAATAGAGGGAATGTGGGGAAGGGCTGAAGGGGGAGTGGACTGATAGTGGGGAAGGAAAAGCAGAAGGGAGGGGAATGAAGAAAATGGAGGGATGAGTGTGACAGAAAAGAGAGGAGGATGCAGAATTGTGGAGGAGAAGTGGTATGAGCAGATTGTAGGGGAGTAAGGATGGTGAGTGCAGAGAGGGGTGAGGGGAGTGAAGAAAGAGGGTGGTACGACGGAGGGTTGAATGGAGGAAATAACAGATTGGAGGGGAAATTGGGGGCTCCAAAGGGAGATGATTGTTCATTGTTCGCCACTGGTGCCTGAAATGTGGTGAATGTTGTTCGTTGTTTAAGAAGGGCAGCAAGGACGGGACAGGGATCAGCGGGGTTCAGGGTATCACTGGCTGACACTGGACTGATCAAATAGGTGGAGATGGGATGGGGTGGCAAAGGGATTGGAGATTGGTCATCATGTGGAGATTGGAGGAGATGCCTGGAGATATGTAGCCCAGACGGAGGGTGGGAATACACTGGTCACCTGCTGAATATTGGACATTATATGGAGGTTGACAGGGCTATGGTGCATCAGGGTATTGAGCGGTTTTTGAAGTATTGGGGCAACTGAAGCATTAGGGCACTGGGGCATTGGTGAATATTGGAGGTTTGATGGGTCTTTGTGAAAAGGTTGTATCATGGGGTGATGTAGAAGGTCAGGACTGGGTTTGGGTTTGGTAGACTGTGTAGGGGTAGTGGGGTGAGCCACTGTGGCTTTTGGACACAGTGAGAGGGATGATTGAGCAGAGAGTGGTGCAGTAACTGTCAAAGGGATGTTCTGAGAGGTCAGAGAGGAAGACTGACAGATCAGAGGGAAGACACTAGTGAGGAATGAGAGAGGAGAGGCAGGAACTGTGACAGGATGGAGAGGGAAGGTGGAGGGACGGTGGACCACAGTTGTTGGACAGAGTAATAGAGGAAAGCAGGATGTACTGGGTGAGTCGCAGATGGAGACTGAGGAGACAGTGTGCGGGTGACTGGGATGGAGAGGGACAGGGTGTCTAACAGGAGGAAGAGAGAGTGAAGCACGAGTTGTGTCTGTGGGATGGGGGAAAATTAAAGGACAGATTTCAGTGTCTCAGGAGGGATGGATAGGGTGTGAGATGACAGAAGAGGGTTGACTAAAGAGGGAGGTGTGAACAGCATGGGAGGACAGTGTGGGGGGGGGGTTGGACATTTAACCCATTTGATGCTGGTTGATGGTTTCTGCCCACGTCGTTACCTCCCATCTCCCCAATGCCGTTCCCCCTAATCACAGTTCTCTGACTGGTTGACATCTGTACTGAACTTGTGGGAGTTGTGATGTTATGTTGAAATTGTATAGGACATTGGTGAGGCTGATTTGGAATATTATGTAATGATCTGGTCATCTACCTACAGGAAAGTTATCAATAAGATTGGAAAGTGTGCAGAAAAAGTTTACAAGGATATTGTCGGAACTTGAGGACTTGTGTTACTGGGAAAGATTCAATAGGTTGGAATTTCATTCCTGGACACAAGAGAAGGAGGGGAGATTGAATCAAGGAATATAAAATGATGAGGGATATTGGTAGTGTAAATAAAAGCAGGGTTTTCCACTGACATTGCGAGAGTCTAGAACTGCAGAAGTCATAAGTTGAGGGTGAAAGGTGACATAGTTAAGGGGGAACCTGAGGGTCAACCTCTTCACTCAGAGGGTACTGAGAGTGTGGAATGAGCTGTCAGTGAAGTGGTGGATGTGGGTTTGAATGTAACAACAAAGAGACGTTTGGATCAGTAAAGGATGGGAGGGGTCTGGGGGGGCTATGGTCCATGTGTGGGTCAATGGGAATAGGCATAATAGCAAGTCACCATAGACTAGATGGGCTGATGGGCCTATTTCTGTTCTGTTCGCAACTGAAGGGTGAGTGACGAAATGAACGATTTAAGCTGATTACTTAACCTAGATGATGTTGAATGGCGATTGTTCACAGATCGCTGAAACTGGGAGTCCAGAGATCAATGTCTGGGGAAAGGGGTGGTCAGTGTGTACTCTGAGTTCAGGTTAAACTCCAGGCCTCTTCTGACACCTTGTGCAAATAACTCAGCATTTCTCCTGGCCAGCTGTAAGCGTCTCTCAGGCCTCTACACCTGTAAGGTACTGCTGTCCGGGAAAATCTCAGACACTTCGGGAGCTGACGTGTTGTGAATCGCCATACACCGCTGGATGCTGATACCCCAGCGAATCCCGGATTGCCTGGGACCGTGAGGCCCTTCCACTGGCAGGGCGACGTGATGGAGTAACGGTTAACGTAGCAGTTTCCAGGCTCGGTTTCCGCTGCGGTCTGGAATGGACTTCGTACTTCCTCTCCCTGACCACGTGGGTCTCCCCCAGATGCTCGGGTTTCATCCCACATTCCAGCGACGTGCGGGCTAGCTGGATGGTTGAGCGCAGCAGGGTGCTGCGTGTGCATTGGGCTGGAGAGCTGTGTTACAGTGCTGCATTACAAACAGCAAATGGAAAAGGTCTTCCACTCACGCACCACTGCAGAACTGCAGACAGTCCTGGCTGGTTCTTGACGCACTGTGACACACCGTGCACTTCCAAGAGTGTCTGAATACCCAGTAGACTGCTGTATACACCCGTAGAGGGTTCCTCATACACTGAAGTCCCATTTACTCTTGGCAGTGTCCTGATACACTGAACCACTCTTGCCGTTAATATATTGACAAAACATCATGCCATGTGCCAGTCTGCTCTCATAATTCCATTCAAGTACTTCGCCTCTACTCCTTGCTGAATACTTTTATCCAAAAGTACATTTAATATCAGAGAAACGCACTCAATATACACCCGGAAATGCTTTTTCTTCACAGGCATCCACGAAAACAGAGGAGTGCCACAAAGAATGAATGACAGTTAAATGTTAGAACCCCAAAGTCCCCTGCCTCCCTCCCCTCCCTCCCACGCATAACGGGCCACAATCCCTCCTCCCCCCACCGGCAAGAAGAAAGCATCAACACCCACTACCAAGCACTCAAGCATGAGCAAAGACACAGACTTGCAGTACCCCAAAGACTACTCGTTCACCCGGTATTCGACATCCCACAGGCTCTCTCTCTCTCTCTCTCCCGCTAATAAGGGAGAAAGAGGTGTCTCCATTTCACAGCGGGAGGGGAGACATAACAAACAACTGGCTGGTTTACGATGTTAAAAGTCTGTTGTGTCACTTTTTCCAAGTTCTGTGCCCAAAGATCTCAGGTCTCTGAGCACACAGCCAAGGATCTTCCAGTTCCCACGTCAGATAGCAGCCAGTCATGAAACCCCGAGAGCAGGTCCCATTCCCGCAAAGAATTAAAGTCGGCGTGTAACTCCAGCTCAGGGTCTTGAAAAGAACCCTGAAAGGGAAAAATAGAGATATTAAAGATGGAAATAGAGCTGTTTCCGAAGATGCAAGCAAAGGGGTCGCCATTTAGCACCATCTTGACTGAGCTCAACCCTCCAAGGCTTTCCATTTTATTCTGTATTCTCTATATTCTCTATATCTGTCCTCTGCCCTTCAAAGTTCCTTACAGTTCACCCCTTCCCTCCCCCACCTCTGGAAGCCTATACCCCATCGACATTCTCTCCTTTCCGTAACTGCGATGAAGGGTAGCTTCATTATAACCATATTTAAACTACATTAACTTCCTGCTCTGCTACATTTGTTCAGCAAACAGAGCTAGACCTGTCCTTGCCTGTTATAACTATCTACATACTTTTTCCCCCAAAGTAACCTCTCCTCAATGCACTTTAAAAATTGCTCCCTCTCCATCTGTTAATATAAGGCAATTCATGTTTATTTTTGGGGAAGTTGAAATCCCTTACTGCTACAGCACTCTTATACTTCACAGCTCTATGTGACTTATCTACTCCTGTATCTCCTGCTGACCATACAGTGGTCTATGGTATAACTGAAGCGAAATGGTCACACCTTTTCTGCAAGGAAGCAACTAAGTTAATTTACAAATTGGCCTTCACTTCACAGTTAAACAGATGAACATTCTCTTTTTTTAAAAAAAAAAGTGGATTTCATTTTGATTGAGAAATCATCTCAGATTTGTTACTTGCAATTATACGTGTTGTTCATTCGGTTAATGACATCTAACTTGTGATTGGGGACTATGCGAAAACTAGTAATAAGGACGCCTGTTCACAAAATGTACAGAACTTATTATTTGCCATTTCAGAGGTAGAGATCAGGAGGGGAAGAAGAATGTCCCGTTCGTCCAAAGAAATCAGCGCCCAGGTTAAGAAAACCAAATTTCGCCACTGCTCACATTCCCAGTGTCCATGAAAATGCATTCACTTCCTAATGACCCCATTTGTTGGGCCCCTTTATCATCCATTCATGGTGATTGACCAGAGTTCTTTTAACCCTACTGATCGGAGGAAATAGCCGCCTCTGATCCCCCCTTGCTTGTCAGTTTCAAGTTATTTCACGGCTTCCATCCCTTGTTTTCTGGTCTCTATTTACAACACTGCAACACATCCCAACAGATGACCTGCTTATCGCCCAAACAATATATTGGACTGTCCAACGCATATCTCAGCCAAAATTCCTCACAATTTACAAACCCTTTTAACTCCCCCTGTTACAGGAACGTTTGCAAGCGAACTAGAGATGTCAATTGCTTGGCATATTCCATATGGAGTTTCTCAAAGAATTTATCCTGTGTCCTATCACATTGCGCCCCGCTTTCTGCGTGCCGAATAACAAACAGATTAATAAAGGAAATTCTGAGAAGAAGTTGAGGAGATTTCGGGCGTGGATGCTAGAGGTCAGATCCGGGGTCGCCAGCAAAGTTAAGATCAGTTTGAACTGAAGGAGCAGAGGGGTAATGTAAGCTTTTGGGTTGGAGCAGGTGACAGAGACCAGGAGATGTTGAGCAGCAGAAATAGTCTATGAAACGAAATTAAAGTTGCCAATTCAAACCATGACTGAGCAATGCCAGTGCAGAAAGGTGAGTGTGGTGCTGGGCAAAAGGGGCTTGTAGAGAGTTGGGGAACGGGTATGAATTTTTTCAGACAAGTTCAAGATGATGAACGATAAGGGAAAGAGACCATCAGAAAGCCAGAGCAGCCCATCAGGAAAGATTGTTATGAAAGAGGCGGCTGTAGAGATCGTGGAGTCATTAGTGATGATTTTTCAAGTTTCACCGGGGGTCAGAAACAGGCTGTGGAATGGAAAATCAGAAGTGTGCCTTTCAGTGGGCAGGGTAGGATAAAACGAAATATCAGGGCAGTTTTCACTTTCACTGCTCACTGAATATCGGATTGTGTCCGTCTGATATCTTGTTGGTCATACAGTTGTGTCCAATGCCCGTGAACTGAGTTTTATTATCCAGACTGTCATCCATAGTAGCTTTGAAATCTTGCAATATTAGTCAAAATCCAGTGGTGTTTTCAAGTCTCTCTCTCACACACACACACACAAAATGCTGTGGAACTCAGCAGGCCAGGCAGCATCTACGGAAATGAGTAGAGTCGACGTTTCACCCAAGACCCTTCACTCGTTTCCATGGATGCTGCCTAGCCTGCTGAGTTCGACCGAGGTGGGGGGGGAAGGGTGTCTGTGTGTGTGTGTGTGTGTGTGTGTGTGTGTGTGTGTGTGTTTGTGTGTGTTTTTCAGCATCTGCAGATTTTCTCTTCTTTGTGATTGGAGTTTTCAATGTTGTGTTTTTCACAAGTGTAGTGTGGTAATCATTTCATCCCTTTTCCCATGTAAGATGTTCAACAGAAACACAGGGAGACTCTGCGGGCACAAACTGAAACACTGAGAGTGAACACGATCCTGGGCGAGAAGGTGAAGGCTTTCCAGCTGGTTGATCGATACGCTGAGCTCACGGTCATTTCTACTGTTCGAGACCGGAGACTGGTGGAAGATGAGTTGCTGGCAAGAGGCAGAGACCACGAGGAGTGGAGAGAGAAACATCTCAATGGCGAGCTGGAAAAAATCCGGTCTGATCAGTTGTTCCAGAGCAGCTTTTCCCACAGTAAATCTAAATCTGGGAGTTCGGCAGCAGTGGCCGGAGCCCCAGCGATCGGGAAAACAACAATGGTACAAAAGATTGTTTATGACTGGGCCGCAGGGAAAATATACCAACAATTCCAGTTTGTCTTCAGTTTCAAGTTCCGGGATTTGAACTCCATCAACTGCAGAATAAACCTGAGGGAACTGATTCTGGATCAGTATCCTTACTTTGGGAATTTGCTGAGAGAGGTCTGGAAGAACCCAGAGGGATTGCTGTTTATATTTGATGGTTTGGATGAATTCAAGCACAAAATCGATTTTGCTGACAGTCGGAGAGATACAGAACCCAAGCACCAGTGTCCAGATCCCGAGTGGTGGTGTGAAGTGTCGGATATTGTGTACAGTTTAATCCAGGGCAAGCTGCTCCCAGGGTGTTCAGTGCTGGTGACCACCCGCCCCACTGTGTTACGTTTATTGGAAAAGGCAGAGATCAGTGTCTGGGCTGAAATCCTGGGATTTGTTGGTGAGGAACGGAAGGAATATTTCAACAGGCATTTTGAAGATCAGACGGTGGCGGCAGCTGTTTTCAAACACGTGAAGGAGAACGAGATCCTGTACACCATGAGCTACAACCCCTCCTACTGCTGGATCCTCGCTCTGGCACTGGGCCCCTTCTTCACAAAAAGAGACAGGGATCCACAGCAAGTTCCCAAGCCCGTCACCCAAATCTATTCCTACTATATTTACAACATCCTGAAAAACCACGGCCGTGAGATTGAGAGTCCCCGTGATGTGTTGCTCAGGGTTGGTCAAATGGCCTTCAGAGGAGTGTCCGAGAGGAAGATTGTGTTTACAGATGAAGATTTGATCAACTACAATCTGCAGCCTTCCCAGTTCCTGTCCGGGTTCCTGATGGAGCTTCTGGAGAGAGAGGATTCTGCCCGGTGTGTGGTGTACACATTCCCACACCTCATCATCCAGGAGTTTGTAGCTGCAGTCGCACAATTCCTGAATCCACATCCCGGGGATATCCTCAAATTCCTTACAAAAGCCCACAACTCGACAGATGGGCGATTTGAGGTATTTCTCCGTTTTGTTGCTGGTCTCTCCTCCCCAATGGCATCTCAGGGCTTGGAGGAGTTTCTGGGTCCATTTGTTCAACAAACAATCTGCCGGGTGATTGACTGGGTGAAGGAGGAGTTTAAACACCAGAGTGGAAACACAGAGAGTGAAGCTGGTAAAAGGAGCCTCCTGAGCACATTGCACTACCTGTTTGAGTCTCAGAATCCAGAACTGGCTCAGGCCGCACTGGGATCTGTG
Organism: Mobula hypostoma; assembly: GCF_963921235.1. Taxonomy (NCBI): domain Eukaryota; kingdom Metazoa; phylum Chordata; class Chondrichthyes; order Myliobatiformes; family Myliobatidae; genus Mobula; species Mobula hypostoma. Next base: position 6,848,510 of record NC_086127.1, on the reverse strand, counting down.
GAAACACTTTCATTCAGTGGAGTGACACTGACCCCGATTGACTGCGCGGTCCTGTCTCATATCATCGGACTCTGTGATTCAGTAAGTCACCTCGACCTGGTTCACTGCCACATTCAGTGTGAAGGAATCCAGCAGCTGGGACCCGGACTGCACAACTGCCCAGAGTTGAGGTAATTTGACTTATCTCTCACTCTGAACTGTGAAACTGTTCCATTGTGTTGTTTCAATGTAAAGGGATTTGGGTAAAACTGTAGTAACTGAGATTGTGAAGAACGGTGACAAATGCCCAAGGGATCAGTCGGTAATTCCTAAGGACGGGAGGAGACTGCGGTTCCTTGTAAAAGGATGTCGGACAATTCATCAGATCAGTGAACAACGGTCATTGGTCTAATGGTAGTAAGTCACAGGAGCGGCCATGTTTCTCGCTGTTTCTGACATGTCCATTGACAATGTTCCTTCTCACTGTCACCAACACCCAGACCGACACCCCCTGCCCTTCCCCATGTGTGACCATCCCCTTGCAGCGATCTGCTCACTCCCAGATACCTTGTCCAAATGTGGGCATCTTCTCTCCCGATTGTGGAACTCAATTCTGTCCAACCCCTGCCTTGCAATTTATGTCCGCACCCCTTCCCTTTGTGGGATCATCTTTTCCCAACGCTATATTCCTGTGGGGTCCCTCCCTTCCCCATCCCCCTTCCTCCTGTCCGATCTCCCTACTCATTCCTCATCCTCCTGGGGGAATCTCTTTTCCCCATCGCCTCACCTCCTATGGGACCCTTCCACCATCTCCGTGGGCATTTTCCCACTTACAGCTACTCCTCACTGTGGGGCTTCTCCCATCCTTTAACTCTGCTTTTTCTCCAGTCCGGAACATTCCCCTAACCGTCCGGGAGTGAAACAGAATGTGGGGAGTTTACAGGGTCACACTGACAGACTAAATTACTGAGATTTGGTTAGTACCCTGGAGCTGGGCACTGAGGGACATTGACGGTGATGGGAACTCCGATCAGTGATGTATTGAAGAGTTTAATGTTTCCTGAAATATCCCAGTGATGAAATTCTCTCAGACCCACGGTTTGAATCACTGTTTTCATCAAGTTGTTTGTGTTTAGACTTGCGTGGAATAAACTGGAAGATTCAGGAGTGAAACTGGTGTCTGAGGCTTTGAGGAACCCGGAGTGTAAAATACAGAAACTGTGGTAAGTACCAGACTTTGGAAGATTGTGTTTACAGTCACTGGCTGTCTGACACTGAACATTCATAAGAGTTGCTGGTGAACGCAGCAGGCCAGGCAGCATCTCTAGGAAGAGGTACAGTCGACGTTTTGGGCCGAGACCCTTCGTCAGGACTAACTGAAGGAAGAGCTAGTAAGAGATTTGAAAGTGGGAGGGAGAGGGGGAGGGGGAAAAAGCACAGAGGTCTCAAAGCTGTCCACTTCTTTTTGGATTTCAGACCTAACCAATTCCCCTCTACCACCACTTTGCTCCGTCTAGCTGAATTAGTCCTTACTCTTAATAATTTCTCCTTTGGTTCCTCCCACTTCCTCCAAACTAAAGGTGTAGCTATGGGCACCCGTATGGGTCCTAGCTATGCCTGCCTTTTTGTTGGCTTTGTGGAACGATATATGTTCCGTGCCTATTCTGGTATCCGTCTCCCACTTTTCCTTCGCTACATCGACGACTGCTGCTTCCTGCACACATGCTGAGCTCGTTGACTTTATTAACTTTGCTTCCAACTTTCACCCTGCCCTCATGTTTACCTGGTCCATTTCTCACACCTCCCTCTCCTTTCTAGATCTTTCTGTCTCTATCTCTGGAGACAGCTTATCTACTGATGTCTACTATAAGCCTACTGACTCTCACAGCTATCTGGACTATTCCTCTTCTCACCCTGTCTCTTGCAAAAACGCCATCCCCTTCTCGCAATTCCTCCGTCTCCGCCGCATCTGCTCTCAGGATGAGGCTTTTCATTCCAGGATGAAGGAGATGTCCTTTTTTAAAGAAAGGGGCTTCCCTTCCCCCACCATCAACTCTGCTCTCAAACGCATCTCCCCCATTTCACGCACATCTGCTCTCACCTCATCCTCCCGCCACCCCACTAGGAATAGGGTTCCCCTGGTCCTCACCTACCACACCACCAGCCTCTGGGTCCAACATATTATTCTCTGTAACTTCCGCCATCTCCAACGGGATCCCACCACTAAGCACATCTTTCCCTCCCCCCATCTCTGCTTTCCGCAGGGATCGCTCCCTACACAACTCCCTTGTCCATTCATCCCCCTCATCCTTCTCCACTGTTCTCTCTCCTGGCACTTATCCGTGTAAGCGGAACAAGTGCTACACATGCCCTTACACTTCCTCCCTTACCACCATTCAGGGCCCCAGACAGTCCTTCCAGGTGAGGTGACACTTCACCTGTGAGTCGACTGGGGTGATATACTGCGTCTGGTGCTCCCGATGTGGACTTCTATATATTGGTGAGACCCGACACAGACTGGGAGACCGTTTCGCTGAACATCTACGCTCTGTCCGCCAGAGAAAGCAGGATCTCCCAGTGGCCACACTTTTTAATTCCACGTCCCATTCCCATTCTGATATGTCTATCCACGGCCTCCTCTACTGTAAAGATGAAGCCACACTCAGGTTGAAGGAACAACACCTTATATTCTGCCTGGGTAGCCTCCAACCTGATGGCATGAATATTGACTTCTCAAACTTCCGCTAATGCCCCACCTTCCCCTCGTACCCCATCCGTTATTTATTTATATACACACATTCTTTCTCTCACTCTCCTTTTTCTCTCCCTGTCCCTTTCACTATACCCCTTGCCCATCCTCTGGATTTCCCCCCCCCTCCCCCTTTTCCTTCTCCCTGGGCCTCCTGTCCCATGATCCTCTCATATCCCTTTTGCCAATCACCTGTCCAGCTCTTGACTCCATCCCTCCCCGTCCTGTCTTCTCCTATCATTTCAGATCTCCCCCTCCCCCTCCCACTTTCAAATCTCTTACTAGCTCTTCCTTCAGTTAGTCCTGACGAAGGGTCTCGGCCCGAAACGTCGACTGTACCTCTTGCTAGAGATGCTGCCTGGCCTGCTGCGTTCACCAGCAACTTTGATGTGTGTTGCTTGAAATTCCAGCATCTGCAGATTTCCTCGCGTTGACACTGGACATTAACGTGATCAGTAATTGTGTTACAGATAAACACCGGGGATTTGTACCGTCTCCCGTCTCCCTGTGTCCTTCACCCTCACTCTCTCTCATCTCCAGGCTGAACTGTGTCGGTCTCACAGAATCTGGTGTTAAAGATCTCACCTCATCTCTCAGTACAAACCGATCACTGACTGAGCTGGACCTGAGTGATAATAAACTGGGAGATTCAGGAGTAAAACTATTATCTGAGGCTCTGAGTAACCAGAAGAGTAAAATACAGAAACTGGGGTAAGTACCAGACTGTGGGAGATTGTATTTACAATCACTGGGTGTCGGACACTGAACATTCATGTGATCAGTAATTGTGTTACTGATAAACACTGGGGATTTGTACTGTTTCATGTCTCTTTGTGTCTTTCACTCTGACTCTCTCTCTCTTCTCTAGGCTGAACCATGTTGGTCTCACAGATTCTGGTGCTGAGGATCTCACCTCATCTCTCAGTGCAATCCAATCACTGACGGTGCTGAACCTGGGACTGAACTCGCTCACAGACCAATCTGTTCCCGCTCTCCGCAGCCTCATACAGACCCTCCCGAGTCTGGAACGGGTTGTGTAAGTGTTTGTGTTGATCTTCAATGTGATAAAATATCAGCGGATCTGCGGGTTTTCTGGTGATATTTGTCTGTGAGTGTTGTTGAAACATTAACCCCAGTCCCCTGGTACTGACACTGTTGTGTAATCTGTTTATTTCCTCTTCATTCTTCCGTCTGTTTCAGGCTGGACTTGGATCGGTTCAGTGAGACCGGGAGGGAGGAACTGAGATCTCTGCAGGAATACTGGCCCAGACTGAGAGTGATCCTGTGAAAATTGGGGAGTGTGAACAACACCCCACCACCACGGGATGGAGACATCTTGGCCGAAATCCCGGCCTCACTTGGAACAGCGCCCTCTCCTTTAACGGCTGCTCACCAGGTTTAATTCCCAACAGTGGTGACGGAAATTCCTGCGCAGTGACGTCAGAGCCCGTTCCACCGCCAGGTAGCTCTGCCTCCAGTCCAGCGGCCGCTGTTCCCGCCAGATGTGCGGGTCCGAGTGCTCCCCCTAGTGAGGCCCTGGGGAATTACACAGGCAGGAAGAGCCTGGGGGTGGGGGACGGGCTCAGTCTGGGACTCCAGTGTCCCGGGATGGGGGGAGAATCCTTCCACTCACTTTGCTGAGGAGAGGTACATTTCTTCAGTCTGGCCGATAGAATGATGGCAACTTGACAACTACCTCAGTGTGACCCTGGATCTGCAGCGATCTCGGACACTGCCCTGAAGAGCGATTTTATTGTCATTGCTTCCCCGATGCAGAGTGAGACAGCGAGAAACGGGACTGAATATTCAACCTGTCGCTCGGTAATTGTGTGTGGCTGTGTGTGATGCCGGGGCATCTATCTATTCGCGCACCTTAGCAGGTCACCCAACGATTACCGTACATCAGTCGTGAGGAAATCAATAAACCACAGTGACTCCGTGTCTTGGTGCCGGACATGAGCCTACTTAAGGAGAAACAGTGACCCGAGGTTGCTGCTGCCCTGTTCAATATCACAGTGGTTCAGAGCTCCCCTCACTCTCACAGCCGCGCCTCACTTCCAAGCCGAGTGAGGTCGCTCTCGGGGAATCTGGTGTCCGTGATCTCGTCCCTCGCCGACACCGCACTCTCCTCGTTTCCCCCACCTCCCCACGGCCTCCTCTCCACCCTGCCCACGCGTACGCCCCAGTAAACCCGCCACGCTCTCCTCTCTACCTCATCCCAGGGAAAAATAACCACAACAAGTCCATCAGACACAGAAGCAGAATGAGGCCGTTCAGCCCATCGAGTCTGCTCCGCCGTTCCATCACGGCTGATCCCGGATCCCACTCCACTCCATACACCTGCCTCCTTGCCTTATCCTCGGATGCCCTGACCGATAGGAAACGATTAACTTCCTCCTTAAATATTCAAAGGGACTTGGACTCCACCACGGTCTGTGGCAGAGCATTCCACAGATTCACTACCCTTTGGCTAAAAAAAAATCCTCCTTATCTCTGTTCTAAAAGTTCTCCCCCCAATATAGAGGCTGTGCCCTCTAGTTCTGGATACCCCCACTACAGGAAACATGCTCTCCACATCCACCCCACCCAATTGCCCACCATTGAGAACATCTACTATAAACGCTGCCTGGGCAGGGCGAAAAGCATTATCAGGGATGCATCTCACCCTAACCACGGACTTTTTACTCTCCTCCCATCCGGTAGGCGCTACAGGAGCCTCCGCTCCCGCACCAGCAGGCACAGGAAGAGCTTCTTCCCTGAGGCTGTGACCCTGCTGAACCTCTCATCACAGCACTAAGCAATATTGCACCCGTATTGTACTGTCTCAGTACTTTCATATTTGTGTGCTGTAACACTTACTTCTAACTCGCAGTTATTTTGTAAATACTGTAACACTATTCTTTTGCACTTCTGGTTAGATGCTCATTGCATTTCATTGGCTTTGTATCTGTACTCGGCACAATGACAATAAAGTTGAATCTAATCTAATCTAACAAGGGGAATTGAGTATAGGAGCAAAGAGGTCCTTCTGCAGCTGTACAGGGCCCTGGTGAGACCACACCTGGAGTACTGTGTGCAGTTTTGGTCTCCAAATTTGAGGAAGGACATTCTTGCTATTGAGGGAGTGCAGCGTAGGTTCACAAGGTTAATTCCCGGGATGGCAGGACTGTCATATGTCGAAAGATTGGAGCGACTGGGCTTGTATACACTGGAATTTAGAGGGATGAGAGGGGATCTTATTGAAACATGTAAGATTATTAAGGGGTTGGACACGCTGCAGGCAGGAAGCATGTTCCCACTGATGGGTGAGTCCAGAACCAGAGGCCACAGTCTAAGAATAAGGGGTAGGCCATTTAGAATGGAGTTGAGGAAAAACTTTTTCACCCAGAGAGTGGTGGATGTATGGAATGCTCTGCCCCAGAAGGCAGTGGAGGCCAAGTCTCTGGATGCTTTCAAGAAAGAGATGGATAGAGCTCTCAAAGATGGCGGAGTGAAGGGATATGGGGAGAAGGCAGGAACTGGATACTGATAGTGGATGATCAGCCATGATCACAGTGAACGGCGGTGCTGGCTCGAAGGGCCAAATGGCCTACTCCTGCACCTATTGTCTATTGTCTATTGTTCTGGGTCCCTTCAACGTACAATATGTTTCAACGAGCAGCCCCCGCATTCTTCTAAATTCCAGTGAGTGCAGGCCCAAGACTGCCAATCGCTCCTCCTGTGTTAACCCCTTCATCCCCGTGACCCTCCTCCGGACTCTGCAATGACAACACATCCTCTCTAAGATATGGGCCCAAAACTGTTGACAGCACTCTAAGTGCCGCCTCTCTCGCGTCTAATGAAGGCTCAGCATTATCTCTTTGCTTTTATATCCTATTCCCCTTGAAATGAAAGCCAGCATTGCACTTGCCTTCTACCCCAACCTCCAGGCTCTCCTCTCTTCCCCAACCCCTGGGCTCTCCACTGTACACCACCCACCGGTCTCTCCTCTCCACCAAACCCCGAGTGCCCCTCTCTACCTTAACTCCAAAGTTCTCCTCTCCAACCTATCCCCACGCTATTCTCTGTATCTCACCCACCCCTGGGTTCTCCTCTCTACAACACTCCAAACGTTCTTCTCTCTCTCTCTCTCTCTCTCTCTCTCTCTCTCTCTCTCTCTCTCCATCCCCCTCTCCCTCCCCCTCTCCCTCCCCCTCCCTCTCCCTCTCCCTCTCCCTCTCCCTCTCCCTCTCCCTCTCCCTCTCCCTCTCCCTCTCCCTCTCCCTCTCCCTCTCCCTCTCCCTCTCCCCCTCTCTCCCTCTCCCCCTCTCCCCCTCTCCCCCTCTCTCCCTCTCTCCCTCTCTCCCTCTCTCCCTCTCCCCCTCTCCCCCTCTCCCCCTCTCCCCCTCTCCCCCTCTCCCCCTCTCCCCCTCTCCCCCTCTCCCCCTCTCCCCCTCTCCCCCTCTCCCCATCAAGGGTGTGTCCTCCCATCCTGTGAGAGGTTAGCCTTGGCGCTCACGTCAGATGCATCCACGTATACAGCTGAAGGACCGGTTGGGTTTGGATGATTGAGAACTGAAGAGCTTCTTGAACTCCTCAACAGTGTCGTCCGCGGGTTCGTGTCCGTGAGCAAACACGCACATTGTCGCGGAGCTCAGAGGTTCACCACTTACTGATGGTCAAATAGAGGCTGCCGTGTTCGCGATTCCATGCACCTTTGGTATACGTACCACCAGATCAGTGTTGGTCCACCTCGCCGTCCAGTGCATTTGCCGTCAGTTCCGACACCAATATGGTGACACGCATGGTGCCGAGATTATTCAGCTGAATCTCTGCACTGGCACTGACTGCCCTGACTCTCCCATCCGCACAAGGTCACTGGCTCACTGCGAGCCCAGACATCGAACCGATACGCCCAGATTCCACGTGGTACATTTAACTGTTGTCCACCATAGGTAGCCAGGGAGTTTACTGGTGTGTTCATAACCGCTGTCTAGGGAATCCCAAACCCGCCACTCCGAGCGCGATCGCCTAGGATGCATCGGGAAAGCTTTACAGCATCACCAACTCTCCACAAAACAAACATCAGGACAGTCTCCTCAATCACCTTACCCTGCAGGGCATTTTATCCGCATTCCACCAGTACGCCTCCATGGCCGTTTTAACACACAAACTGTGCTATGTTTATACGAACAGACGCAGTACTTGCCAATGCCCTCAGCTACGCCACTCTGACCAGTACGTCAGCTATTTTTTTTTTGGTGGACCTCAAGTCAAATGAAGTCACTTTTTATTGTCATTTCGACCATAACTGCTGGTACAGTACACAGTAAAAATGAGACAACGTTTTTCAGGACCATGGTGCTACATGAACAATACAAAAACTACACTGAACTACGTAAAAAACTACAGAAGAATACAGACCTATCCAGGACTGCATAAAGTGCACAAAACAGTGCAGGCATTACAATAAATAATAAACAAGACAATATGCACAGTAGAGGGCAGTAGGTTGGTGTCAGTCCAGGCTCTGGGTATTGAGGAGTCTTACGGCTTGGGGGAAGAAACTGTTGCATAGTCTGGCCATAAGAGCCCGAATGCTTCGTGCCTTTTGCCAGATAGCAGGAGGGAGAAGAGTTTGTATGAGGGGTGAATGGGGTTCTTCATAATGCTGTTTGCTTTACGGATGCAGCGTGTGGTGTAAATGTCTGTAATAGCGGGAAGAGAGACCCCGATGATCTTCTCAGCTGACCTCACTATCCGCTGCAGGGTCTTGCGATCTGAGGTGGTACAATTCCCGAACCAGGCAGTGATGGAGCTGCTCAGGATGCTCTCAATACAACCTCTGTAGAATGTGGTGAGGATGAGGGGGTGGGAGATGGGTTTTTCTCAGCATACGCAGAAAGTAGAGACGCTGTTGGGTTTTCTTCGCTATGGAGCTGGTGTTGAGGGACCAGGTGAGATTCTCCACCAGGCGAACACCAAGTAATCTGGTGCTCTTCACGATCTCTACGGAGGAGTCATTATGAACCTGAGCGTCGTTTTTGAGCTCATCTGCGAAACAGCTAAAACCTCTTCCTCTCCTGTATTTTTTTTTTTGCCCCATTTCAAAGTGGCTGAGGTCCTGTCGGGGTTCATGATATACAATTCCACTCAAACTGCGTCCTCACGGAGCTCTTTCCAACACACTGAGCGGCCCGCGCTCCGGTACCTCCAGGGCTTTCGGAAGATCTCTCCCCCTCTCTCTCCCACCCTCTCTCTCTCTCTCCCCCCTCCCCCCTCCCCCCTCTCTCTCCTCCTCTCTGCCCCCCTATCTCTCTCTCCCCGCCTCCCCCGGCTGATGAGCCCAATCTCCCGAAGCGACTGGTTTTGAGGGGCCAGTAGCTTGCCTTTCTGGGGATCGTACTACGGTTTACATGTATCCTTCAATACAGTCTGAAAGGCACACGAGCATTCATGACTACATCAAATACTAGCGAAAATATATTCACGAAATATCATAGTCTGTAAAATATGATTTTAAAAAATTTATATCAAAAACACTGGAATATCTCCATTACCTTTCTCCCCACAACTCCTTCCTAGTTTGGCTCACTCAACCGCTTTCCATTTCCCTTCTGAGAATGTTACGTGGGCCTTCGCCTATTTTAAGTTCTTCCTCGCGTCTTCTTCTAACTGTACTTAAACAGGGGGTCTTGTTGGTAAAGGTTTGCCGTCTGCTAAAAGGTATCTACTGTCTTCCCAGAGTGGCGAATATTCAGTCAAACTATTACAAATACACGTCCCTGAAGGACATATTTCTGGCTGGCTGGCTGCGAAAGCGACCGCAGCAAAACTCTGCCGCTGGTGTACTCGTTGTTTCTGGTAACCTGATCGCAGCGTTTTTGTTCTGCACACCTTCCTCGGCCTCTGCATATGTACCACATCCTGCAAGTCTCCCTCCAACCTGATCTTTGCGGCCGGTCGGCTTTACCTTCCTCGCCTCAGTTTAACCTGGCAATGAATGGTGCTCTCCTTGCTTACGCTATTACTGTTAGCTGATAACCGTGAGGTTCATCCCGATAGGTACGTTGTCAGCAAGCATTTGCGGTACCGTACCGTTACCTCTTTCGGCTGCAAAAATATGACCTTGTAGCAGCAAATGTCGAACGTGCCAGTCGGCTGTGACTGATTGTCCCGTCCGTAATTCAGCAAAATCCGAATGTTCAGTTAAAATGGCTAAAATTAAATTAAAGTTACAATTAAGAACCGTAGCATACGGGAAATGATCGCCTCTCCAAAGCACACTCATAGCTGACCTTCATGTGCTGTACGTCCGTATTCTGCCGAACCGCTGGCTCCAGTCGACATGTGGCCCCTGAGGTGTGGCACAGACCCCCGAGGAGAAGGGCTCTGAATGGTCGGGGTCTTACCTTCCCAGCTGTACTGTACACCCCTCCAACTGATCCCGTAACAGCAACGTCCAACGTACCGGTCGATATTGATTGTAACATCCTTAATACGGCTATCCAGCAAAACCTGAATGCTCTGATAAAACAGAACATAGAAGAGTACAACACAGAAACAGGCCGTTCGGCCCACTATGTTGTGCCGGACCAGCTAAAAAACAAATCAAAAACACCCAAAAACTAATCTCTCCTACCTACACCATGTCTATATCCCTCCATCTTCCTTATATCCATGTGTCTATCCATACGTCTCCCGAAAGCCTCTAATAATTTCCCTCTACCACCATACCAGGCAGCGCATCCACCACTCTCTGACTTCTTCCCAACATCCTGCTTGCTCCTACACCGTCTCACATCAATGTCTGCCCTCGTGTATTAAGATACTCTCTGGGAAACGGATACGCTCTGACCAGTTCATTTATAATCTTGTGATCTCCCCTCAGCCTCCGATGCTCCAGAGAAAACAACCCAAGTTTATCCTGCCTCTCATGATAGCACATGCCCTCTATACCACACAGCATCCTGGTAAACCTCTTCTGCACCCTCTCCAAAGCATCAACACCTTTAATATACTGGGTCGGCCAGAACTGTGTGCCATACTCCAGATACACCCTAACCAGAGTTTTATAAAGTTGTAATATTACCTCCTGGCTTTTGAAATCAATGCCTCGAGTAATAAAAGCAAGCGTTTCATAAATCCTCCAAACCACTTTATCGATTAGTGTAGTCGCTTTCAATGAGCTATGAATGTGGTTCCCAAGATCTCTCTGCTTAACAACAGTGTACTATCTCCTTGTATTTAAGACCATAAGATGTAGGAGCAGAAGTCGGCCATTCGGCCCATCGACGCTGCTTCGCCATTCAGTCGTGTACTGGATTGAATTTGTACCAGATCAATCCGGTACGTGATTGAATGGCTGATTCAATTTGTACCGGATTAATTATCACTGCTGTCGGCGTAGTTTCGTGGGCATCACGCCTGTGTGCTGACAGTCATAGCCACGGACTGTACTGTCTGGTTCACCGTCACTTCACGTTCGATCGGTTTATCACAACTTATTGCCAAAAGCTGAAAAGAAAATATTGCACCGGGAAAACATTGTCTGCGCTTCCCAAAATTACCGGCATTCTGATGCGGCTGGGCAAAACCTTCCCCGTTACTTCACATAGGAACCGAGAGATCACCGGCAGTGTACCGCGTTTCTGCTTAGACATGGCCAGTGATCGCTCTGGCCCCGGTTCGGTGGGATCTGACTGGCTCGACGCGGTTTTAACTCCGTTGCTCCCTTTCACTGTAACTCTGCCGCTCGGCGCTCTGACGGCCAGGCATACTTTAGTGGCCGGTCGGGTCGGTAAGGGACTGAGGGGAAGGGTCCGCAAGTCGGAAGCCCGCAGTGACCCGGGGATGGAGAGCAGCAGAAGGTCTGTGGTTTTACTCTTCACCCTCTCCGGCTGCTTCCTTCTCCTGCGGCTGACTCTGATTGTGAATCCCGTCCATTATCAGATCACAGGAGCTGGTTTCAATCGACCTCTCGCAGAGTTGAGGGTTTTTCCTGAGGAGTTTCAGCTACTGCACGAGCACATTTATTTACGGGTCAGCTCGGCTCAATTTCAGGGAGCGGATGGGAGCGCGGTGAGTTTTCCGGTCACCTCTGTGCTCCAGTTCAGAAATAAAGCCGCAACCCAAAGCGCAGCCGGGAGACGGCCGCAATGTCTGCGGTCCGGGTCCATTTCACAGATGCCTCTCCCCTGCGGATTGTCCCAAGGACCGCCTCGTCCGGGACATCGGGGCCAGCAGCGGGAGGCAGATCGGGACAGGTCAAGTTGAAACTCCTCCCTGGGGACAGTCGTTCCAATCCACCTATGCAGTAGCAAACAGGCCGGGCGTGAGGATACAATGGGAGGAAAAAATTATCACTGGAATCAGTCATGACACGGACTCGCCGGCAGGTGGGGCTGGTAGCATTGCGCACAGCAATTGTGTACACCCCAGATCCCTGTATAATGTCCGGGGGTCGGGGGGGGGGGTGTGATGCAGCGAGATGTGCCTGTGCACAATTGACCTCTGCTCACATTCTGAATATGTTAAAAGGTGTGTGCATGTGTGTATATCCAGGGAGAGTGTGCAGTGTCTACCTACTGGACACAAATGAACAGGGCAGGGAGTTACGAGGGCTCTCGAAGCCCGAGTTTGCAGGGGTCCTGATGGGATTCGTTTGCATGTAGCATCCGCCAGTACACGGAGCACGGTATAGTGTGGTTTGTACACACTTATGACAGCAGTATTTAGGGGAAGGTATGAGGTTCTGTGTGTCACCCGTCCGCAGTGACCGGTGTTGGCAGGCGATTGTGCACAGCAGACACCTGTACGCTAGGGGCGGTTTTGGGAGGTGTGGTCACACACCAGACACCTTATTCAGAGGCTGTGAGATGTTCCGAACCAGACACGTGTATACAAGGTGATAAATGCTGTACGGTGCGTGTCAGTAGTATAGAGGAGACGATATCGTGGGGGTGTGTGTGCACACACCAGACGCCAGTACACGTGGGAACGATGCTGCGAACTCTATGCAGACGCCAAAAACTAGTACACGTGGGCAGGTGCTGGTAGGTGTGTGTGCACACAAGGCCAACGGTACAGAGGGACAATGTGATGGGAGGTGTTTCACACAACACGACGGAGTGGTTTTCGGATGTGGGTGCATATAGGGCAGCAACCAGTACACCGGTGGAGTGTGCTGGTATGTGTGTGTGTGTGTGTGTGTGTGTGTGTGTGTGTGTGTGTGTGTTTGTGTGTGTGTGTGTGTGTGTGTGCAGACACCAGACAAATGTGCCCAGTGTACGGTATTGGAAGGATCGTATCTGTACACACCAGCTATCAGTACGCAAGAGTTGTGTGTACCTGGCAGACTCCTGTACACAATTGGGAGGTGCGTGTGCAAAGCAGACACCAGTACATAGAGGGGCGGTGAGGGAAGGTGTATGAATGCACATGGGACACTGGTACGCGGAGGAACAATGCTGTGATATGAGTGTACACATCAGGTAGGAAAGGAAAAGTACATCGCATCTGGAGTTCCTCCGGTTCGCGGACGATTTCCCTCCACGCCTCTCTGACGTAGTGGAGAACCACGTACGAGGCAAGTTACAGCAGTGGTTCGCCATTGCCTTCTGCCAGCTGAGTTTCCAAAGAGATCACCAGCTCGTAACCCAGCACGGATGGAAAGCGTGCAAGGGAGCCAGCTGGATTCGAACTCGTGACCTTTCGTCCTGAAGTCCGGCACAAATGCCACTATGCCACCAGAGAAAATTGACCATTTCTGGGCGATGTGAGCACACACTAGGCATCAGTACACGGGGAACGGTTCAGGGAGGTGGGGGCACGAACCAGACACCAGTCCACCTTGAGACCGTGTTGTAAAGTTTGCGAAAACACGCATGGAGCTATGCTGCGAAATGATTGCACACACCAGGGGGATGCTCTTGGGAGGTGTGACAACACGCCAGATGCTAGTTCACGGGAGAACGGTGTTGGGAGGCGTCCGTACACGGCAGGCTCTAATAAACTGGCAATAAGTGTTGGGATGTGTGTGCTCACGCCAAACAAAAGTGCATCGGATGTAACTTTGGGTGGTGAGTACGCAAAGCAGACAACAATACAGAGCGACAGATACTGTGCGCTGTGTATACAACAGATACAAATACACAGGGGGATCCCATGTGAGTTTTCTGTTTATAACAGACACCAATGTACAATATGATGGTTTTGCAGGGGATGCTTACATACCGGACCGCCAGTAGATGGCGGAACTGGGGGGCTGGGTGCAGTGTGAACATACCAGGCAGCAGTATGTAGGGGAATCCTTCACGTGGATGATTGCACGCAATAGACAATATTGCGCAGGGAGCTATGTTGGGAGATGTGTGTAAACATCAGAACCAGTACACAGTGTGAGTGTGTCTGGAGATGTGGGGAGCACTTCGGGTCCAGTGATCACAATGCCATCAGCTTCAATATAGGAGGATAGATCTGGACCCAGGGTTGAGATTTTTTGTTTGGAGAAAGGCTAACTTTGAGGAGATGCAAAGTTAAAATGAGATAATTGATTGTGGGAACATCTCAAGGGATTAGTGTTTGGGCGCCATTGTGGGCCGCATCCTGTGCTGTATTATTCTATGTACTAGAACAAAAGGAAAGAAAAAAACAGCTCGGCGGGGCCCGATTCATTCACACATTCTGCTAGATGGACACACGCACACAAGCAACGTTTCTCCCGCTCTCAAGCCATTCACACTGTACTGACAGGGAAGAGGGATACAGGCCGAACGACCACACCCCTACAGGAATGAGGCGCGAAGGCGCTAACCACACCCTGGCACCTGCTGCTGTCGGTGGTCAGCCATGGTCCTTCGTATCGCCTCCAGGGCGGGAACGTAGGAGATCCTGAATTGGATGCGAGGAATCCAGCGGAGGATAAAAGAGACCCTAATCGGGAGAGAGCTCCCTGTTAATGTCCTCCTTTACCCGGCGCCTCAGTCCATATTGCATCGAGAGTGGAGGCGGGAACACCATTTACCTGCTCCTTCGTGACCACAGTTTTGACCAACACCACAAAGACTTCCTTCCGGGTCATGCGGGAATCCCCCACTCCCCGTCTGTTTATCCAACTTCCGTACCTGGCTACCCGCCGCCTCTTCTATTACTCCAAACACTGCAACAAATGAGTCGCGGTACTCACAGGCCGACCCACTGCTTGTCCTGTTACAGACAACTCTACTCCTTATTATATGGGAGCCCGCTGGCGGGCTTTCACCACCGCTGAATAATTCTGCAATGGCGAAGGGTTTTAGTGTCTCCCTCTGTTGTGCGCGATTCCACTTGGGGATTTAAATTTCATTCAGAGAGGCAGAAGGGTTCCTGAGCCCGCCCACCCCGTCACTTCGTTTTGTGCTTAGTGTAACTTGGTGGAACTTAAATGTTCTGTCGAATCTTTTACTGTTTGTAAATAAATAATTATTATGCTTATTCCTAGTCAGACTTTGCAAACTCGCTCACCAAACCCGTGAGCCTGCTTCACGTCGTACGGGATACATCAGAACCTCTACATTTTGGCCCAACTAAGAGGCTGCCCCAGTTAGCCGAAGTTTCATGGAAATGGTTCAAAAGGTATTAAAAAAAGTCAAACTACTCTTTAAATTAAGGGTTTTTTTTTAAGTTGTGTATTTAAATGAAGTACACAATATCACTACAGTACTATAAAATAGTATATTAGTTCCTAATAGTTATCGACGGAGGATTTCATCCAGGAAACGCTGCGTCTCCATTGGATTGACGGTAAATGAACAGAATCAGCGCAGACACATAGAAACACAGAAAACCTACAGCACAATACAGGTCCTTCGGCCCACAAAGCTGTGCCGAACATATCCTTACCTTAGAAATTACCTAGTGTTACCATAGCCCTCTTTCTTTCTGAGCTCCATGTACCTGTCCAGGAGTCTCTTAAAAGACCCTATCATGGACTTCCGGGGTTGCGTATGGAGTGAGTGTGGCTCCCGATTTTTATTGAAAATCTACCTGTTTATCTTTGCCGTATGCTCGAGATAACTGAATATTTACCGTTGTGAACAACGCGGGACATTGAAATGGCAAGTAGAATGTACCTTCGAAGTAAAACTGGGGAAAAAGATAGCGAAGCCTCGAGCAAGCAGACTGATGTTACAGTAATGGCGCCGTTGCACGCTGCTGGAGCTGCCCTACCCGATGACTTGGAGAGGCTTCGTTTCGTACTTGTTACTGACATGACGCAAGCGGTGCATTCTGCCCTAAAAAGAGAACTTGAAGATGTTTTATCACCAGTGACTGCTACCATGGAACAAATTATGTCTTCTTACGAGTCGCACGACGAACGCATTCGTGGGGTTGAAGACGGCCTGAATGATTACAGTGACGGACTAGTGAGCGCCGAACCCGCCGTTGCAGCGTTGCAGAACGAAAACGCATTTCTGAAGGGAAAGCTGGATTACCTCGAAAATCGGTCGCGGAGATCCAATTTGAGAGTGGTCGGCATTCCTGAAAATTTGGAAGGTTCGGACCCTGCTAAATTTATGACGAGTTTTTTGACGAAGTGCTGGGGACAGATTTTTTCCCAAGTCCTTTCGTACTTTCGCGTGCTCACCGAGTCGGACGTAACCCATCCGGTGTCTCTGGAGCCAAGCAAACGAGACCAAGAACGTTCCTGGTTTGCTTTCACTCCTTTCAAGATAAGCAACGCATCATCAACAGACGGAAGCAGGAGCTGTATTTCCGCGGACACCACGTGTTTTTTCCATGAAGATTTTAGTGCCGAGCTGGGGAGAAAACGAGCAGCTTTCAAGGAGGTGAAATCCCTGCTTTACGGGAAAGGGGTCAGGTTTGGCCTCTTGTATCCCGCCCAGCTCCGGGTCATGCATGAAGGTAAAAAGCATTATTTCCATACACCAGAGGCGGCCAAAGAGTTTTACCATTCGCGCTGGGGAGAAGAAGAACGAGAAGAGCAATGCCTTTTTTTAAGGTTATTCATGCAGTATGGAAGGGGCCTCATGCCGAGGCAAACTGTTAATTTTCACAATCCACTCCTTTGTTCATTTTTTCCAGTTTAATTTGAGGGATGCGATCGGGTCGAACTGCTATGCTGCCGAAACTGATTAACAAAAACTTTCAACCAGCAAAATGTAAATATTTGGGATTTGTATCTCGGGCGTTTAAGTTGTTATTTGTTTTTAATGCTTAGCTTGACCTGTGTCATCTTTAGCCTATATGTTATATTAAAGGTAGTATAAGTGGTAGGATAAATGTTAAGGATTAAAACCACCCTAGATATGATTGAAAGTTGGGTTGAATGGGGAACGCCTTGGAAGTTTTTTGTTGGGTACTGCCTGCGATGATCCTCAATTGGGGAGGTAGATCGAGGCTTCGGGGGTTAATTGGGTTTTTTTCTTTGTGTAAAGGGGTGGGGGGAGTGTTTTGGGGGATTACCATGGCAGTTTATTCTTTTGTGTGTTACGGATTGATGAGACTTTCTTTTCATTGTGCGTTATTGTGTGCAACTTATGCCCTCGCACTGTTTTGGATTGTAGGCCCTGTGTGTCTTTTGATATGGTTAACCTGAGTGCAGCTGATGGAGGCCACCCTGTGAGGTTTATTTCTTGGAATGTAAAGGAGCTCAATGGTCCGGTTAAAAGAGCTAAAGTTTTTTTCTCATCTGAAACAATTAAAAGCAGATATACTATTTCTACAAGAGACACATTTAAGAGTGGAGGGCCATAATAGACTTCGTAAAGCATGGATTAGTCAGGTTTTTCATTCCAGATTTAATAGTAGGTCCAGGGGGGTGGCAATATTAATCACCAAAAGAATGCAGTTCACACCATCTGATGTAATCAGTGACCCTAATGGTCGCTTTATTATAGTCTCTGGCTCTCTCTTTCAGATACCTGTTATTTTGGTAAATGTTTATGCTCCTAATCGGGACAATGTCCAATTTGCAAATAGGGTTTTGTCATTAATACCTAACCTGAATACACATAAGCTAATCTTTTCCGGAGATTTGAACTGTGCTATTGACCCACTGCTTGATAGGTCTTGCCCTAGGGGAACATTTTCTGGTATGGCAAAGGCCTTCTCGATGTTTATGCAACAAAATGGTTATATGGATCCTTGGACATTTTTGAATCCATCAGTTAGGCAATTCTCTTTCTTTTCTCATGTTCACTACTCCTATTCCAGGCTAGACTATTTCTTGATACCAATGATTAGACAAATTGAATACACTGCTATAGTTATATCTGATCACTCGCCCGTGAAACTGGACCTATGTTTTCCTTTAAACGTTAGAGAACGGCCTCTGTGGAGACTTAACCCCCTTTTGCTTTCTAATGAGAAATTTTGTAGTTATATATTGGCTAACATTGACACATTCTTTGAGACTAACAAAACTGAGTCAGTATTGTACTCTTTACTTTGGGAAACTTTAAAAGCTTAGTTGAGGGGTCATATAATATCTCATACTTCACATGCCAATAAAGAGCGTAGGAAGGAAATGCAAGTGTTATTGCAATCTATTTTGGACCTGGATAGAAAATACTCTGAGGCACTCACTGTGGAATTATATAAAAGCTGGGTTGATTTGCAAGCGAAGTTTAATCTCCTATCTACAAACCTATCAGAACAATTAATTCTTAAGACACGTAGCCTCTATTATGAATATGGTGACAAGGCAAGCCGGCTTATGGCTCATCAGTTGAAATGTCAAGCTACATCACGACTTATTCCCCAGATAAGGGACACGCACCAAAACTTGACAAGCAATCCAAAAGAGATTAATAACATCTTTGCAACTTTTTATTCCTCTCTGTCTGCCTCAGAGCTCCCCTCAGATAAAACAAATATGGAATGTTTTTTAGATAATTTGGAAATACCAACTCTTGAACCAGAGGAGGTGGAGAACCTAGATCGGGCTCTTGGGCAGGAAGAGATTAATTATGCCATTATGGCTATGCAGAGTGGTAAGTCCCCAGGTCCTGATAGTTATCCAATAGAGTTTTATAAGAAATTTAAGGATAAGCTCATACCAGTCCTTCTAGAAGTGTTTCAGGAATCTTTGGAGAATGGATCCTTACCCCCTTCTCTTTCACAGGCAGCTATTTCACTACTTCTTAAAAAGGACAAGGACCCGACTCAATGTGGATCATATCGCCCCATCTCACTTTTGAATGTAGATGTGAAAATTTTGGCTAAAGTGCTTGCATGCCGTTTAGAACGTCCCCTTCCCAAGATAATTTCAGACGGTCAAACAGGTTTTATTAAAAATTGCTATTCTTTTTTTAATATCCGTTGACTGGCTGATGTGGTTTATTCACCCAGTGATTCTCCAAGTCCAGAGGTTGTTATCACCTTGGACGCAGAGAAGGCGTTTGATAGAGTGGAGTGGGTATACTTATTTAGTGTTTTGGAGAAATTTGGATTTGGCAGAATATTTATAGCTTGGGTTAAGCTATTGTACCACTCGTCTTTAGCATGTATACAGACAAATTATTTTCGATCTGACTTTTTCCAATTAACACATGGCACTCGCCAAGGCTGCCCACTGTCCCCTCTTCTTTTTGCAATTGCAATTGAGCCTCTTTCTATTGCACTTAAGTCAACTACATTATTTCAAGGTGTTAGAAGAGGGGACATGGAACACCATGTTTCCCTATATGCTGATGACCTCTTACTTTATGTTAGCGACCCTATAGGTAGTAGTCCTGCTATTGTGTCATTATTAGATCAATTTGGAGCCTTCTCTAGCTATAAACTGAACTTTCAAAAAAGCAAATGCTTTCCCATTAATAACTTGGCCCTACAGATCCGACAGGAATCCTTGCCCTTTCCTTTATCTCAAGATGGTTTTGTATACCTAGGAATACATATTACCTGCTCTTTTACATCTCTGTTTGAAGCTAACTACAGGCCTCAGGTTAGCCAAATGAAGGCTGATTTCGAGAGATGCGCAGTTTACCCCTTACTATAGTTGGGAGAATTCAGTCAGTGAAACTGACTATACTTCCTAGATTTCTTTATTTGTTTCAGTGTTTGCCAGTTTTCTTATCTAAGTTATTTTTTAAATCAGTCGACCAAGCTATAACCTTCTTTATTTGGGAAAATAAGGTCCCAAGGGTTAATAAGTACACTCTCCAAAGAGGTCATGATGTAGGCAGAATGGGTCTTCCCAGCTTTATTCATTATTACTGGGCATCGAACATTCAAAAAGTATTATTTTGGCTCCACCGGCCAGATATAGAAACATAGAAACATAGAAAATAGGTGCAGGAGTAGGCCATTCGGCCCTTCGAGCCTGCACCACCATTTATTATGATCATGGCTGATCATCCAACTCAGAACCCTGCACCAGTCTTCCCTCCATACCCCCTGATCCCTTTAGCCACAAGGGCCATATCTAACTCCCTCTTAAATAGAGCCAATGAACTGGCCTCAACTGTTTCCTGTGGCAGAGAATTCCACAGATTCACCACTCTCTGTGTGAAGAAGTTTTTCCTAATCTCAGTCCTAAAAGGCTTCCCCTTTATCCTCAATCTGTGACTCCTCGTTCTGGACTTCCCCAACATTGGAAACAATCTTCCTGCATCTAGCCTGTCCAATCCCTTTAGGATTTTATACGTTTCAATCAGATCCCCCCTCAATCTTCTAAATTCCAGCGAGTATAAGCCTAGTTCATCCAGTCTTTCATCATATGAAAGTCCTGCCATCCCAGGAATCAATCTGGTGAACCTTCTTTGTACTCCCTCTATGGCAAGGATGTCTTTCCTCAGATTAGGGGACCAAAACTGCACACAATACTCCAGGTGTGGTCTCACCAAGGCCTTGTACAACTGCAGTAGTACCTCCCTGCTCCTGTACTCGAATCCTCTTGCTATAAATGCCAGCATACCATTCGCCTTTTTCACCGCCTGCTGTACCTGCATGCCCACTTTCAATGACTGGTGTATAATGACACCCAGGTCTCGTTGCACCTCCCCTTTTCCTAATCGGCCACCATTCAGATAATAATCTGTTTTCCTGTTTTTGCCACCAAAGTGGATAACTTCACACTTATCCACATTAAATTGCATCTGCCATGAATTTGCCCACTCACCTAACCTATCCAAGTCACCCTGCATCCTCTTAGCATCCTCCTCACTGCTAACACTGCCGCCCAGCTTTGTGTCATCCGCAAACTTGGAGATGCTGCATTTAATTCCCCCATCCAAGTCATTAATATATATTGTAAACAACTGGGGTCCCAGCACTGAGCCTTGCGGTACCCCACTAGTCACCGCCTGCCATTCTGAAAAGATCCCGTTTATTCCCACTCTTTGCTTCCTGTCTGCCAACCAATTCTCTATCCACATCAATACCTTACCCCCAATACCATGTGCTTTAAGTTTGCACACTAATCTCCTGTGTGGGACCTTGTCAAAAGCCTTTTGAAAATTCAAATATACCACATCGACTGGTTCTCCCCTATCCACTCTACTAGTTACATCCTCAAAAAATTCTATGAGATTCGTCAGACATGATTTTCCTTTCACAAATCCATGCTGACTTTGTCCGATGATTTCACCGCTTTCCAAATGTGCTGTTATCACATCTTTGATAACTGACTCTAGCAGTTTCCCCACCATTGATGTTAGGCTAACCGGTCTATCATTCCCCAGTTTCTCTCTCCCTCCTTTTTTAAAAAGTGGGGTTACATTAGCCACCCTCCAATCCTCAGGAACTAGTCCAGAATCTAAAGAGTTTTGAAAAATTATCACCAATGCATCCACTATTTCATGTGCTAGACTGGGGCGCATACAATTTAAAGTTTTACATAGGGTACCTTTAAGTAAAGCCAGACTTGCAGACATATACCCTGGGACAGACGCTGGCTGTGACAGGTGTTCCTTCTCTCCGGCTGGTTTAATACATGCATTTTGGTCATGCTCTCGGCTTGATGACTATTGGGCACTGGTTTTTAAAATTATCAGTGAGGTTTTGGGGGTGACACTGAGACCTTGCCCGCTTATAGCTGTATTTGGTGTGGCAGATGATGATTTGGGTTTAAATGCAAGCCAGTCGGATATCATCAAAAAAAAAGAAAGGAAAAAAGAGACCCTATTGTATCCGCCTCCACCACCATTGCCAGCAGCCCATTCCACGCACTCACCAGTCTCTGTGTAAAAAACTTACCCCTGACATCTCCTCTGTACCTACTTCCAAGCACCTTAACACTGTGCCCTCTCGTGCCAGCCATTTCAGCCCTGGGGGAAAAGCCTCTGACTATCCACACGATCAATGCCTCTCCTCATCTTATACACCTCTATCAGGTCACCTCTCATCCTCCGTCGCTCAAGGAGAAAAGGCCGGGTTCACTCAACCTATTCTCATAAGGCACGCTCCCCAATCCAGAGGCAACATCCTTGTAAATCTCCCCTGCACCCTTTCTATGGTTTCCACACCTACTGCAGAGTAATGGAATCCCTCTGCACAATACTCTCGACCATTGAATCCTGTAAAACTTCGTTTTCAATGAAATTTTCCAAGTTAATTGTCGATATCTTCAAATTCGGCGTAGTTTCTAGCTTGATGAAGTACTTAAATCGGTTCATTTTCACTCCCGGTCGTTTCGCGCATTTCCAAGCCTGACTGATTGAAACCGCAGTGAGCAAAACGGTTCAGAACTGTCTTATGGCTATATTACCCGACAACTATCAGTGACAAAAATCACTGTTTTATTTTTTCAGTACAAGCACACGCTCCTGACGGTATTTGAAATCTGTGCGCTCTCAGCATGGTGTGGAGTCTAATGGCCACGCAAGATGACGCGACTGACGCTAGTTCGTGGATTATTGGAATCTTTTCTGGGAAAGGGGGTGATCTGCTCGGGTGGCGCCTAAACTGCCGGAGAGCCAGTATCCTGGCCGGGAAGTTTTCAAATGCTCCTCGGGTGAGTGTAAACTAGCTTTGCAGGGGGACTGGGAACCTAAGCCCCAGGTCAGTAAGAGGAGGGTCCGTCCGGAAGGTTGATGTTAGAGGAAGTATTGAAAGGCAAAACCGAAATAACAGCTATGATGGTTCGGATAGTTTGAAGTGTGTATATTTTAATGCTAGAGGTATTATGGGTAAAGGTGATGAACTTACAGTAGGGATGAGTACATGGAACTATAATGTTATAGCCATGACTGAAACCTGGTTGAGAGAAGAGAAGCAATGGGTGGTTAATGTATCAGCTTTTCGAAGTTCCAGAAGGAAAAAGGGGGGTTGGGGTGACGAATACGGACCACAGCCCTCCGGAGAGACACAATGGAGGGGTCGGGCATTGTCCATTTGGGTAGAACTCAGGAAGAGGAAGGGTGCAATCACACTGATGGGATTGTACTACAAACCATACGATTGTTGTCAGAGGGAATTTCAACTTCCTTATAAATTATCGGATTCGTGCCAGATTTTTAGTGGTGCGGAGGAACAGAGAGTCCTTGGGGGTCCACGTCCACAGAGCCCTCAACGTTGCCAAGGAAGTTGATCGGGTGGCTAAGAAGGCGTTTGGTGTGTTGACCTGCGGTATTTTGAAAAGCTTTTAGTGCGAGAGGCTGTTCGTTCTGGCGCTCACTGCGCCGCCCGGCTGCATTGATACCGTTCAGGGTAGCTGCATTTTGCTGCTTTCTCCTTTGGCTACCTACTGCGCGTAATTCTGATCACTTCGAGCAGTGGGGCCTCATCGTTATGCCGTTTCTTTGCTCGTTATTCTGCGTTGCAGCTCTGAAATTCTGACCCGCCCTGAGGTGATCTCTGTACCTGATCTGCTTCCCAAGGCCTCAAGCTGAGCGCGGTTTGGACGCTCTTTATGGTCCTGAATCGTACTGATTTCTGATTCTGAACAGCAACGAATCTGAAGCGCAGGATCGTTTAAAGTGTTGCGACTGTCAGTAAATCACTAGGAGTTTAAGCCCGTGAATGCAAAATGTTTTTCCTCAACACGGCATTTGGTGAAAACTACGGAGCTCAGTTTCTTAAGTACACAGGGTAAGCAGCTGGAAACTGAGCGGATCACACCCACGGGCGCAGTTACACGAGTGTCATGGATTCCTGGGACACGTGAGCCTGAAATGTAATCCCCACCCTGGGACCGGTAGTCCCGATCTATCTCCGCGGTGGGGACAGGTGAGGTGTGATCTCCACCCTGGAGTCTCTAGTCTCCGCGGTGGGGACAGGTGAGGTGTAATCTCCACCCTGGGACCAGTAGGCCCGATCTAACTCTGCAAGGGGGCAGGTGTGGTGTAATCTCCACCCTGGGAAATGGTCCCACTCAATATCTCCCCTGCAACCAGCTCACCGGTGGGGACCCGAGAGATGCAATCTGCACCCTGGGACAGCAGTCTCAATCCATCTCTATCATTAGGATATACCCGTTGTGTGAAATCTTCCCTCGTACCAGCAGTCCACTTCCCCAGTGGGGAATACTCTGGTCTAAACTCCATCCTCGAGCCAAACACCATGATCCACATCCACAACGGTAAGCAGCTGCACCACGCTGGGGGCTACTAGTCCCAGACCACCACCATACGGGAGACATGCCCAGTACCAGAGACAGGCTGGTGCCTGCAGGGGCAGAAGCCAATATTAATTCTACCCTGGGACCAGCAATCCCCATCCACTCCACTGTGGGACAACTGTCTGCTCTAATCTCCACCTTGGGACCAGTAATCCCCATACACTCCACTGTGGGACAACTGTCTGCTCTAATCTCCACCTTGGGACCAGTAATCCCCACACACTCCACTGTGGGACAACTCTGGTCTAATCTCCACCTTGGGACCAGCAATCCCCATACACTCCACTGTGGGACAACTGTCTGGTCTAATCTCCACCTTGGGACCAGTAATCCCCATACACTCCACTGTGGGACAACTGTCTGCTCTAATCTCCACCTTGGGACCAGTAATCCCCATACACTCCACTGTGGGACAACTGTCTGCTCTAATCTCCACCTTGGGACCAGTAATCCCCATACACTCCACTGTGGGACAACTGTCTGCTCTAATCTCCACCTTGGGACCAGTAATCCCCATACACTCCACTGTGGGACAACTCTGGTCTAATCTCCACCTTGGGACCAGTAATCCCCATACACTCCACTGTGGGACAACTGTCTGCTCTAATCTCCACCTTGGGACCAGTAATCCCCACACACTCCACTGTGGGACAACTCTGGTCTAATCTCCACCTTGGGACCAGTAATCCCCATACACTCCACTGTGGGACAACTGTCTGCTCTAATCTCCACCTTGGGACCAGTAATCCCCATACACTCCACTGTGGGACAACTGTCTGCTCTAATCTCCACCTTGGGACCAGTAATCCCCATACACTCCACTGTGAGGCAACTATCTCATCTAATCTCCACCTTGGGACCAATAATTCCTACCCAGCTCTAAAGTGGGGACACGCCTGTTGCCAATTTCACCCTGGAACCAGTAGGTCTGAACCACCTCCTACCCTCCACTGCCCAGGGATCAGTAGTCCCAATCAACTCAGCCAAGGGACCAGAAGTGTGGATCTGCCTCCACGGTGGGGACGTGCCCAGTGTGTACTCCACCCTGGGACCAGCAGACCCATCCAACACGGCAGCGCGGTGCAATCTCCTGTAGTTGCCGAGCAATCTGGTGTAGACTGCACCCTTAATCCACCTACACAGTGGGGATGGGTCTGGTCTGGAGGTCACCCTGGGATCACACCTCCACAGTGGAGAAAGGTCTGGTCTAACTCGTCTTTCCCCACGGACCAGCTGTCCCGATCTACCTCCCCAGTGGGGAGCTGGCCACCCTGCTCTCGGACAAGTTACACCAACCCGCCTGTGCAGTGGAGACAGACCCAGTGAAAACTCCACCATGGGGCCAATATTTCAGATCCAACTCCGCTCTGGGGACCAGGCCAATCTTAACTCTGCCCCGGGACCACTGGTCCCGATCCACCTCTGCAGTGGGGCCATGTCCAAGGTAAACTCCACCCTGGGGACCTGCAGTTCCAAACAGCTCCACTGTGGGGACCAGACCCACATTAACTCTGCCCTGGGACCATTAGACCCTATCCACCTCCGCCGTGGGGCCAAGATCGCTGGTGTAGACTCCAAGGTGGGGTCAGTAGCACTGATCCAGTGGGGCCAAGATCACCGTTAACTCTGCCCACTTCCATCCGCCCCCGTAGTGTGGTCTCACCAACTGCCGCCGTTTGTTCTGGACACCCAGACAGACCGCACCGTACCGAGACAGGCCCCGATTCACCAATTTATTTCCAATGCTGAACGGTGCACTCCCCGCCCCGCCCCTCCCCTCCCCCTGAGGCCCCCAGGACAAGTCCCACGTGCCCGGCAGTGCCAGTCACTCGGCTCGGTCTGTACAATAAATAGGTGGCTGGCGGATCCTCAGCTGGCGACTCTTTGGTAGAAATAGATGTAGCCCAGGTCTCGGGGAGGCTTCTCGGAGGCACAGACTTTCTGGTCGTTGTAGATCACCCACCTGCGGGGCAGAAAGAGAGCGCAGGAGTGAGGGGGAGTGGGCAAAGATGGAGCCAAGTCACCAGGGGGAGAGATGGAAAAAGGTGTGGTCTCCATCAATATATTTAAGACAAGGTTGGACAGATTTTTGCATAGTAGGGGAATTGTGGGTTTGGCCAGGGGGATTCAGAATTGGCTTGCCTGCAGAAGGCAGAGGGTGGTGGTGGAGGGAGTACATTCAGATTGGAGGGTTGTGACTAGTGGTGTCCCACAAGGATCTGTTCTGGGACCTCTACTTTTCGTGATTTTTATTAACGACCTGGATGTGGGGGTAGAAGGGTGGGTTGGCAAGTTTTCAGATGACACAAAGGTTGGTGGTGTTGTAGATGGTGTAGAGGATTGTCAAAGATTGCAGAGAGACAATGATAGGATGCAGAAGTGGGCTGAGAAGTGGCAGATGGAGTTCAACCCGCAGAAGTGTGAGGTGGTACACTTTGGAAGGACAAACTCCAAGGCAGAGTACAAAGTAAATGGCAGGACACTTGGTAATGTGGAGGAGCAGAGGGATCTGGGGGTACATGTCCACAGATACCTGAAAGTTGCCTCTCAGGTGGATAGGGTAGTTAAGAAAGCTTATGGGGTGTTAGCTTTCATAAGTTGAGGGATAGAGTTTAAGAGTCGCGATGTAATGATGCAGCTCTATAAAACTCTGGTGAGGCTACATTTGGAGTACTGTGTCCATTTCTGGTCACCTCACTATAGGAAGGATGTGGAAGCATTGGAAAGGGTACAGAGGAGATTTACCAGGATGCTGCCTGGTTTAGAGAGTATGCATTATGATCAGAGATTAAGGGAGCTAGGGCTTTACTCTTTGGAGAGGAGGAGGATGAGAGGAGACATGATAGAGGTATACAAGATAATAAGAGGAATAGATAGAGTGGACAGCCAGCGCCTCTTCCCCAGGGCACCACTGCTCAATACAAGAGGACATGGCTTTAAGGTAAGGGGTGGGAAGTTCAAGGGGGATATTAGAGGAAGGTTTTTTACTCAGAGAGTGGTTGGTGCGTGGAATGCACTGCCTGAGTCAGTGGTGGAGGCAGATACACTAGTGAAGTTTAAGAGACTACTAGACAGGTATATGGAGGAATTTAAGGTGGGGGGCTTATATGGGAGGCAGAGTTTGAGGGTCGGCACAACATTGTGGGCCGAAGGGCCTGTACTGTGCTGTATTATTCTATGTTCTATGAAAAAGCAGGTAGGTGGAGATGATATCATGGCCAGATCAGCTATAACTTTATTGAGTGGCAAAGCAGGCTGGGGAGAGAGAGAAGAGGGTAAAGAGGGAGCAGTGATGGGGGGAGAGAGAGAAAAGGGTAAAGAAGAAGCAGAGTGATGGAGAGGGACGAGGGGAACGAATGAGGGCTGAGATGGAGCGAGAGAGACAGAAAGGATATGGGTGGGGGGGACTAGTGAGAGACGGACAGAGGGGAGAGAAAGAGAGTTGGAGAGAAGGTCAAAGAGCGGTGGACTGGTGTGAGGACATGAGCCTGAACTCACCTCCCTTTCTTCTTGATGTGACAGACGTAATGGCCGCACATCGTTGAAGTACCCATGTGGCTAATGAAGGCGAAGAGCTGGTACTCTGCGAAAGAAAGCAAACACCAGCGTGGTCACAGTCCGCAGATACACAGGCAGCAGGTGCTGGGGTGTATATGTACACACCAGACACCAGCAGACAGGGGAAGTCTGTGTGTGTGTGTGTGTGTGTGTGTGTATATATCCATGTGTGTACGAGAGAGTGCGTGTGAGAGTGTCTGTGTGAGCGTGAGTGTGCGCGAGTGCGTGTCTACACGTGTGTGTGTACGTACGGTGTGGGGAAGTGGCGTTCACACTCAGGAAGACACTTGGCGTCTGCCCTCAGAGGTAGGGTAGGGCGTGTACCCTCAGTGACTTACTGCCTTGCCCATCGCGGACCTTGGGTCCAGCCGGCATGCTTTCGGACACGGATTCGGCCGCTGACCGGCCCTCAGATACGTCCATGACTGCCTCGGCATCCAGGTCATCGATGTGGCTGAAAATCCAGTCGACAGCCCGCTCCACGCTGTTGTTCTGACGGAGAGGGAACAGGGAGAGAGATGAGAGCGCGGGAGGGAGAGGACACGGACTGGACAGGTAACATGGCGGGCAGGGTGGAGAGAAAGCCGGGGGAGGGACAGGGCCGGGGGTGGGAGGGAAAGGGAGGGGGGAGAGAGAGAGATAGAGAGAGGCGGGGAGAGGCAGGAGCGAGGGGGATGTTCAAGCAGGAGGAGGGTGGAAAATTCTGAGGCTGACAAGACAGGGAATAAGCAGTGAAGGAAACGCGGAGAGAGGATAAAGTGGAGGAGATTGGAGAGAGTGCCTATTCGAGGGAGATTGAGCAGTCGATGGGTGTGCGGTCGGGGGGAGACAGCTGAGCGAGTGGAGGAGGGAGGGATGTATTGATGGGGTTATTCACTGGGGGTGAAGAACAGAGCTGTATGTTTGGGGATTATTGCGAAGAAGGCGGCTGATCGATGGAGGGAGATCGGGCAGGGAGTTATTCTCCGCCATCCCCCTCGGGCTGCCCTGCGTCACGTCCCTCGCGGACTCACCGTAGCTTTGAGGGCCCGCAGGGCCTGATCCCGGGAGAAGCCCATGGAGGAGATGGTGGCCACGCTCTCCTCCGGGGGAGGCTCGGGGGCAGCTGCCGCAGATCCAGGGATGCCGCACGCCGGCAAGAGCAGAGGCTGGGCGAAATCTGGGGGGAGCACAGGCAAAGAGGGTCAGGGACCTGTACACAGAGACGGGGTGCTGTGGGGGGGGGGTGAACGGGGTGGTGACACGCCAAGGGGATCAGAGACCAAGAGTCACGGGCAATGACGGGAGACAGTCAGCTACGGTATAGGGGAGGGTCAGTGACAGTGGTTGGTGGGGGGGTGATGAGGATGGTGGGGAGAGAAGATGGGGACGGCGATGGGGGGAGCAGACGGGGACGGCGGGGGGCAGACGGGGATGGGCGGGGACGGCGGGGGGGAGCAGACGGGGACGGCGGGGGGGTGGGGAGCAGACGGGGACGGCGGGGGGAGCAGACGGGGACGGCGGGGGGGGGAGCAGACGGGGACGGCGGGGGGGGAGCAGACGGGGACGGCGGGGGGGGAGCAGACGGGGACGGCGAGGGGGAGCAGACGGGGACGGCGAGGGGGAGCAGACGGGGACGGCGGGGGGGGGAGCAGACGGGGACGGCGGGGGGGTGGTGTAGGGGCAGACGGCCAGTGACAGCTTCGTACAAGGGGACAGTAAGACCATCATCTGGGATTTCGTGGAGAAACAGGTGTCCAGACGCAGACGGCGAGAGGCGGGTGTCCGGCTCCAGAAGGGGATCCGACGGGGAGGGGGCAGAGCTATGAGCTCCTCCCCACCCACCAGCATTGGGAGCTGTGAGTTGCAGACCCCTCCCAGATGTCATCCCCCCACCCACCTGGCTCGTCCAGGTGAGACATGACCCAGTTCATGGCGGACTCCACACCGCTGTTGCCCGTGTAAAAGACCGCCTTCCGGCACGCCTCCATCGGGAACCCCATCTCCGCCAGCTGCACCACGACCGACTCATCCAGCACCGGGGCTGAGGGGGTGGGGAGCAAGAGGGTGGGGGCACCAAGGAGGCGGAGAGGGGAGGAGCAAGTGGTTGGGGAGGGGGACAAGGAGGAGAAAGCAGAGCTCCATTAACTCTCGACATCGCCATTCCTGAATCCTTTCGGCGACCCGCTCTTCTCACCGAAGGGGCCAGCACCTCAATTCCTAACCCCTCCTCCCCTGCCGCCCGATATTCCGCACCCAACACCCCACCCCTCACCCCAATCTCACATCTGTCAACCTCTCCCACAACGCTCGCCAGTGATCAAGTCAGCAGTGGACTCTCGGCTGGACTTCCCGCTGCCTCCATTAGGCCCTGCCCACCCCGGTCATTCTCTCTCCTCCCTCCCATCGGGCACAGGATACAAAAGCTGGAAAGCACGTCCCACCAGGCTGAAGGACAGCTTCTACCCCACTGTCATCAGACCATTGAACGGTCACACAGACCGTGACTTTAACACGCCAGAGAAACGGACAGGACAGGCCCAGAGACCAGGCACCATTACCCAAGGGGCGGTGGGGGTAATTTTGTCAGAGGCAGGCAGGATCCAGCAGAGGTCTGCCTGAAGAGAAGAGGGACAGGTGGCAACAGGGAGGCCTTTACCAGAGTGGTCGTCAGGACTCTGGGCGCAGCATGGTAAGGAAGGGGTAAACTGGCAGCTTTGGGGGGGGGCCCTCCCTTATGAGGGCATTTGAGTCAACAGGCGGGAGGGGCAGAATGAGGCCGTTCAGACCATCTGGCCCGCTGCACAATTCAATCAGGGGTGGCAGCAGGTCGGCACGGGCAGGCGGGGTCCAATTCCCGTCGCTGCCTGCAAGACGTTTGCACGCTTTCCCCGCTACCACCCAAGATTCCCCCGTCCCAACACCCGCAGGACTGGTCACTGTAAGCCGTCCCGTGACTTAGGCTGGGATTAAATCAGAGGACTGCTGGGCGGCATGGCTCAAAGGACCCATTCCACACTCATTCAATAAATATTTCTTCCCCAATCCCACCTTCTCCCCGTGACTTAACCCTCTTCCCAATCCACGACCCTGCCTGGAACACATCCGATGACTTAGGCTGCACAGCTGTCTGTGGGGCTGAGTTCCACAGACTCATCACCCTTGGCTGAAGCAAACTCTCCTCATCTCTGTTCTAAAGGGACATCCCCTGACTCTTACGCTACTGAAAACACCCTCCCCAGGTTCAGTCGAGATCCACCCAGCAACCAGCACAGGTCCGGAGATGTCAAACGTCTCTCATACATTAAGCCTTTCTTTCCTCTGGAGCCTGTCCAGGGCAAGCACCTCTCTCCCTGGGAGCAACCTAAAACTGCTCACAATATTCCCAATGTGCTCTCACCAAAGCCTTGGCAGCCGGGACAGGAGCAAGGCAGCACAGACTGGGGTTTGGGGCCTCGGGGGCGAGTGAAGGCCGGGACCAGCAGCACAGGATTAAGAGTGGATGGGTGGAATCAGGAGGGTCGGGGGATGGATCAAGGAAAATCTCGAGGCTCCATAGCTGGTGTTGTCAGGTGGCAGCCTCGCCGTTCCTTTGCCACTTGGCGAGGCCCAGCTGCTAGCTCGGATGGAAAGTGTGCCGGGAGCCGGCCGGACCATTCACCTCGAGGTCCGGTGCAGACGCCACTGCACCACCGGCTGGCTTATAGCCATACCAGGTGTAGGTAGAGAGAGGGAACAACAGGGCCACTTAGGCCTCGAGATGGGTGATCGGGACATTTCCCCCCGCGTTCACGGAGGAGAAACTCACGGCAGCTCCAGAGGTAAAGGGAAGCAAGTGGAGATGTTTTGCAGAACATTCAGATCACCAGGGAGGAGGTTGCTTGCATCAGTTGAAGTGAATTCGGGCGGATAATTCCGCAGGACCTGACTTCGTGCATCCCCCAGCTTGGTGAAAGAGCAACAGAGACGCGCAGAGCTACGTGCTTCACCGTTGGCCACTGCTGACGCTCCTGAAGGAGACGAGGTGGCTCCCGTTCTTGAAGAAGAGTAGGAAGCACAAGCCGGGGAACTACAGGCTGCTCAGTCTGGGCTAATTCTGGGGGACGAGATCTACAGTGCCATGCAAATGTCTTAGCGCATACCTATAGCTACGATACCCAAGGCATTGGCACAGTACTGGACTCACTTTATGCACCGCACTGTGCTGCTGCCACAAAAAAAGGAAACAAATTTTATGTCATAAGTGAGTGATGATAAACCTGACTCTGTTGTGGACTGAGAGCAGGAAGGGGCCATGGAGAGGGGAATCATGGTTGGGAGAAGGGGGAGGGAGAGGGAAGTGCCAGAGAGACGCTGTGATGATCAGTAAGCCAATTGTTGGGAGTCAGATGACCTTGCCTGGTGTCTCAGGGCTGGGTGTGTCTGCACCCACGCCAACACCTCTGGCACTCCTCTGCCACCCGTCCCTCACTCTCTCTCCACCCTCGCCGTACCCAACATCTCTTTGCTCCAGCCAGATTTACAAACTTTCTCCGTGCCACGTTGACAAATACAGCGATGGGGCATCCGAGCCACACGTCTCGCCCAAGACTTTGGCACAGGACTGCACCAGCACTTGGGCAGACGAAGTCTGATTAGGAGGCTGTAAGAGTGGGCACTGGTGCCGGAAGAGCTGAAGAAAAGGGCAGAGGAGGGTAGGGGAGTGGAGGTTCTTCATTTGAACTTCAGTAAGGTGCCGTGTGCTAGGCTAGTCTGGAAGACTGGGTCTTATGGAATCCCTGTTTCACCCATTCGAACTTGGCGCAGAGCTAGGAACCAAAGGATGGTGGTTAAAGGCGAGGTCTCAGATTGGAGGCCGATAACTAGTGCCGCACCACATTGGGACCCTTGCTATTCGTCATTTATATAAAATCATTTGGCTCAAAACGTCATCAGTAAGTTTGTGGACGGCATGAAACTCAGGAGATGTCGCCGGCAAAGAAGGTTATTGGAGATCGCAGGGGATCACTCCAAGCAATAACCCTGTTGAACCGCCTGGCGAGTTTTGCGGGGTTAACTGGAGCCTCCAAGGTGCAGGATGGTCGCGGCGTGGCACGTACGGACCTGAGAGTGGGAGGGGGGGGGGGAGCGAGGCAAGGTTTGACTGCTAGAGCAGGCTTGGAGGCAGAGTTGCCATGGCGGAGCCTGGGTCCGAGGGCGTATGGAAACGACGGGGCCACCACCCGGGTCCGCTCGCTGCCTGGCCGACTGAAGTGCCGGGACTGATTGAAAAGGGCAGGATGTTGGGGACCGGCCAGGTGTACTCGTCTCGGCGCTGAACTGAGGCTGCGGCCTGCAGCTAACGGGCTCCTGGATCGGCTGCAGTGATGACCGGCTTGGTGGCTGTGAGCTTCAGCTCTGAATGTCGATTGCTTACTTTCACCGTCTGTGCGATTTGTGTGCTTTGACAGCTTTCTTTTCGATCGGGTCTCATTATTTAATGGCTGCCTGTAACGGGACGAATCTCAAAATTTGTATATAGTATATGTACTTTGGTAATCAGTGTACTCTGAACTTTGAGTCTTTAATCAGTTAGGGAAGTGGGTTGAGTTGTGGCAAATGTGTTCCAAGATGGGCGTGGAGTGAGATCCATTTAAGGCCAATTTATACTTCTGCGTCAAATCTACGCCGTAGGCACGGCACAGCCACGTATCCTATGCAGTAGCCTGCTGCGCACCTCCCCAAAAATGTAACTACGTGTCGCAGTGGTGCAGACTGTAACAGCTGTGATTGGTCCACTTGGTAGCTTTTCCCCCTACGCTGCAATAGCTTCCCACTGGGCGACTGAAGGGCAGGGAAGGAACTCTGGCTGCAATTCTTTCCATAAAGCTTCACAGACCTCCGAAATTATGGAGGGCCCCGTGCACGACGCCAGTTTGTAGCTAGCGGCTACTTCCACCTGAAGCTAAAACTCGAATAGTGATTGTCAGTCTGAGTATACTGTGCGTACACTGATGCGAAATAAATGGTTGGAGGCGATGAACCAAATCGTCAAATCTACCTGCCGACATTTCCTCGTCCGTCTCTCTCAGTGGCCGGACAAGCACAGAAAATTCACCCTCCTTCAGTTTCAGTCGCCATTGTTCGAAGTTTGAGTTTTTTCCTGTTGAGTGTCAACACGAAGAAACTCGACACAGTAGCACAGAAACCCCAACGTCAACTCGCGTTTTGGCGATGAACTGCAGAGCGACGCAGACACATCCACACAGAAGTATAAATGCTCACAACGGCGTAGGCCACTTGTGTAGGTTATGGCCTAGGCTACTAGGCAGAAGTATAAATCAGCCTTGACTGCACTGTAACACAGTAACCTATCCAACACTGAAATCCCTCGATAGAAGCAACACACACAAAACGCTGGAGGAACTCAGCCGGCCAGGCAGCATCTGTGGAAAAGGGTCAACAGTTGACGTTTCGGGCCCAGACTCTTCGGCAGGACTGCTTAAGGGTCTCAGCCCGAAATGTCGACTGTCCTGTTTTCCACAGGTGCTGCCTGGCCGGCTGAGTTCCTCCGGCATTTTCTGTGTGTTGCTCAGGTTTCCAGCGTCTACAGATTTTCTCATTTTTTGACCTCGATAGAAACACATTAACTGTCCTGTAACACAGTGACCTATCGAACATTGAAAGATCTAGACAGAGTGGACACGGAGAGGGTGTGTCCTACAGCGGGGGAGTCAAGGACCAGAGGACACAGCCTCAGAATACAAGGACATCCGTTCAGAACAGAGACAAGAAGGAAGCTCTCGAGCCAGAAGGCAGAGAATCTGTGGAATTCAGTGCCACAGGTGGTTGTGGAGCCCAAGTCACGGGATACATTTAAAGCGGAGGCTGAGAGGCTCCTGATCAGTAATGGCATGAAAGACTGCGAGGGGAAGGCAGGAGAATGGGGCTGAGGGGGAGGCTACATCAGCCGCAATAGAATGGAGGAGCCCAGTGGCCTAATTCTGCTCCCGGGGAACGAAACAGCACAGAGAGACCGAGAACACGTACAGTACGTGTCCCGGTGAAAGCAGCAAGGCAGATGGGTGAGAAAGGCATCCTGGCTTTCTCCAGTCAGGGCAGGCAGGACAGGATTTGGGGCACTGCACTGCAGTCGGGCTGGTCGTCTGAGGAGGTCACACTTGGATTACACGCACAGGGCTGGAAACCCTGTTGGAGGAACTATCAGCCTCGAAAACAGCTTCTATCCCACTGTTTAAGACTACTAAAGGGTCTCCCAGTAAAATCTGATGGACCCGACTTCGCCATCTGTCCTGTCGGGGCCCTTGCACCTTGTGGTCTCGCCACCCATCTCTTCCACTGTGGAGTAGCAGAGAAAGCTGGGTCAGACCACGGGAGGTGGAAGGGGAGGGCATCATTGCCAGCCTCCTTCACTCCAAAAAAACACATCTTCACTGAACAATCAGAGAGAACGTGGACAGCGGGGGAGAAGGGAAGGGACAGAGAGACGGGGGGGGGGGGAGAGAGAGAGAGAGAGAGAGAGAGAGAGACAGAGAGAGAGAGAGAGAGAGAGAGAGAGAGAGAGGAAAAGAGAGAGAAAGGGGGAAAGGGGAAGGGAGAGAGGAAAAGAGAGAGAAAGACACAGATAGAGAGGGGGACGTGGAGACAGAGACAGAATACACAGATATGGGGAAAGAGAGGGGAGAGGGGAGGGAGAGAGGGAATGAGTAGACAAGAGAAGAGTGCACTAACATGTCGGAGAGGAGAAGCGGGCAGAGGAGAAGGAGTCGTCATCGTCGTTGCCATAGAAGCCAAAGCTACCTTTGGGCTCGTCGGGGGTGACCAGCGGGGGAGGCGCTATATCCGGCAGCTCCTCCTCGCCCGGCTGCAGCCCGCTGCCCCGCAGGTGGCTGAGATCCAGCTCTTCGGGCATCTCGATCGATACATCTGCAGGGGCAGAGAGGCTGTGAGAGAGTGTAGTGGGCAGGATAGGGGAGGGGAGGAGCGGGGAGAGGGGAGAGGGACGGAGAAGAGGAGGAGTTGGGGGAGAGAAGGAACAACAGAAAACAGGAGCGAAGGGGGATGTGTGGAAGGGGTCAAGAGGACATGGGAGGGAAGAAGGTCTGAGGGGGGAAGGGGAAGAGGGCGGAGGGTGGAGGGGGCAGAGGGGGAAAGGGGAAGGATGGAATGGCAGGGGATACGGAACACCTCACCCAGCTTCTTGGGTACCCAGTCAAGTCCGAAGGTGAATTTCCTGATCTGGATCACCAGGTAGTCGGGGAACGAGGCAAAACGGGTCCTCCTGTGGGAAAGCAGATGGGGTGGGGTCACTGCCCGCCCGAGCCTCCGCTCTCTGCCACGATTCCCCCCTCACCTCACCCTCAACATCTCCACCCCCCAGCACTCGCCGCAAACCAACCCACACTGCTCTTCCGCCCGTTACTCACCCCACCCTCAATCTCCCGACCCAACCATCCTCATCCACCCACCCACCCTGAACTTCTCCATTCCCCAACCCTCCTCCCTTCCTACCCCACCACTCGCTCACCCTTTCCATCTGCTCCCCTGCCCCCCCACCCATCACCACTCACCCTCCGAGTCACCTACTTGACGGCCACAGATTTGGCCAGGAGGGCGGTACTCCAGAAGTCGTCAACGTGCTCCGGCTCAGCGTAGGCATTGAGGCAAGCCTCGAATGGGATCTTCGCGCGCACCACCTCCGGGCCTGCCTGCTTCTCCGCCTCTGCCTCCTGCTTCCGCCTCTCAAACTCTGCCAGCTCCTCTGCCACGGGCCAGATCAGAAAGTCAGGAGAGAGAGAAAGAGGGGGACAAGCACTTCAACCCTGTCCTACTACCAGCCCCCAACCGCCATCTTTTCAACAGGACTTTCCAGCACTCTTCCAAGCACCAGGGAGTGCTGCCACAGAGCAGTAAGAGTGCGCAAGATGATCCCACATCTCAATCCATTCTTCTACTCTCCCATTACCCCTTAGACATAACCGTCCAGAATACCAGCGGCACTCTTCCAGGCACTTGGGAGTGCCGCCACGCAGCAATATGGGAACAGAGCGTGCAAGGAGAACACTATGTGGGGCAAACCCTTCCCCCACTCTCCCCCCGCCACCCCGTTATCGCTTAAAGAGACCCTCCAGATGAGCAGTGGCACTCTTCCAGGCACCATGGAGTGTTGCCACAGAGCTGAAATGACAGGTATGAAACACACACAGTTCTTCCCAGTTCCTCAATCGTGGGTTTGCAGTAACGATCAGGACAGAGTGTACGAGAAGATCCCAGTTTTAAAGCAATGGGCTGGTCCCTTACTTCAACCCCTTCCCCAGCTCTCCCATCTGCTATACCCCTTAACAGGACTCACCAGTAGCCCAGCGGGACTCTTCCGGGCACCAAGCAGTGCTGCCATGCAGCAGTGACAATGAGGACAGAGCACGCAAGGTGCTCCCAGCTCCTCGGGAGTGTGGCCGGTCCATGCTTCAACCCTTTCCCCCCATTCTCCCGCCCTCTACCTATCAATAGAACCATCTTCAATACAAGCAGCGCTCTTCTGGGGGCGCAATGCCGACCTGTGGGTAGCTCTAGTCACACTCTTCCTCCCCCGGCACCTTCCCCACCAGACTCCAGCTCCGTTGGGGGGGGGGGGCCTCAGCGCGGACTCACCTTTGTTGATGGCAGCGTCCAGTGGGACGGGCAGCTGCATGATGTAGTCAACCCGCTGGGTGTACTTGACCTTCCCTGACACCAGGCAGTTGATGCGCTCCTCGACCAGGAAGCGGAAGGCCACGTTCGGATTCTCGGAACTCCTGCAGTTCCTCTGGAAACGGACGGGAGAGGTCAAAGAGGAAGCGCACTGGGGTAACCAGGAGGAGGACAAGTGGAGTTACACCAGGGGACTCACTCCTGGGGGGGAACAGCTCGAACAGGGCAATGCACACGAGATGCTGGAGGAACTCAGACAGGTAGCGTCTATGGAAATGGATAAACAGTCGGCACTTCAGGACTGGAAAGGAAGGGCAGAAGATGTCAGAATAAAAAAGTGGGGGGTAGGGGAAGGAGGGCTAGCTGGAAGGTGACAGGTGAAGCCAGGTGGGAGGGAAAGGGAAACAGCTGGGGAGGAAGGAATTCTCTCCAAGGGTAGCTTATCATGGTCACGTGTATCCAGAGGAGTTGGAAAAGTTTTGTTCTGTGTGCCGTCTAGGATTAGATTAGACAATGGACTGGACGTTGGCTTTGTGGGTGAAGCCAGAGAGCGGTGGTAGATGGTTGCCTCTCTGACAGGGTCCATTGTGGATTGTCATCTGGATCAATGATCTGGATGACAATGTGTTATACTGGATCAGCAGATTTGCAGATGATACCAAGATTGAGGGTGTAGTGGACAGCGAGGGAGGCTGTCCTGGCTTGCAGAGGGATCTGCAGCTGCTGGAAAAGTGGGCTGAAAAACGGGAGATGGAACTGAATGCAGACAGGTGTGAGGTTTTGCACCAGCCAGGTCCCACTGTGTCTGCGGGTGGTAGTGAACGGTAGGGCACTGAGGAGTGTGGTAGACCAGAGGGATCTGGGAATACAGATCCATGATTTGCTGACAGCTGCGTCACAGGTAGACAGAGTCGTACAGAAAGCTTTTGACACATGGACCTTCATCAATCAAAGCGTTGAGTACAGGAGATGGGATGTTTTATATAAGATGCTGGTAAGGCCCCATTTGAAGTTTTGGTCACCTACCTACAGGAAAGATGTAAACAAGTTTGAAAGAGTGCGGAGAAAACTTACAAGGATGTTGCCGGGTCTGGAGAATCGAATAGGTTAGGATTTTATTCCTTGCAGCGTAGAAGACTGAGAGGAGATTTCATAGAGGTATACAAATTACAACGGGTAAATACAGACGCCTTGGGGAACAGACACAGCCTTGGATCGGAGAGGGACAGGGTGGAGACACCTCAGGGAACGGACACAGTCTGAGTCAGAGACGGACGGGGTGGAGGTGCCTTACCTCCACCATGTTGACGAAGTGCAGGAAGAACTCCTGGGCGTCCTGTTGCCGGCTGGTGGAGAACTCCGGGTGACCCTTGCCCACAAGTGTTTTGAACATGCGAGGCGCGATACCCTCGAGGCCTGGGTGCGCCCGGTCCGCCTCCGTCTCTGTCTCCTCGTCGTCGCCTTCCGGCGGGGCTCGCGAGTACTCCCCCGACATCAGGCCCCAGCCCAGCTTGGCCCTGCCAGAGGTGGAGAGGGGGAGAGACGTCACTGGGGCAGTTGGCAGGCCGTGTGGGAATAGAGAGGGAGGAATTAAATACGAGGTGAGGGAGAGAGGGTCTGCATACCGGGGTGGGAAAGGAGTTTGGGATGGAGCAGGGTCTACTTACACCTGGGTATTGAAGTCCTGTGTTGGGTCAGCAGGAGAGTCATTGAAAATGTTCTTCAGGTTTCCCACATACCTGGCAGTGAGTGATGGGAGAGTGGGGTCATTCTCCAAACACACATCCTTCTCCTCTCCCTATCCCCTTCCAGGCTCCTCCTCCCTTCCCCTCCCTCTCCCTCCTCCTCACCCTTCCTGTCCTTCCCTCCTCCTCCTCATGCCTCCCTACTGCCTTTCCCTCCCTCACTTACTCCCCTCTGCCCTCATTCCTCTCTCCTTTCCCCTCCTTCCTCCCCTCCACATCCCTTCGTACTTCCCTCCCTCTTCCCTGCCCCACCATCCTATCCAGCTCCCTCCTCCTCATCCCTCCACTCCACCCCTTACCTGACTTCTCCATCCCCCCCCCGCAGTACTTTCACTCCTCCCTCCTCCTCAAACCTACCATCCTCCCAACCTTCCCCCTGCGCTGGCTGGGCCCGCTCACTTAATCTGGTAGTCAGGGAGGCTGAAGACCACCTTCACCTCACCCCCAACCTCCCCGTCCCTTCCCCACCCTCCCTCCCGGCGGGCCGCTCACTTCTTCTGGTAGTCGGGCAGGCTGAACACCACCTGCATGACGGCGTTGAGGTAGCAGCTGTTGCCCAGGTTCTGCAGGCCCGTGTACTCCGGCCCAAACAGTGGCTTCAGCGCCACCCCCGACTCCTGGATGGTCTCCCACTCGCCCAGCCGCTGGTTCATGTCGATCTCCAACTCCGTCATCGTCTTGTCCGTCTGCAGGGGTGGGGGGGGGGAACGGTGGGAGGGAGAGGGGTGGGGGAGAGAGGGTGAGGCAGGGGAAGGGCAGTGGTACGGGGTGGGGAGGGAGTAATGAGCAGGTAATGGGAGAGGGTAAAGAATGAGGAGGCAGCATTGGACAGAGGAGGGGGGAGGGGATGAGGAGGGGAGGAGGGGGAGCGGAGGAGGGGGGAGGGGATGAGGAGGGGTGAGGAGGGGAGGAGGGGAAAGGGGAGGGGAAAGGGTAGGGGAGGGGATGAGGAGGGGATGAGGGGAGGGGGGAGGAGGGGAGGAGGGGGAGGGGAGGAGGGAGGGGAGGAGGGGGAGGGGAGGAGGAGGAGGGTATGAGGAGGGGAGGGGGAGGAGGGGTGAGGGGATGAGGAGGGGAGGGGGAGGGGGAGGAGGGGAGGGGGAGGGGGAGGAGGGGAGGGGGAGGGGGAGGAGGGGAGGGGGGAGGAAGGGGGAGGGGAGGAGGGGGAGGGGGTGAGGAGGGGAGGAGGGGTGAGGGAGGAGGGGAAAGGGTAAGGGAGGGAGGAGGCAGGGAGGACAATACAATTTGAGAACAGAGGCAGTTCAACACAGCGATCTCCATTAGCCTCAGCTACAGGCTTGCCCAGTGTCCCTCCGAGAAATTTGTTACTCCCACCCCCCCCCCCCTCCCCCAGATGGGAACCACACCAAACCCCACCCCTCTCCCAGCAGCACAATTCCCAGCCCCACTGGGGTCCCCGCTTCTCCCCCAGGCCAGACCCAGCACCCACCTTCTCCATCTTCATCATGTCAATGCCAAAGTGGGCGAGGTGCTCGGCAAGATTAGGGTCCAGCACCATCTCATCCTCCTCGTACGAGTACACGTCTGTCGGGCAGAGGCCAGGATTAAACAGAGTACAGGTGGGAGGGGGAGGGGGAATGGGAAAGAGGGAGGGGGCAGATATTCAGAGAGAGAAACAGAGACAGTCAGTGAGACAGAGAGAAAAACAGAGCGACGGAGAGGGAGAGAGAGGAAGAGGGAGAGGGCGGGACAGAGGGAGACAGTGAGAGTGAGAGGGAGAGGACATGAGAGAGAGGGAGATGGAGATACAGAAGGAAATGGAGAAAGAGAAAGACAGACACACAGACTGATAGAGAGAAGGTGGAGTGGAGGGAATGAGAATAGCATCCCTGTGCCCCCATCTCTCCCCTTCCCATCTTCCTGTACCCTTCCTCGTCATCCCCCTCCTCCCACCCTCCCCTTCAGCTCAGCATCTGCCCCTCCATCCCACCCCTTCTCCATCACCCTCCATTCCCCTCTCACTCTCTCCCCCTTTCTCATTCTTCCTCCACTCCACCCTCTCCTCATGCCCCGAACTCTCTCCCTCTTTCCATTCAATCCCTTCTCCTGCCCTCCCTCCCAGACCCTCTATCTCCTTCCCCTCCACTTTGCCTTTCATCTCCCCAATCCCCCCATCCTACCTCCAGTTCCCTATTGACCCTTCCTCCCCGAATCCTTATCCTCCCTATCCCCTCCCACCCACCCTCCATCACTCACTCCCCGTCACTCTCCCCCGCCCTCCGCGCCCAGACGTACCTGCGCTGTCGGGGGTGATGGTGCCCAGCTTGACGGCCAGGGGGTACTTGGTGCGGCTGTAGTGCTCCAGGGCGTGGTTGTTGCCCCCGCTGCCATCAAAGTAGCGGCGGCCGCAGAGGATGGAGCCGTCCGTCAGGTTCAGCCACAGGTTCTCCCTCAGCTCACACTGGGCACACCGCCAGCCACTGCGCACGGGGACAGGGGAGCGGAGCGGGGGGTGGGAATGGGCAGAGGGAAGGGAGGAGGGTTGTGGATGAGGGGAAGGAATGAGTGTGTTGGAGAGAAGCAGAGGAGAAGGTGGGCAGGAAGGAGGACAGAGGGGGAAAAGGAGTGGAATGGAGTGGAGAGGGAGGGGGAGGGGAGGAAAGAGGGGGTGGGAGTGAGGAGAGGAAGGGAATGAAGGAGAAGGAGAAAAGAGGGCAAAGAGGGAGAGAGGGGTAGAGAGTCAAGGAGAGGGGAGGGCCGAGGAGGGAGGGGGAGGGGCAGGGGTAGGGGGAGGGGAGAGAGGGAGGGTGGAGAGGAGGGGAGGGGGGAGAGGAGGGGCGGGGGAGAGGGGGGAGGGGAGAAAGGGGGGAGGGGAGAGGAGGGGAGGGGAGGGGGAGAGGGGAAGGGGAGGGGAGGGGAGGGGGAGAGGGGGAGGGGAGGGGAGAGGGGGAGGGGAGGGGAGAGGGGGAGGGGGAGGGGGAGGGGATGGGGAAAGGGAGTGGAGGGGAGAGGGAGAGGGAGAGGGAGAGGGGGAGGGGGAGGGGGAGGGGATGGGGAGAGGAAGTGGAGGGGAGAGGGAGAGGGAGAGGGGGAGAGGGGGGAGTGGAGGCGGAGGGGGAGAAGAGGGGAGGGGAGGGGTTAGAGGAGGGGAGGGGGAGAGGGGAAGGGGAGGAGAGGGGAGGGGAGAGGGGGAGGGGGAGGGGAGGGGATGTGGAGAGGGGGAGAGGAGAGGAGGGGAGAGGAGGGGAGGGGAGGGGAGAGGGGGAGAGAGGGGGAGAGGGAGAGGGGGAGAGGTGGAGGGGGAGAGGTGGAGGGGGAGAGGGGGAGAGGGAGAGGGGGAGGGGGAGAGAGGGAGAGGGGGAGGGGGAGAGGAGGGGAGGGGGAGGGGGAGAGGAGGGGAGGGGGAGAGCAGGGGAGGGGGAGGGGGAGAGGAGGGGAGGGGGAGAGGAGGGAGAGAGGAGGGGAGGGGGAGAGGAGGGGAGGGGGAGAGGAGGGGAGGGGGAGAGGAGGGGAGGGGGAGAGGAGGGAGAGAGGAGGGGAGAGAGGGGAGAGGAGGGGGAGGGGGAGAAGAGGGGAGGAGGAGGGGAGAGGAGGAGAGGGGGAGAGGGGAAGAGGGGGGGAGGGGAAGAGAGAGGAGGGGAGGGGGAGAGGAGGGGGTGAGGAGGGGGAGAGGAGGGGAGAGGGAGAGGAGGGGAGAGGGAGAGGAGGGGAGAGGGAGAGGAGGGGAGAGGGGGAGAGGGAGAGAGGGGGAGAGGGAGAGGGGGAGGGGGGAGAGGAGGGGTGGAGGGGGGGAGAGGGGGAGGAGGGGGAGGGGGAGAGGAGGGGTGAGGAGGGGGAGGGGGAGAGGAGGGGAGTGGGAGGGGGAGAGGAGGGGAGGGGGAGAGGAGGGGGGAGAGGAGGGGAGGGGGAGGGGGAGAGGGAGGGTGGAGAGGAGGGGGAGAGGGAGGGTGGAGAGGAGGGGGAGAGGGAGGGTGGAGAGGAGGGGAGAGGGGAAGAGGAGGGGAGGGGGAGAGGAGGGGAGGAGAGGAGGGGGGGAGAGGAGGGGGGGAGGGGGAGAGGAGGGGAGGAGGGTGAGAGGAGGGGAGGAGGGTGAGAGGAGGGGATGGGGAGAGGGAGAGAGGAGGGGAGGAGGGTGAGAGGAGGGGAGGAGGGTGAGTGGAGGGGATGGGGAGAGGGAGAGAGGAGGGGATGGGGAGAGGGAGAGAGGAGGGGAGGGGGAGAGAGGAGGGGAGGGGGAGAAAGGGGGAGGGGATGGGGAGAGAGGAGGGGAGGGGGAGAGGGGAGGGGAGGGGGAGAAGATGGGGAGAAAGGGGGAGGGGATGGGGAGAGAGGAGGGGATGGGGAGAGAGGAGGGGATGGGGAGAGAGGAGGGGAGGGGGAGAGAGGAGGGGAGGGGGAGAAAGGGGGAGGGGATGGGGAGAGAGGAGGGGAGGGGGAGAGGGGAGGGGAGGGGGAGAGGGGAAGAGGAGGGGAGGGGGAGAGGGGAAGAGGAGGGGAGGGGGAGGGGAGGGGAGGGGGAGAGGGGGAGGGGAGGGGAGGGTGAGAGGGGGAGGGGAGGGGGAGAGGGGGAGGGGAGGGGAGGGGGGGGAGGGGGGAGGGGAGAGGAGGGGAGGGGGAGAGGAGGGGAGAGGGAGAGGGAGAGGGAGAGGGGGAGAGGAGGGGAGAGGGAGAGGGAGAGGGAGAGGGGGAGAGGAGGCGGAGGGGAGAAGGGAGGGGAGGGGGAGAGGGGAAGGGGAGGGGAGGGGAGGGGAGAGGGAGAGGGGAGGGGATGTGGAGAGGGGGAGAGGAGAGGAGGGGAGGGGAGGGGAGGGGAGGGGGAGGGGAGGGGAAGGGGAGGGGAGGGGGAGAGGAGGGGGAGAGGAGGGGGAGAGGAGGGGGAGAGGGAGAGGGGGAGGGAGAGGGGGGGAGGGAGAGGGGGAGAGGGAGAGGGGGGAGAGGAGGGGGAGAGGAGGGGGAGGGGGAGAGGGGGAGAGGAGGGAGAGAGGAGGGGAGAGGGAGAGGGAGGAGAGGAGGCGGAGGGGGAGAAGAGGGGAGGGGGAGGGGGAGAGGAGGGGAGGGAGAGAGGGGAAGGGGGGAGGGGAGAGGAGGGGAGGGG
Source organism: Mobula hypostoma (assembly GCF_963921235.1). Lineage (NCBI taxonomy): Eukaryota > Metazoa > Chordata > Chondrichthyes > Myliobatiformes > Myliobatidae > Mobula > Mobula hypostoma. The sequence continues at coordinate 6,804,213 of NC_086127.1, read as the reverse complement.
AGAGGAGGGGAGGGGGTGAGGAGGGGGAGAGGAGGGGAGAGGGGGAGAGGGAGAGAGGGGGAGAGGGAGAGGGGGAGGGGGGAGAGGAGGGGGAGGGGGGAGGGGGAGGAGGGGGGAGGGGGAGGAGGGAGAGGGGGAATGGGGAGAGGAGGGGGAGGGGGAGAGGAGGGGGAGGGGGAGAGGAGGGGAGGGGGAGAAGAGGGGTGAGGAGGAGGAGGGGAGGGGGAGAAGAGGGGTGAGGAGGGGGAGGGGGAGAGGAGGGGAGTGGGAGGGGGAGAGGAGGGGAGTGGGAGGGGGAGAGGAGGGGAGTGGGAGGGGGAGAGGAGGGGAGGGGAGAGGAGGGGAGGGGAGGGGGAGGGGAGGGGGAGGGGAGGGGGAGGGGAGGGGGAGAGGAGGGGAGAGGGAGAGGAGGGGAGAGGGGGAGAGGGAGGGACGAGGAGAGGGAGAGGGGGAGAGGGAGAGGGGGAGAGGGAGAGGGGGAGAGGGAGAGGGAGAGGGGGAGGGGGGAGAGGAGGGGAGAGGGGGGAGGAGGGGGAGGAGGGGGTGAGGGGGGGAGGAGGGGGTGAGGGGGGGAGGAGGGGGAGGGTGAGAGGAGGGGGAGGGGGAGAGGAGGGGGTGAGGAGGGGGAGGGGGAGAGGAGGGTAGTGGGAGGGGGAGAGGAGGCGAGAGGGAGAGGAGGGGAGGGGGAGAGGGAGAGGGAGGGGGAGAGGGAGAGAGCCATCAGTACCTCAGACTGAGCCGAGAGGTGAAGCTACCCACGTGCTCCTCCCCACCCCCCGACAGCAGGCAGGACGTAGAGGTTGCCCCTC